>NC_139726.1:41360287-41960287 GCF_964211835.1 Anser anser
ACTGAAGCCCCAGTGGTGCCAGTGCACTCTCTGGACTCACTGCACTGCATCCCCAGTGGTGCCAGTGCACTCTGTGGACTCACTGCAGTGCATCCCCAGTGGTGCCAGTTTGCTCTCTGGACTCACTGCAGTGCATCCCCCGTGGTGCAAGTGCACTCTCTGGACTCACTGGAGTGCATCACCTGTGGTGCCAGTGCACTCTCTGGACTCACTGCACTGCATCCCCAGTGGTGCCAGTGCTATCCCTGGACTCACTGTAGTGCATCCCCAGTGGTGCCAGTGCACTCTCTGGACTCACTGCAGGGCATCCCCAGTGGTGCCAGTGCGCTCTCTGGACTCACTGCAGGGCATCCCCATTGGTGCCAGTGCACTCTCTGGACTCACTGCAGGGCATCCCCAGTGCTGCCAGTGCGCTCTCTGGACTCACTGCAGGGCAACCCCAATGGTGCCAGTGCACTCTCTGGACTCACTGCACTGCATCCCCAGTGGTGCCAGTGCACTCTCTTGACTCACTGCACTGCATCCCCAGTGGTGCCAGTGCACTCTCTGGACTCACTGCAGTGCATCCCCAGTGGTGCCAGTGCACTCTCTGGACTCACTGCACTGCGTCCCCAGTGGTGCCAGTGCACTCTCTGGACTCACTGCACTGCATCCCCAGTGGTGCCAGTGCTATCCCTGGACTCACTGTAGTGCATCCCCAGTGGTGCCAGTGCACTCTCTGGACTCACTGCAGTGCATCCCCAGTGGTGCCAGTGCACTCTCTGGACTCACTGAAGTGCATTCTCAGTGGTGCCAGTGCACTCTCTGGACTCACTGCAGTGCATCCCCAGTGGTGCCAGTGCACTCACTGGACTCACTGCACTGCATCCCCAGTGGTGCCAGTGCACTCTCTGGGCTCACTGCAGGGCATCCCCAGTGGTGCCAGTGCACTCTCTGGACTCACTGCACTGCATCCCCAGTGGTGCCAGTGGTATCCCTGGACTCACTGTAGTGCATCCCCAGTGGTGCCAGTGCACTCTCTGGACTCACTGCAGGGCATCCCCAGTGGTGCCAGTGCACTCTCTGGACTCACTGCAGTGCATCCCCAGTGGTGCCAGTGCACTCTCTGGACTCACTGCAGTGCATCCCCAGTAGTGCCATTGCACTCTCTGCACTCACTTCACTGCATCGCCAGTGGTGCCAGTGCACTCTCTGGACTCACTGCACTGCATTCCCAGTGGTGACAGTGAAGTCTTTGGACTCACTGCACTCCATCCCCACTGGTGCCTTTGCACTCCCTGGACTCACTGCACTGCTCCAGCCGCGGCAGCCGCTCCAGCCGCGGTAGCCCTCCAGCCGTGGCAGCCGCTCCACTCGGTAGCGGCTGGAGCGGCTGCCGCGGCTGGAGCGGCTGGAGCGGCTGCCGCGGCTGGAGCGGCTGCCGCGGTTGGAGCGGCTGCCGCGGCTGGAGCGGCTGGAGCGGCTGCCGCGGCTGGAGCGGCTGGCGCGGCTGGAGGAGCTACCGCGGCTGGAGCGGTTAACGCGGCTGGAGCGGATGCCGAGGCTGGAGCGGATGCCGCGGCTGGTGCGGCTGGAGAGGCTGCCGCGGCTGGAGCAGTGCAGTGAGTCCAGAGAGTGCACTGGCACCTTGGGGATGCAGTGCAGTGAGTAAAGAGAGTGCACTGGCACCATTGGGGATGCAGTGCAGTGAGTCCAGAGAGTGTACTGGCACCACAGGGGATGCAGTGCAGTGAGTCCAGAGAGTGCACTGGCACCACTGGGGATGCAGTGCTGTGAGTCCAGAGTGTGCCCCGGCAACACTGGGAATGCACTACAGTGACTGCAGAGACTGCACAGACACCACTGCGGATGCAGTGCCGCGAGTCCAGAGAGTGCACTGGCACCACTGGGGATGCGGTGCCGGGAGTCCAGAGAGTGCTTTGGCACCACTGGGGATGCACTGCAGTGACTCCAGAGAGTGAACTGGCACTACTGGGGATACACTGCAGTTAGTCCAGAGAGTGCACTGGCACCACTGGGGATGCAGTGCCGTGAGTCCAGAGAGTGCACTGGCACCACTGGGGAAGCAGTGCAGTGAGCCCAGAGAGTGCAGTGGCACCACTGGTGATGCAGTTTAGTGAGTCCAGAGAGTGCACTGGCACCACTGGGGATGCAGTGCAGTGAGTCCAGAGAGTGTACTGGCACCACTAGGGATGCACTGCAGTGAGTCCAGAGAGTGCACTGGCACCACTGAGAATGCACTTCAGTGAGTCCAGAGAGTGCACTGGCACCACTGGGGATGCACTGCAGTGAGTCCAGAGAGTGCACTGGCACCACTGGGGATGCAGTGCAGTGAGTCCAGAGAGTGCACTGGCACCACTGGGGATGCAGTGCAGTGAGTCCAGAGAGTGCACTGGCACCACTGGGGATGCGGTGCAGTTACTCCAGAGACTGCAATGGCACCAGCGGGTATGCAGTGCAGTGAGTCCAGAGAGTGCACTGGCACCACTGGGGATGCAGTGCAGTGAGTCCAGAGATTGCACTGGCACCACTGGGGATGCAGTGCTGTGAGTCCAGAGAGCGCACTGGCACCACTGGGGATGCAGTGCAGTGAGTCCAGAGAGTGCACTGGCACCACTGGGGATGCACTGCAGTGAGCCCAGAGAGTGCACTGGCACCAGTGGGGATGCACTGTAGTGAGTCCAGTGAGTGCACTGGCACCACTGGGGAAGCAGTGCAGTGAGTCCAGAGAGTGCACTGGCACAACTGGGGATGAAGTGCAGTGAATCCAGTGAGTGCACTGGCACCACTGGGGATGCAGTGCAGTGAGTCCAGAGAGTGCACTGGCACTACTGGGGATGCAGTGCAGTGAGTCCAGAGAGTGCACTGGCACCACTGGGGATGCACTGCAGTGAGTCCAGAGAGTGCTCTGTCTCTACTGGGGATGCAGTGCAGTGAGTCCTGAGAGTGCACTGGCACCACTGGGGATGCACTGCAGTGAGTCCAGAGATTGCACTGGCACCACTGGGGATGCAGTACAGTGAGTCCACACAGTGCACTAGCACCACTGGGGATGCAGTGCAGTGAGTCCAGAGAGTGCACTGGCACCACTGGGGATGCAGTGCAGTGAGTCCAGAGAGTGCACTGGCACCACTGGTGATGCACTGCTGTGAGTCCAGAGAGTGCTCTTTCACCACAGGGGATGCAGTGCAGTGACTCAAGAGAGTGCACTGGTAGCACTGGGGATGCAGTGCAGTGAGTCCAGAGAGTGCACTGGCACCACTGGAGATGCAGTGCAGTGAGTCCAGAGAGTGCACTGGCACCACTGGGGATGCACTGCAGTGAGTCCAGTAAGTGCACTGGCTTCACTGGGGATGTACTGCAGTGAGTCCAGAGAGTGCACTGGCACCACTGAGGATGCACTGCAGTGAGTCCAGAGAGTGTACTGGCACCACTGGGGATGCACTGAAGTGAGTCCAGAGAGTGCACTGGCACCACTGAGAATGCACTTCAGTGAGTCCAGAGAGTGCACTGGCACCACTGGGGATGCACTGCAGTGAGTCCACAGAGTGCACTAGCACCACTGGGGATGCAGTGCAGTGAGTCCAGAGAGTGCGCTGGAACCACTGGGGATGCAGTGCAGTGAGTCCAGAAAGTGCACGGGCACCACTGGGGATGCACTGCAGTGAGTCCAGAGAGTGCAGTGGCACCACTGGGGATGCACTGCAGTGAGTCCAGAGAGTGCTTTGGCACCAGTGGGGATGCACTGCAGTTACTCCAGAGACTGCACTGGCACCACTGGGGATGCAGTGCAGTGAGTCCAGAGAGTGCACTGGCACCACTGGGGATGCAGTGCAGTGAGTCCAGAGAGTGCACTGGCACCACTGGGGATGCACTGCATTGAGTCCAGAGAGTGCACTGTCACCACTGGGGATGCAGTACAGTGAGTCCACAGAGTGCACTGGCACCACTGGGGATGCAGTGCAGTGAGTCCAGAGAGTGCACTGGCACCACTGGGGATGCAGTGCAGTGAATCCAGTGAGTGCACTGGCACCACTGGGGATGCAGTGCAGTGAGTCCAGAGAGTGCACTGGCACCACTGGGGATGCACTGCAGTGAGTCCAGAGAGTGCACTGGCACCACTGGGGATGCACTGCAGTGAGTCCAGAGAGTGCAGTGGCACCACTGGTGATGCAGTTTAGTGAGTCCTGAGAGTGCACTGGCACCACTGGGGATGCACTGCAGTGAGTCCAGAGATTGCACTGGCACCACTGGGGATGCAGTACAGTGAGTCCACACAGTGCACTAGCACCACTGGGGATGCAGTGCAGTGAGTCCAGAGAGTGCACTGGCACCACTGGGGATGCAGTGCAGTGAGTCCAGAGAGTGCACTGGCTCCACTGGTGATGCACTGCTGTGAGTCCAGAGAGTGCTCTTTCACCACAGGGGATGCAGTGCAGTGACTCAAGAGAGTGCACTGGCAGCACTGGGGATGCAGTGCAGTGAGTCCAGAGAGTGCACTGGCACCACTGGAGATGCAGTGCAGTGAGTCCAGAGAGTGCACTGGCCCCACTGGGGATGCACTGCAGTGATTCCAGAGAGTGCACTGGCTCCACTGGGGATGCACTGCAGTGAGTCCAGAGAGTGTACTGGCGCCACTGGGGATGCACTGAAGTGAGTCCAGAGAGTGCACTGGCATAACTGAGAATGCACTTCAGTGAGTCCAGAGAGTGCACTGGCACCACTGGGGATGCACTGCAGTGAGTCCACAGAGTGCACTAGCACCACTGGGGATGCAGTGCAGTGAGTCCAGAGAGTGCGCTGGAACCACTGGGGATGCAGTGCAGTGAGTCCAGAGAGTGCACTGGCAACACTGGGGATGCAGTGCAGTGAGTCCAGAGAGTGCACTGGCACCAGTGGGGATGCACTGCAGTGAGTCCAGTGAGTGCACTGGCACCACTGGGGATGCAGTGCAGTGAGTCCAGAGAGTGCACTGGCACCACTGGGGAAGCAGTGCAGTGAGTCCAGAGAGTGCAGTGGCACCACTAGGGATGCAGTGCAGTGAGTCCAGAGAGTGCACTGGCAGCACTGGGGATGCAGTGCAGTGAGTCCAGAGAGTGCACTTGCACCACTGGGGATGCAGTGCAGTGACTCCAGAGAGTGCACTGGCACCACTGAGAATGCACTTCAGTGAGTCCAGAGAGTGCACTGGCACCACTGGGGAAGCAGTGCAGTGAGTCCAGAGAGTGCACTGGCACCACTGGGGATGCAGTGCAGTGAGTCCAGAGAGTGCACTGGCACCACTGGGGATGCAGTGCAGTGAGTCCAGTGAGTGTACTGGCACCACTGGGGATGCAGTGCAGTGAGTCCAGAGAGTGCACTGGCACCACTGAGAATGCACTTCAGTGAGTCCAGAGAGTGCACTGGCACCACTGGGGATGCACTTCAGTGAGTCCAGAGAGTGCACTGGCACCACTGGGGATGCAGTGCTGTGACTCCAGAGAGTGCACTGGCACCACTGGGGATGCACTGCAGTGAGTCCAGAGAGTGCACTGGCACCACGGGGGATGCGGTGCCGGGAGTCCAGAGAGTGCTTTGGCACCACTGGGGATGCAGTGCAGTTACTCCAGAGACTGCACTGGCACCACTGGGGATGCAGTGCAGTGAGTCCAGAGAGTGCACTGGCACCACTGGGGATGCACTGCAGTGAGTCCAGAGAGTGCACTGGCACCACTGGGGATGCACTGCAGAGAGTGCAGGGAGTGCACTGGCACCACTGGGGATGCAGTGCAGTGAGTCCACAGAGTGCACTGGCACCACTGGGGATGCAGTGCAGTGAGTCCAGAGAGTGCACTGGCACCACTGGGGATGCACTGCAGTGAATCCAGTGAGTGCACTGGCACCACTGGGGATACAGTGCAGTGAGTCCAGAGAGTGCACTGGCACCACTGGGGATGCATTGCAGTGAGTCCAGAGAGTGCACTGGCACCACAGATGATGCAGTACAGTGAGTCCAGTGAGTGCACTGGCACCACTGGGGATGTAGTGCAGTGACTCGAGAGAGTGCACTTACACCACTGCGGATGCACTGCAGTGAGTCCAGAGAGTGCACTGGCACCACTGGGGATGCAGTGCAGTGAGTCCAGAGAGTGCACTGGCACCACTGGGGATGCAGTGCAGTGAGTCCAGAGAGTGCACTGGCACCACTGTGGATGCAGTGCAGTGAGTCCAGAGACTTCACTGGCACCACTGGGAATGCAGAGAAGTGAGTGCAGAGAGTGCACTGGCACCACTGGGGATGCAGTGCAGTGAGTCCAGAGAGTGCACTGGCACCACTGGGGATGCAGTGCAGTGAGTCCAGAGAGTGCACTGGCACTACTGGGGATGCACTGCAGTGAGTCCAGAGAGTGCACTGGCACCACTGGGGATGCAGTGCAGTGAGTCCAGAGAGTGCACTGGCACCACTGATGATGCAGTGCAGTGACTCCAGAGAGTGCAGAGGCACCACTGTTGATGCAGTGCTGTGACTCCAGAGAGTGCACTGGCACCACTGGGGATGCAGTGCAGTGAGTCCAGAGAGTGCACTGGCACCACTGGGGATGCAGTGCACTGAGTCCAGAGAGTGCACTGGCACCACTGGTGATGCAGTGCAGTGAGTCCAGAGAGTGCACTGGCACCACTGGCGATGCAGTGCAGTGAGTCCAGAGAGTGCACTGGCAGCACTGGGAATGCACTGCAGTGAGTCCAGAGAGTGCTCTGGCACCACTGGGGATGCAGTTCAGTGAGTCCAGAGAGTGCACTGGCACCACTGGGGATACACTGCAGTGACTCCAGAGAGTGCACTGGCACCACTGGGGATGCACTGCAGTGAGTCCAGAGAGTGCACTGGCACCACTGGGGATGCAGTGCAGTGAGTCCAGAGAGTGCACTGGCACCACTGGGGATGCAGTGCAGTGAGTCCTGAGATTGCACTGGCACCACTGGGGATGCAGTGCATGAGTCCAGAGAGTCCACTGGCACCACTGGGGATGCAGTGCAGTGAGTCCAGAGAGTGGACTGGCACCAGTGGGGATGGAGTGCAGTGAGTCCAGAGAGTGCACTGGCACCACTGGGGATGCAGTGCAGTGAGTCCAGAGAGTGCACTGGCTCCACTGGGGATGAACTGTAGTGAGTCCAGAGACGGCACAGGCACCACTGGGGATGCAGTGAAGTGACTCCAGAGAGTGCACTGGCACCACTGGGGATGCAGTGCAGTGAGTCCAGAGAGTGCACTGGCACCACTGGAGATGCAATGCAGTGAGTCCAGAGAGTGCACTGGCACCACTGGGGATGCACTGCAGTGAGTCCAGAGAGTGCACGGGCACCACTGGGGATGCAGTGCAGTGAGTCCAGAGAGTGCACTGACACCACTGGGGATGCAGTGCAGTGATTCCGGAGAGTGCACTGGCACCACTGGGGATGCAGTGCAGTGAGTCCAGAGAGTGCACTGGCACCACTGGGGATGCACTGCAGTGAGTCCAGAGAGTGCACTGGCATCACTGGGGATGCAGTGCAGTGAGTCCAGAGAGTGCACTGGCACCTCTGGGGATGCACTGCAGTGACTCGAAGGAGTGCACTGGCACCACTGCGGATGCACTGCAGTGAGTCCGGAGAGTGCCCTGGCACCACTGGTGATGCAGTGCAGTGAGTCCAGAGAGTGCAGTGGCACCACTGGGGATGCAGTGCAGTGAGTCCAGAGAGTGCACTGGCACCACTGGAGATGCAATGCAGTGAGTCCAGAGAGTGCACTGGCACCACTGGGGATGCAGTGCAGTGACTCCAGAGAGTGCACTGGCACCACTGGGGATGCACTGCAGTGATTCCAGAGAGTGCACTGGCACCACTGGGGATGCAGTGCAGTGAGTCCAGAGAGTGCACTGGCACTACTGGGGATGCACTGCAGTGAGTCCAGAGAGTGCACTGGCACCACTGCGGATGCACTGCAGTGAGTCCAGAGAGTGCACTGGCACCACTGGGGATGCAGTGCAGTGACTCCAGAGAGTGCAGAGGCACCACTGTTGATGCAGTGCTGTGACTCCAGAGAGTGCACTGGCACCACTGGGGATGCACTGCAGTGAGTCCAGAGAGTGCACGGGCACCACTGGGGTTGCAGTGCAGTGAGTCCAGAGAGTGCACTGGCACCACTGGGAATGCAGTGCAGTGACTCAGAGAGTGCACTGGCACCTCTGGGGATGCACTGCAATGAGTCCAGAGAGTGCACTGGCACCACTGGTGATGCACTGCAGTGACTCGAAAGAGTGCACTGGCACCACTGCGGATGCACTGCAGTGAGTCCGGAGAGTGCCCTGGCACCAATGGTGATGCAGTGCAGTGAGTCCAGAGAGTGCACTGGCACCACTGGGGATGCAGTGCAGTGAGTCCAGAGAGTGCACTGGCACCACTGGGGATGCAATGCAGTGAGTCCAGAGAGTGCACTGGCACCACTGGGGATGCAGTGCAGTGAGTCCAGAGAGTGCACTGGCACCACTGGGGATGCAGTGCAGTAAGTCCAGAGAGTGCACTGGCACTACTGGGGATGCAGTGCAGTGAGTGCAGAGAGTGCACTGTCACCACTGGGGATGCACTGCAGTGAGTCCAGAGAGTGCACTGGCACCACTGGGTATGCAGTGCAGTGACTCCAGAGAGTGCAGAGGCACCACTGTTGATGCAGTGCTGTGACTCCAGAGAGTGCACTGGCACCACTGGGGATGCAGTGCAGTGAGTCCAGAGAGTGCACTGGCACCACTGGGGATGCAGTGCACTGAGTCCAGAGAGTGCACTGGCACCACTGGTGATGCAGTGCAGTGAGTCCAGAGAGTGCACTGGCACCACTGGCGATGCAGTGCAGTGAGTCCAGAGAGTGCACTGGCAGCACTGGGAATGCACTGCAGTGAGTCCAGAGAGTGCTCTGGCACCACTGGGGATGCAGTTCAGTGAGTCCAGAGAGTGCACTGGCACCACTGGGGATACACTGCAGTGACTCCAGAGAGTGCACAGGCACCACTGGGGATGCACTGCAGTGAGTCCAGAGAGTGCACTGGCACCAGTGGCGATGCAGTGCAGTGAGTCCAGAGACTGCACTGGCACCAACTGGAGCTGCACTGCAGTGAGTCCTGAGATTGCACTGGCACCACTGGGGATGCACTACAGTGAGTCCAGAGACTACACTGGCACCACAGGGGATGCAGTGCAGTGAGTCCAAAGAGTGCACTGGCACCACTGGGGATGCAGTGCAGTGAGTCCAAAGAGTGCACTGGCACCACTGGTATGCAGTGCATGAGTGCAGAGAGTCCACTGGCACCACTGGGAATGCAGTGCAGTGAGTCCAGAGAGTGGACTGGCACCAGTGGGGATGGAGTGCAGTGAGTCCAGAGAGTGCACTGGCACCACTGGGGATGCAGTGCAGTGAGTCCAGAGAGTGCACTGGCTCCACTGGGGATGAACTGTAGTGAGTCCAGAGACGGCACAGGCACCACTGGGGATGCAGTGCAGTGACTCCAGAGAGTGCACTGGCACCACTGGGGATGCAGTGCAGTGAGTCCAGAGAGTGCACTGGCACCACTGGGGATGCAATGCAGTGAGTCCAGAGAGTGCACTGGCACCACTGGGGATGCACTGCAGTGAGTCCAGAGAGTGCACGGGCACCACTGGGGATGCACTGCAGTGAGTCCAGAGAGTGCACTGACACCACTGGGGATGCAGTGCAGTGATTCCGGAGAGTGCACTGGCACCACTGGGGATGCAGTGCAGTGAGTCCAGAGAGTGCACTGGCACCACTGGGGATGCAGTGCAGTGAGTCCAGAGAGTGCACTGGCAGCACTGGGGATGCACTGCAGTGAGTCCAGAGAGTGCCCTGGCACCACTGGGGATGCAGTGCAGTGAGTCCAGAGAGTGCACTGGCACCACTGGGGATGCAGTGCAGTGAGTCCAGAGAGTGCACTGGCACCACTGGGGATGCAATGCAGTGAGTCCAGAGAGTGCACTGGCACCACTGTTGATGCAGTGCTGTGACTCCAGAGAGTGCACTGGCACCACTGGGGATGCAGTGCAGTGAGTCCAGAGAGTGCACTGGCACCCCTGGGGATGCAGTGCACTGAGTCCAGAGAGTGCACTGGCACCACTGGTGATGCAGTGCAGTGAGTCCAGAGAGTGCACTGGCACCACTGGCGATGCAGTGCAGTGAGTCCAGAGAGTGCACTGGCAGCACTGGGAATGCACTGCAGTGAGTCCAGAGATAGCTCTGGCACCACTGGGGATGCAGTTCAGTGAGTCCAAGAGAGTGCACTGGCACCACTGGTGATGCACTGCAGTGACTCGAAAGAGTGCACTGGCACCACTGCGGATGCACTGCAGTGAGTCCGGAGAGTGCCCTGGCACCAATGGTGATGCAGTGCAGTGAGTCCAGAGAGTGCACTGGCACCACTGGGGATGCAGTGCAGTGAGTCCAGAGAGTGCACTGGCACCACTGGGGATGCAATGCAGTGAGTCCAGAGAGTGCACTGGCACCACTGGGGATGCAGTGCAGTGACTCCAGAGAGTGCACTGGCACCACTGGGGATGCAGTGCAGTAAGTCCAGAGAGTGCACTGGCACTACTGGGGATGCACTGCAGTGAGTCCAGAGAGTGCACTGTCACCACTGGGGATGCACTGCAGTGAGTCCAGAGAGTGCACTGGCACCACTGGGGATGCAGTGCAGTGACTCCAGAGAGTGCAGAGGCACCACTGTTGATGCAGTGCTGTGACTCCAGAGAGTGCACTGGCACCACTGGGGATGCAGTGCATTGAGTCCAGAGAGTGCACTGGCACCACTGGGGATGCAGTGCACTGAGTCCAGAGAGTGCACTGGCACTACTAGGGATGCACTGCAGTGAGTCCAGAGAGTGCACTGGCACCACTGAGGATGCAGTGCAGTGAGTCCAGAGAGTGCACTGGCAGCACTGGGAATGCACTGCAGTGAGTCCAGAGATAGCTCTGGCACCACTGGGGATGCAGTTCAGTGAGTCCAGAGAGTGCACTGGCACCACTGGGGATACACTGCAGTGACTCCAGAGAGTGCACTGGCACCAGTGGGGATGCACTGCAGTGAGTCCAGAGACTACACTGGCACCACAGGGGATGCAGTGCAGTGAGTCCAAAGAGTGCACTGGCACCACTGGGGATGCAGTGCAGTGAGTCCAAAGAGTGCACTGGCACCACTGGTATGCAGTGCATGAGTGCAGAGAGTCCACTGGCACCACTGGGAATGCAGTGCAGTGAGTCCAGAGAGTGGACTGGCACCAGTGGGGATGGAGTGCAGTGAGTCCAGAGAGTGCACTGGCACCACTGGGGATGCAGTGCAGTGAGTCCAGAGAGTGCACTGGCTCCACTGGGGATGAACTGTAGTGAGTCCAGAGACGGCACAGGCACCACTGGGGATGCAGTGCAGTGACTCCAGAGAGTGCACTGGCACCACTGGGGATGCAGTGCAGTGAGTCCAGAGAGTGCACTGGCACCACTGGGGATGCAATGCAGTGAGTCCAGAGAGTGCACTGGCACCACTGGGGATGCACTGCAGTGAGTCCAGAGAGTGCACGGGCACCACTGGGGATGCACTGCAGTGAGTCCAGAGAGTGCACTGACACCACTGGGGATGCAGTGCAGTGATTCCGGAGAGTGCACTGGCACCACTGGGGATGCAGTGCAGTGAGTCCAGAGAGTGCACTGGCACCACTGGGGATGCAGTGCAGTGAGTCCAGAGAGTGCACTGGCAGCACTGGGGATGCACTGCAGTGAGTCCAGAGAGTGCCCTGGCACCACTGGGGATGCAGTGCAGTGAGTCCAGAGAGTGCACTGGCACCACTGGGGATGCAGTGCAGTGAGTCCAGAGAGTGCACTGGCACCACTGGGGATGCAATGCAGTGAGTCCAGAGAGTGCACTGGCACCACTGTTGATGCAGTGCTGTGACTCCAGAGAGTGCACTGGCACCACTGGGGATGCAGTGCAGTGAGTCCAGAGAGTGCACTGGCACCCCTGGGGATGCAGTGCACTGAGTCCAGAGAGTGCACTGGCACCACTGGTGATGCAGTGCAGTGAGTCCAGAGAGTGCACTGGCACCACTGGCGATGCAGTGCAGTGAGTCCAGAGAGTGCACTGGCAGCACTGGGAATGCACTGCAGTGAGTCCAGAGATAGCT
Source organism: Anser anser (assembly GCF_964211835.1). Lineage (NCBI taxonomy): Eukaryota > Metazoa > Chordata > Aves > Anseriformes > Anatidae > Anser > Anser anser. The sequence goes on from NC_139726.1 coordinate 41,372,480, forward strand.
CTGGCACCACTGGGGATGCAGTTCAGTGAGTCCAAGAGAGTGCACTGGCACCACTGGTGATGCACTGCAGTGACTCGAAAGAGTGCACTGGCACCACTGCGGATGCACTGCAGTGAGTCCGGAGAGTGCCCTGGCACCAATGGTGATGCAGTGCAGTGAGTCCAGAGAGTGCACTGGCACCACTGGGGATGCAGTGCAGTGAGTCCAGAGAGTGCACTGGCACCACTGGGGATGCAATGCAGTGAGTCCAGAGAGTGCACTGGCACCACTGGGGATGCAGTGCAGTGACTCCAGAGAGTGCACTGGCACCACTGGGGATGCAGTGCAGTAAGTCCAGAGAGTGCACTGGCACTACTGGGGATGCACTGCAGTGAGTCCAGAGAGTGCACTGTCACCACTGGGGATGCACTGCAGTGAGTCCAGAGAGTGCACTGGCACCACTGGGGATGCAGTGCAGTGACTCCAGAGAGTGCAGAGGCACCACTGTTGATGCAGTGCTGTGACTCCAGAGAGTGCACTGGCACCACTGGGGATGCAGTGCATTGAGTCCAGAGAGTGCACTGGCACCACTGGGGATGCAGTGCACTGAGTCCAGAGAGTGCACTGGCACTACTAGGGATGCACTGCAGTGAGTCCAGAGAGTGCACTGGCACCACTGAGGATGCAGTGCAGTGAGTCCAGAGAGTGCACTGGCAGCACTGGGAATGCACTGCAGTGAGTCCAGAGATAGCTCTGGCACCACTGGGGATGCAGTTCAGTGAGTCCAGAGAGTGCACTGGCACCACTGGGGATACACTGCAGTGACTCCAGAGAGTGCACTGGCACCAGTGGGGATGCACTGCAGTGAGTCCAGAGAGTGGACTGGCACCAGTGGGGATGGAGTGCAGTGAGTCCAGAGAGTGCACTGGCTCCACTGGGGATGAACTGTAGTGAGTCCAGAGACTGCACAGGCACCACTGGGGATGCAGTGCAGTGAGTGCAGAGAGTGCACTGGCACCACTGGTGATGCAGTGCAGTGAGTCCAGAGAGTGCACTGGCACCACTGGGGATGCAATGCAGTGAGTCCAGAGAGTGCACTGGCACCACTGGGGATGCACTGCAGTGAGTCCAGAGAGTGCACGGGCACCACTGGGGATGCACTGCAGTGAGTCCAGAGAGTGCACTGACACCACTGGGGATGCAGTGCAGTGATTCCGGAGAGTGGACTGGCACCAGTGGGGATGGAGTGCAGTGAGTCCAGAGAGTGCAGAGGCACCACTGGGGATGCAGTGCAGTGACTCCAGAGAGTGCAGAGGCACCACTGTTGATGCAGTGCTGTGACTCCAGAGAGTGCACTGGCACCACTGGGGATGTAGTGCAGTGAGTCCAGAGAGTGCACTGGCACCACTGGGGATGCAGTGCAGTGAGTCCAGAGAGTGCACTGGCACCACTGGCGATGCAGTGCAGTGAGTCCAGAGAGTGCACTGGCAGCACTGGGGATGCACTGCAGTGAGTCCAGAGAGTGCTCTGGCACCACTGGGGATGCAGTTCAGTGAGTCCAGAGAGTGCACTGGCACCACTGGGGATACACTGCAGTGACTCCAGAGAGTGCACTGGCACCACTGGGGATGCACTGCAGTGAGTCCAGAGAGTGCACTGGCACCAGTGGGGATGCAGTGCAGTGAGTCCAGAGACTGCACTGGCACCAACTGGAGCTGCACTGCAGTGAGTCCAGAGAGTGCACTGGCACCACTGGGGATGCAGTGCGGTGAGTCCAGAGACTACACTGGCACCACTGGGGATGCAGTGCAGTGACTCCAGAGAGTGCACTGGCACCACTGTTCATGCAGTGCAGTGAGTCCAAAGAGTGTACTGGCACCACTGGGTATGCAGTGCATGAGTGCAGAGAGTGCACTGGCACCACTGGGGATGCAGTGCAGTGAGTCCAGAGAGTGGACTGGCACCAGTGGGGATGGAGTGCAGTGAGTCCAGAGAGTGCACTGGCACCAGTGGGGATGGAGTGCAGTGAGTCCAGAGAGTGCACTGGCACCACTGGGGATGAACTGTAGTGAGTCCAGAGACTGCACAGGCACCACTGGGGATGCAGTGCAGTGAGTCCAGAGAGTGCACTGGCACCACTGGGGATGCAGTGCAGTGTGTGCAGAGAGTGCACTGACACCACTGGGGATGCAATGCAGTGAGTCCAGAGAGTGCACTGGCACCACTGGGGATGCACTGCAGTGAGTCCAGAGAGTGCACGGGCACCACTGGGGATGCAGAGCAGTTGAGTCCAGAGAGTGCACTGGCACCTTGGGGATGCAGTGCAGTGAGTCCAGAGAGTGCACTGGCACCGCTGGGGATGCAATGCGGTGAGTCCAGAGAGTGCACTGGCACCACTGGGGATGCACTGCAGTGAGTCCAGAGAGTGCACTGGCACCACTGGGGATGCAGTGTAGTGAGTCCAGAGAGTGCACTGGCACCACTTGGGATGCACTGCAGTGAGTCCAGAGAGTGCACTGGCACCACTGGGAATGCAGTGCAGTGACTCAGAGAGTGCACTGGCACCACTGGGGATGCACTGCAATGAGTCCAGATAGTGCACTGGCACCACTGGGGATGCAGTGCAGTGAGTGCAGAGAGTGCACTGGCACCACTGGGGATGCAGTGCAGTGAGTCCAGAGAGTGCACTGGCACCACTGGGGATGCAGCGCAGTGAGTCCACAGAGTGCACTGGCACTACTGGGGATGCAGTGCAGTGAGTCCAGAGAGTGGACTGGCACCGCTGCGGATGCACTGCAGTGAGTCCAGAGAGTGCACTGGCACCACTGGGGATGCAGTGCAGTGAGTCCAGAGAGTGCACTGGCACCACTGGGGATGCACTGCAGTGAGTCCAGAGAGTGCACTGGCACCACTGGGGATGCACTGCAGTGAGTCCAGAGAGTGCACTGGCACCACTGGGGATGCACCCCGGTGAGCCCAGAGAGTGCACTGGCACCACTGGGGATGCACTGCAGTGAGTGCAGAGAGTGCACTGGCACCACTGGGGATGCACTGCAGTGAGGGCAGAGAGTGCACTGGCACCACTGGGGATGCACTGCAGTGAGTCCAGAGAGTGCACTGGCAGCACTGGGGATGCACTGCAGTGAGTCCAGAGAGTGCAGTGGCACCACTGGGGATGCAGTGCAGTGAGTCCAGAGAGTGCACTGGCACCACTGGGGATGCAATGCAGTGAGTCCAGAGAGTGCACTGGCACCACTGGGGATGCACTGCAGTGACTCGAAGGAGTGCACTGGCACCACTGCGGATGCACTGCAGTGAGTCCGGAGAGTGCCCTGGCAACACTGGTGATGCAGTGCAGTGAGTCCAGAGAGTGCACTGGCACCACTGGGGATGCAGTGCAATGAGTCCAGAGAGTGCACTGGCACCACTGGGGATGCAATGCAGTGAGTCCAGAGAGTGCACTGGCACCACTGGCGATGCAGTGCAGTGACTCCAGAGAGTGCACTGGCACCACTGGGAATGCACTGCAGTGATTCCAGAGAGTGCACTGGCACCACTGGGGATGCAGTGCAGTGAGTCCAGAGAGTGCACTGGCACCACTGCGGATGCACTGCAGTGAGTCCAGAGAGTGCACTGGCACCACTGGGGATGCAGTGCAGTGAGTCCTGAGATTGCACTGGCACCACTGTTGATGCAGTGCTGTGACTCCAGAGAGTGCACTGGTACCACTGGGGATGCAGTGCTGTGAGTCCAGAGAGTGCACTGGCACCACTGGGGATGCACTGCAGTGAGTCCAGAGAGTGCACTGGCAGCACTGGGGATGCACTGCAGTGAGTCCAGAGAGTGCTCTGGCACCACTGGGGATGCACTGCAGTGAGTCCAGAGAGTGCACTGGCACCACTGGTGATGCACTGCAGTGACTCGAAAGAGTGCACTGGCACCACTGCGGATGCACTTCAGTGAGTCCGGAGAGTGCCCTGGCACCAATGGTGATGCAGTGCAGTGAGTCCAGACAGTGCAGTGGCACCACTGGGGATGCAGTGCAGTGAGTCCAGAGAGTGCACTGGCACCACTGGGGATGCACTGCAGTGAGTCCAGAGAGTGCACTGGCACCACTGGGGATGCAGTGCAGTGACTCCAGAGAGTGCACTGGCACCACTGGGGATGCAGTGCAGTGAGTCCAGAGAGTGCACTGGCACCACTGGGGATGCACTGCAGTGAGTCCAGAGAGTGCACTGGCACCACTGGGGATGCACTGCAGTGAGTCCAGAGAGTGCACTGGCACCACTGGGGATGCAGTGCAGTGACTCCAGAGAGTGCAGAGGCACCACTGTTGACGCAGTGCTGTGACTCCAGAGAGTGCACTGGCACCACTGGGGATGCAGTGCAGTGAGTCCAGAGAGTGCACTGGCACCACTGGGGATGCAGTGCACTGAGTCCAGAGAGTGCACTGGCACCACTGGTGATGCAGTGCAGTGAGTCCAGAGAGTGCACTGGCACCACTGGCGATGCAGTGCAGTGAGTCCAGAGAGTGCACTGGCAGCACTGGGAATGCACTGCAGTGAGTCCAGAGAGTGCTCTGGCACAACTGGGGATGCAGTTCAGTGAGTCCAGAGAGTGCACTGGCACCACTGGGGATGCACTACAGTGAGTCCAGAGACTACACTGGCACCACTGGGGATGCACTGCAGTGAGTCCACAGAGTGCACTGGCACCACTGGGGATGCAGTGCAGTGATTCCAGAGAGTGCACTGGCACCACTGGGGATGCAGTGCAGTGAGTCCAGAGAGTGCACTGGCACTACTGGGGATGCACTGCATTTAGTCCAGAGAGTGCACTGGCACCACTGGGGATGCAGTGCAGTGAGTCCAGAGAGTGCACTGGCACCACTGGGGATGCAGTGCAGTGACTCCAGAGAGTGCAGAGGCACCACTGTTGATGCAGTGCTGTGACTCCAGAGAGTGCACTGGCACCACTGGGGATGTAGTGCAGTGAGTCCAGAGAGTGCACTGGCACCACTGGGGATGCAGTGCACTGAGTGCAGAGAGTGCACTGGCACCACTGGGGATGCAGTGCAGTGAGTCCAGAGAGTGCACTGGCACCACTGGCGATGCAGTGCAGTGAGTCCAGAGAGTGCACTGGCACCACTTGGGATGCACTGCAGTGAGTCCAGAGAGTGCTCTGGCACCACTGGGGATGCAGTTCAGTGAGTCCAGAGAGTGCACTGGCACCACTGGGGATACACTGCAGTGACTCCAGAGAGTGCACTGGCACCACTGGGGATGCACTGCAGTGAGTCCAGAGAGTGCACTGGCACCACTGGGGATGCAGTGCAGTGAGTCCAGAGACTGCACTGGCACCAACTGGAGCTGCACTGCAGTGAGTCCTGAGATTGCACTGGCACCACTGGGGATGCACTACAGTGAGTCCAGAGACTACACTGGCACCACTGGGGATGCAGTGCAGTGAGTCCAGAGAGTGCACTGGCACCACTGTTCATGCAGTGCAGTGAGTCCAAAGAGTGTACTGGCACCACTGGGTATGCAGTGCATGAGTGCGGAGAGTGCACTGGCACCACTGGGGATGCAGTGCAGTGAGTCCAGAGAGTGGACTGGCACCAGTGCGGGTGGAGTGCAGTGAGTCCAGAGAGTGCACTGGCACCAGTGGGGATGGAGTGCAGTGAGTCCAGAGAGTGCACTGGCTCCACTGGGGATGAACTGTAGTGAGTCCAGAGACTGCACAGGCACCACTGGGGATGCAGTGCAGTGAGTCCAGAGAGTGCACTGGCACCACTGGGGATGCACTGCAGTGAGTGCAGAGAGTGCACTGGCACCACTGGGGATGCAGTGCAGTGAGTCCAGAGAGTGCACTGGCACCACATGGGATGCACTGCAGTGAGTCCGAGAGTGCACGGGCACCACTGGGGATGCAGTGCAGTTGAGTCCAGAGAGTGCACTGGCACCTTGGAGATGCAGTGCAGTGAGTCCAGAGAGTGCACTGGCACCGCTGGGGATGCACTGCAGTGAGTCCAGAGAGTGCACTGGCACCACTGGGGATGCACTGCAGTGAGTCCAGAGAGTGCACTGGCACCACTGGGAATGCAGTGCAGTGACTCGAAAGAGTGCACTGGCACCACTGCGGATGCACTGCAGTGAGTCCGGAGAGTGCCCTGGCACCAATGGTGATGCAGTGCAGTGAGTCCAGAGAGTGCAGTGGCACCACTGGGGATGCAGTGCAGTGAGTCCAGAGAGTGCACTGGCACCACTGGGGATGCAATGCAGTGAGTCCAGAGAGTGCACTGGCACCACTGGGGATGCAGTGCACTGAGTCCAGAGAGTGCACTGGCACCACTGGTGATGCAGTGCAGTGAGTCCAGAGAGTGCACTGGCACCACTGGCGATGCAGTGCAGTGAGTCCAGAGAGTGCACTGGCAGCACTGGGGATGCACTGCAGTGAGTCCAGAGAGTGCTCTGGCACCACTGGGGATGCAGTTCAGTGACTCCAGAGAGTGCACTGGCACCACTGGGGATGCACAGCAGTGAGTCCAGAGACTGCACTGGCACCAACTGGAGCTGCACTGCAGTGAGTCCTGAGATTGCACTGGCACCACTGGGGATGCACTACAGTGAGTCCAGAGACTACACTGGCACCACTGGGGATGCAGTGCAGTGAGTCCAGAGAGTGCACTGGCACCACTGGGGATGCAGTGCATGAGTGCAGACAGTCCACTGGCACCACTGGGGATGCACTGCAGTGAGTCCAGAGAGTGGACTGGCACCAGTGGGGATGGAGTGCAGTGAGTCCAGAGAGTGCACTGGCACCACTGGGGATGCAGTGCAGTGAGTCCAGAGAGTGCACTGGCTCCACTGGGGATGAACTGTAGTGAGTCCAGAGACGGCACAGGCACCACTGGGGATGCAGTGCAGTGAGTCCAGAGAGTGCACTGGCACCACTGGCGATGCAGTGCAGTGAGTCCAGAGAGTGCACTGGCACCACTTGGGATGCACTGCAGTGAGTCCAGAGAGTGCTCTGGCACCACTGGGGATGCCGTTCAGTGAGTCCAGAGAGTGCACTGGCACCACTGGGGATACACTGCAGTGAGTCCAGAGAGTGCACTGGCACCACTGGGGATGCACTGCAGTGAGTCCAGAGAGTGCACTGGCACCACAGGGGATGCAGTGCAGTGAGTCCAGAGACTGCACTGGCACCAACTGGAGCTGCACTGCAGTGAGTCCTGAGATTGCACTGGCACCACTGGGGATGCACTACAGTGAGTCCAGAGACTACACTGGCACCACTGGGGATGCAGTGCAGTGAGTCCAGAGAGTGCACTGGCACCACTGTTCATGCAGTGCAGTGAATCCAAAGAGTGTACTGGCACCACTGGGTATGCAGTGCATGAGTGCAGAGAGTGCACTGGCACCACTGGGGATGCAGTGCAGTGAGTCCAGAGAGTGGACTGGCACCAGTGCGGATGGAGTGCAGTGAGTCCAGAGAGTGCACTGGCACCAGTGGGGATGGAGTGCAGTTAGTCCAGAGAGTGCACTGGCTCCACTGGGGATGAACTGTAGTGAGTCCAGAGACTGCACAGGCACCACTGGGGATGCAGTGCAGTGAGTCCAGAGAGTGCACGGGCACCACTGGGGATGCAGTGCAGTTGAGTCCACAGAGTGCACTGGCACCTTGGAGATGCAGTGCAGTGAGTCCAGAGAGTGCACTGGCACCGCTGGGGATGCACTGCAGTGAGTCCAGAGAGTGCACTGGCACCACTGGGGATGCACTGCAGTGAGTCCAGAGAGTGCACTGGCACCACTGGTGATGCAGTGCAGTGAGTCCAGAGAGTGCACTGGCACCACTTGGGATGCACTGCAGTGAGTCCAGAGAGTGCACTGGCACCACTGGGAATGCAGTGCAGTGAGTCCAGAGAGTGCACTGGCACCACTGGGGATGCACTGCAATGAGTCCAGATAGTGCACTGGCACCACTGGGGATGCTCTGCAGTGAGCCCAGAGATTGCACTGGCACCACTGGGGATGCAGTGCAGTGAGTGCAGAGAGTGCACTGGCAACACTGGGGATGCACTGCAGTGAGTGCAGTGAGTGCACTGGCACCACTGGGGATGCACTGCAGTGAGGGCAGAGAGTGCACTGGCAGCACTGGGGATGCACTGCAGTGAGTCCAGAGAGTGCTCTGGCACCACTGGGGATGCAGTTCAGTGACTCCAGAGAGTGCACTGGCACCACTGGGGATGCACAGCAGTGAGTCCAGAGAGTGCACTGGCACCACTGGGGATGCAGTGCAGTGAGTCCAGAGACTGCACTGGCACCAACTGGAGCTGCACTGCAGTGAGTCCTGAGATTGCACTGGCACCACTGGGGATGCACTACAGTGAGTCCAGAGACTACACTGGCACCACTGGGGATGCAGTGCAGTGAGTCCAGAGAGTGCACTGGCACCACTGGGGATGCAGTGCAGTGAGTCCAAAGAGTGCACTGGCACCACTGGGTATGCAGTGCATGAGTGCAGAGAGTCCACTGGCACCACTGGGGATGCAGTGCAGTGAGTCCAGAGAGTGGACTGGCACCAGTGGGGATGGAGTGCAGTGAGTCCAGAGAGTGCACTGGCACCACTGGGGATGCAGTGCAGTGAGTCCAGAGAGTGCACTGGCTCCACTGGGGATGAACTGTAGTGAGTCCAGAGACGGCACAGGCACCACTGGGGATGCACTGCAGTGACTCCAGAGAGTGCACTGGCACCACTGGGGATGCAGTGCAGTCAGTCCAGAGAGTGCACTGGCACCACTGGGGATGCAATGCAGTGAGTCCAGAGAGTGCACTGGCACCACTGGGGATGCACTGCAGTGAGTCCAGAGAGTGCACGGGCACCACTGGGGATGCAGTGCAGTGAGTCCAGAGAGTGCACTGACACCACTGGGGATGCAGTGCAGTGATTCCGGAGAGTGCACTGGCACCACTGGGGATGCAGTGCAGTGAGTCCAGAGAGTGCACTGGCACCACTGGGGATGCACTGCAGTGAGTCCAGAGAGTGCACTGGCAGCACTGGGGATGCACTGCAGTGAGTCCACAGAGTGCACTGGCACCTCTGGGGATGCACTGCAGTGACTCGAAGGAGTGCACTGGCACCACTGCGGATGCAGTGCAGTGAGTCCGGAGAGTGCCCTGGCACCAATGGTGATGCAGTGCAGTGAGTCCAGAGAGTGCACTGGCACCACTGGGGCTGCAGTGCAGTGAGTCCAGAGAGTGCACTGGCACCACTGGAGATGCAATGCAGTGAGTCCAGAGAGTGCACTGGCACCACTGGGGTTGCAGTGCAGTGACTCCAGAGAGTGCACTGGCACCACTGGGGATGCACTGCAGTGATTACAGAGAGTGCACTGGCACCACTGGGGATGCAGTGCAGTGAGTCCAGAGAGTGCACTGGCACTACTGGGGATGTACTGCAGTGAGTCCAGAGAGTGCACTGGCACCACTGCGGATGCACTGCAGTGAGTCCAGAGAGTGCACTGGCACCACTAGGGATGCAGTGCAGTGACTCCAGAGAGTGCAGAGGCACCACTGTTGATGCAGTGCTGTGACTCCAGAGAGTGCACTGGCACCACTGGGGATGCAGTGCACTGAGTGCAGAGAGTGCACTGGCACCACTGGGGATGCACTGCAGTGAGTCCAGAGAGTGCACTGGCAGCACTGGGGATGCACTGCAGTGAGTCCAGAGAGTGCACTGGCACCACTGGGGATGCACTGCAGTGAGTCCAGAGAGTGCACTGGCACCACTGGTGATGCACTGCAGTGACTCGAAAGAGTGCACTGGCACCACTGGGGATGCAGTTCAGTGAGTCCGGAGAGTGCCCTGGCACCAATGGTGATGCAGTGCAGTGAGTCCAGAGAGTGCACTGGCAACACTGGGGATGCAGTGCAGTGAGTCCAGAGAGTGCACTGGCACCACTGGGGATGCAATGCAGTGAGTCCAGAGAGTATACTGGCACCACTGGGGATGCAGTGCACTGACTCCAGAGAGTGCACTGGCACCACTGGGGATGCAGTGCAGTAAGTCCAGAGAGTGCACTGGCACTACTGGGGATGCACTGCAGTGAGTCCAGAGAGTGCACTGTCACCACTGGGGATGCACTGCAGTGAGTCCAGAGAGTGCACTGGCACCACTGGGGATGCAGTGCAGTGACTCCAGAGAGTGCAGAGGCACCACTGTTGATGCAGTGCTGTGACTCCAGAGAGTGCACTGGCACCACTGGGGATGCAGTGCAGTGAGTCCAGAGAGTGCACTGGCACCACTGGGGATGCAGTGCACTGAGTCCAGAGAGTGCACTGGCACCACTGGTGATGCAGTGCAGTGAGTCCAGAGAGTGCACTGGCACCACTGGCGATGCAGTGCAGTGAGTCCAGAGAGTGCACTGGCAGCACTGGGAATGCACTGCAGTGAGTCCAGAGATAGCTCTGGCACCACTGGGGATGCAGTTCAGTGAGTCCAGAGAGTGCACTGGCACCACTGGGGATACACTGCAGTGACTCCAGAGAGTGCACTGGCACCACTGGGGATGCACTGCAGTGAGTCCAGAGAGTGGACTGGCACCACTGGGGATGGAGTGCAGTGAGGCCAGAGAGTGCACTGGTACCACTGGGGATGCAGTGCAGTGAGTCCAGAGAGTGCACTGGCTCCACTGGGGATGAACTGTAGTGAGTCCAGAGACTGCACAGGCACCACTGGGGATGCAGTGCAGTGAGTGCAGAGAGTGCACTGGCACCACTGGGGATGCAGTGCAGTGAGTCCAGAGAGTGCACTGGCACCACTGGGGATGCAATGCAGTGAGTCCAGAGAGTGCACTGGCACCACTGGGGATGCACTGCAGTGAGTCCAGAGAGTGCACGGGCACCACTGGGGATGCACTGCAGTGAGTCCAGAGAGTGCACTGACACCACTGGGGATGCAGTGCAGTGATTCCGGAGAGTGCACTGGCACCACTGGGTATGCAGTGCACGAGTGCAGAGAGTGCACTGGCACCACTGGGGATGCAGTGCAGTGAGTCCAGAGAGTGGACTGGCACCAGTGGGGATGGAGTGCAGTGAGTCCAGAGAGTGCACTGGCACCACTGGGGATGCAGTGCAGTGACTCCAAAGAGTGCAGAGGCACCACAGTTGATGCAGTGCTGTGACTCCAGAGAGTGCACTGGCACCACTGGGGATGTAGTGCAGTGAGTCCAGAGAGTGCACTGGCACCACTGGGGATGCAGTGCACTGAGTGCAGAGAGTGCACTGGCACCACTGGGGATGCAGGGCAGTGAGTCCAGAGAGTGCACTGGCACCACTGGCGATGCAGTGCAGTGAGTCCAGAGAGTGCACTGGCAGCACTGGGGATGCACTGCAGTGAGTCCAGAGAGTGCTCTGGCACCACTGGGGATGCAGTTCAGTGAGTCCAGAGAGTGCACTGGCACCACTGGGGATACACTGCAGTGACTCCAGAGAGTGCACTGGCACCACTGGGGATGCAGTGCAGTGAGTCCAGAGAGTGCACTGGCACCAGTGGGGATGCAGTGCAGTGAGTCCAGAGACTGCACTGGCACCAACTGGAGCTGCACTGTAGTGAGTCCTGAGATTGCACTGGCACCACTGGGGATGCACTACAGTGAGTCCAGAGACTACACTGGCACCACTGGGGATGCAGTGCAGTGACTCCAGAGAGTGCACTGGCACCACTGTTCATGCAGTGCAGTGAGTCCAAAGAGTGTACTGGCACCACTGGGTATGCAGTGCATGAGTGCAGAGAGTGCACTGGCACCACTGGGGATGCAGTGCAGTGAGTCCAGAGAGTGGACTGGCACCAGTGGGGATGGAGTGCAGTGAGTCCAGAGAGTGCACTGGCACCACTGGGGATGCAGTGCAGTGAGTCCAGAGAGTGCACTGGCTCCACTGGGGATGAACTGTAGTGAGTCCAGAGACGGCACAGGCACCACTGGGGATGCAGTGCAGTGACTCCAGAGAGTGCACTGGCACCACTGGGGATGCAGTGCAGTGAGTCCAGAGAGTGCACGGGCTCCACTGGGGATGCAGTGCAGTGAGTCCAGAGAGTGCACTGGCACCACTGGGGATGCACTGCAGTGAGTCCAGAGAGTGAACGGGCACCACTGGGGATGCAGTGCAGTGAGTCCAGAGAGTGCACTGACACCACTGGGGATGCAGTGCAGTGATTCCGGAGAGTGCACTGGCACCACTGGGGATGCAGTGCAGTGAGTCCAGAGAGTGCACTGGCACCACTGGGGATGCACTGCAGTGAGTCCAGAGAGTGCACTGGCAGCACTGGGGATGCAGTGCAGTGAGTCCAGAGAGTGCACTGGCACCTCTGGGGATGCACTGCAGTGACTCGAAGGAGTGCACTGGCACCACTGCGGATGCACTGCAGTGAGTCCGGAGAGTGCCCTGGCACCAATGGTGATGCAGTGCAGTGAGTCCAGAGAGTGCAGTGGCACCACTGGGGATGCAGTGCAGTGAGTCCAGAGAGTGCACTGGCACCACTGGAGATGCAATGCAGTGAGTCCAGAGAGTGCACTGGCACCACTGGGGTTGCAGTGCAGTGACTCCAGAGAGTGCACTGGCACCACTGGGGATGCACTGCAGTGACTCCAGAGAGTGCACTGGCACCACTGGGGATGCAGTGCAGTGAGTCCAGAGAGTGCACTGGCACTACTGGGGATGCACTGCAGTGAGTCCAGAGAGTGCACTGGCACCACTGCGGATGCACTGCAGTGAGTCCAGAGAGTGCACTGGCACCACTAGGGATGCAGTGCAGTGACTCCAGAGAGTGCAGAGGCACCACTGTTGATGCAGTGCAGTGACTCCAGAGAGTGCACTGGCACCACTGGGGATGCAGTGCTGTGAGTCCAGAGAGTGCACTGGCACCACTGGGGATGCACTGCAGTGACTCGAAAGAGTGCACTGGCACCACTGCGGATGCACTGCAGTGAGTCCGGAGAGTGCCCTGGCACCACTGGGGATGCAGTGCAGTGAGTCCAGAGAGTGCACTGGCACCACTGGGGATGCAGTGCAGTGAGTCCAGAGAGTGCACTGGCACCACTGGGGATGCAATGCAGTGAGTCCAGAGAGTGCACTGGCACCACTGGGGATGCACTGCAGTGACTCCAGAGAGTGCACTGGCACCACTGGGGATGCAGTGCAGTAAGTCCAGAGAGTGCACTGGCACTACTGGGGATGCACTGCAGTGAGTCCAGAGAGTGCACTGTCACCACTGGTGATGCACTGCAGTGAGTCCAGAGAGTGCACTGGCACCACTGGGGATGCAGTGCAGTGACTCCAGAGAGTGCAGAGGCACCACTGTTGATGCAGTGCTGTGACTCCAGAGAGTGCACTGGCACCACTGGGGATGCAGTGCAGTGAGTCCAGAGAGTGCACTGGCACCACTGGGGATGCAGTGCACTGAGTCCAGAGAGTGCACTGGCACCACTGGGGATGCAGTGCAGTGAGTCCAGAGAGTGCACTGGCACCACTGGCGATGCAGTGCAGTGAGTCCAGAGAGTGCACTGGCACCACTGGGGATGCAATGCAGTGAGTCCAGAGAGTGCACTGGCACCACTGGGGATGCAGTGCACTGAGTCCAGAGAGTGCACTGGCACCACTGGTGATGCAGTGCAGTGAGTCCAGAGAGTGCACTGGCACCACTGGCGATGCAGTGCAGTGAGTCCAGAGAGTGCACTGGCAGCACTGGGGATGCACTGCAGTGAGTCCAGAGAGTGCTCTGGCACCACTGGGGATGCAGTTCAGTGACTCCAGAGAGTGCACTGGCACCACTGGGGATGCACAGCAGTGAGTCCAGAGAGTGCACTGGCACCACTGGGGATGCAGTGCAGTGAGTCCAGAGACTGCACTGGCACCAACTGGAGCTGCACTGCAGTGAGTCCTGAGATTGCACTGGCACCACTGAGGATGCACTACAGTGAGTCCAGAGACTACACTGGCACCACTGGGGATGCAGTGCAGTGAGTCCAGAGAGTGCACTGGCACCACTGGGGATGCAGTGCAGTGAGTCCAAAGAGTGCACTGGCACCACTGGGTATGCAGTGCATGAGTGCAGAGACTCCACTGGCACCACTGGGGATGCAGTGCAGTGAGTCCAGAGAGTGGACTGGCACCAGTGGGGATGGAGTGCAGTGAGTCCAGAGAGTGCACTGGCACCACTGGGGATGCAGTGCAGTGAGTCCAGAGAGTGCACTGGCTCCACTGGGGATGAACTGTAGTGAGTCCAGAGACGGCACAGGCACCACTGGGGATGCACTGCAGTGACTCCAGAGAGTGCACTGGCACCACTGGGGATGCAGTGCAGTCAGTCCAGAGAGTGCACTGGCACCACTGGGGATGCAATGCAGTGAGTCCAGAGAGTGCACTGGCACCACTGGGGATGCACTGCAGTGAGTCCAGAGAGTGCACGGGCACCACTGGGGATGCAGTGCAGTGAGTCCAGAGAGTGCACTGACACCACTTAGGATGCAGTGCAGTGATTCCGGAGAGTGCACTGGCACCACTGGGGATGCAGTGCAGTGAGTCCAGAGAGTGCACTGGCACCACTGGGGATGCACTGCAGTGAGTCCAGAGAGTGCACTGGCAGCACTGGGGATGCACTGCAGTGAGTCCACAGAGTGCACTGGCACCTCTGGGGATGCACTGCAGTGACTCGAAGGAGTGCACTGGCACCACTGCGGATGCACTGCAGTGAGTCCGGAGAGTGCCCTGGCACCAATGGTGATGCAGTGCAGTGAGTCCAGAGAGTGCACTGGCACCACTGGGGCTGCAGTGCAGTGAGTCCAGAGAGTGCACTGGCACCACTGGAGATGCAATGCAGTGAGTCCAGAGAGTGCACTGGCACCACTGGGGTTGCAGTGCAGTGACTCCAGAGAGTGCACTGGCACCACTGGGGATGCACTGCAGTGATTACAGAGAGTGCACTGGCACCACTGGGGATGCAGTGCAGTGAGTCCAGAGAGTGCACTGGTACTACTGGGGATGCACTGCAGTGAGTCCAGAGAGTGCACTGGCACCACTGCGGATGCACTGCAGTGAGTCCAGAGAGTGCACTGGCACCACTAGGGATGCAGTGCAGTGACTCCAGAGAGTGCAGAGGCAGCACTGTTGATGCAGTGCTGTGACTCCAGAGAGTGCACTGGCACCACTGGGGATGCAGTGCTGTGAGTCCAGAGAGTGCACTGGCACCACTGGGGATGCACTGCAGTGAGTCCAGAGAGTGCACTGGCAGCACTGGGGATGCACTGCAGTGAGTCCAGAGAGTGCACTGGCACCACTGGGGATGCACTGCAGTGAGTCCAGAGAGTGCACTGGCACCACTGGTGATGCACTGCAGTGACTCGAAAGAGTGCACTGGCACCACTGCGGATGCACTGCAGTGAGTCCGGAGAGTGCCCTGGCACCAATGGTGATGCAGTGCAGTGAGTCCAGAGAGTGCACTGGCAACACTGGGGATGCAGTGCAGTGAGTCCAGAGAGTGCACTGGCACCACTGGGGATGCAATGCAGTGAGTCCAGAGAGTGCACTGGCACCACTGGGGATGCAGTGCAGTGACTCCAGAGAGTGCACTGGCACCACTGGGGATGCAGTGCAGTAAGTCCAGAGAGTGCACTGGCACTACTGGGGATGCACTGCAATGAGTCCAGAGAGTGCACTGTCACCACTGGGGATGCACTGCAGTGAGTCCAGAGAGTGCACTGGCACCACTGGGGATGCAGTGCAGTGACTCCAGAGAGTGCAGAGGCACCACTGTTGATGCAGTGCTGTGACTCCAGAGAGTGCACTGGCACCACTGGGGATGCAGTGCAGTGAGTCCAGAGAGTGCACTGGCACCACTGGGGATGCAGTGCACTGAGTCCAGAGAGTGCACTGGCACCACTGGCGATGCAGTGCAGTGAGTCCAGAGAGTGCACTGGCAGCACTGGGAATGCACTGCAGTGAGTCCAGAGATAGCTCTGGCACCACTGGGGATGCAGTTCAGTGAGTCCAGAGAGTGCACTGGCACCACTGGGGATACACTGCAGTGACTCCAGAGAGTGCACTGGCACCACTGGGGATGCACTGCAGTGAGTCCAGAGAGTGGACTGGCACCACTGGGGATGGAGTGCAGTGAGTCCAGAGAGTGCACTGGTACCACTGGGGATGCAGTGCAGTGAGTCCAGAGAGTGCACTGGCTCCACTGGGGATGAACTGTAGTGAGTCCAGAGACTGCACAGGCACCACTGGGGATGCAGTGCAGTGAGTGCAGAGAGTGCACTGGCACCACTGGGGATGCAGTGCAGTGAGTCCAGAGAGTGCACTGGCACCACTGGGGATGCAATGCAGTGAGTCCAGAGAGTGCACTGGCACCACTGGGGATGCACTGCAGTGAGTCCAGAGAGTGCACGGGCACCACTGGGGATGCACTGCAGTGAGTCCAGAGAGTGCACTGACACCACTGGGGATGCAGTGCAGTGATTCCGGAGAGTGCACTGGCACCACTGGGGATGCAGTGCATGAGTGCAGAGAGTGCACTGGCACCACTGGGGATGCAGTGCAGTGAGTCCAGAGAGTGGACTGGCACCAGTGGGGATGGAGTGCAGTGAGTCCAGAGAGTGCACTGGCACCACTGGGGATGCAGTGCAGTGACTCCAGAGAGTGCAGAGGCACCACTGTTGATGCAGTGCTGTGACTCCAGAGAGTGCACTGGCACCACTGGGGATGTAGTGCAGTGAGTCCAGAGAGTGCACTGGCACCACTGGGGATGCAGTGCAGTGAGTCCAGAGAGTGCACTGGCACCACTGGGGATGCAGGGCAGTGAGTCCAGAGAGTGCACTGGCACCACTGGCGATGCAGTGCAGTGAGTCCAGAGAGTGCACTGGCAGCACTGGGGATGCACTGCAGTGAGTCCAGAGAGTGCTCTGGCACCACTGGGGATGCAGTTCAGTGAGTCCAGAGAGTGCACTGGCACCACTGGGGATACACTGCAGTGACTCCAGAGAGTGCACTGGCACCACTGGGGATGCACTGCAGTGAGTCCAGAGAGTGCACTGGCACCAGTGGGGATGCAGTGCAGTGAGTCCAGAGACTGCACTGGCACCAACTGGAGCTGCACTGCAGTGAGTCCTGAGATTGCACTGGCACCACTGGGGATGCACTACAGTGAGTCCAGAGACTACACTGGCACCACTGGGGATGCAGTGCAGTGACTCCAGAGAGTGCACTGGCACCACTGTTCATGCAGTGCAGTGAGTCCAAAGAGTGTACTGGCACCACTGGGTATGCAGTGCATGAGTGCAGAGAGTGCACTGGCACCACTGGGGATGCAGTGCAGTGAGTCCAGAGAGTGGACTGGCACCAGTGGGGATGGAGTGCAGTGAGTCCAGAGAGTGCACTGGCACCACTGGGGATGCAGTGCAGTGAGTCCAGAGAGTGCACTGGCTCCACTGGGGATGAACTGTAGTGAGTCCAGAGACGGCACAGGCACCACTGGGGATGCAGTGCAGTGAGTGCAGAGAGTGCACTGGCACCACTGGGGATGCAGTGCAGTGAGTCCAGAGAGTGCACGGGCTCCACTGGGGATGCAGTGCAGTGAGTCCAGAGAGTGCACTGGCACCACTGGGGATGCACTGCAGTGAGTCCAGAGAGTGCACGGGCACCACTGGGGATGCAGTGCAGTGAGTCCAGAGAGTGCACTGACACCACTGGGGATGCAGTGCAGTGATTCCGGAGAGTGCACTGGCACCACTGGGGATGCAGTGCAGTGAGTCCAGAGAGTGCACTGGCACCACTGGGGATGCACTGCAGTGAGTCCAGAGAGTGCACTGGCAGCACTGGGGATGCACTGCAGTGAGTCCAGAGAGTGCACTGGCACCTCTGGGGATGCACTGCAGTGACTCGAAGGAGTGCACTGGCACCACTGCGGATGCACTGCAGTGAGTCCGGAGAGTGCCCTGGCACCAATGGTGATGCAGTGCAGTGAGTCCAGAGAGTGCAGTGGCACCACTGGGGATGCAGTGCAGTGAGTCCAGAGAGTGCACTGGCACCACTGGAGATGCAATGCAGTGAGTCCAGAGAGTGCACTGGCACCACTGGGGTTGCAGTGCAGTGACTCCAGAGAGTGCACTGACACCACTGGGGATGCACTGCAGTGATTCCAGAGAGTGCACTGGCACCACTGGGGATGCAGTGCAGTGAGTCCAGAGAGTGCACTGGCACTACTGGGGATGCACTGCAGTGAGTCCAGAGAGTGCACTGGCACCACTGCGGATGCACTGCAGTGAGTCCAGAGAGTGCACTGGCACCACTAGGGATGCAGTGCAGTGACTCCAGAGAGTGCAGAGGCACCACTGTTGATGCAGTGCTGTGACTCCAGAGAGTGCACTGGCACCACTGGGGATGCAGTGCTGTGAGTCCAGAGAGTGCACTGGCACCACTGGGGATGCACTGCAGTGAGTCCAGAGAGTGCACTGGCAGCACTGGGGATGCACTGCAGTGAGTCCAGAGAGTGCACTGGCACCACTGGGGATGCACTGCAGTGAGTCCAGAGAGTGCACTGGCACCACTGGTGATGCACTGCAGTGACTCGAAAGAGTGCACTGGCACCACTGCGGATGCACTGCAGTGAGTCCGGAGAGTGCCCTGGCACCAATGGTGATGCAGTGCAGTGAGTCCAGAGAGTGCACTGGCACCACTGGGGATGCAGTGCAGTGAGTCCAGAGAGTGCACTGGCACCACTGGGGATGCAATGCAGTGAGTCCAGAGAGTGCACTGGCACCACTGGGGATGCACTGCAGTGACTCCAGAGAGTGCACTGGCACCACTGGGGATGCAGTGCAGTAAGTCCAGAGAGTGCACTGGCACTACTAGGGATGCACTGCAGTGACTCCAGAGAGTGCACTGTCACCACTGGTGATGCACTGCAGTGAGTCCAGAGAGTGCACTGGCACCACTGGGGATGCAGTGCAGTGACTCCAGAGAGTGCAGAGGCACCACTGTTGATGCAGTGCTGTGACTCCAGAGAGTGCACTGGCACCACTGGGGATGCAGTGCAGTGAGTCCAGAGAGTGCACTGGCACCACTGGGGATGCAGTGCACTGAGTCCAGAGAGTGCACTGGCACCACTGGTGATGCAGTGCAGTGAGTCCAGAGAGTGCACTGGCACCACTGGCGATGCAGTGCAGTGAGTCCAGAGAGTGCACTGGCAGCACTGGGAATGCACTGCAGTGAGTCCAGAGATAGCTCTGGCACCACTGGGGATGCAGTTCAGTGAGTCCAGAGAGTGCACTGGCACCACTGGGGATACACTGCAGTGACTCCAGAGAGTGCACTGGCACCACTGGGGATGCACTGCAGTGAGTCCAGAGAGTGGACTGGCACCAGTGGGGATGGAGTGCAGTGAGTCTAGAGAGTGCACTGGCACCACTGGGGATGCAGTGCAGTGAGTCCAGAGAGTGCACTGGATCAATTGGGGATGCAGTTCAGTTAGTCCAGAGAGTGCACTGGCACCACTGGGGATGCAGTGCAGTGAGTCCAGAGAGTGCTCTGGCACCACTGGCGATGCAGTGCAGTGAGTCCAGAGAGTGCACTGGCTCCACTGGGGATGAACTGTAGTGAGTCCAGAGACTGCACAGGCACCACTGGGGATGCAGTGCAGTGAGTCCAGAGAGTGCACTGGCACCACTGGGGATGCAGTGCAGTGAGTCCAGAGAGTGCACTGGCACCACTGGGGATGCAATGCAGTGAGTCCAGAGAGTGCACTGGCACCACTGGGGATGCAGTTCAGTGAGTCCAGAGAGTGCACTGGCACCACTGGGGATGCACTGCAGTGAGTCCAGAGAGTGCACTGACACCACTGGGGATGCAGTGCAGTGATTCCGGAGAGTGCACTGGCACCACTGGGTATGCAGTGCATGAGTGCAGAGAGTGCACTGGCACCACTGGGGATGCAGTGCAGTGAGTCCAGAGAGTGGACTGGCACCAGTGGGGATGGAGTGCAGTGAGTCCAGAGAGTGCAGAGGCACCACTGGGGATGCAGTGCAGTGACTCCAGAGAGTGCAGAGGCACCACTGCTGATGCAGTGCTGTGACTCCAGAGAGTGCACTGGCACCACTGGGTATGTAGTGCAGTGAGTCCAGAGAGTGCACTGGCACCACTGGGGATGAAGTGCAGTGAGTCCAGAGAGTGCACTGGCACCACTGGCGATGCAGTGCAGTGAGTCCAGAGAGTGCACTGGCAGCACTGGGGATGCACTGCAGTGAGTCCAGAGAGTGCTCTGGCACCACTGGGGATGCAGTTCAGTGAGTCCAGAGAGTGCACTGGCACCACTGGGGATACACTGCAGTGACTCCAGAGAGTGCACTGGCACCACTGGGGATGCACTGCAGTGAGTCCAGAGAGTGCACTGGCACCAGTGGGGATGCAGTGCAGTGAGTCCAGAGACTGCACTGGCACCAACTGGAGCTGCACTGCAGTGAGTCCTGAGATTGCACTGGCACCACTGGGGATGCACTACAGTGAGTCCAGAGACTACACTGGCACCACTGGGGATGCAGTGCAGTGACTCCAGAGAGTGCACTGGCACCACTGTTCATGCAGTGCAGTGAGTCCAAAGAGTGTACTGGCACCACTGGGTATGCAGTGCATGAGTGCAGAGAGTGCACTGGCACCACTGGGGATGCAGTGCAGTGAGTCCAGAGAGTGGACTGGCACCAGTGGGGATGGAGTGCAGTGAGTCCAGAGAGTGCACTGGCACCAGTGGGGATGGAGTGCAGTGAGTCCAGAGAGTGCACTGGCACCACTGGGGATGAACTGTAGTGAGTCCAGAGACTGCACAGGCACCACTGGGGATGCAGTGCAGTGAGTCCAGAGAGTGCACTGGCACCACTGGGGATGCAGTGCAGTGTGTGCAGAGAGTGCACTGGCACCACTGGGGATGCAATGCAGTGAGTCCAGAGAGTGCACGGGCACCACTGGGGATGCAGAGCAGTTGAGTCCAGAGAGTGCACTGGCACCTTGGGGATGCAGTGCAGTGAGTCCAGAGAGTGCACTGGCACCGCTGGGGATGCAATGCGGTGAGTCCATAGAGTGCACTGGCACCACTGGGGATGCACTGCAGTGAGTCCAGAGAGTGCACTGGCACCACTGGGGATGCAGTGTAGTGAGTCCAGAGAGTGCACTGGCACCACTTGGGATGCACTGCAGTGAGTCCAGAGAGTGCACTGGCACCACTGGGAATGCAGTGCAGTGACTCAGAGAGTGCACTGGCACCACTGGGGATGCACTGCAATGAGTCCAGATAGTGCACTGGCACCACTGGGGATGCAGTGCAGTGAGTGCAGAGAGTGCACTGGCACCACTGGGGATGCAGTGCAGTGAGTCCAGAGAGTGCACTGGCACCACTGGGGATGCAGCGCAGTGAGTCCAGAGAGTGCACTGGCACCACTGGGGATGCAATGCAGTGAGTCCAGAGAGTGCACTGGCACCACTGGGGATGCAGTGCAGTGACTCCAGAGAGTGCACTGGCACCACTGGGAATGCACTGCAGTGATTCCAGAGAGTGCACTGGCACCACTGGGGATGCAGTGCAGTGAGTCCAGAGAGTGCACTGGCACTACTGGGGATGCACTGCAGTGAGTCCAGAGAGTGCACTGGCACCACTGCGGATGCACTGCAGTGAGTCCAGAGAGTGCACTGGCACCACTGGGGATGCAGTGCAGTGAGTCCTGAGATTGCACTGGCACCACTGTTGATGCAGTGCTGTGACTCCAGAGAGTGCACTGGCACCACTGGGGATGCAGTGCTGTGAGTCCAGAGAGTGCACTGGCACCACTGGGGATGCACTGCAGTGAGTCCAGAGAGTGCACTGGCAGCACTGGGGATGCACTGCAGTGAGTCCAGAGAGTGCACTGGCACCACTGGGGATGCACTGCAGTGAGTCCAGAGAGTGCACTGGCACCACTGGTGATGCACTGCAGTGACTCGAAAGAGTGCACTGGCACCACTGCGGATGCACTTCAGTGAGTCCGGAGAGTGCCCTGGCACCAATGGTGATGCAGTGCAGTGAGTCCAGAGAGTGCAGTGGCACCACTGGGGATGCAGTGCAGTGAGTCCAGAGAGTGCACTGGCACCACTTGGGATGCACTGCAGTGAGTCCAGAGAGTGCACTGGCACCACTGGGAATGCAGTGCAGTGACTCAGAGAGTGCACTGGCACCACTGGGGATGCACTGCAATGAGTCCAGATAGTGCACTGGCACCACTGGGGATGCAGTGCAGTGAGTGCAGAGAGTGCACTGGCACCACTGGGGATGCAGTGCAGTGAGTCCAGAGAGTGCACTGGCACCACTGGGGATGCAGCGCAGTGAGTCCAGAGAGTGCACTGGCACCACTGGGGATGCAATGCAGTGAGTCCAGAGAGTGCACTGGCACCACTGGGGATGCAGTGCAGTGACTCCAGAGAGTGCACTGGCACCACTGGGAATGCACTGCAGTGATTCCAGAGAGTGCACTGGCACCACTGGGGATGCAGTGCAGTGAGTCCAGAGAGTGCACTGGCACTACTGGGGATGCACTGCAGTGAGTCCAGAGAGTGCACTGGCACCACTGCGGATGCACTGCAGTGAGTCCAGAGAGTGCACTGGCACCACTGGGGATGCAGTGCAGTGAGTCCTGAGATTGCACTGGCACCACTGTTGATGCAGTGCTGTGACTCCAGAGAGTGCACTGGCACCACTGGGGATGCAGTGCAGTGAGTCCAGAGAGTGCACTGGCACCACTGGGGATGCACTGCAGTGAGTCCAGAGAGTGCACTGGCAGCACTGGGGATGCACTGCAGTGAGTCCAGAGAGTGCACTGGCACCACTGGGGATGCACTGCAGTGAGTCCAGAGAGTGCACTGGCACCACTGGTGATGCACTGCAGTGACTCGAAAGAGTGCACTGGCACCACTGCGGATGCACTTCAGTGAGTCCGGAGAGTGCCCTGGCACCAATGGTGATGCAGTGCAGTGAGTCCAGAGAGTGCAGTGGCACCACTGGGGCTGCAGTGCAGTGAGTCCAGAGAGTGCACTGGCACCACTGGGGATGCACTGCAGTGAGTCCAGAGAGTGCACTGGCACCACTGGGGATGCAGTGCAGTGACTCCAGAGAGTGCACTGGCACCACTGGGGATGCACTGCAGTGAGTCCAGAGAGTGCACTGGCACCACTGGGGATGCACTGCAGTGAGTCCAGAGAGTGCACTGGCACCACTGGGGATGCAGTGCAGTGACTCCAGAGAGTGCAGAGGCACCACTGTTGATGCAGTGCTGTGACTCCAGAGAGTGCACTGGCACCACTGGGGATGCAGTGCAGTGAGTCCAGAGAGTGCACTGGCACCACTGGGGATGCAGTGCACTGAGTCCAGAGAGTGCACTGGCACCACTGGTGATGCAGTGCAGTGAGTCCAGAGAGTGCACTGGCACCACTGGCGATGCAGTGCAGTGAGTCCAGAGAGTGCACTGGCAGCACTGGGAATGCACTGCAGTGAGTCCAGAGAGTGCTCTGGCACAACTGGGGATGCAGTTCAGTGAGTCCAGAGAGTGCACTGGCACCACTGGGGATACACTGCAGTGACTCCAGAGAGTGCACTGGCACCACTGGGGATGCACTGCAGTGAGTCCAGAGAGTGCACTGGCACCAGTGGGGATGCAGTGCAGTGAGTCCAGAGACTGCACTGGCACCAACTGGAGCTGCACTGCAGTGAGTCCTGAGATTGCACTGGCACCACTGGGGATGCACTACAGTGAGTCCAGAGACTACACTGGCACCACTGGGGATGCACTGCAGTGAGTCCACAGAGTGCACTGGCACCACTGGGGATGCAGTGCAGTGATTCCAGAGAGTGCACTGGCACCACTGGGGATGCAGTGCAGTGAGTCCAGAGAGTGCACTGGCACCACTGGGGATGCACTGCAGTGAGTGCAGAGAGTGCACTGGCACCACTGGGGATGCAGTGCAGTGAGTCCAGAGAGTGCACTGGCACCACATGGGATGCACTGCAGTGAGTCCGAGAGTGCACGGGCACCACTGGGGATGCAGTGCAGTTGAGTCCAGAGAGTGCACTGGCACCTTGGAGATGCAGTGCAGTGAGTCCAGAGAGTGCACTGGCACCGCTGGGGATGCACTGCAGTGAGTCCAGAGAGTGCACTGGCACCACTTGGGATGCACTGCAGTGAGTCCAGAGAGTGCACTGGCACCACTGGGAATGCAGTGCAGTGACTCGAAAGAGTGCACTGGCACCACTGCGGATGCACTGCAGTGAGTCCGGAGAGTGCCCTGGCACCAATGGTGATGCAGTGCAGTGAGTCCAGAGAGTGCAGTGGCACCACTGGGGATGCAGTGCAGTGAGTCCAGAGAGTGCACTGGCACCACTGGGGATGCAATGCAGTGAGTCCAGAGAGTGCACTGGCACCACTGGGGATGCAGTGCACTGAGTCCAGAGAGTGCACTGGCACCACTGGTGATGCAGTGCAGTGAGTCCAGAGAGTGCACTGGCACCACTGGCGATGCAGTGCAGTGAGTCCAGAGAGTGCACTGGCAGCACTGGGGATGCACTGCAGTGAGTCCAGAGAGTGCTCTGGCACCACTGGGGATGCAGTTCAGTGACTCCAGAGAGTGCACTGGCACCACTGGGGATGCACAGCAGTGAGTCCAGAGACTGCACTGGCACCAACTGGAGCTGCACTGCAGTGAGTCCTGAGATTGCACTGGCACCACTGGGGATGCACTACAGTGAGTCCAGAGACTACACTGGCACCACTGGGGATGCAGTGCAGTGAGTCCAGAGAGTGCACTGGCACCACTGGGGATGCAGTGCATGAGTGCAGAGAGTCCACTGGCACCACTGGGGATGCACTGCAGTGAGTCCAGAGAGTGGACTGGCACCAGTGGGGATGGAGTGCAGTGAGTCCAGAGAGTGCACTGGCACCACTGGGGATGCAGTGCAGTGAGTCCAGAGAGTGCACTGGCTCCACTGGGGATGAACTGTAGTGAGTCCAGAGAGTGCCCTGGCACCACTGGGGATGCAGTGCAGTGAGTCCAGAGAGTGCACTGGCACCACTGGCGATGCAGTGCAGTGAGTCCAGAGAGTGCACTGGCACCACTTGGGATGCACTGCAGTGAGTCCAGAGAGTGCTCTGGCACCACTGGGGATGCCGTTCAGTGAGTCCAGAGAGTGCACTGGCACCACTGGGGATGCACTTCAGTGACTCCAGAGAGTGCACTGGCACCACTGGGGATGCACTGCAGTGAGTCCAGAGAGTGCACTGGCACCACAGGGGATGCAGTGCAGTGAGTCCAGAGACTGCACTGGCACCAACTGGAGCTGCACTGCAGTGAGTCCTGAGATTGCACTGGCACCACTGGGGATGCACTACAGTGAGTCCAGAGACTACACTGGCACCACTGGGGATGCAGTGCAGTGAGTCCAGAGAGTGCACTGGCACCACTGTTCATGCAGTGCAGTGAATCCAAAGAGTGTACTGGCACCACTGGGTATGCAGTGCATGAGTGCAGAGAGTGCACTGGCACCACTGGGGATGCAGTGCAGTGAGTCCAGAGAGTGGACTGGCACCAGTGCGGATGGAGTGCAGTGAGTCCAGAGAGTGCACTGGCACCAGTGGGGATGGAGTGCAGTGAGTCCAGAGAGTGCACTGGCTCCACTGGGGATGAACTGTAGTGAGTCCAGAGACTGCACAGGCACCACTGGGGATGCAGTGCAGTGAGTCCAGAGAGTGCACGGGCACCACTGGGGATGCAGTGCAGTTGAGTCCACAGAGTGCACTGGCACCTTGGAGATGCAGTGCAGTGAGTCCAGAGAGTGCACTGGCACCGCTGGGGATGCACTGCAGTGAGTCCAGAGAGTGCACTGGCACCACTGGGGATGCACTGCAGTGAGTCCAGAGAGTGCACTGGCACCACTGGTGATGCAGTGCAGTGAGTCCAGAGAGTGCACTGGCACCACTTGGGATGCACTGCAGTGAGTCCAGAGAGTGCACTGGCACCACTGGGAATGCAGTGCAGTGAGTCCAGAGAGTGCACTGGCACCACTGGGGATGCACTGCAATGAGTCCAGATAGTGCACTGGCACCACTGGGGATGCTCTGCAGTGAGCCCAGAGATTGCACTGGCACCACTGGGGATGCACTGCAGTGAGTGCAGAGAGTGCACTGGCAACACTGGGGATGCACTGCAGTGAGTGCAGAGAGTGCACTGGCACCACTGGGGATGCACTGCAGTGAGGGCAGAGAGTGCACTGGCAGCACTGGGGATGCACTGCAGTGAGTCCAGAGAGTGCTCTGGCACCACTGGGGATGCAGTTCAGTGACTCCAGAGAGTGCACTGGCACCACTGGGGATGCACAGCAGTGAGTCCAGAGAGTGCACTGGCACCACTGGGGATGCAGTGCAGTGAGTCCAGAGACTGCACTGGCACCAACTGGAGCTGCACTGCAGTGAGTCCTGAGATTGCACTGGCACCACTGGGGATGCACTACAGTGAGTCCAGAGACTACACTGGCACCACTGGGGATGCAGTGCAGTGAGTCCAGAGAGTGCACTGGCACCACTGGGGATGCAGTGCAGTGAGTCCAAAGAGTGCACTGGCACCACTGGGTATGCAGTGCATGAGTGCAGAGAGTCCACTGGCACCACTGGGGATGCAGTGCAGTGAGTCCAGAGAGTGGACTGGCACCAGTGGGGATGGAGTGCAGTGAGTCCAGAGAGTGCACTGGCACCACTGGGGATGCAGTGCAGTGAGTCCAGAGAGTGCACTGGCTCCACTGGGGATGAACTGTAGTGAGTCCAGAGACGGCACAGGCACCACTGGGGATGCACTGCAGTGACTCCAGAGAGTGCACTGGCACCACTGGGGATGCAGTGCAGTCAGTCCAGAGAGTGCACTGGCACCACTGGGGATGCAATGCAGTGAGTCCAGAGAGTGCACTGGCACCACTGGGGATGCACTGCAGTGAGTCCAGAGAGTGCACGGGCACCACTGGGGATGCAGTGCAGTGAGTCCAGAGAGTGCACTGACACCACTGGGGATGCAGTGCAGTGATTCCGGAGAGTGCACTGGCACCACTGGGGATGCAGTGCAGTGAGTCCAGAGAGTGCACTGGCACCACTGGGGATGCACTGCAGTGAGTCCAGAGAGTGCACTGGCAGCACTGGGGATGCACTGCAGTGAGTCCACAGAGTGCACTGGCACCTCTGGGGATGCACTGCAGTGACTCGAAGGAGTGCACTGGCACCACTGCGGATGCAGTGCAGTGAGTCCGGAGAGTGCCCTGGCACCAATGGTGATGCAGTGCAGTGAGTCCAGAGAGTGCACTGGCACCACTGGGGCTGCAGTGCAGTGAGTCCAGAGAGTGCACTGGCACCACTGGAGATGCAATGCAGTGAGTCCAGAGAGTGCACTGGCACCACTGGGGTTGCAGTGCAGTGACTCCAGAGAGTGCACTGGCACCACTGGGGATGCACTGCAGTGATTACAGAGAGTGCACTGGCACCACTGGGGATGCAGTGCAGTGAGTCCAGAGAGTGCACTGGCACTACTGGGGATGTACTGCAGTGAGTCCAGAGAGTGCACTGGCACCACTGCGGATGCACTGCAGTGAGTCCAGAGAGTGCACTGGCACCACTAGGGATGCAGTGCAGTGACTCCAGAGAGTGCAGAGGCACCACTGTTGATGCAGTGCTGTGACTCCAGAGAGTGCACTGGCACCACTGGGGATGCAGTGCACTGAGTGCAGAGAGTGCACTGGCACCACTGGGGATGCACTGCAGTGAGTCCAGAGAGTGCACTGGCAGCACTGGGGATGCACTGCAGTGAGTCCAGAGAGTGCACTGGCACCACTGGGGATGCACTGCAGTGAGTCCAGAGAGTGCACTGGCACCACTGGTGATGCACTGCAGTGACTCGAAAGAGTGCACTGGCACCACTGCGGATGCACTGCAGTGAGTCCGGAGAGTGCCCTGGCACCAATGGTGATGCAGTGCAGTGAGTCCAGAGAGTGCACTGGCAACACTGGGGATGCAGTGCAGTGAGTCCAGAGAGTGCACTGGCACCACTGGGGATGCAATGCAGTGAGTCCAGAGAGTATACTGGCACCACTGGGGATGCAGTGCACTGACTCCAGAGAGTGCACTGGCACCACTGGGGATGCAGTGCAGTAAGTCCAGAGAGTGCACTGGCACTACTGGGGATGCACTGCAGTGAGTCCAGAGAGTGCACTGTCACCACTGGGGATGCACTGCAGTGAGTCCAGAGAGTGCACTGGCACCACTGGGGATGCAGTGCAGTGACTCCAGAGAGTGCAGAGGCACCACTGTTGATGCAGTGCTGTGACTCCAGAGAGTGCACTGGCACCACTGGGGATGCAGTGCAGTGAGTCCAGAGAGTGCACTGGCACCACTGGGGATGCAGTGCACTGAGTCCAGAGAGTGCACTGGCACCACTGGTGATGCAGTGCAGTGAGTCCAGAGAGTGCACTGGCACCACTGGCGATGCAGTGCAGTGAGTCCAGAGAGTGCACTGGCAGCACTGGGAATGCACTGCAGTGAGTCCAGAGATAGCTCTGGCACCACTGGGGATGCAGTTCAGTGAGTCCAGAGAGTGCACTGGCACCACTGGGGATACACTGCAGTGACTCCAGAGAGTGCACTGGCACCACTGGGGATGCACTGCAGTGAGTCCAGAGAGTGGACTGGCACCACTGGGGATGGAGTGCAGTGAGGCCAGAGAGTGCACTGGTACCACTGGGGATGCAGTGCAGTGAGTCCAGAGAGTGCACTGGCTCCACTGGGGATGAACTGTAGTGAGTCCAGAGACTGCACAGGCACCACTGGGGATGCAGTGCAGTGAGTGCAGAGAGTGCACTGGCACCACTGGGG
This sequence comes from Anser anser, assembly GCF_964211835.1. Classification (NCBI taxonomy): domain Eukaryota; kingdom Metazoa; phylum Chordata; class Aves; order Anseriformes; family Anatidae; genus Anser; species Anser anser. The sequence continues at coordinate 41,401,428 of NC_139726.1, forward strand.
ATGCAGTGCAGTGAGTCCAGAGAGTGCACTGGCACCACTGGGGATGCAATGCAGTGAGTCCAGAGAGTGCACTGGCACCACTGGGGATGCACTGCAGTGAGTCCAGAGAGTGCACGGGCACCACTGGGGATGCACTGCAGTGAGTCCAGAGAGTGCACTGACACCACTGGGGATGCAGTGCAGTGATTCCGGAGAGTGCACTGGCACCACTGGGTATGCAGTGCACGAGTGCAGAGAGTGCACTGGCACCACTGGGGATGCAGTGCAGTGAGTCCAGAGAGTGGACTGGCACCAGTGGGGATGGAGTGCAGTGAGTCCAGAGAGTGCACTGGCACCACTGGGGATGCAGTGCAGTGACTCCAAAGAGTGCAGAGGCACCACAGTTGATGCAGTGCTGTGACTCCAGAGAGTGCACTGGCACCACTGGGGATGTAGTGCAGTGAGTCCAGAGAGTGCACTGGCACCACTGGGGATGCAGTGCACTGAGTGCAGAGAGTGCACTGGCACCACTGGGGATGCAGGGCAGTGAGTCCAGAGAGTGCACTGGCACCACTGGCGATGCAGTGCAGTGAGTCCAGAGAGTGCACTGGCAGCACTGGGGATGCACTGCAGTGAGTCCAGAGAGTGCTCTGGCACCACTGGGGATGCAGTTCAGTGAGTCCAGAGAGTGCACTGGCACCACTGGGGATACACTGCAGTGACTCCAGAGAGTGCACTGGCACCACTGGGGATGCAGTGCAGTGAGTCCAGAGAGTGCACTGGCACCAGTGGGGATGCAGTGCAGTGAGTCCAGAGACTGCACTGGCACCAACTGGAGCTGCACTGTAGTGAGTCCTGAGATTGCACTGGCACCACTGGGGATGCACTACAGTGAGTCCAGAGACTACACTGGCACCACTGGGGATGCAGTGCAGTGACTCCAGAGAGTGCACTGGCACCACTGTTCATGCAGTGCAGTGAGTCCAGAGAGTGTACTGGCACCACTGGGTATGCAGTGCATGAGTGCAGAGAGTGCACTGGCACCACTGGGGATGCAGTGCAGTGAGTCCAGAGAGTGGACTGGCACCAGTGGGGATGGAGTGCAGTGAGTCCAGAGAGTGCACTGGCACCACTGGGGATGCAGTGCAGTGAGTCCAGAGAGTGCACTGGCTCCACTGGGGATGAACTGTAGTGAGTCCAGAGACGGCACAGGCACCACTGGGGATGCAGTGCAGTGACTCCAGAGAGTGCACTGGCACCACTGGGGATGCAGTGCAGTGAGTCCAGAGAGTGCACGGGCTCCACTGGGGATGCAGTGCAGTGAGTCCAGAGAGTGCACTGGCACCACTGGGGATGCACTGCAGTGAGTCCAGAGAGTGCACGGGCACCACTGGGGATGCAGTGCAGTGAGTCCAGAGAGTGCACTGACACCACTGGGGATGCAGTGCAGTGATTCCGGAGAGTGCACTGGCACCACTGGGGATGCAGTGCAGTGAGTCCAGAGAGTGCACTGGCACCACTGGGGATGCACTGCAGTGAGTCCAGAGAGTGCACTGGCAGCACTGGGGATGCACTGCAGTGAGTCCAGAGAGTGCACTGGCACCTCTGGGGATGCACTGCAGTGACTCGAAGGAGTGCACTGGCACCACTGCGGATGCACTGCAGTGAGTCCGGAGAGTGCCCTGGCACCAATGGTGATGCAGTGCAGTGAGTCCAGAGAGTGCAGTGGCAGCACTGGGGATGCAGTGCAGTGAGTCCAGAGAGTGCACTGGCACCACTGGAGATGCAATGCAGTGAGTCCAGAGAGTGCACTGGCACCACTGGGGTTGCAGTGCAGTGACTCCAGAGAGTGCACTGGCACCACTGGGGATGCACTGCAGTGACTCCAGAGAGTGCACTGGCACCACTGGGGATGCAGTGCAGTGAGTCCAGAGAGTGCACTGGCACTACTGGGGATGCACTGCAGTGAGTCCAGAGAGTGCACTGGCACCACTGCGGATGCACTGCAGTGAGTCCAGAGAGTGCACTGGCACCACTAGGGATGCAGTGCAGTGACTCCAGAGAGTGCAGAGGCACCACTGTTGATGCAGTGCAGTGACTCCAGAGAGTGCACTGGCACCACTGGGGATGCAGTGCTGTGAGTCCAGAGAGTGCACTGGCACCACTGGGGATGCACTGCAGTGACTCGAAAGAGTGCACTGGCACCACTGCGGATGCACTGCAGTGAGTCCGGAGAGTGCCCTGGCACCACTGGGGATGCAGTGCAGTGAGTCCAGAGAGTGCACTGGCACCACTGGGGATGCAGTGCAGTGAGTCCAGAGAGTGCACTGGCACCACTGGGGATGCAATGCAGTGAGTCCAGAGAGTGCACTGGCACCACTGGGGATGCACTGCAGTGACTCCAGAGAGTGCACTGGCACCACTGGGGATGCAGTGCAGTAAGTCCAGAGAGTGCACTGGCACTACTGGGGATGCACTGCAGTGAGTCCAGAGAGTGCACTGTCACCACTGGTGATGCACTGCAGTGAGTCCAGAGAGTGCACTGGCACCACTGGGGATGCAGTGCAGTGACTCCAGAGAGTGCAGAGGCACCACTGTTGATGCAGTGCTGTGACTCCAGAGAGTGCACTGGCACCACTGGGGATGCAGTGCAGTGAGTCCAGAGAGTGCACTGGCACCACTGGGGATGCAGTGCACTGAGTCCAGAGAGTGCACTGGCACCACTGGGGATGCAGTGCAGTGAGTCCAGAGAGTGCACTGGCACCACTGGCGATGCAGTGCAGTGAGTCCAGAGAGTGCACTGGCACCACTGGGGATGCAATGCAGTGAGTCCAGAGAGTGCACTGGCACCACTGGGGATGCAGTGCACTGAGTCCAGAGAGTGCACTGGCACCACTGGTGATGCAGTGCAGTGAGTCCAGAGAGTGCACTGGCACCACTGGCGATGCAGTGCAGTGAGTCCAGAGAGTGCACTGGCAGCACTGGGGATGCACTGCAGTGAGTCCAGAGAGTGCTCTGGCACCACTGGGGATGCAGTTCAGTGACTCCAGAGAGTGCACTGGCACCACTGGGGATGCACAGCAGTGAGTCCAGAGAGTGCACTGGCACCACTGGGGATGCAGTGCAGTGAGTCCAGAGACTGCACTGGCACCAACTGGAGCTGCACTGCAGTGAGTCCTGAGATTGCACTGGCACCACTGAGGATGCACTACAGTGAGTCCAGAGACTACACTGGCACCACTGGGGATGCAGTGCAGTGAGTCCAGAGAGTGCACTGGCACCACTGGGGATGCAGTGCAGTGAGTCCAAAGAGTGCACTGGCACCACTGGGTATGCAGTGCATGAGTGCAGAGACTCCACTGGCACCACTGGGGATGCAGTGCAGTGAGTCCAGAGAGTGGACTGGCACCAGTGGGGATGGAGTGCAGTGAGTCCAGAGAGTGCACTGGCACCACTGGGGATGCAGTGCAGTGAGTCCAGAGAGTGCACTGGCTCCACTGGGGATGAACTGTAGTGAGTCCAGAGACGGCACAGGCACCACTGGGGATGCACTGCAGTGACTCCAGAGAGTGCACTGGCACCACTGGGGATGCAGTGCAGTCAGTCCAGAGAGTGCACTGGCACCACTGGGGATGCAATGCAGTGAGTCCAGAGAGTGCACTGGCACCACTGGGGATGCACTGCAGTGAGTCCAGAGAGTGCACGGGCACCACTGGGGATGCAGTGCAGTGAGTCCAGAGAGTGCACTGACACCACTTAGGATGCAGTGCAGTGATTCCGGAGAGTGCACTGGCACCACTGGGGATGCAGTGCAGTGAGTCCAGAGAGTGCACTGGCACCACTGGGGATGCACTGCAGTGAGTCCAGAGAGTGCACTGGCAGCACTGGGGATGCACTGCAGTGAGTCCACAGAGTGCACTGGCACCTCTGGGGATGCACTGCAGTGACTCGAAGGAGTGCACTGGCACCACTGCGGATGCACTGCAGTGAGTCCGGAGAGTGCCCTGGCACCAATGGTGATGCAGTGCAGTGAGTCCAGAGAGTGCACTGGCACCACTGGGGCTGCAGTGCAGTGAGTCCAGAGAGTGCACTGGCACCACTGGAGATGCAATGCAGTGAGTCCAGAGAGTGCACTGGCACCACTGGGGTTGCAGTGCAGTGACTCCAGAGAGTGCACTGGCACCACTGGGGATGCACTGCAGTGATTACAGAGAGTGCACTGGCACCACTGGGGATGCAGTGCAGTGAGTCCAGAGAGTGCACTGGTACTACTGGGGATGCACTGCAGTGAGTCCAGAGAGTGCACTGGCACCACTGCGGATGCACTGCAGTGAGTCCAGAGAGTGCACTGGCACCACTAGGGATGCAGTGCAGTGACTCCAGAGAGTGCAGAGGCAGCACTGTTGATGCAGTGCTGTGACTCCAGAGAGTGCACTGGCACCACTGGGGATGCAGTGCTGTGAGTCCAGAGAGTGCACTGGCACCACTGGGGATGCACTGCAGTGAGTCCAGAGAGTGCACTGGCAGCACTGGGGATGCACTGCAGTGAGTCCAGAGAGTGCACTGGCACCACTGGGGATGCACTGCAGTGAGTCCAGAGAGTGCACTGGCACCACTGGTGATGCACTGCAGTGACTCGAAAGAGTGCACTGGCACCACTGCGGATGCACTGCAGTGAGTCCGGAGAGTGCCCTGGCACCAATGGTGATGCAGTGCAGTGAGTCCAGAGAGTGCACTGGCAACACTGGGGATGCAGTGCAGTGAGTCCAGAGAGTGCACTGGCACCACTGGGGATGCAATGCAGTGAGTCCAGAGAGTGCACTGGCACCACTGGGGATGCAGTGCAGTGACTCCAGAGAGTGCACTGGCACCACTGGGGATGCAGTGCAGTAAGTCCAGAGAGTGCACTGGCACTACTGGGGATGCACTGCAATGAGTCCAGAGAGTGCACTGTCACCACTGGGGATGCACTGCAGTGAGTCCAGAGAGTGCACTGGCACCACTGGGGATGCAGTGCAGTGACTCCAGAGAGTGCAGAGGCACCACTGTTGATGCAGTGCTGTGACTCCAGAGAGTGCACTGGCACCACTGGGGATGCAGTGCAGTGAGTCCAGAGAGTGCACTGGCACCACTGGGGATGCAGTGCACTGAGTCCAGAGAGTGCACTGGCACCACTGGCGATGCAGTGCAGTGAGTCCAGAGAGTGCACTGGCAGCACTGGGAATGCACTGCAGTGAGTCCAGAGATAGCTCTGGCACCACTGGGGATGCAGTTCAGTGAGTCCAGAGAGTGCACTGGCACCACTGGGGATACACTGCAGTGACTCCAGAGAGTGCACTGGCACCACTGGGGATGCACTGCAGTGAGTCCAGAGAGTGGACTGGCACCACTGGGGATGGAGTGCAGTGAGTCCAGAGAGTGCACTGGTACCACTGGGGATGCAGTGCAGTGAGTCCAGAGAGTGCACTGGCTCCACTGGGGATGAACTGTAGTGAGTCCAGAGACTGCACAGGCACCACTGGGGATGCAGTGCAGTGAGTGCAGAGAGTGCACTGGCACCACTGGGGATGCAGTGCAGTGAGTCCAGAGAGTGCACTGGCACCACTGGGGATGCAATGCAGTGAGTCCAGAGAGTGCACTGGCACCACTGGGGATGCACTGCAGTGAGTCCAGAGAGTGCACGGGCACCACTGGGGATGCACTGCAGTGAGTCCAGAGAGTGCACTGACACCACTGGGGATGCAGTGCAGTGATTCCGGAGAGTGCACTGGCACCACTGGGGATGCAGTGCATGAGTGCAGAGAGTGCACTGGCACCACTGGGGATGCAGTGCAGTGAGTCCAGAGAGTGGACTGGCACCAGTGGGGATGGAGTGCAGTGAGTCCAGAGAGTGCACTGGCACCACTGGGGATGCAGTGCAGTGACTCCAGAGAGTGCAGAGGCACCACTGTTGATGCAGTGCTGTGACTCCAGAGAGTGCACTGGCACCACTGGGGATGTAGTGCAGTGAGTCCAGAGAGTGGACTGGCACCACTGGGGATGCAGTGCACTGAGTGCAGAGAGTGCACTGGCACCACTGGGGATGCAGGGCAGTGAGTCCAGAGAGTGCACTGGCACCACTGGCGATGCAGTGCAGTGAGTCCAGAGAGTGCACTGGCAGCACTGGGGATGCACTGCAGTGAGTCCAGAGAGTGCTCTGGCACCACTGGGGATGCAGTTCAGTGAGTCCAGAGAGTGCACTGGCACCACTGGGGATACACTGCAGTGACTCCAGAGAGTGCACTGGCACCACTGGGGATGCACTGCAGTGAGTCCAGAGAGTGCACTGGCACCAGTGGGGATGCAGTGCAGTGAGTCCAGAGACTGCACTGGCACCAACTGGAGCTGCACTGCAGTGAGTCCTGAGATTGCACTGGCACCACTGGGGATGCACTACAGTGAGTCCAGAGACTACACTGGCACCACTGGGGATGCAGTGCAGTGACTCCAGAGAGTGCACTGGCACCACTGTTCATGCAGTGCAGTGAGTCCAAAGAGTGTACTGGCACCACTGGGTATGCAGTGCATGAGTGCAGAGAGTGCACTGGCACCACTGGGGATGCAGTGCAGTGAGTCCAGAGAGTGGACTGGCACCAGTGGGGATGGAGTGCAGTGAGTCCAGAGAGTGCACTGGCACCACTGGGGATGCAGTGCAGTGAGTCCAGAGAGTGCACTGGCTCCACTGGGGATGAACTGTAGTGAGTCCAGAGACGGCACAGGCACCACTGGGGATGCAGTGCAGTGAGTGCAGAGAGTGCACTGGCACCACTGGGGATGCAGTGCAGTGAGTCCAGAGAGTGCACGGGCTCCACTGGGGATGCAGTGCAGTGAGTCCAGAGAGTGCACTGGCACCACTGGGGATGCACTGCAGTGAGTCCAGAGAGTGCACGGGCACCACTGGGGATGCAGTGCAGTGAGTCCAGAGAGTGCACTGACACCACTGGGGATGCAGTGCAGTGATTCCGGAGAGTGCACTGGCACCACTGGGGATGCAGTGCAGTGAGTCCAGAGAGTGCACTGGCACCACTGGGGATGCACTGCAGTGAGTCCAGAGAGTGCACTGGCAGCACTGGGGATGCACTGCAGTGAGTCCAGAGAGTGCACTGGCACCTCTGGGGATGCACTGCAGTGACTCGAAGGAGTGCACTGGCACCACTGCGGATGCACTGCAGTGAGTCCGGAGAGTGCCCTGGCACCAATGGTGATGCAGTGCAGTGAGTCCAGAGAGTGCAGTGGCACCACTGGGGATGCAGTGCAGTGAGTCCAGAGAGTGCACTGGCACCACTGGAGATGCAATGCAGTGAGTCCAGAGAGTGCACTGGCACCACTGGGGTTGCAGTGCAGTGACTCCAGAGAGTGCACTGACACCACTGGGGATGCACTGCAGTGATTCCAGAGAGTGCACTGGCACCACTGGGGATGCAGTGCAGTGAGTCCAGAGAGTGCACTGGCACTACTGGGGATGCACTGCAGTGAGTCCAGAGAGTGCACTGGCACCACTGCGGATGCACTGCAGTGAGTCCAGAGAGTGCACTGGCACCACTAGGGATGCAGTGCAGTGACTCCAGAGAGTGCAGAGGCACCACTGTTGATGCAGTGCTGTGACTCCAGAGAGTGCACTGGCACCACTGGGGATGCAGTGCTGTGAGTCCAGAGAGTGCACTGGCACCACTGGGGATGCACTGCAGTGAGTCCAGAGAGTGCACTGGCAGCACTGGGGATGCACTGCAGTGAGTCCAGAGAGTGCACTGGCACCACTGGGGATGCACTGCAGTGAGTCCAGAGAGTGCACTGGCACCACTGGTGATGCACTGCAGTGACTCGAAAGAGTGCACTGGCACCACTGCGGATGCACTGCAGTGAGTCCGGAGAGTGCCCTGGCACCAATGGTGATGCAGTGCAGTGAGTCCAGAGAGTGCACTGGCACCACTGGGGATGCAGTGCAGTGAGTCCAGAGAGTGGACTGGCACCACTGGGGATGCAATGCAGTGAGTCCAGAGAGTGCACTGGCACCACTGGGGATGCACTGCAGTGACTCCAGAGAGTGCACTGGCACCACTGGGGATGCAGTGCAGTAAGTCCAGAGAGTGCACTGGCACTACTAGGGATGCACTGCAGTGAGTCCAGAGAGTGCACTGTCACCACTGGTGATGCACTGCAGTGAGTCCAGAGAGTGCACTGGCACCACTGGGGATGCAGTGCAGTGACTCCAGAGAGTGCAGAGGCACCACTGTTGATGCAGTGCTGTGACTCCAGAGAGTGCACTGGCACCACTGGGGATGCAGTGCAGTGAGTCCAGAGAGTGCACTGGCACCACTGGGGATGCAGTGCACTGAGTCCAGAGAGTGCACTGGCACCACTGGTGATGCAGTGCAGTGAGTCCAGAGAGTGCACTGGCACCACTGGCGATGCAGTGCAGTGAGTCCAGAGAGTGCACTGGCAGCACTGGGAATGCACTGCAGTGAGTCCAGAGATAGCTCTGGCACCACTGGGGATGCAGTTCAGTGAGTCCAGAGAGTGCACTGGCACCACTGGGGATACACTGCAGTGACTCCAGAGAGTGCACTGGCACCACTGGGGATGCACTGCAGTGAGTCCAGAGAGTGGACTGGCACCAGTGGGGATGGAGTGCAGTGAGTCTAGAGAGTGCACTGGCACCACTGGGGATGCAGTGCAGTGAGTCCAGAGAGTGCACTGGATCAATTGGGGATGCAGTTCAGTTAGTCCAGAGAGTGCACTGGCACCACTGGGGATGCAGTGCAGTGAGTCCAGAGAGTGCTCTGGCACCACTGGCGATGCAGTGCAGTGAGTCCAGAGAGTGCACTGGCTCCACTGGGGATGAACTGTAGTGAGTCCAGAGACTGCACAGGCACCACTGGGGATGCAGTGCAGTGAGTCCAGAGAGTGCACTGGCACCACTGGGGATGCAGTGCAGTGAGTCCAGAGAGTGCACTGGCACCACTGGGGATGCAATGCAGTGAGTCCAGAGAGTGCACTGGCACCACTGGGGATGCAGTTCAGTGAGTCCAGAGAGTGCACTGGCACCACTGGGGATGCACTGCAGTGAGTCCAGAGAGTGCACTGACACCACTGGGGATGCAGTGCAGTGATTCCGGAGAGTGCACTGGCACCACTGGGTATGCAGTGCATGAGTGCAGAGAGTGCACTGGCACCACTGGGGATGCAGTGCAGTGAGTCCAGAGAGTGGACTGGCACCAGTGGGGATGGAGTGCAGTGAGTCCAGAGAGTGCAGAGGCACCACTGGGGATGCAGTGCAGTGACTCCAGAGAGTGCAGAGGCACCACTGCTGATGCAGTGCTGTGACTCCAGAGAGTGCACTGGCACCACTGGGTATGTAGTGCAGTGAGTCCAGAGAGTGCACTGGCACCACTGGGGATGAAGTGCAGTGAGTCCAGAGAGTGCACTGGCACCACTGGCGATGCAGTGCAGTGAGTCCAGAGAGTGCACTGGCAGCACTGGGGATGCACTGCAGTGAGTCCAGAGAGTGCTCTGGCACCACTGGGGATGCAGTTCAGTGAGTCCAGAGAGTGCACTGGCACCACTGGGGATACACTGCAGTGACTCCAGAGAGTGCACTGGCACCACTGGGGATGCACTGCAGTGAGTCCAGAGAGTGCACTGGCACCAGTGGGGATGCAGTGCAGTGAGTCCAGAGACTGCACTGGCACCAACTGGAGCTGCACTGCAGTGAGTCCTGAGATTGCACTGGCACCACTGGGGATGCACTACAGTGAGTCCAGAGACTACACTGGCACCACTGGGGATGCAGTGCAGTGACTCCAGAGAGTGCACTGGCACCACTGTTCATGCAGTGCAGTGAGTCCAAAGAGTGTACTGGCACCACTGGGTATGCAGTGCATGAGTGCAGAGAGTGCACTGGCACCACTGGGGATGCAGTGCAGTGAGTCCAGAGAGTGGACTGGCACCAGTGGGGATGGAGTGCAGTGAGTCCAGAGAGTGCACTGGCACCAGTGGGGATGGAGTGCAGTGAGTCCAGAGAGTGCACTGGCACCACTGGGGATGAACTGTAGTGAGTCCAGAGACTGCACAGGCACCACTGGGGATGCAGTGCAGTGAGTCCAGAGAGTGCACTGGCACCACTGGGGATGCAGTGCAGTGTGTGCAGAGAGTGCACTGGCACCACTGGGGATGCAATGCAGTGAGTCCAGAGAGTGCACGGGCACCACTGGGGATGCAGAGCAGTTGAGTCCAGAGAGTGCACTGGCACCTTGGGGATGCAGTGCAGTGAGTCCAGAGAGTGCACTGGCACCGCTGGGGATGCAATGCGGTGAGTCCATAGAGTGCACTGGCACCACTGGGGATGCACTGCAGTGAGTCCAGAGAGTGCACTGGCACCACTGGGGATGCAGTGTAGTGAGTCCAGAGAGTGCACTGGCACCACTTGGGATGCACTGCAGTGAGTCCAGAGAGTGCACTGGCACCACTGGGAATGCAGTGCAGTGACTCAGAGAGTGCACTGGCACCACTGGGGATGCACTGCAATGAGTCCAGATAGTGCACTGGCACCACTGGGGATGCAGTGCAGTGAGTGCAGAGAGTGCACTGGCACCACTGGGGATGCAGTGCAGTGAGTCCAGAGAGTGCACTGGCACCACTGGGGATGCAGCGCAGTGAGTCCAGAGAGTGCACTGGCACCACTGGGGATGCAATGCAGTGAGTCCAGAGAGTGCACTGGCACCACTGGGGATGCAGTGCAGTGACTCCAGAGAGTGCACTGGCACCACTGGGAATGCACTGCAGTGATTCCAGAGAGTGCACTGGCACCACTGGGGATGCAGTGCAGTGAGTCCAGAGAGTGCACTGGCACTACTGGGGATGCACTGCAGTGAGTCCAGAGAGTGCACTGGCACCACTGCGGATGCACTGCAGTGAGTCCAGAGAGTGCACTGGCACCACTGGGGATGCAGTGCAGTGAGTCCTGAGATTGCACTGGCACCACTGTTGATGCAGTGCTGTGACTCCAGAGAGTGCACTGGCACCACTGGGGATGCAGTGCTGTGAGTCCAGAGAGTACACTGGCACCACTGGGGATGCACTGCAGTGAGTCCAGAGAGTGCACTGGCAGCACTGGGGATGCACTGCAGTGAGTCCAGAGAGTGCACTGGCACCACTGGGGATGCACTGCAGTGAGTCCAGAGAGTGCACTGGCACCACTGGTGATGCACTGCAGTGACTCGAAAGAGTGCACTGGCACCACTGCGGATGCACTTCAGTGAGTCCGGAGAGTGCCCTGGCACCAATGGTGATGCAGTGCAGTGAGTCCAGAGAGTGCAGTGGCACCACTGGGGATGCAGTGCAGTGAGTCCAGAGAGTGCACTGGCACCACTTGGGATGCACTGCAGTGAGTCCAGAGAGTGCACTGGCACCACTGGGAATGCAGTGCAGTGACTCAGAGAGTGCACTGGCACCACTGGGGATGCACTGCAATGAGTCCAGATAGTGCACTGGCACCACTGGGGATGCAGTGCAGTGAGTGCAGAGAGTGCACTGGCACCACTGGGGATGCAGTGCAGTGAGTCCAGAGAGTGCACTGGCACCACTGGGGATGCAGCGCAGTGAGTCCAGAGAGTGCACTGGCACCACTGGGGATGCAATGCAGTGAGTCCAGAGAGTGCACTGGCACCACTGGGGATGCAGTGCAGTGACTCCAGAGAGTGCACTGGCACCACTGGGAATGCACTGCAGTGATTCCAGAGAGTGCACTGGCACCACTGGGGATGCAGTGCAGTGAGTCCAGAGAGTGCACTGGCACTACTGGGGATGCACTGCAGTGAGTCCAGAGAGTGCACTGGCACCACTGCGGATGCACTGCAGTGAGTCCAGAGAGTGCACTGGCACCACTGGGGATGCAGTGCAGTGAGTCCTGAGATTGCACTGGCACCACTGTTGATGCAGTGCTGTGACTCCAGAGAGTGCACTGGCACCACTGGGGATGCAGTGCTGTGAGTCCAGAGAGTGCACTGGCACCACTGGGGATGCACTGCAGTGAGTCCAGAGAGTGCACTGGCAGCACTGGGGATGCACTGCAGTGAGTCCAGAGAGTGCACTGGCACCACTGGGGATGCACTGCAGTGAGTCCAGAGAGTGCACTGGCACCACTGGTGATGCACTGCAGTGACTCGAAAGAGTGCACTGGCACCACTGCGGATGCACTTCAGTGAGTCCGGAGAGTGCCCTGGCACCAATGGTGATGCAGTGCAGTGAGTCCAGAGAGTGCAGTGGCACCACTGGGGCTGCAGTGCAGTGAGTCCAGAGAGTGCACTGGCACCACTGGGGATGCACTGCAGTGAGTCCAGAGAGTGCACTGGCACCACTGGGGATGCAGTGCAGTGACTCCAGAGAGTGCACTGGCACCACTGGGGATGCACTGCAGTGAGTCCAGAGAGTGCACTGGCACCACTGGGGATGCACTGCAGTGAGTCCAGAGAGTGCACTGGCACCACTGGGGATGCAGTGCAGTGACTCCAGAGAGTGCAGAGGCACCACTGTTGATGCAGTGCTGTGACTCCAGAGAGTGCACTGGCACCACTGGGGATGCAGTGCAGTGAGTCCAGAGAGTGCACTGGCACCACTGGGGATGCAGTGCACTGAGTCCAGAGAGTGCACTGGCACCACTGGTGATGCAGTGCAGTGAGTCCAGAGAGTGCACTGGCACCACTGGCGATGCAGTGCAGTGAGTCCAGAGAGTGCACTGGCAGCACTGGGAATGCACTGCAGTGAGTCCAGAGAGTGCTCTGGCACAACTGGGGATGCAGTTCAGTGAGTCCAGAGAGTGCACTGGCACCACTGGGGATACACTGCAGTGACTCCAGAGAGTGCACTGGCACCACTGGGGATGCACTGCAGTGAGTCCAGAGAGTGCACTGGCACCAGTGGGGATGCAGTGCAGTGAGTCCAGAGACTGCACTGGCACCAACTGGAGCTGCACTGCAGTGAGTCCTGAGATTGCACTGGCACCACTGGGGATGCACTACAGTGAGTCCAGAGACTACACTGGCACCACTGGGGATGCACTGCAGTGAGTCCACAGAGTGCACTGGCACCACTGGGGATGCAGTGCAGTGATTCCAGAGAGTGCACTGGCACCACTGGGGATGCAGTGCAGTGAGTCCAGAGAGTGCACTGGCACTACTGGGGATGCACTGCATTTAGTCCAGAGAGTGCACTGGCACCACTGGGGATGCAGTGCAGTGAGTCCGGAGAGTGCACTGGCACCACTGGGGATGCAGTGCAGTGACTCCAGAGAGTGCAGAGGCACCACTGTTGATGCAGTGCTGTGACTCCAGAGAGTGCACTGGCACCACTGGGGATGCACTGCAGTGAGTCCAGAGAGTGCACTGGCACCACTGGGGATGCAGTGCACTGAGTGCAGAGAGTGCACTGGCACCACTGGCGATGCAGTGCAGTGAGTCCAGAGAGTGCACTGGCACCACTTGGGATGCACTGCAGTGAGTCCAGAGAGTGCTCTGGTACCACTGGGGATGCAGTTCAGTGAGTCCAGAGAGTGCACTGGCACCACTGGGGATACACTGCAGTGACTCCAGAGAGTGCACTGGCACCACTGGGGATGCACTGCAGTGAGTCCAGAGAGTGCACTGGCACCACTGGGGATGCAGTGCAGTGAGTCCAGAGACTGCACTGGCACCAACTGGAGCTGCACTGCAGTGAGTCCTGAGATTGCACTGGCACCACTGGGGATGCACTACAGTGAGTCCAGAGACTACACTGGCACCACTGGGGATGCAGTGCAGTGAGTCCAGAGAGTGCACTGGCACCACTGTTCATGCAGTGCAGTGAGTCCAAAGAGTGTACTGGCACCACTGGGTATGCAGTGCATGAGTGCGGAGAGTGCACTGGCACCACTGGGGATGCAGTGCAGTGAGTCCAGAGAGTGGACTGGCACCAGTGCGGATGGAGTGCAGTGAGTCCAGAGAGTGCACTGGCACCAGTGTGGATGGAGTGCAGTGAGTCCAGAGAGTGCACTGGCTCCACTGGGGATGAACTGTAGTGAGTCCAGAGACTGCACAGGCACCACTGGGGATGCAGTGCAGTGAGTCCAGAGAGTGCACTGGCACCACTGGGGATGCAGTGCAGTGAGTGCAGAGAGTGCACTGGCACCACTGGGGATGCAGTGCAGTGAGTCCAGAGAGTGCACTGGCACCACTGGGGATGCAGTGCAGTGAGTCCAGAGAGTGCACGGGCACCACTGGGGATGCAGTGCAGTTGAGTCCACAGAGTGCACTGGCACCTTGGAGATGCAGTGCAGTGAGTCCAGAGAGTGCACTGGCACCGCTGGGGATGCACTGCAGTGAGTCCAGAGAGTGCACTGGCACCACTGGGGATGCACTGCAGTGAGTCCAGAGAGTGCACTGGCACCACTGGTGATGCAGTGCAGTGAGTCCAGAGAGTGCACTGGCACCACTTGGGATGCACTGCAGTGAGTCCAGAGAGTGCACTGGCACCACTGGTGATGCAGTGCAGTGACTCCAGAGAGTGCACTGGCACCACTGGGGATGCACTGCAATGAGTCCAGATAGTGCACTGGCACCACTGGGGATGCAGTGCAGTGAGTCCAGAGAGTGCACTGGCACCACTGGGGATGCAGCGCAGTGAGTCCACAGAGTGCACTGGCACTACTGGGGATGCAGTGCAGTGAGTCCAGAGAGTGCACTGGCACCACTGCGGATGCACTGCAGTGAGTCCAGAGAGTGCACTGGCACCACTGGGGATGCAGTGCAGTGAGTCCAGAGAGTGCACTGGCACCACTGGGGATGCACTGCAGTGAGTCCAGAGAGTGCACTGGCAGCACTGGGGATGCACTGCAGTGAGTCCAGAGAGTGCACTGGCACCACTGGGGATGCAGTGCAGTGAGTCCAGAGAGTGCACTGGCACCACTGGGGATGCTCTGCAGTGAGCCCAGAGATTGCACTGGCACCACTGGGGATGCACTGCAGTGAGTGCAGAGAGTGCACTGGCAACACTGGGGATGCACTGCAGTGAGGGCAGAGAGTGCACTGGCACCACTGGGGATGCAGTGCAGTGAGTCCAGAGAGTGCCCTGGCACCACTGGGGATGCAGTGCAGTGAGTCCAGAGAGTGCACTGGCACCACTGGGGATGCAGTGCAGTGACTCCAGAGAGTGCCCTGGCACATCTGGGGATGCAATGCGATGAGTCCACAGAGTGCACTGGCACCACAGGGGATGCAGTGCAGTGAGTCCAGAGAGTGCACTGACACCACTGGGGATGCAGTGCGGTGAGTTCAGAGAGTGCACTGGCACCACTGGGGATGCAGTGCAGTGAGTCCAGAGAGTGCACTGGCACCACAGGTGATGCAGTGCAGTGAGTACAGAGAGTGCACTGGCACCACAGGGGATGCACTGCAGTGATTCCAGAGAGTGCACTGTCACCACTGGGGATGCAGTGCAGTGAGTCCAGAGAGTGCACTGGCACCACTGGTGATGCACTGCAGTGAGTCCAGAGAGTGCACTGGCACCACTGGGGATGCAGTGCAGTGAGTCCAGAGAGTGCACTGGCACCACTGGGGATGCACTGCAGTGACTCGAAAGAGTGCACTGGCACCACTGCGGATGCACTGCAGTGAGTCCGGAGAGTGCCCTGGCACCAATGGTGATGCAGTGCAGTGAGTCCAGAGAGTGCAGTGGCACCACTGGGGATGCAGTGCAGTGAGTCCAGAGAGTGCACTGGCACGACTGGGGATGCAATGCAGTGAGTCCAGAGAGTGCACTGGCACCACTGGGGATGCAGTGCACTGAGTCCAGAGAGTGCACTGGCACCACTGGTGATGCAGTGCAGTGAGTCCAGAGAGTGCACTGGCACCACTGGGGATGCAATGCAGTGAGTCCAGAGAGTGCACTGGCAGCACTGGGGATGCACTGCAGTGAGTCCAGAGAGTGCTCTGGCACCACTGGGGATGCAGTTCAGTGACTCCAGAGAGTGCACTGGCACCACTGGGGATGCACAGCAGTGAGTCCAGAGAGTGCACTGGCACCACTGGGGATGCAGTGCAGTGAGTCCAGAGACTGCACTGGCACCAACTGGAGCTGCACTGCAGTGAGTCCTGAGATTGCACTGGCACCACTGGGGATGCACTACAGTGAGTCCAGAGACTACACTGGCACCACTGGGGATGCAGTGCAGTGAGTCCAGAGAGTGCACTGGCACCACTGGGGATGCAGTGCAGTGAGTCCAAAGAGTGCACTGGCACCACTGGGTATGCAGTGCATGAGTGCAGAGAGTCCACTGGCACCACTGGGGATGCAGTGCAGTGAGTCCAGAGAGTGGACTGGCACCAGTGGGGATGGAGTGCAGTGAGTCCAGAGAGTGCACTGGCACCACTGGGGATGCAGTGCAGTGAGTCCAGAGAGTGCACTGGCTCCACTGGGGATGAACTGTAGTGAGTCCAGAGACGGCACAGGCACCACTGGGGATGCACTGCAGTGACTCCAGAGAGTGCACTGGCACCACTGGGGATGCAGTGCAGTCAGTCCAGAGAGTGCACTGGCACCACTGGGGATGCAATGCAGTGAGTCCAGAGAGTGCACTGGCACCACTGGGGATGCACTGCAGTGAGTCCAGAGAGTGCACGGGCACCACTGGGGATGCAGTGCAGTGAGTCCAGAGAGTGCACTGACACCACTGGGGATGCAGTGCAGTGATTCCGGAGAGTGCACTGGCACCACTGGGGATGCAGTGCAGTGAGTCCAGAGAGTGCACTGGCACCACTGGGGATGCACTGCAGTGAGTCCAGAGAGTGCACTGGCAGCACTGGGGATGCACTGCAGTGAGTCCACAGAGTGCACTGGCACCTCTGGGGATGCACTGCAGTGACTCGAAGGAGTGCACTGGCACCACTGCGGATGCACTGTAGTGAGTCCGGAGAGTGCCCTGGCACCAATGGTGATGCAGTGCAGTGAGTCCAGAGAGTGCACTGGCACCACTGGGGCTGCAGTGCAGTGAGTCCAGAGAGTGCACTGGCACCACTGGAGATGCAATGCAGTGAGTCCAGAGAGTGCACTGGCACCACTGGGGTTGCAGTGCAGTGACTCCAGAGAGTGCACTGGCACCACTGGGGATGCACTGCAGTGATTACAGAGAGTGCACTGGCACCACTGGGGATGCAGTGCAGTGAGTCCAGAGAGTGCACTGGCACTACTGGGGATGTACTGCAGTGAGTCCAGAGAGTGCACTGGCACCACTGCGGATGCACTGCAGTGAGTCCAGAGAGTGCACTGGCACCACTAGGGATGCAGTGCAGTGACTCCAGAGAGTGCAGAGGCACCACTGTTGATGCAGTGAAGTGAGTCCAGAGAGTGCACTGGCACCACTGGGGATGCAGTGCTGTGAGTCCAGAGAGTGCACTGGCACCACTGGGGATGCACTGCAGTGAGTCCAGAGAGTGCACTGGCAGCACTGGGGATGCACTGCAGTGAGTCCAGAGAGTGCACTGGCACCACTGGGGATGCACTGCAGTGAGTCCAGAGAGTGCACTGGCACCACTGGTGATGCACTGCAGTGACTCGAAAGAGTCCACTGGCACCACTGCGGATGCACTGCAGTGAGTCCGGAGAGTGCCCTGGCACCAATGGTGATGCAGTGCAGTGAGTCCAGAGAGTGCACTGGCAACACTGGGGATGCAGTGCAGTGAGTCCAGAGAGTGCACTGGCACCACTGGGGATGCAATGCAGTGAGTCCAGAGAGTATACTGGCACCACTGGGGATGCAGTGCAGTGACTCCAGAGAGTGCACTGGCACCACTGGGGATGCAGTGCAGTAAGTCCAGAGAGTGCACTGGCACTACTGGGGATGCACTGCAGTGAGTCCAGAGAGTGCACTGTCACCACTGGGGATGCACTGCAGTGAGTCCAGAGAGTGCACTGGCACCACTGGGGATGCAGTGCAGTGACTCCAGAGAGTGCAGAGGCACCACTGTTGATGCAGTGCTGTGACTCCAGAGAGTGCACTGGCACCACTGGGGATGCAGTGCAGTGAGTCCAGAGAGTGCACTGGCACCACTGGGGATGCAGTGCACTGAGTCCAGAGAGTGCACTGGCACCACTGGTGATGCAGTGCAGTGAGTCCAGAGAGTGCACTGGCACCACTGGCGATGCAGTGCAGTGAGTCCAGAGAGTGCACTGGCAGCACTGGGAATGCACTGCAGTGAGTCCAGAGATAGCTCTGGCACCACTGGGGATGCAGTTCAGTGAGTCCAGAGAGTGCACTGGCACCACTGGGGATACACTGCAGTGACTCCAGAGAGTGCACTGGCACCACTGGGGATGCACTGCAGTGAGTCCAGAGAGTGGACTGGCACCACTGGGGATGGAGTGCAGTGAGTCCAGAGAGTGCACTGGTACCACTGGGGATGCAGTGCAGTGAGTCCAGAGAGTGCACTGGCTCCACTGGGGATGAACTGTAGTGAGTCCAGAGACTGCACAGGCACCACTGGGGATGCAGTGCAGTGAGTGCAGAGAGTGCACTGGCACCACTGGGGATGCAGTGCAGTGAGTCCAGAGAGTGCACTGGCACCACTGGGGATGCAATGCAGTGAGTCCAGAGAGTGCACTGGCACCACTGGGGATGCACTGCAGTGAGTCCAGAGAGTGCACGGGCACCACTGGGGATGCACTGCAGTGAGTCCAGAGAGTGCACTGACACCACTGGGGATGCAGTGCAGTGATTCCGGAGAGTGCACTGGCACCACTGGGTATGCAGTGCACGAGTGCAGAGAGTGCACTGGCACCACTGGGGATGCAGTGCAGTGAGTCCAGAGAGTGGACTGGCACCAGTGGGGATGGAGTGCAGTGAGTCCAGAGAGTGCACTGGCACCACTGGGGATGCAGTGCAGTGACTCCAGAGAGTGCAGAGGCACCACTGTTGATGCAGTGCTGTGACTCCAGAGAGTGCACTGGCACCACTGGGGATGTAGTGCAGTGAGTCCAGAGAGTGCACTGGCACCACCGGGGATGCAGTGCACTGAGTGCAGAGAGTGCACTGGCACCACTGGGGATGCAGGGCAGTGAGTCCAGAGAGTGCACTGGCACCACTGGCGATGCAGTGCAGTGAGTCCAGAGAGTGCACTGGCAGCACTGGTGATGCACTGCAGTGAGTCCAGAGAGTGCTCTGGCACCACTGGGGATGCAGTTCAGTGAGTCCAGAGAGTGCACTGGCACCACTGGGGATACACTGCAGTGACTCCAGAGAGTGCACTGGCACCACTGGGGATGCACTGCAGTGAGTCCAGAGAGTGCACTGGCACCAGTGGGGATGCAGTGCAGTGAGTCCAGAGACTGCACTGGAACCAACTGGAGCTGCACTGCAGTGAGTCCTGAGATTGCACTGGCACCACTGGGGATGCACTACAGTGAGTCCAGAGACTACACTGGCACCACTGGGGATGCAGTGCAGTGACTCCAGAGAGTGCACTGGCACCACTGTTCATGCAGTGCAGTGAGTCCAAAGAGTGTACTGGCACCACTGGGTATGCAGTGCATGAGTGCAGAGAGTGCACTGGCACCACTGGGGATGCAGTGCAGTGAGTCCAGAGAGTGGACTGGCACCAGTGGGGATGGAGTGCAGTGAGTCCATAGAGTGCACTGGCACCACTGGGGATGCAGTGCAGTGAGTCCAGAGAGTGCACTGGCTCCACTGGGGATGAACTGTAGTGAGTCCAGAGACGGCACAGGCACCACTGGGGATGCAGTGCAGTGACTCCAGAGAGTGCACTGGCACCACTGGGGATGCACTGCAGTGAGTCCAGAGAGTGCACGGGCTCCACTGGGGATGCAGTGCAGTGAGTCCAGAGAGTGCACTGGCACCACTGGGGATGCACTGCAGTGAGTCCAGAGAGTGCACGGGCACCACTGGGGATGCAGTGCAGTGAGTCCAGAGAGTGCACTGACACCACTGGGGATGCAGTGCAGTGATTCCGGAGAGTGCACTGGCACCACTGGGGATGCAGTGCAGTGAGTCCAGAGAGTGCACTGGCACCACTGGGGATGCACTGCAGTGAGTCCAGAGAGTGCACTGGCAGCACTGGGGATGCACTGCAGTGAGTCCAGAGAGTGCACTGGCACCTCTGGGGATGCACTGCAGTGACTCGAAGGAGTGCACTGGCACCACTGCGGATGCACTGCAGTGAGTCCAGAGAGTGCCCTGGCACCAATGGTGATGCAGTGCAGTGAGTCCAGAGAGTGCAGTGGCACCACTGGGGATGCAGTGCAGTGAGTCCAGAGAGTGCACTGGCACCACTGGAGATGCAATGCAGTGAGTCCAGAGAGTGCACTGGCACCACTGGGGTTGCAGTGCAGTGACTCCAAAGAGTGCACTGGCACCACTGGGGATGCACTGCAGTGATTCCAGAGAGTGCACTGGCACCACTGGGGATGCAGTGCAGTGAGTCCTGAGAGTGCACTGGCACTACTGGGGATGCACTGCAGTGAGTCCAGAGAGTGCACTGGCACCACTGCGGATGCACTGCAGTGAGTCCAGAGAGTGCACTGGCACCACTAGGGATGCAGTGCAGTGACTCCAGAGAGTGCAGAGGCACCACTGTTGATGCAGTGCTGTGACTCCAGAGAGTGCACTGGCACCACTGGGGATGCAGTGCTGTGAGTCCAGAGAGTGCACTGGCAGCACTGGGGATGCACTGCAGTGAGTCCAGAGAGTGCACTGGCACCACTGGGGATGCACTGCAGTGAGTCCAGAGAGTGCACTGGCACCACTGGTGATGCACTGCAGTGACTCGAAAGAGTGCACTGGCACCACTGCGGATGCACTGCAGTGAGTCCGGAGAGTGCCCTGGCACCAATGGTGATGCAGTGCAGTGAGTCCAGAGAGTGCACTGGCACCACTGGGGATGCAGTGCAGTGAGTCCAGAGAGTGCACTGGCACCACTGGGGATGCAATGCAGTGAGTCCAGAGAGTGCACTGGCACCACTGGGGATGCACTGCAGTGACTCCAGAGAGTGCACTGGCACCACTGGGGATGCAGTGCAGTAAGTCCAGAGAGTGCACTGGCACCACTGGGGATGCACTGCAGTGAGTCCAGAGAGTGCACTGGCACCACTGGTGATGCACTGCAGTGACTCGAAAGAGTGCACTGGCACCACTGCGGATGCACTGCAGTGAGTCCGGAGAGTGCCCTGGCACCAATGGTGATGCAGTGCAGTGAGTCCAGAGAGTGCACTGGCACCACTGGGGATGCAGTGCAGTGACTCCAGAGGGTGCAGAGGCACCACTGTTGATGCAGTGCTGTGACTCCAGAGAGTGCACTGGCACCACTGGGGATGCAGTGCAGTGAGTCCAGAGAGTGCACTGGCACCACTGGGGATGCAGTGCACTGAGTCCAGAGAGTGCACTGGCACCACTGGTGATGCAGTGCAGTGAGTCCAGAGAGTGCACTGGCACCACTGGCGATGCAGTGCAGTGAGTCCAGAGAGTGCACTGGCAGCACTGGGAATGCACTGCAGTGAGTCCAGAGATAGCTCTGGCACCACTGGGGATGCAGTTCAGTGAGTCCAGAGAGTGCACTGGCACCACTGGGGATACACTGCAGTGACTCCAGAGAGTGCACTGGCACCACTGGGGATGCACTGCAGTGAGTCCAGAGAGTGGACTGGCACCAGTGGGGATGGAGTGCAGTGAGTCTAGAGAGTGCACTGGCACCACTGGGGATGCAGTGCAGTGAGTCCAGAGAGTGCACTGGATCAATTGGGGATGCAGTTCAGTTAGTCCAGAGAGTGCACTGGCACCACTGGGGATGCAGTGCAGTGAGTCCAGAGAGTGCTCTGGCACCACTGGCGATGCAGTGCAGTGAGTCCAGAGAGTGCACTGGCTCCACTGGGGATGAACTGTAGTGAGTCCAGAGACTGCACAGGCACCACTGGGATGCAGTGCAGTGAGTGCAGAGAGTGCACTGGCACCACTGGGGATGCAGTGCAGTGAGTCCAGAGAGTGCACTGGCACCACTGGGGATGCAATGCAGTGAGTCCAGAGAGTGCACTGGCACCACTGGGGATGCACTGCAGTGAGTCCAGAGAGTGCACGGGCACCACTGGGGATGCACTGCAGTGAGTCCAGAGAGTGCACTGACACCACTGGGGATGCAGTGCAGTGATTCCGGAGAGTGCACTGGCACCACTGGGTATGCAGTGCATGAGTGCAGAGAGTGCACTGGCACCACTGGGGATGCAGTGCAGTGAGTCCAGAGAGTGGACTGGCACCAGTGGGGATGGAGTGCAGTGAGTCCAGAGAGTGCAGAGGCACCACTGGGGATGCAGTGCAGTGACTCCAGAGAGTGCAGAGGCACCACTGTTGATGCAGTGCTGTGACTCCAGAGAGTGCACTGGCACCACTGGGGATGTAGTGCAGTGAGTCCAGAGAGTGCACTGGCACCACTGGGGATGAAGTGCAGTGAGTCCAGAGAGTGCACTGGCACCACTGGCGATGCAGTGCAGTGAGTCCAGAGAGTGCACTGGCAGCACTGGGGATGCACTGCAGTGAGTCCAGAGAGTGCTCTGGCACCACTGGGGATGCAGTTCAGTGAGTCCAGAGAGTGCACTGGCACCACTGGGGATACACTGCAGTGAGTCCAGAGAGTGCACTGGCACCAGTGGGGATGCAGTGCAGTGAGTCCAGAGACTGCACTGGCACCAACTGGAGCTGCACTGCAGTGAGTCCTGAGATTGCACTGGCACCACTGGGGATGCACTACAGTGAGTCCAGAGACTACACTGGCACCACTGGGGATCCAGTGCAGTGACTCCAGAGAGTGCACTGGCACCACTGTTCATGCAGTGCAGTGAGTCCAAAGAGTGTACTGGCACCACTGGGTATGCAGTGCATGAGTGCAGAGAGTGCACTGGCACCACTGGGGATGCAGTGCAGTGAGTCCAGAGAGTGGACTGGCACCAGTGGGGATGGAGTGCAGTGAGTCCAGAGAGTGCACTGGCACCAGTGGGGATGGAGTGCAGTGAGTCCAGAGAGTGCACTGGCAACACTGGGGATGAACTGTAGTGAGTCCAGAGACTGCACAGGCACCACTGGGGATGCAGTGCAGTGAGTCCAGAGAGTGCACTGGCACCACTGGGGATGCAGTGCAGTGTGTGCAGAGAGTGCACTGGCACCACTGGGGATGCAATGCAGTGAGTCCAGAGAGTGCACTGGCACCACTGGGGATGCACTGCAGTGAGTCCAGAGAGTGCACGGGCACCACTGGGGATGCAGAGCAGTTGAGTCCAGAGAGTGCACTGGCACCTTGGGGATGCAGTGCAGTGAGTCCAGAGAGTGCACTGGCACCGCTGGGGATGCAATGCGGTGAGTCCAGAGAGTGCACTGGCACCACTGGGGATGCACTGCAGTGAGTCCAGAGAGTGCACTGGCACCACTGGGGATGCAGTGTAGTGAGTCCAGAGAGTGCACTGGCACCACTTGGGATGCACTGCAGTGAGTCCAGAGAGTGCACTGGCACCATTGGGAATGCAGTGCAGTGACTCAGAGAGTGCACTGGCACCACTGGGGATGCACTGCAATGAGTCCAGATAGTGCACTGGCACCACTGGGGATGCAGTGCAGTGAGTGCAGAGAGTGCACTGGCACCACTGGGGATGCAGTGCAGTGAGTCCAGAGAGTGCACTGGCACCACTGGGGATGCAGCGCAGTGAGTCCAGAGAGTGCACTGGCACCACTGGGGATGCAATGCAGTGAGTCCAGAGAGTGCACTGGCACCACTGGCGATGCAGTGCAGTGACTCCAGAGAGTGCACTGGCACCACTGGGAATGCACTGCAGTGATTCCAGAGAGTGCACTGGCACCACTGGGGATGCAGTGCAGTGAGTCCAGAGAGTGCACTGGCACTACTGGGGATGCACTGCAGTGAGTCCAGAGAGTGCACTGGCACCACTGCGGATGCACTGCAGTGAGTCCAGAGAGTGCACTGGCACCACTGGGGATGCAGTGCAGTGAGTCCTGAGATTGCACTGGCACCACTGTTGATGCAGTGCTGTGACTCCAGAGA
Organism: Anser anser; assembly: GCF_964211835.1. Classification (NCBI taxonomy): domain Eukaryota; kingdom Metazoa; phylum Chordata; class Aves; order Anseriformes; family Anatidae; genus Anser; species Anser anser. The sequence goes on from NC_139726.1 coordinate 41,425,523, forward strand.
GTGCACTGGCACCACTGGGGATGCAGTGCTGTGAGTCCAGAGAGTGCACTGGCACCACTGGGGATGCACTGCAGTGAGTCCAGAGAGTGCACTGGCAGCACTGGGGATGCACTGCAGTGAGTCCAGAGAGTGCACTGGCACCACTGGGGATGCACTGCAGTGAGTCCAGAGAGTGCACTGGCACCACTAGTGATGCACTGCAGTGACTCGAAAGAGTGCACTGGCACCACTGCGGATGCACTTCAGTGAGTCCGGAGAGTGCCCTGGCACCAATGGTGATGCAGTGCAGTGAGTCCAGAGAGTGCAGTGGCACCACTGGGGATGCAGTGCAGTGAGTCCAGAGAGTGCACTGGCACCACTGGGGATGCACTGCAGTGAGTCCAGAGAGTGCACTGGCACCACTGGGGATGCAGTGCAGTGACTCCAGAGAGTGCACTGGCACCACTGGGGATGCAGTGCAGTGAGTCCAGAGAGTGCACTGGCACCACTGGGGATGCACTGCAGTGAGTCCAGAGAGTGCACTGGCACCACTGGGGATGCAGTGCAGTGACTCCAGAGAGTGCAGAGGCACCACTGTTGATGCAGTGCTGTGACTCCAGAGAGTGCACTGGCACCACTGGGGATGCAGTGCAGTGAGTCCAGAGAGTGCACTGGCACCACTGGGGATGCAGTGCACTGAGTCCAGAGAGTGCACTGGCACCACTGGTGATGCAGTGCAGTGAGTCCAGAGAGTGCACTGGCACCACTGGCGATGCAGTGCAGTGAGTCCAGAGAGTGCACTGGCAGCACTGGGAATGCACTGCAGTGAGTCCAGAGAGTGCTCTGGCACAACTGGGGATGCAGTTCAGTGAGTCCAGAGAGTGCACTGGCACCACTGGGGATACACTGCAGTGACTCCAGAGAGTGCACTGGCACCACTGCGGATGCACTGCAGTGAGTCCAGAGAGTGCACTGGCACCAGTGGGGATGCAGTGCAGTGAGTCCAGAGACTGCACTGGCACCAACTGGAGCTGCACTGCAGTGAGTCCTGAGATTGCACTGGCACCACTGGGGATGCACTACAGTGAGTCCAGAGACTACACTGGCACCACTGGTGATGCACTGCAGTGAGTCCGCAGAGTGCACTGGCACCACTGGGGATGCAGTGCAGTGATTCCAGAGAGTGCACTGGCACCACTGGGGATGCAGTGCAGTGAGTCCAGAGAGTGCACTGGCACTACTGGGGATGCACTGCATTTAGTCCAGAGAGTGCACTGGCACCACTGGGGATGCAGTGCAGTGAGTCCGGAGAGTGCACTGGCACCACTGGGGATGCAGTGCAGTGACTCCAGAGAGTGCAGAGGCACCACTGTTGATGCAGTGCTGTGACTCCAGAGAGTGCACTGGCACCACTGGGGATGTAGTGCAGTGAGTCCAGAGAGTGCACTGGCACCACTGGGGATGCAGTGCACTGAGTGCAGAGAGTGCACTGGCACCACTGGGGATGCAGTGCAGTGAGTCCAGAGAGTGCACTTGCACCACTGGCGATGCAGTGCAGTGAGTCCAGAGAGTGCACTGGCACCACTTGGGATGCACTGCAGTGAGTCCAGAGAGTGCTCTGGTACCACTGGGGATGCAGTTCAGTGAGTCCAGAGAGTGCACTGGCACCACTGGGGATACACTGCAGTGACTCCAGAGAGTGCACTGGCACCACTGGGGATGCACTGCAGTGAGTCCAGAGAGTGCACTGGCACCACTGGGGATGCAGTGCAGTGAGTCCAGAGACTGCACTGGCACCAACTGGAGCTGCACTGCAGTGAGTCCTGAGATTGCACTGGCACCACTGGGGATGCACTACAGTGAGTCCAGAGACTACACTGGCACCACTGGGGATGCAGTGCAGTGAGTCCAGAGAGTGCACTGGCACCACTGTTCATGCAGTGCAGTGAGTCCAAAGAGTGTACTGGCACCACTGGGTATGCAGTGCATGAGTGCGGAGAGTGCACTGGCACCACTGGGGATGCAGTGCAGTGAGTCCAGAGAGTGGACTGGCACCAGTGCGGATGGAGTGCAGTGAGTCCAGAGAGTGCACTGGCACCAGTGGGGATGGAGTGCAGTGAGTCCAGAGAGTGCACTGGCTCCACTGGGGATGAACTGTAGTGAGTCCAGAGACTGCACAGGCACCACTGGGGATGCAGTGCAGTGAGTCCAGAGAGTGCACTGGCACCACTGGGGATGCAGTGCAGTGAGTGCAGAGAGTGCACTGGCACCACTGGGGATGCAGTGCAGTGAGTCCAGAGAGTGCACTGGCACCACTGGGGATGCACTGCAGTGAGTCCGAGAGTGCACGGGCACCACTGGGGATGCAGTGCAGTTGAGTCCAGAGAGTGCACTGGCACCTTGGAGATGCAGTGCAGTGAGTCCAGAGAGTGCACTGGCACCGCTGGGGATGCACTGCAGTGAGTCCAGTGAGTGCACTGGCACCACTGGGGATGCACTGCAGTGAGTCCAGAGAGTGCACTGGCACCACTGGGGATGCAGTGCAGTGAGTCCAGAGAGTGCACTGGCACCACTTGGGATGCACTGCAGTGAGTCCAGAGAGTGCACTGGCACCACTGGGAATGCAGTGCAGTGACTCAGAGAGTGCACTGGCACCACTGGGGATGCACTGCAATGAGTCCAGATAGTGCACTGGCACCACTGGGGATGCAGTGCAGTGAGTCCAGAGAGTGCACTGGCACCACTGGGGATGCAGCGCAGTGAGTCCACAGAGTGCTCTGGCACTACTGGGGATGCAGTGCAGTGAGTCCAGAGAGTGCACTGGCACCACTGGGGATGCACTGCAGTGAGTCCAGAGAGTGCACTGGCACCACTGGGGATGCAGTGCAGTGAGTCCAGAGAGTGCACTGGCACCACTGGGGATGCAGTGCAGTGAGTCCAGAGAGTGCACTGGCACCACTGGTGATGCACTGCAGTGAGTCCAGAGAGTGCAGTGGCACCACTGGGGATGCAGTGCAGTGAGTCCAGAGAGTGCACTGGCACCACTGGGGATGCACTGCAGTGACTCGAAAGAGTGCACTGGCACCACTGCGGATGCACTGCAGTGAGTCCGGATAGTGCCCTGGCACCAATGGTGATGCAGTGCAGTGAGTCCAGAGAGTGCAGTGGCACCACTGGGGATGCAGTGCAGTGAGTCCAGAGAGTGCACTGGCACCACTGGGGATGCAATGCAGTGAGTCCAGAGAGTGCACTGGCACCACTGGGGATGCAGTGCACTGAGTCCAGAGAGTGCACTGGCACCACTGGTGATGCAGTGCAGTGAGTCCAGAGAGTGCACTGGCACCAATGGTGATGCACTGCTCTGAGTCCAGAGAGTGCTCTTGCACCACAGGGGATGCAGTGCAGTGACTCAAGAGAGTGCACTGGCACCACTGGGGATGCACTGCAGTGAGTCCAGAGAGTGCACTGGCACCAGTGGGGATGCAGTGCAGTGAGTCCAGAGACTGCACTGGCACCAACTGGAGCTGCACTGCAGTGAGTCCTGAGATTGCACTGGCACCACTGGGGATGCAGTGCAGTGAGTCCAGAGACTACACTGGCACCACTGGGGATCCAGTGCAGTGACTCCAGAGAGTGCACTGGCACCACTGTTCATGCAGTGCAGTGAGTCCAAAGAGTGTACTGGCACCACTGGGTATGCAGTGCATGAGTGCAGAGAGTGCACTGGCACCACTGGGGATGCAGTGCAGTGAGTCCAGAGAGTGGACTGGCACCAGTGGGGATGGAGTGCAGTGAGTCCAGAGAGTGCACTGGCACCAGTGGGGATGGAGTGCAGTGAGTCCAGAGAGTGCACTGGCACCACTGGGGATGAACTGTAGTGAGTCCAGAGACTGCACAGGCACCACTGGGGATGCAGTGCAGTGAGTCCAGAGAGTGCACTGGCACCACTGGGGATGCAGTGCAGTGTGTGCAGAGAGTGCACTGGCACCACTGGGGATGCAATGCAGTGAGTCCAGAGAGTGCACTGGCACCACTGGGGATGCAATGCAGTGAGTCCAGAGAGTGCACTGGCACCACTGGCGATGCAGTGCAGTGACTCCAGAGAGTGCACTGGCACCACTGGGAATGCACTGCAGTGATTCCAGAGAGTGCACTGGCACCACTGGGGATGCACTGCAGTGAGTCCAGAGAGTGCACTGGCACCACTGGGGATGCACTGCAGTGAGTCCAGAGAGTGCACTGGCACCACTGCGGATGCACTGCAGTGAGTCCAGAGAGTGCACTGGCACCACTGGGGATGCAGTGCAGTGAGTCCTGAGATTGCACTGGCACCACTGTTGATGCAGTGCTGTGACTCCAGAGAGTGCACTGGCACCACTGGGGATGCAGTGCTGTGAGTCCAGAGAGTGCACTGGCACCACTGGGGATGCACTGCAGTGAGTCCAGAGAGTGCACTGGCAGCACTGGGGATGCACTGCAGTGAGTCCAGAGAGTGCACTGGCACCACTGGGGATGCACTGCAGTGAGTCCAGAGAGTGCACTGGCACCACTGGTGATGCACTGCAGTGACTCGAAAGAGTGCACTGGCACCACTGCGGATGCACTTCAGTGAGTCCGGAGAGTGCCCTGGCACCAATGGTGATGCAGTGCAGTGAGTCCAGAGAGTGCAGTGGCACCACTGGGGATGCAGTGCAGTGAGTCCAGAGAGTGCACTGGCACCACTGGGGATGCACTGCAGTGAGTTCAGAGAGTGCACTGGCACCACTGGGGATGCAGTGCAGTGACTCCAGAGAGTGCACTGGCACCACTGGGGATGCAGTGCAGTGAGTCCAGAGAGTGCACTGGCACCACTGGGGATGCACTGCAGTGAGTCCAGAGAGTGCACTGTCACCACTGGGGATGCACTGCAGTGAGTCCAGAGAGTGCACTGGCACCACTGGGGATGCAGTGCAGTGACTCCAGAGAGTGCAGAGGCACCACTGTTGATGCAGTGCTGTGACTCCAGAGAGTGCACTGGCACCACTGGGGATGCAGTGCAGTGAGTCCAGAGAGTGCACTGGCACCACTGGGGATGCAGTGCACTGAGTCCAGAGAGTGCACTGGCACCACTGGTGATGCAGTGCAGTGAGTCCAGAGAGTGCACTGGCACCACTGGCGATGCAGTGCAGTGAGTCCAGAGAGTGCACTGGCAGCACTGGGAATGCACTGCAGTGAGTCCAGAGAGTGCTCTGGCACAACTGGGGATGCAGTTCAGTGAGTCCAGAGAGTGCACTGGCACCACTGGGGATACACTGCAGTGACTCCAGAGAGTGCACTGGCACCACTGGGGATGCACTGCAGTGAGTCCAGAGAGTGCACTGGCACCAGTGGGGATGCAGTGCAGTGAGTCCAGAGACTGCACTGGCACCAACTGGAGCTGCACTGCAGTGAGTCCTGAGATTGCACTGGCACCACTGGGGATGCACTACAGTGAGTCCAGAGACTACACTGGCACCACTGGTGATGCACTGCAGTGAGTCCACAGAGTGCACTGGCACCACTGGGGATGCAGTGCAGTGATTCCAGAGAGTGCACTGGCACCACTGGGGATGCAGTGCAGTGAGTCCAGAGAGTGCACTGGCACTACTGGGGATGCACTGCATTTAGTCCAGAGAGTGCACTGGCACCACTGGGGATGCAGTGCAGTGACTCCAGAGAGTGCACTGGCACCACTGGGGATGCAGTGCAGTGACTCCAGAGAGTGCAGAGGCACCACTGTTGATGCAGTGCTGTGACTCCAGAGAGTGCACTGGCACCACTGGGGATGTAGTGCAGTGAGTCCAGAGAGTGCACTGGCACCACTGGGGATGCAGTGCACTGAGTGCAGAGAGTGCACTGGCACCACTGGGGATGCAGTGCAGTGAGTCCAGAGAGTGCACTGGCACCACTGGCGATGCAGTGCAGTGAGTCCAGAGAGTGCACTGGCACCACTTGGGATGCACTGCAGTGAGTCCAGAGAGTGCTCTGGTACCACTGGGGATGCAGTTCAGTGAGTCCAGAGACTGCACTGGCACCAACTGGAGCTGCACTGCAGTGAGTCCTGAGATTGCACTGGCACCACTGGGGATGCACTACAGTGAGTCCAGAGACTACACTGGCACCACTGGGGATGCAGTGCAGTGAGTCCAGAGAGTGCACTGGCACCACTGTTCATGCAGTGCAGTGAGTCCAAAGAGTGTACTGGCACCACTGGGTATGCAGTGCATGAGTGCGGAGAGTGCACTGGCACCACTGGGGATGCAGTGCAGTGAGTCCAGAGAGTGGACTGGCACCAGTGCGGATGGAGTGCAGTGAGTCCAGAGAGTGCACTGGCACCAGTGGGGATGGAGTGCAGTGAGTCCAGAGAGTGCACTGGCTCCACTGGGGATGAACTGTAGTGAGTCCAGAGACTGCACAGGCACCACTGGGGATGCAGTGCAGTGAGTCCAGAGAGTGCACTGGCACCACTGGGGATGCAGTGCAGTGAGTGCAGAGAGTGCACTGGCACCACTGGGGATGCAGTGCAGTGAGTCCAGAGAGTGCACTGGCACCACTGGGGATGCACTGCAGTGAGTCCGAGAGTGCACGGGCACCACTGGGGATGCAGTGCAGTTGAGTCCAGAGAGTGCACTGGCACCTTGGAGATGCAGTGCAGTGAGTCCAGAGAGTGCACTGGCACCGCTGGGGATGCACTGCAGTGAGTCCAGAGAGTGCACTGGCACCACTGGGGATGCACTGCAGTGAGTCCAGAGAGTGCACTGGCACCACTGGGGATGCAGTGCAGTGAGTCCAGAGAGTGCACTGGCACCACTTGGGATGCACTGCAGTGAGTCCAGAGAGTGCACTGGCACCACTGGGAATGCAGTGCAGTGACTCAGAGAGTGCACTGGCACCACTGGGGATGCACTGCAATGAGTCCAGATAGTGCACTGGCACCACTGGGGATGCAGTGCAGTGAGTCCAGAGAGTGCACTGGCACCACTGGGGATGCAGCGCAGTGAGTCCACAGAGTGCACTGGCACTACTGGGGATGCAGTGCAGTGAGTCCAGAGAGTGCACTGGCACCACTGCGGATGCACTGCAGTGAGTCCAGAGAGTGCACTGGCACCACTGGGGATGCAGTGCAGTGAGTCCAGAGAGTGCACTGGCACCACTGGGGATGCAGTGCAGTGAGTCCAGAGAGTGCACTGGCACCACTGGTGATGCACTGCAGTGAGTCCAGAGAGTGCACTGGCACCACTGGGGATGCAGTGCAGTGAGTCCAGAGAGTGCACTGGCACCACTGGGGATGCACTGCAGTGACTCGAAAGAGTGCACTGGCACCACTGCGGATGCACTGCAGTGAGTCCGGATAGTGCCCTGGCACCAATGGTTATGCAGTGCAGTGAGTCCAGAGAGTGCAGTGGCACCACTGGGGATGCAGTGCAGTGAGTCCAGAGAGTGCACTGGCACCACTGGGGATGCAATGCAGTGAGTCCAGAGAGTGCACTGGCACCACTGGGGATGCAGTGCACTGAGTCCAGAGAGTGCACTGGCACCACTGGTGATGCAGTGCAGTGAGTCCAGAGAGTGCACTGGCACCACTGGCGATGCAGTGCAGTGAGTCCAGAGAGTGCACTGGCAGCACTGGGGATGCACTGCAGTGAGTCCAGAGAGTGCTCTGGCACCACTGGGGATGCAGTTCAGTGACTCCAGAGAGTGCACTGGCACCACTGGGGATGCACAGCAGTGAGTCCAGAGAGTGCACTGGCACCACTGGGGATGCAGTGCAGTGAGTCCAGAGACTGCACTGGCACCAACTGGAGCTGCACTGCAGTGAGTCCTGAGATTGCACTGGCACCACTGGGGATGCACTACAGTGAGTCCAGAGACTACACTGGCACCACTGGGGATGCAGTGCAGTGAGTCCAGAGAGTGCACTGGCACCACTGGGGATGCAGTGCAGTGAGTCCAGAGAGTGCACTGGCACCACTTGGGATGCACTGCAGTGAGTCCAGAGAGTGCTCTGGCACCACTGGGGATGCAGTTCAGTGAGTCCAGAGAGTGCACTGGCACCACTGGGGATACACTGCAGTGACTCCAGAGAGTGCACTGGCACCACTGGGGATGCACTGCAGTGAGTCCAGAGAGTGCACTGGCACCACTGGTGATGCAGTGCAGTGAGTCCAGAGACTGCACTGGCACCAACTGGAGCTGCACTGCAGTGAGTCCTGAGATTGCACTGGCACCACTGGGGATGCACTACAGTGAGTCCAGAGACTACACTGGCACCACTGGGGATGCAGTGCAGTGAGTCCAGAGAGTGAACTGGCACCACTGTTCATGCAGTGCAGTGAGTCCAAAGAGTGTACTGGCACCACTGGGTATGCAGTGCATGAGTGCAGAGAGTGCACTGGCACCACTGGGGATGCAGTGCAGTGAGTCCAGAGAGTGGACTGGCACCAGTGTGGATGGAGTGCAGTGAGTCCAGAGAGTGCACTGGCACCAGTGGGGATGGAGTGCAGTGAGTCCAGAGAGTGCACTGGCTCCACTGGGGATGAACTGTAGTGAGTCCAGAGACTGCACAGGCACCACTGGGGATGCAGTGCAGTGAGTCCAGAGAGTGCACTGGCACCACTGGGGATGCAGTGCAGTGAGTGCAGAGAGTGCACTGGCACCACTGGGGATGCAGTGCAGTGAGTCCAGAGAGTGCACTGGCACCACTGGGGATGCAGTGCAGTGAGTCCAGAGAGTGCACGGGCACCACTGGGGATGCAGTGCAGTTGAGTCCAGAGAGTGCACTGGCACCTTGGAGATGCAGTGCAGTGAGTCCAGAGAGTGCACTGGCACCGCTGGGGATGCACTGCAGTGAGTCCAGAGAGTGCACTGGCACCACTGGGGATGCACTGCAGTGAGTCCAGAGAGTGCACTGGCACCACTGGTGATGCAGTGCAGTGAGTCCAGAGAGTGCACTGGAACCACTTGGGATGCACTGCAGTGAGTCCAGAGAGTGCACTGGCACCACTGGGAATGCAGTGCAGTGACTCAGAGAGTGCACTGGCACCACTGGGGATGCACTGCAATGAGTCCAGATAGTGCACTGGCACCACTGGGGATGCAGTGCAGTGACTCCAGAGAGTGCAGAGGCACCACTGTTGATGCAGTGCTGTGACTCCAGAGAGTGCACTGGCACCACTGGGGATGCACTGCAGTGAGTCCAGAGAGTGCACTGGCACCACTGGGGATGCAGTGCAGTGACTCCAGAGAGTGCAGAGGCACCACTGTTGATGCAGTGCTGTGACTCCAGAGAGTGCACTGGCACCACTGGGGATGCAGTGCAGTGAGTCCAGAGAGTGCACTGGCACCACTGGGGATGCAGTGCACTGAGTCCAGAGAGTGCACTGGCACCACTGGTAATGCATTGCAGTGAGTCCAGAGAGTGCACTGGCACCACTGGCGATGCAGTGCAGTGAGTCCAGAGAGTGCACTGGCAGCACTGCGGATGCACTGCAGTGAGTCCAGAGAGTGCTCTGGCACAACTGGGGATGCAGTTCAGTGAGTCCAGAGAGTGCACTGGCACTACTGGGGATACACTGCAGTGACTCCAGAGAGTGCACTGGCACCACTGGGGATGCACTGCAGTGAGTCCAGAGAGTGCACTGGCACCAGTGGGGATGCAGTGCAGTGAGTCCAGAGACTGCACTGGCACCAACTGGAGCTGCACTGCAGTGAGTCCTGAGATTGCACTGGCACCACTGGGGATGCACTACAGTGAGTCCAGAGACTACACTGGCACCACTGGGGATGCACTGCAGTGAGTCCACAGAGTGCACTGGCACCACTGGGGATGCAGTGCAGTGATTTCAGAGAGTGCACTGGCACTACTGGGGATGCACTGCATTTAGTCCAGAGAGTGCACTGGCACCACTGGGGATGCAGTGCAGTGAGTCCGGAGAGTGCACTGGCACCACTGGGGATGCAGTGCAGTGACTCCAGAGAGTGCAGAGGCACCACTGTTGATGCAGTGCTGTGACTCCAGAGAGTGCACTGGCACCACTGGGGATGTAGTGCAGTGAGTCCAGAGAGTGCACTGGCACCACTGGGGATGCAGTGCACTGAGTGCAGAGAGTGCACTGGCACCACTGGGGATGCAGTGCAGTGAGTCCAGAGAGTGCACTGGCACCACTGGCGATGCAGTGCAGTGAGTCCAGAGAGTGCACTGGCACCACTTGGGATGCACTGCAGTGAGTCCAGAGAGTGCTCTGGTACCACTGGGGATGCAGTTCAGTGAGTCCAGAGAGTGCACTGGCACCACTGGGGATACACTGCAGTGACTCCAGAGAGTGCACTGGCACCACTGGGGATGCACTGCAGTGAGTCCAGAGAGTGCACTGGCACCACTGGGGATGCAGTGCAGTGAGTCCAGAGACTGCACTGGCACCAACTGGAGCTGCACTGCAGTGAGTCCTGAGATTGCACTGGCACCACTGGGGATGCACTACAGTGAGTCCAGAGACTACACTGGCACCACTGGGGATGCAGTGCAGTGAGTCCAGAGAGTGCACTGGCACCATTGTTCATGCAGTGCAGTGAGTCCAAAGAGTGTACTGGCACCACTGGGTATGCAGTGCATGAGTGCGGAGAGTGCACTGGCACCACTGGGGATGCAGTGCAGTGAGTCCAGAGAGTGGACTGGCACCAGTGGGGATGGAGTGCAGTGAGTCCAGAGAGTGCACTGGCACCACTGGGGATGAACTGTAGTGAGTCCAGAGACTGCACAGGCACCACTGGGGATGCAGTGCAGTGAGTCCAGAGAGTGCACTGGCACCACTGGGGATGCAGTGCAGTGAGTGCAGAGAGTGCACTGGCACCACTGGGGATGCAGTGCAGTGAGTCCAGAGAGTGCACTGGCACCACTGGGGATGCACTGCAGTGAGTCCGAGAGTGCACGGGCACCACTGGGGATGCAGTGCAGTTGAGTCCAGAGAGTGCACTGGCACCTTGGAGATGCAGTGCAGTGAGTCCAGAGAGTGCACTGGCACCGCTGGGGATGCACTGCAGTGAGTCCAGAGAGTGCACTGGCACCACTGGGGATGCACTGCAGTGAGTCCAGAGAGTGCACTGGCACCACTGGGGATGCAGTGCAGTGAGTCCAGAGAGTGGACTGGCACCAGTGGGGATGGAGTGCAGTGAGTCCAGAGAGTGCACTGGCACCACTGGGAATGCAGTGCAGTGACTCAGAGAGTGCACTGGCACCACTGGGGATGCACTGCAATGAGTCCAGATAGTGCACTGGCACCACTGGGGATGCAGTGCAGTGAGTCCAGAGAGTGCACTGGCACCACTGGGGATGCAGCGCAGTGAGTCCACAGAGTGCACTAGCACTACTGGGGATGCAGTGCAGTGAGTCCAGAGAGTGCACTGGCACCACTGCGGATGCACTGCAGTGAGTCCAGAGAGTGCACTGGCACCACTGGGGATGCAGTGCAGTGAGTCCAGAGAGTGCACTGGCAACACTGGGGATGCAGTGCAGTGAGTCCAGAGAGTGCACTGGCACCACTGGTGATGCACTGCAGTGAGTCCAGAGAGTGCACTGGCACCACTGGGGATGCAGTGCAGTGAGTCCAGAGAGTGCACTGGCACCACTGGGGATGCACTGCAGTGACTCGAAAGAGTGCACTGGCACCACTGCGGATGCACTGCAGTGAGTCCGGAGAGTGCCCTGGCACCAATGGTGATGCAGTGCAGTGAGTCCAGAGAGTGCAGTGGCACCACTGGGGATGCAGTGCAGTGAGTCCAGAGAGTGCACTGGCACCACTGGGGATGCAATGCAGTGAGTCCAGAGAGTGCACTGGCACCACTGGGGATGCAGTGCACTGAGTCCAGAGAGTGCACTGGCACCACTGGTGATGCAGTGCAGTGAGTCCAGAGAGTGCACTGGCACCACTGGCGATGCAGTGCAGTGAGTCCAGAGAGTGCACTGGCAGCACTGGGGATGCACTGCAGTGAGTCCAGAGAGTGCTCTGGCACCACTGGGGATGCAGTTCAGTGACTCCAGAGAGTGCACTGGCACCACTGGGGATGCACAGCAGTGAGTCCAGAGAGTGCACTGGCACCACTGGGGATGCAGTGCAGTGAGTCCAGAGACTGCACTGGCACCAACTGGAGCTGCACTGCAGTGAGTCCTGAGATTGCACTGGCACCACTGGGGATGCACTACAGTGAGTCCAGAGACTACACTGGCACCACTGGGGATGCAGTGCAGTGAGTCCAGAGAGTGCACTGGCACCACTGGGGATGCAGTGCAGTGAGTCCAGAGAGTGCACTGGCACCACTTGGGATGCACTGCAGTGAGTCCAGAGAGTGCTCTGGCACCACTGGGGATGCAGTTCAGTGAGTCCAGAGAGTGCACTGGCACCACTGGGGATACACTGCAGTGACTCCAGAGAGTGCACTGGCACCACTGGGGATGCACTGCAGTGAGTCCAGAGAGTGCACTGGCACCACTGGGGATGCAGTGCAGTGAGTCCAGAGACTGCACTGGCACCAACTGGAGCTGCACTGCAGTGAGTCCTGAGATTGCACTGGCACCACTGGGGATGCACTACAGTGAGTCCAGAGACTACACTGGCACCACTGGGGATGCAGTGCAGTGAGTCCAGAGAGTGCACTGGCACCACTGTTCATGCAGTGCAGTGAGTCCAAAGAGTGTACTGGCACCACTGGGTATGCAGTGCATGAGTGCAGAGAGTGCACTGGCACCACTGGGGATGCAGTGCAGTGAGTCCAGAGAGTGGACTGGCACCAGTGCGGATGGAGTGCAGTGAGTCCAGAGAGTGCACTGGCACCAGTGGGGATGGAGTGCAGTGAGTCCAGAGAGTGCACTGGCTCCACTAGGGATGAACTGTAGTGAGTCCAGAGACTGCACAGGCACCACTGGGGATGCAGTGCAGTGAGTCCAGAGAGTGCACTGGCACCACTGGGGATGCAGTGCAGTGAGTGCAGAGAGTGCACTGGCACCACTGGGGATGCAGTGCAGTGAGTCCAGAGAGTGCACTGGCACCACTGGGGATGCAGTGCAGTGAGTCCAGAGAGTGCACGGGCACCACTGGGGATGCAGTGCAGTTGAGTCCAGAGAGTGCACTGGCACCTTGGAGATGCAGTGCAGTGAGTCCAGAGAGTGCACTGGCACCGCTGGGGATGCACTGCAGTGAGTCCAGTGAGTGCACTGGCACCACTGGGGATGCACTGCAGTGAGTCCAGAGAGTGCACTGGCACCACTGGTGATGCAGTGCAGTGAGTCCAGAGAGTGCACTGGCACCACTTGGGATGCACTGCAGTGAGTCCAGAGAGTGCACTGGCACCACTGGGAATGCAGTGCAGTGACTCAGAGAGTGCACTGGCACCACTGGGGATGCAGTGCAGTGAGTCCAGATAGTGCACTGGCACCACTGGGGATGCAGTGCAGTGAGTCCAGAGAGTGCACTGGCACCACTGGGGATGCAGCGCAGTGAGTCCACAGAGTGCACTGGCACTACTGGGGATGCAGTGCAGTGAGTCCAGAGAGTGCACTGGCACCACTGCGGATGCACTGCAGTGAGTCCAGAGAGTGCACTGGCACCACTGGGGATGCCGTGCAGTGAGTCCAGAGAGTGCACTGGCACCACTGGGGATGCACTGCAGTGAGTCCAGAGAGTGCACTGGCACCACTGGGGATGCACTGCAGTGAGTCCAGAGAGTGCACTGGCACCACTGGGGATGCAGTGCAGTGAGTCCACAGAGTGCACTGGCACCACTGGGGATGCACCCCGGTGAGCCCAGAGATTGCACTGGCACCACTGGGGATGCACTGCAGTGAGTGCAGAGAGTGCACTGGCAACACTGGGGATGCACTGCAGTGAGGGCAGAGAGTGCACTGGCACCACTGGGGATGCAGTGCAGTGAGTCCAGAGAGTGCCCTGGCACCACTGGGGATGCAGTGCAGTGAGTCCAGAGAGTGCACTGGCACCACTGGGGATGCAGTGCAGTGACTCCAGAGAGTGCACTGGCACCACTGGGGATGCAATGCGATGAGTCCACAGAGTGCACTGGCACCACAGGGGATGCAGTGCAGTGAGTCCAGAGAGTGCACTGACACCACTGGGGATGCAGTGCGGTGAGTTCAGAGAGTGCACTGGCACCACTGGGGATGCAGTGCAGTGAGTCCAGAGAGTGCACTGGCACCACAGGTGATGCAGTGCAGTGAGTACAGAGAGTGCACTGGCACCACAGGGGATGCACTGCAGTGATTCCAGAGAGTGCACTGGCACCACTGGGGATGCAGTGCAGTGAGTCCAGAGAGTGCACTGGCACCACTGGTGATGCACTGCAGTGACTCGAAAGAGTGCACTGGCACCACTGGGGATGCAGTGCAGTGAGTCCAGAGAGTGCACTGGCACCACTGGGGATGCACTGCAGTGACTCGAAAGAGTGCACTGGCACCACTGCGGATGCACTGCAGTGAGTCCGGAGAGTGCCCTGGCACCAATGGTGATGCAGTGCAGTGAGTCCAGAGAGTGCAGTGGCACCACTGGGGATGCAGTGCAGTGAGTCCAGAGAGTGCACTGGCACCACTGGGGATGCAATGCAGTGAGTCCAGAGAGTGCACTGGCACCACTGGGGATGCAGTGCACTGAGTCCAGAGAGTGCACTGGCACCACTGGTGATGCAGTGCAGTGAGTCCAGAGAGTGCACTGGCACCACTGGCGATGCAGTGCAGTGAGTCCAGAGACTGCACTGGCACCAACTGGAGCTGCACTGCAGTGAGTCCTGAGATTGCACTGGCACCACTGGGGATGCACTACAGTGAGTCCAGAGACTACACTGGCACCACTGGGGATGCAGTGCAGTGAGTCCAGAGAGTGCACTGGCACCACTGGGAATGCACTGCAGTGAGTCCAAAGAGTGCACTGGCACCACTGGGTATGCAGTGCATGAGTGCAGAGAGTCCACTGGCACCACTGGGGATGCAGTGCAGTGAGTCCAGAGAGTGGACTGGCACCACTGGGGATGGAGTGCAGTGAGTCCAGAGAGTGCACTGCCACCAGTGGGGATGCAGTGCAGTGAGTCCAGAGAGTGCACTGGCTCCACTGGGGATGAACTGTAGTGAGTCCAGAGACGGCACAGGCACCACTGGGGATGCAGTGCAGTGACTCCAGAGAGTGCACTGGCACCACTGGGGATGCAGTGCAGTGAGTCCAGAGAGTGCACTGGCACCACTGGGGATGCAATGCAGTGAGTCCAGAGAGTGCACTGGCACCACTGGTGATGCACTGCAGTGAGTCCAGAGAGTGCACGGGCACCACTGGGGATGCAGTGCAGTGAGTCCAGAGAGTGCACTGACACCACTGGGGATGCAGTGCAGTGATTCCGGAGAGTGCACTGGCACCACTGGGGATGCAGTGCAGTGATTCCGGAGAGTGCACTGGCACCACTGGGGATGCAGTGCAGTGAGTCCAGAGAGTGCACTGGCACCACTGGGGATGCACTGCAGTGAGTCCAGAGAGTGCACTGGCAGCACTGGGGATGCACTGCAGTGAGTCCAGAGAGTGCACTGGCACCTCTGGGGATGCACTGCAGTGACTCGAAGGAGTGCACTGGCACCACTGCGGATGCACTGCAGTGAGTCCGGAGAGTGCCCTGGCACCAATGGTGATGCAGTGCAGTGAGTCCAGAGAGTGCAGTGGCACCACTGGGGCTGCAGTGCAGTGAGTCCAGAGAGTGCACTGGCACCACTGGAGATGCAATGCAGTGAGTCCAGAGAGTGCACTGGCACCACGGGGGTTGCAGTGCAGTGACTCCAGAGAGTGCACTGGCACCACTGGGGATGCACTGCAGTGATTCCAGAGAGTGCACTGGCACCACTGGGGATGCAGTGCAGTGAGTCCAGAGAGTGCACTGGCACTACTGGGGATGCACTGCAGTGAGTCCAGAGAGTGCACTGGCACCACTGCGGATGCACTGCAGTGAGTCCAGAGAGTGCACTGGCACCACTAGGGATGCAGTGCAGTGACTCCAGAGAGTGCAGAGGCACCACTGTTGATGCAGTGCTGTGACTCCAGAGAGTGCACTGGCACCACTGGGGATGCAGTGCTGTGAGTCCAGAGAGTGCACTGGCACTACTGGGGATGCACTGCAGTGAGTCCAGAGAGTGCACTGGCAGCACTGGGGATGCACTGCAGTGAGTCCAGAGAGTGCACGGGCACCACTGGGGATGCACTGCAGTGAGTCCAGAGAGTGCACTGGCACCACTGGTGATGCACTGCAGTGACTCGAAAGAGTGCACTGGCACCACTGCGGATGCACTGCAGTGAGTCCGGAGAGTGCCCTGGCACCAATGGTGATGCAGTGCAGTGAGTCCAGAGAGTGCACTGGCACCACTGGGGATGCAGTGCAGTGAGTCCAGAGAGTGCACTGGCACCACTGGGGATGCAATGCAGTGAGTCCAGAGAGTGCACTGGCACCACTGGGGATGCAGTGCAGTGACTCCAGAGAGTGCACTGGCACCACTGGGGATGCAGTGCAGTAAGTCCAGAGAGTGCACTGGCACTACTGGGGATGCACTGCAGTGAGTCCAGAGAGTGCACTGTCACCACTGGGGATGCACTGCAGTGAGTCCAGAGAGTGCACTGGCACCACTGGGGATGCAGTGCAGTGACTCCAGAGAGTGCAGAGGCACCACCGTTGATGCAGTGCTGTGACTCCAGAGAGTGCACTGGCACCACTGGGGATGCAGTGCAGTGAGTCCAGAGAGTGCACTGGCACCACTGGGGATGCAGTGCACTGAGTCCAGAGAGTGCACTGGCACCACTGGTGATGCAGTGCAGTGAGTCCAGAAAGTGCACTGGCACCACTGGGGATGCACTGCAGTGAGTCCAGAGAGTGCACTGGCAGCACTGGGAATGCACTGCAGTGAGTCCAGAGATAGCTCTGGCACCACTGGGGATGCAGTTCAGTGAGTCCAGAGAGTGCACTGGCACCACTGGGGATACACTGCAGTGACTCCAGAGAGTGCTCTGGCACCACTGGGGATGCACTGCAGTGAGTCCAGAGAGTGGACTGGCACCACTGGGGATGGAGTGCAGTGAGTCCAGAGAGTGCACTGGCACCACTGGGGATGCAGTGCAGTGAGTCCAGAGAGTGCACTGGCTCCACTGGGGATGAACTGTAGTGAGTCCAGAGACTGCAGAGGCACCACTGGTGATGCAGTGCAGTGAGTCCAGAGAGTGCACTGGCACCACTGGGGATGCAGTGCAGTGAGTCCAGAGAGTGCACTGGCACCACTGGAGATGCAATGCAGTGAGTCCAGAGAGTGCACTGGCACCACTGGGGATGCACTGCAGTGAGTCCAGAGAGTGCACGGGCACCACTGGGGATGCACTGCAGTGAGTCCAGAGAGTGCACTGACACCACTGGGAATGCAGTGCAGTGATTCCGGAGAGTGCACTGGCACCACTGGGTATGCAGTGCATGAGTGCAGAGAGTGCACTGGCACCACTGGGGATGCAGTGCAGTGAGTCCAGAGAGTGGACTGGCACCAGTGGGGATGGAGTGCAGTGAGTCCAGAGAGTGCACTGGCACCACTGGGGATGCAGTGCAGTGACTCCAGAGAGTGCAGAGGCACCACTGTTGATGCAGTGCTGTGACTCCAGAGAGTGCACTGGCACCACTGGAGATGTAGTGCAGTGAGTCCAGAGAGTGCACTGGCACCACTGGGGATGCAGTGCACTGAGTGCAGAGAGTGCACTGGCACCACTGGGGATGCAGGGCAGTGAGTCCAGAGAGTGCACTGGCACCACTGGCGATGCAGTGCAGTGAGTCCAGAGAGTGCACTGGCAGCACTGGGGATGCACTGCAGTGAGTCCAGAGAGTGCTCTGGCACCACTGGGGATGCAGTTCAGTGAGTCCAGAGAGTGCACTGGCACCACTGGGGATACACTGCAGTGACTCCAGAGAGTGCACTGGCACCACTGGGGATGCACTGCAGTGAGTCCAGAGAGTGCACTGGCACCAGTGGGGATGCAGTGCAGTGAGTCCAGAGACTGCACTGGCACCAACTGGAGCTGCACTGCAGTGTGTCCTGAGATTGCACTGGCACCACTGGGGATGCACTACAGTGAGTCCAGAGACTACACTGGCACCAGTGGGGATGCAGTGCAGTGACTCCAGAGAGTGCACTGGCACCACTGTTCATGCAGTGCAGTGAGTCCAAAGAGTGTACTGGCACCACTGGGTATGCAGTGCATGAGTGCAGAGAGTGCACTGGCACCACTGGGGATGCAGTGCAGTGAGTCCAGAGAGTGGACTGGCACCAGTGGGGATGGAGTGCAGTGAGTCCAGAGAGTGCACTGGCACCAGTGGGGATGGAGTGCAGTGAGTCCAGAGAGTGCACTGGCACCAGTGGGGATGGAGTGCAGTGAGTCCAGAGAGTGCACTGGCACCACTGGGGATGAACTGTAGTGAGTCCAGAGACTGCACAGGCACCACTGGGGATGCAGTGCAGTGAGTCCAGAGAGTGCACTGGCACCACTGGGGATGCAGTGCAGTGTGTGCAGAGAGTGCACTGGCACCACTGGGGATGCAGTGCAGTGAGTCCAGAGAGTGCACTGGCACCACTGGGGATGCACTGCAGTGAGTACAGAGAGTGCACGGGCACCACTGGGGATGCAGAGCAGTTGAGTCCAGAGAGTGCACTGGCACCTTGGGGATGCAGTGCAGTGAGTCCAGAGAGTGCACTGGCACCGCTGGGGATGCAATGCGGTGAGTCCAGAGAGTGCACTGGCACCACTGGGGATGCACTGCAGTGAGTCCAGAGAGTGCACTGGCACCACTGGGGATGCACTGCAGTGAGTCCAGAGAGTGCACTGGCACCACTGGGAATGCAGTGCAGTGACTCAGAGAGTGCACTGGCACCACTGGGGATGCACTGCAATGAGTCCAGATAGTGCACTGGCACCACTGGGGATGCAGTGCAGTGAGTGCAGAGAGTGCACTGGCACCACTGGGGATGCAGTGCAGTGAGTCCAGAGAGTGCACTGGCACCACTGGGGATGCAGCGCAGTGAGTCCACAGAGTGCACTGGCACTACTGCGGATGCAGTACAGTGAGTCCAGAGAGTGGACTGGCACCGCTGCGGATGCACTGCAGTGAGTCCAGAGAGTGCACTGGCACCACAGGGGATGCAGTGCAGTGAGTCCAGAGAGTGCACTGGCACCACTGGGGATGCAGTGCAGTGAGTGCAGAGAGTGCACTGGCACCAGTGGGGATGCACTGCAGTGAGTCCAGAGAGTGCACTGGCACCACTGGGGATGCAGTGCAGTGAGTCCAGAGAGTGCACTGGCACCACTGGGGATGCACCCCGGTGAGCCCAGAGAGTGCACTGGCACCACTGGGGATGCACTGCAGTGAGTCCAGAGAGTGCACTGGCACCACTGGGGATGCACTGCAGTGAGGGCAGAGAGTGCACTGGCTCCACTGGGGATGAACTGTAGTGAGTCCAGAGACTGCACAGGCACCACTGGGGATGCAGTGCAGTGAGTGCAGAGAGTGCACTGGCACCACTGGGGATGCAGTGCAGTGATTCCAGAGAGTGCACTGGCACCACTGGGGATGCAGTGCAGTGAGTCCAGAGAGTGCACTGGCACTACTGGGGATGCACTGCATTTAGTCCAGAGAGTGCACTGGCACCACTGGGGATGCAGTGCAGTGAGTCCAGAGAGTGCACTGGCACCACTGGGGATGCAGTGCAGTGACTCCAGAGAGTGCAGAGGCACCACTGTTGATGCAGTGCTGTGACTCCAGAGAGTGCACTGGCACCACTGGGGATGTAGTGCAGTGAGTCCAGAGAGTGCACTGGCACCACTGGGGATGCAGTGCACTGAGTGCAGAGAGTGCACTGGCACCACTGGGGCTGCAGTGCAGTGAGTCCAGAGAGTGCACTGGCACCACTGGCGATGCAGTGCAGTGAGTCCAGAGAGTGCACTGGCACCACTGGGGATGCAGTGCAGTGAGTCCAGAGAGTGCTCTGGCACCACTGGGGATGCAGTTCAGTGAGTCCAGAGAGTGCACTGGCACCACTGGGGATACACTGCAGTGACTCCAGAGAGTGCACTGGCACCACTGGGGATGCACTGCAGTGAGTCCAGAGAGTGCACTGGCACCAGTGGGGATGCAGTGCAGTGAGTCCAGAGACTGCACTGGCACCAACTGGAGCTGCACTGCAGTGAGTCCTGAGATTGCACTGGCACCACTGGGGATGCACTACAGTGAGTCCAGAGACTACACTGGCACCACTGGGGATGCAGTGCAGTGAGTCCAGAGAGTGCACTGGCACCACTGTTCATGCAGTGCAGTGAGTCCAAAGAGTGTACTGGCACCACTGGGTATGCAGTGCATGAGTGCAGAGAGTGCACTGGCACCACTGGGGATGCAGTGCAGTGAGTCCAGAGAGTGGACTGGCACCAGTGGGGATGGAGTGCAGTGAGTCCAGAGAGTGCACTGGCACCAGTGGGGATGGAGTGCAGTGAGTCCAGAGAGTGCACTGGCTCCACTGGGGATGAACTGTAGTGAGTCCAGAGACTGCACAGGCACCACTAGGGATGCAGTGCAGTGAGTCCAGAGAGTGCACTGGCACCACTGGGGATGCAGTGCAGTGAGTGCAGAGAGTGCACTGGCACCACTGGGGATGCAGTGCAGTGAGTCCAGAGAGTGCACTGGCACCACTGGGGATGCACTGCAGTGAGTCCAGAGAGTGCACGGGCACCACTGGGGATGCAGTGCAGTTGAGTCCAGAGAGTGCACTGGCACCTTGGAGATGCAGTGCAGTGAGTCCAGAGAGTGAACTGGCACCACTGGGGATGCACTGCAGTGAGTCCAGAGAGTGCACTGGCACCACTGGGAATGCAGTGCAGTGACTCAGAGAGTGCACTGGCACCACTGGGGATGCACTGCAATGAGTCCAGATAGTGCACTCGCACCACTGGGGATGCAGTGCAGTGAGTCCAGAGAGTGCACTGGCACCACTGGGGATGCAGCGCAGTGAGTCCACAGAGTGCACTGGCACTACTGGGGATGCAGTGCAGTGAGTCCAGAGAGTGCACTGGCACCACTGCGGATGCACTGCAGTGAGTCCAGAGAGTGCACTGGCACCACTGGGGATGCAGTGCAGTGAGTCCAGAGAGTGCACTGGCACCACTGGAGATGCACTGCAGTGAGTCCAGAGAGTGCACTGGCACCACTGGGGATGCACTGCAGTGAGTCCAGAGAGTGCACTGGCACCACAGGTGATGCAGTGCAGTGAGTACAGAGAGTGCACTGGCACCACAGGGGATGCACTGCAGTGATTCCAGAGAGTGCACTGGCACCACTGGGGATGCAGTGCAGTGAGTCCAGAGAGTGCACTGGCACCACTGGTGATGCACTGCAGTGAGTCCAGAGAGTGCACTGGCACCACTGGGGATGCAGTGCAGTGAGTCCAGAGAGTGCACTGGCACGACTGGGGATGCACTGCAGTGACTCAAAAGAGTGCACTGGCACCACTGCGGATGCACTGCAGTGAGTCCGGAGAGTGCCCTGGCACCAATGGTGATGCACTGCAGTGAGTCCAGAGAGTGCACTGGCACCACTGGCGATGCAGTGCAGTGAGTCCAGAGAGTGCACTGGCAGCACTGGGGATGCACTGCAGTGAGTCCAGAGAGTGCTCTGGCACCACTGGGGATGCAGTTCAGTGAGTCCAGAGAGTGCACTGGCACCACTGGGGATGCACAGCAGTGAGTCCAGAGAGTGCACTGGCACCACTGGGGATGCAGTGCACAGAGTCCAGAGACTGCACTGGCACCAACTGGAGCTGCACTGCAGTGAGTCCTGAGATTGCACTGGCACCACTGGGGATGCACTACAGTGAGTCCAGAGACTACACTGGCACCACTGGGGATGCAGTGCAGTGAGTCCAGAGAGTGCACTGGCACCACTGTTCATGCAGTGCAGTGAGTCCAAAGAGTGCACTGGCACCACTGGGTATGCAGTGCATGAGTGCAGAGAGTCCTCTGGCACCACTGGGGATGCAGTGCAGTGAGTCCAGAGAGTGGACTGGCACCACTGGGGATGGAGTGCAGTGAGTCCAGAGAGTGCACTGGCACCACTGGGGATGCAGTGCAGTGAGTCCAGAGAGTGCACTGGCTCCACTGGGGATGAACTGTAGTGAGTCCAGAGACTGCACAGGCACCACTGGGGATGCAGTGCAGTGAGTGCAGAGAGTGCACTGGCACCACTGGGGATGCAGTGCAGTGAGTGCAGAGAGTGCACTGGCACCACTGGGGATGCAATGCAGTGAGTCCAGAGAGTGCACTGGCACCACTGGGGATGCACTGCAGTGAGTCCAGAGAGTGCACGGGCACCACTGGGGATGCACTGCAGTGAGTCCAGAGAGTGCACTGACACCACTGGGGATGCAGTGCAGTGATTCCGCAGAGTGCACTGGCACCACTGGGGATGCAGTGCAGTGAGTCCAGAGAGTGCACTGGCACCACTGGGGATGCACTGCAGTGAGTCCAGAGAGTGCACTGGCAGCACTGGGGATGCACTGCAGTGAGTCCAGAGAGTGCACTGGCACCACTGGGGATGCACTGCAGTGACTCGAAAGAGTGCACTGGCACCACTGCGGATGCACTGCAGTGAGTCCGGAGAGTGCCCTGGCACCACTGGGGATGCAGTGCAGTGAGTGCAGAGAGTGCACTGGCACCACTGGGGATGCAGTGCAGTGAGTCCAGAGAGTGCACTGGCACCACTGGGGATGCAGCGCAGTGACTCCAGAGAGTGCACTGGCACTACTGGGGATGCACTGCAGTGAGTCCAGAGAGTGCACTGGCACCACTGCGGATGCACTGCAGTGAGTCCAGAGAGTGCACTGGCACCACTGGGGATGCAGTGCAGTGAGTCCAGAGAGTGCACTGGCACCACTGGGGATGCAGTGCAGTGAGTGCAGAGAGTGCACTGGCCCCACTGGGGATGCAGTGCAGTGAGTCCAGAGAGTGCACTGTCACCACTGGGGATGCAGTGCAGTGAGTGCAGAGAGTGCACTGGCACCACTGGGGATGCACCCCGGTGAGCCCAGAGATTGCACTGGCACCACTGGGGATGCAGTGCAGTGAGTGCAGAGAGTGCACTGGCACCACTGGGGATGCACTGCAGTGAGGGCAGAGAGTGCACTGGGACCACAGGGGATGCAGTGCAGTGAGTCCAGAGAGTGCCCTGGCACCACTGGGGATGCAGTGCAGTGAGTCCAGAGAGTGCACTGGCACCACTGAGGATGCAGTGCAGTGAGTCCAGAGAGTGCACTGGCACCACGGGGGATGCAGTGCAGTGAGTCCAGAGAGTGCACTGGCACCACTGGGGATGCAATGCGGTGAGACCAGAGAGTGCACTGGCACCACTGGGGATGCAGTGCAGTGAGTCCAGAGAGTGCACTGACACCACTGGGGATGCAGTGCGGTGAGTTCAGAGAGTGCACTGGCACCACTGGGGATGCAGTGCAGTGACTCCAGAGAGTGCACTGGCACCACAGGTGATGCAGTGCAGTGAGTACAGAGAGTGCACTGGCACCACAGGGGATGCACTGCAGTGATTCCAGAGAGGTCACTGGCACCACTGGGGATGCAGTGCAGTGAGTCCAGAGAGTGCACTGGCACCACTGGGGATGCACTGCAGTGAGTCCAGAGAGTGCACTGGCACCACTGGGGATGCAGTGCAGTGAGTCCAGAGAGTGCACTGGCACCTTGGGGATGCACTGCAGTGAGTCCAGAGAGTACACTGGCCCCACTGGGGATGCAGTGCAGTGAGTCCAGAGAGTGCACTGGCACCACTGGGGATGCAGTGCAGTGACTCCAGAGAGTGCACTGGCACTTCTGGGGATGCAGTGCAGTGACTCCAGAGAGTGCACTGGCACCACTGCGGATGCACTGCAGTGAGTCCAGAGAGTGCACTGGCACCAGTGGGGATGCACTGCACTGAGTCCAGAGAGTGCACTGGCACCACAGGGGATGCAGTGCAGTGAGTCCAGAGAGTGCACTGGCACCACTGGCGATGCAGTGCAGTGAGTCCAGAGAGTGCACTGGCACCACTGGGGATGCAGTACAGTGAGTCCAGAGAGTGCACTGGCACCACTGGGGATGCAGTGCAGTGAGTCCAGAGAGTGCACTGGCACCACTGGGATGCAGTGCAGTGAGTCCAGAGAGTGTACTGGCACCACTGGGGATGCAGTGCAGTGAGTCCAGAGAGTGCACTGGCACCACTGGTGATGCAGTACAGTGAGTCCAGTGAGTGCACTGGCACCACTGGGGATGCACTGCAGTGAGTCCAGTGAGTGCACTGGTACCACTGGGGATGCAGTGCAGTGAGTCCAGAGAGTGCAATGGCACCACTGGGGATGCAGTGCAGTGAGTGCAGAGAGTGCACTGGCACCACTGGGGATGCAGTGCAGTGAGTCCAGAGAGTGCACTGGCACCACTGGGGATGCAGTGCAGTGAGTCCAGAGAGTGCAATGGCACCACTGGGGATGCACGTCAGTGAGTCCAGAGAGTGCACTGGCACCACTGGGGATGCAGTGCAGTGAGTCCAGAGAGTGCACTGGCACCACTGGGGATGCAGTGCAGTGAGTCCAGAGAGTGCACTGGCACCTTGGGGATGCACTGCAGTGAGTCCAGAGAGTACACTGGCACCACTGGTGATGCAGTGCAGTGAGTCCAGAGAGTGCACTGGCACCACTGCGGATGCAGTGCAGTGACTCCAGAGAGTGCACTGGCACTTCTGGGGATGCTGTGCAGTGACTCCAGAGAGTGCACTGGCACCACTGGGGATGCACTGCAGTGAGTCCAGAGAGTGCACTGGCACTAGTGGGGATGCACTGCAGTGGGTCCAGAGAGTGCACTGGCACCACTGGGGATGCACTGCACTGAGTCCAGAGAGTGCACTGGCACCACTGGGGATGCAGTGCAGTGAGTCCAGAGAGTGCACTGGCACCACTGGCGATGCAGTGCAGTGAGTCCAGAGAGTGCACTGGCACCACTGGGGATGCACAGCAGTGAGTCCATAGAGTGCATTGGCACCACTGGGGATGCAGTGCAGTGAGTCCAGAGAGTGCACTGGCACCACTGGGATGCAGTGCAGTGAGTCCAGAGAGTGCACTGGCACCACTGGGGATGCAGTGCCGTGTCGCCACAGAGTGCACTGGCACCACTGGGGATGCAGTGCAGTGAGTCCAGAGAGTGCACTGGAACCACTGGGGATGCACTGCAGTGAGTCCTGAGAGTACACTGGCTCCACCGGGGATGCCCTGCAGTGAGTCCAGAGAGTGCACTGGCAGCACTGGGGATGCAGTGCAGTGAGTCCAGAGAGTGCACTGGCACCACTGGGGATGCACTGCAGTGAGTCCAGAGAGTGCACTGGCACCACTGGGGATGCACTACAGTGAGTCCAGGGATAGCACTGGCACCCCTGGGGATGCAGTGCAGTGAGTCCAGAGAGTGCACTGGCACCACTGGGGATGCAGTGCAGTGAGTCCAGAGAGTGCACTGGCACCACTGATGATGCAGTACAGTGAGTCCAGTGAGTGCACTGGCACAACTGGGGATGTAGTGCAGTGACTCGAGAGAGTGCACTGGAACCACTGGGGATGCAGTGCCGCGAGTCCAGAGAGTGCAGTGGCTCCACTGGGGATGCGGTGCCGGAGGTCCAGAGAGTGCACTGGCACCACTGGGGATGCCCTGCAGTGAGTCCAGAGAGTGCACTGGCACCACTGAGAATGCCCTTCAGTGAGTCCAGAGAGTGTACTGGCACCACTGGGGATGCACTTCAGTGAGTCCAGAGAGCGCACTGGCACCACTGGGGATGCAGTGCAGTGAGTCCAGAGAGTGCACTTGCACCACTGAGAATGCACTTCAGTGAGTCCAAAGAGTGCACTGGCACCACTGGAGATGCACTGCAGTGAGTCCAGAGAGTGCACTGGCACCACTGGGGATGCAGTGCAGTGAGTCCAGAGAGTGCACGGGCTCCACTGGGGATGCAGTGCAGTGAGTCCAGAGAGTGCACTGGCAACACTGGGGATGCAATGCAGTGAGTCCAGAGAGTGCACTGGCACCACTGGGGATGCAGTGCAGTGAGTCCAGAGAGTGCACTGGCACCACTGGGGATGCAGTGCAGTGAGTCCAGAGAGTGCACTGGCACCACTGGGGATGCACAGCAGTGAGTCCATAGAGTGCATTGGCACCACTGGGGATGCAGTGCAGTGAGTCCAGAGAGTGCACTGGCACCACTGGGGATGCAGTGCAGTGAGTCCAGTGAGTGTACTGGCACCACTGGGGATTCACTGCAGAGAGTCCAGAGACTGCATTGGCACCACTTGGGATGCACTGCAGTGAGTCCAGAGAGTGCACTTGCACCACTGGGGATGCAGTGCAGTGAGTCCAGAGAGTGCACTGGCACCACTGGGGATGCAGTGCAGTGAGTCCAGAGAGTGCACTGGCACCACTGGGGATGCACTGCAGTGAGTCCAGAGAGTGCACTGGCACCACTGTGGATGCACTGCAGTGAGTCCAGAGAGTTCACTGGCACCACTGGAGATGCACTTCAGTGAGTGCAGAGACTGCACTGGCACCACTGGGGATGCAGTGCAGTGAGTCCAGTGAGTGTACTGGCACCACTGGGGATTCACTGCAGAGAGTCCAGAGACTGCATTGGCACCACTTGGGATGCACTGCAGTGAGTCCAGAGAGTGCACTTGCACCACTGGGGATGCAGTGCAGTGAGTCCAGAGAGTGCACTGACACCACTGGGGATGCAGTGCAGTGAGTCCAGAGAGTGCACTAGCACCACTTGGGATGCACAGCAGTGAGTCCACAGAGTGCACTGGCACCACTGGGGATGCAGTGCAGTGAGTCCAGAGAGTGCACTGGCACCACTGGGGATGCAGTACAGTGAGTGCAGAGAGTGCACTGGCACCACTGGGGATGCACAGCAGTGAGTCCAGAGAGTGCATTGGCACCACTCTGGATGCACTGCAGTGAGTCCAGAGAGTGCACTGGCACCATTGGAGATGCATTGCAGTGAGTCCAGAGAGTGCACTGGCACCACTGGGGATGCAGTGCAGTGAGTCCAGAGAGTGCACTGGCACCACTGGGGATGCAGTGCAGTGACTCCAGAGAGTGCACTGGCACCACTGGGGATGCACTGCAGTGAGTCCAGAGAGTTCACTGGCACCACTGGAGATGCACTTCAGTGAGTGCAGAGACTGCACTGGCACCACTGGGGATGCAGTGCAGTGAGTCCAGTGAGTGTACTGGCACCACTGGGGATGCAGTGCAGTGAGTCCAGAGAGTGCATTGGCACCACTGGGGATGCACTGCAGTGAGTCCAGAGAGTGCACTTGCACCACTGGGGATGCAGTGCAGTGAGTCCAGAGAGTGCACTGGCACCACTGGGGATGCAGTGCAGTGAGTCCAGAGAGTGCACTGGCACCAATGGTGATGCACTTCAGTGAGTCCACAGAGTGCACTGGCACCACTGGGGATGCAGTGCAGTGAGTCCAGAGAGTGCACTGGCACCATTGGAGATGCAGTGCAGTGAGTCCAGAGAGTGCACTGGCACCACTGGGGATGCAGTGCAGTGAGTCCAGAGAGTGCACTGGCACCACTGGGGATGCAGTGCAGTGAGTCCAGAGAGTGCACTGGCACCACTGGGGATGCACTGCAGTGAGTCCAGAGAGTTCACTGGCACCACTGGGGATGCACTTCAGTGAGTGCAGAGACTGCACTGGCACCACTGGGGATGCAGTGCAGTGAGTCCAGTGAGTGTACTGGCACCACTGGGGATGCACTGCAGTGAGTCCAGAGAGTGCATTGGCACCACTTGGGATGCACTGCAGTGAGTCCAGACAGTGCACTTGCACCACTGGGGATGCAGTGCAGTGAGTCCAGAGAGTGCACTGGCACCACTGGGGATGCAGTGCAGTGAGTCCAGAGAGTGCACTGGCACCAATGGGGATGCACAGCAGTGAGTCCACAGAGTGCACTGGCACCACTGGGGATGCAGTACAGTGAGTCCAGAGAGTGCACTGGCACCACTGGGGATGCACTGCAGTGAGTCCAGAGAGTGCTCTGGCACCACTGGCGATGCAGTGCAGTGAGTCCAGAGAGTGCACTAGCACCACTGGGGATGCAGTGCAGTCAGTCCAGTGAGTGTACTGGCACCACTGGGGATGCACTGCAGTGAGTCCAGAGAGTGCACTGGCACCACAGAGAATGCACTTCAGTGAGTCCAGAGAGTGCACTGGCACCACTGGGGATGCAGTGCAGTGAGTGCAGAGAGTGCACTGGCACCACTGGGGATGCAGTGCAGTGAGTCCAGAGAGTGCACTGGCACCACTGGGGATGCACTTCAGTGAGTCCAGAGAGTGCACTGGCACCACTGGGGATGCAGTGCAGTGAGTCCAGAGAGTGCACTGGCACCACTGGGGATGCACTGCAGTGAGTCCAGAGAGTGCACTGGCACCACTGGGGATGCAGTGCAGTGAGTCCAGAGAGTGCACTGGCACCACTGTGGATGCAGTGCAGTGAGTGCAGAGAGTGCACTGGCACCACTGGTGATGCACTTCAGTGAGTCCAGAGAGTGCACTGGCACCACTGGGGATGGAGTGCAGTGAGTCCAGAGAGTGCACTGGCACCACTGGGGATGCAGTGCAGTGAGTCAAGAGAGTGCACTGGCACCACTGGGGATGCAGTGCAGTGAGTCCAGAGAGTGCTCTGGCACCACTGCGGATGCACTGCAGTGAGTCCAGAGAGTGCACTGGCACCACTGGGGATGCAGTGCAGTGAGTCCTGAGATTGCACTGGCACCACTGTTGATGCAGTGCTGTGACTCCAGAGAGTGCACTGGCACCACTGGGGATGCACTGCAGTGAGTCCAGAGAGTGCACTGGCACCACTGAGAATGCCCTTCAGTGAGTCCAGAGAGTGCACTGGCACCACTGGGGATGCACTGCAGTGAGTCCACAGAGTGCACTAGCACCACTGGTGATGCAGTGCAGTGAGTCCAGAGAGCGCACTGGCACCACTGGGGAAGCAGTGCAGTGAGTCCAGAGAGTGCACTGGCACCACTGAGAATGCACTTCAGTGAGTCCAGAGAGTGCACTGGCACCACTGGGGATGCACTGCAGTGAGTCCACAGAGTGCACTAGCACCACTGGTGATGCAGTGCAGTGAGTCCAGAGAGTGTACTGGCACCACTGGGGATGCACTGCAGTGAGTCCAGAGAGTGCACTGGCACCACTGAGAATGCACTTCAGTGAGTCCAGAGAGCGCACTGGCACCACTGGGGAAGCAGTGCAGTGAGTCCAGAGAGTGCACTGGCACCACTGAGAATGCACTTCAGTGAGTCCAAAGAGTGCAGTGGCACCACTGGGGATGCAGTGCAGTGAGTCCAGAGAGTGCACTAGCACCACTGGGGAATGTAGTGCAGTGAATCCAGTGAGTGCACTGGCACCAGTGGGGATGCACTGCAGTGAGTCCAGAGAGTGCACTGGCACCACTGGGGATGCACTGCAGTGAGCCCAGAGAGTGCACTGGCACCACTGGAGATGCAGTACAGTGAGTCCAGTGAATGCAATGGCAACACTGGGGATGCAGTGCAGTGAGTCCAGAGAGTGCACTGGCACCACTGGTGATGCAGTATAGTGAGTCCAGTGAGTGCACTGGCACCACTGGGGATGCAGTGCAGTGAGTCCAGAGAGTGCACTGGCACCACTGGGGATGCAGTGCAGTGAGTCCAGAGAGTGCACTGGCACCACTGGGGATGCAGTTCAGTGAGTCCAGAGAGTGCACTGGCACCACTGGGGATGCAGTGCAGTGAGTCTAGAGAGTGCACTGGCACCACTGGGGATGCACTGCAGTGAGTCCAGAGAGTGCACTGGCACCACTGAGAATGCACTTCAGTGAGTCCAAAGAGTGCACTGGCACCACTGGGGATGCACTGCAGTGAGTCCAGAGAGTGCACTAGCACCACTGGGAATGTAGTGCAGTGAATCCAGTGAGTGCACTGGCACCAGTGGGGATGCACTGCAGTGAGTCCAGAGAGTGCACTGGCACCACTGGTGATGCAGTACAGTGAGTCCAGTGAGTGCACTGGCACCACTGGGGATGCACTGCAGTGAGTCCAGAGAGTGCACTGGCACCACTGGGGATGCACTGCAGTGAGTCCAGAGAGTGCACTGGCACCACTGATGACGCAGTACAGTGAGTCCAGTGAGTGCACTGGCACCACTGGGGATGCAGTGCAGTGACTCGAGAGAGTGCACTGGCACCACTGGGGATGCAGTGCAGTGACTCCAGAGAGTGCACTGGCACCACTTGGGATGCAGTGCAGTGAGTCCAGAGAGTGCACTGGCACCACTGGGGATGCAGTGCAGTGAGTCCAGAGAGTGCATTGGCACCACTGGGGATGCAGTGCAGTGAGTCCAGAGAGTGCACTGGCACCACTGGGGATGCACTGCAGTGAGTCCACAGAGTGCACTGGTACCACTGGGGATGCAGTGCAGTGAGTCCAGAGAGTGCACTGGCACCACTGGGGATGCACTGCAGTGAGTCCAGAGAGTGCACTGGCACCACTGGGGATGCAGTGCAGTGAGTCCAGAGAGTGCACTGGCACCACTGGGGATGCAGTGCAGTGAGTCCAGAGAGTGCACTGGCACCACTGGGGATGCACTGCAGTGAGTCCAGAGAGTGCACTGGCACCACTGGGGATGCACTGCAGTGAGTCCACAGAGTGCACTGGCACCACTGAGAATGCACTTCAGTGAGTCCAGAGAGTGCACTGGTACCACTGGGGATGCACTGCAGTGAGTCCAGAGAGTGCACTAGCACCACTGGGGATGCAGTGCAGTGAATCCAGTGAGTGCACTGGCACCACTGGGGATGCAGTGCAGTGAGTCAAGAGAGTGCACTGGCACCACTGGGGATGCACTGCAGTGAGCCCAGAGAGTGCACGGGCACCACTGGGGATGCACTGCAGTCACTCCAGAGAGTGCACTGGCACCACTGGGGATGCGCTGCAGTGAGTCCAGAGAGTGCACTGGCACCACTGGGGATGCAGTGCAGTGAGTCCAGAGAGTGCACTGGAACCACTGGGGATGCGGTGGCGGGAGTCCAGAGAGTGCTTTGGCACCACTGGGGATGCAGTACAGTGAGTCCAGAGAGTGCACTGGCACCACTGGGGATGCAGCGCAGTGACTCTAGAGAGTGCACTGACACCACTGGCGATGCGGTGCAGTGAGTCCAGAGAGTGCACTGGCACCACTCAGGGAGCAGTGCGGTGAGTCCAGAGAGTGCACTGGCACCACTGGGGATGCAGTACAGTGAGTCCAGAGAGTGCACTGGCACCACTGGAGATGCAGTGCAGTGAGTCCAGAGAGTGCACTGGCACCACTGGGGATGCACTGCAGTGAGTCCAGAGTGCACGAGCACCACTAGGGATGCACTGCAGTGAGTCCAGAGAGTGCACTGGCACCACCGGGAATGCACTGCAGTGAGTCCAGAGAGTGCACTGGCACCACTGGGGATGCAGTGCAGTGAGTCCAGAGAGTGCACTGGCACCACTGGGGATGCACTGCAGTGAGTCCAGAGTGCACTAGCACCACTGGGGATGCACTGCAGTGAGTCCAGAGAGTGCACTGGCACCACCGGGAATGCACTGCAGTGAGTCCAGAGAGTGCACTGGCACCACTGGGGATGCACTTCAGTGAGTCCAGAGAGTGCACTGGCACCACTGGGGATGCAGTGACGCGAGTCCAGAGAGTGCACTGGCACCACTGGGGATGCAGTGACGCGAGTCCAGAGAGTGCACTGGCACCACTGGGGATGCACTGCAGTCACTCCAGAGAGTGCACTGGCACCACTGGGGATGCACTGCAGTGAGTCCAGAGAGTGCACTGGCACAACTGGGGATGCAGCGCAGTGACTCTAGAGAGTGCAGAGGCACCACTGGGGATGCACTGCAGTGAGTCCAGAGAGTGCACTGGCACCACAGGTGATGCAGTGCAGTGAGTCCAGAGAGTGCACTGGCAGCACTGGGGATGCAGTGCAGTGAGTCCAGAGAGTGCACTGGCACCACAGGTGATGCACTCCAGTGAGTCCAGAGAGTGCACTTGCACCACGGGGGATGCAGTGCCGTGTCGCCAGAGAGTGCACTGGCACCACTGGGGATGCAGTGCAGTGAGTCCAGAGAGTGCACTGGAACCACTGGGGATGCACTGCAGTGAGTCCTGAGAGTACACTGGCTCCACCGGGGATGCCCTGCAGTGAGTCCAGAGAGTGCACTGGCAGCACTGGGGATGCAGTGCAGTGAGTCCAGAGAGTGCCCTGGCACCACTGGGGATGCACTGTAGTGAGTCCAGAGAGTGCACTGGCACCACTGGGGATGCACTACAGTGA
Source organism: Anser anser (assembly GCF_964211835.1). Lineage (NCBI taxonomy): Eukaryota > Metazoa > Chordata > Aves > Anseriformes > Anatidae > Anser > Anser anser. The sequence goes on from NC_139726.1 coordinate 41,458,009, forward strand.
GTCCAGGGATAGCACTGGCACCACTGGGGATGCAGTGCAGTGAGTCCAGAGAGTGCACTGGCACCACTGGGGATGCAGTGCAGTGAGTCCAGAGAGTGCACTGGCACCACTGATGATGCAGTACAGTGAGTCCAGTGAGTGCACTGGCACAACTGGGGATGTAGTGCAGTGACTCGAGAGAGTGCACTGGAACCACTGGGGATGCAGTGCCGCGAGTCCAGAGAGTGCAGTGGCTCCACTGGGGATGCGGTGCCGGAGGTCCAGAGAGTGCATTGGCACCACTGGGGATGCAGTGCAGTGACTCCAGAGAGTGCACTGGCACCACTGGGGATGCACTGCAGTGAGCCCAGAGAGTGCACTGGCACCACTGGGGATGCGGTGCCGGGAGTCCAGAGAGTGCTTTCGCACCCCTGGGGATGCACTGCAGTTACTCCAGAGAGTGCAGAGGCACCACTGGGGATGCAGTGCAGTCAGTCCAGTGAGTGCACTGGCACCACTGGGGATGCAGTGCAGTGAGTCCAGTGAGTGTACTGGCACCAGTGGGGATGCACTGCAGTGAGTCCAGAGAGTGCATTGGCACCACTTGGGATGCACTGCACTGAGTCCAGAGAGTGCACTTGCACCACTGGGGATGCAGTGCAGTGAGTCCAGAGAGTACACTGGCACCACTGGGGATGCAGTGCAGTGAGTCCAGAGAGTGCACTGGCACCAATGGGGATGCACAGCAGTGAGTCCAGAGAGTGCACTGGCACCACTGGGGATGCAGCGCAGTGAGTCCAGAGAGTGCACTGGCACCACTGGGGATGCACTGCAGTGAGTCCAGAGAGTGCTCTGGCACCACTGGAGATGCAGCGCAGCGAGTCCAGAGAGTGCACTAGCACCACTGGGGATGCAGTGCAGTCAGTCCAGTGAGTGTACTGGCACCACAGGGGATGCCCTTCAGTGAGTCCAGAGAGTGCACTGGCACCACTGGGGATGCACTGCAGTGAGTCCACAGAGTGCACGGGCTCCACTGGGGATGCAGTGCAGTGAGTCCACAGAGTGCACTGGCACCACTGGGGATGCAGTGCAGTGAGTCCAGAGAGTGCACTGGCTCCACTGGGGATGCAGTGCAGTGAGTCCAGAGAGTGCTCTGGCACCACTGGGGATGCAGTGCAGTGAGTCCAGAGAGTGCACTGGCACCACTGGGGATGCAGTGCAGTGACTCCAGAGAGTGCACTGGCACCACTGGGGATGCAGTGCAGTGAGTCCAGAGAGTGCAGTGGCACCACTGGTGATGCACTGCAGTTACTCCAGAGAGTGCACTGGCACCACTGGGGATGCCCTGCAGTGAGCCCAGAGAGTGCACTGGCACCACTGGGGATGCACTGCAGTGAGTCCAGAGAGTGCACTGGCACCACTGAGAATGCCCTTCAGTGAGTCCAGAGAGTGTACTGGCACCACTGGGGATGCACTGCAGTGAGTCCACAGAGTGCACTGGCACCACTGAGAATGCACTTCAGTGAGTCCAGAGAGTGCACTTGCACCACTGAGAATGCACTTCAGTGAGTCCAAAGAGTGCACTGGCACCACTGGGGATGCACTGCAGTGAGTCCAGAGAGTGCACTGGCACCACTGGGGATGCAGTGCAGTGAGTCCAGAGAGTGCACGGGCTCCACTGGGGATGCAGTGCAGTGAGTCCAGAGAGTGCACTGGCACCACTGGGGATGCAGTGCAGTGAGTCCAGAGAGTGCACTGGCACCAATGGGGATGCAGTGCAGTGAGTCCAGAGAGTGCACTGGCACCACTGGGGATGCAGTACAGTGAGTCCAGAGAGTGCACTGGCACCACTGGGGATGCACAGCAGTGAGTCCAGAGAGTGCATTGGCACCACTGGGGATGCAGTGCAGTGAGTCCAGAGAGTGCACTGGCACCATTGGAGATGCAGTGCAGTGAGTCCAGAGAGTGCACTGGCACCACTGGGGATGCAGTGCAGTGAGTCCAGAGAGTGCACTGGCACCACTGGGGATGCAGTGCAGTGAGTCCAGAGAGTGCACTGGCACCACTGGGGATGCACTGCAGTGAGTCCAGAGAGTTCACTGGCACCACTGGAGATGCACTTCAGTGAGTGCAGAGACTGCACTGGCACCACTGGGGATGCAGTGCAGTGAGTCCAGTGAGTGTACTGGCACCACTGGGGATTCACTGCAGTGAGTCCAGAGACTGCATTGGCACCACTTGGGATGCACTGCAGTGAGACCAGAGAGTGCACTTGCACCACTGGGGATGCAGTGCAGTGAGTCCAGAGAGTGCACTGGCACCACTGGGGATGCAGTACAGTGAGTCCAGAGAGTGCACTGGCACCACTGGGGATGCACAGCAGTGAGTCCAGAGAGTGCATTGGCACCACTGGGGATGCACTGCAGTGAGTCCAGAGAGTGCACTGGCACCATTGGAGATGCAGTGCAGTGAGTCCAGAGAGTGCACTGGCACCACTGGGGATGCAGTGCAGTGAGTCCAGAGAGTGCACTGGCACCACTGGGGATGCAGTGCAGTGAGTCCAGAGAGTGCACTGGCACCACTGGGGATGCATTGCAGTGAGTCCAGAGAGTTCACTGGCACCACTCGAGATGCACTTCAGTGAGTGCAGAGACTGCACTGGCACCACTGGGGATGCAGTGCAGTGAGTCCAGTGAGTGTACTGGCACCACTGGCGATGCAGTGCAGTGAGTCCAGAGAGTGTATTGGCACCACTTGGGATGCACTGCAGTGAGTCCAGAGAGTGCACTTGCACCACTGGGGATGCAGTGCAGTGAGTCCAGAGAGTGCACTGGCACCACTGGGGATGCAGTGCAGTGAGTCCAGAGAGTGCACTGGCACCAATGGTGATGCACTTCAGTGAGTCCACAGAGTGCACTGGCACCACTGGGGATGCAGTGCAGTGAGTCCAGAGAGTGCACTGGCACCATTGGAGATGCAGTGCAGTGAGTCCAGAGAGTGCACTGGCACCACTGGGGATGCAGTGCAGTGAGTCCAGAGAGTGCACTGGCACCACTGGGGATGCAGTGCAGTGAGTCCAGAGAGTGCACTGGCACCACTGGGGATGCACTGCAGTGAGTCCAGAGAGTTCACTGGCACCACTGGGGATGCACTTCAGTGAGTGCAGAGACTGCACTGGCGCCACTGGGGATGCAGTGCAGTGAGTCCAGTGAGTCTACTGGCACCACTGGGGATGCACTGCAGTGAGTCCAGAGAGTGCATTGGCACCACTTGGGATGCACTGCAGTGAGTCCAGACAGTGCACTTGCACCACTGGGGATGCAGTGCAGTGAGTCCAGAGAGTGCACTGGCACTACTAGGGATGCAGTGCAGTGAGTCCAGAGAGTGCACTGGCACCACTGGGGATGCACAGCAGTGAGTCCACAGAGTGCACTGGCACTACTGGGGATGCAGTACAGTGAGTCCAGAGAGTGCACTGGCACCACTGGGGATGCACTGCAGTGAGTCCAGAGAGTGCTCTGGCACCACTGGCGATGCAGTGCAGTGAGTCCAGAGAGTGCACTAGCACCACTGGGGATGCAGTGCAGTCAGTCCAGTGAGTGTACTGGCACCACTGGGGATGCACTGCAGTGAGTCCAGAGAGCGCACTGGCACCACTGAGAATGCACTTCAGTGAGTCCAGAGAGTGCACTGGCACCACTGGGGATGCAGTGCAGTGAGTCAAGAGAGTGCACTGGCACCACTGGGGATGCAGTGCAGTGAGTCCAGAGAGTGCACTGGCACCACTGGGGATGCACTTCAGTGAGTCCAGAGAGTGCACTGGCACCACTGGGGATGCAGTGCAGTGAGTCCAGAGAGTGCACTGGCACCACTGGGGATGCACTGCAGTGAGTCCAGAGAGTGCACTGGCACCACTGGGGATGCAGTGCAGTGAGTCCAGAGAGTGCACTGGCACCACTGGGGATGCACTGCAGTGAGTGCAGAGAGTGCACTGGCACCACTGGTGATGCACTTCAGTGAGTCCAGAGAGTGCACTGGCACCACTGGGGATGCAGTGCAGTGAGTCCACAGAGTGCACTGGCACCACTGGGGATGCAGTGCAATTACTCCAGAGAGTGCACTGGCACCACTGGGGATGCGGTGCGGTGAGTCCAGAGAGTGCACTGGCACCACTGGGGATGCAGTGCAGTGAGTCCAGAGAGTGCACTGGCACCACTGGGGATGCAGTGCAGTGAGTCCAGAGAGTGCACTGGCACCACTGGGGATGCAGTACAGTGAGTCCAGAGAGTGCACTGGCACCACTGGGGATGCACAGCAGTGAGTCCAGAGAGTGCATTGGCACCACTGGGGATGCAGTGCAGTGAGTCCAGAGAGTGCACTGGCACCATTGGAGATGCAGTGCAGTGAGTCCAGAGAGTGCACTGGCACCACTGGGGATGCAGTGCAGTGAGTCCAGGGATAGCACTGGCACCACTGGGGATGCAGTGCAGTGAGTCCAGAGAGTGCACTGGCACCACTGGGGATGCAGTGCAGTGAGTAAAGAGAGTGCACTGGCACCATTGGGGATGCAGTGCAGTGAGTCCAGAGAGTGCACTGGCACCACTGGGGATGCAGTGCAGTGAGTCCAGAGAGTGCACTGGCACCACTGGGGATGCAGTGCCGTGAGTCCAGAGAATGCACTGGCACCACTGGGGATACGGTGCCGGGAGTCCAGAGAGTGCACTGACACCACTGGGGATGTGGTGCCTGGAGTCCAGAGAGTGCTTTGGCACCACTGTGGATGCAGTGCAGTGAGTCCACAGACTGCACTGACACCAGTGGGAATGCGGTGCAGTGAGTCCAGAGAGTGCAATGGCACCACTGGGGATGCACTCCAGTGAGTCCAGAGTGCACTAGCACCACTGGGGATGCAGTGCAGTGAGTCCAGAGAGTGCACTGGCACCACTGAGAATGCATTTCCGTGAGTCCAGAGAGTGCCGCTCCAGCCTCGGCATCCGCTCCAGCCGAGTCAACCCCGCGGTAGCCCCTCCAGCCGCGGCAGACGCTCCAGCCGCGGCAGCCGCTCCAGACGCTCCAGCCGCGGCAGCCGCTCCAGGCCCTCCAGCCACGCCAGCCTCTCCATCCGCGGCAGCCGCTCCAGCCGCGGCAGACGCTCCAGCCGCTCCAGCCGCGGCAGCCGCTCCAGCCGCTACCGAGTGGAGCGGCTGCCACGGCTGGAGGGCTACCGCGGCTGGAGCGGCTGCCGCGGCTGTAGCAGTGCAGTGAGTCCAGGGAGTGCATTGGCACCACTGGGGATGCAGCGCAGTGACTCCAGAGAGTGCACTGACACCACTGGGGATGCAGTGCAGTGAGTCAAGAGAGTGCACTGGCAGGACTGGGGATGCAGTGCAGTGAGTCCAGAGAGTGCACTGGCACCACTGGGGATGCCCTGCAGTGAGTCCAGAGAGCGCACTGGCACCACTGGGGATGCCCTGCAGTGAGTCCAGAGAGTGCACTGGCACCACTGGGGATGCAGTGCAGTGAGTCCAGAGAGTGCACTGGCACCACTGGGGATGCAGTGCAGTGAGTCCAGAGAGTGCACTGTCACCAGTGGGGATGCACTGCAGTGTCTGCAGAGAGTGCCCTGGCACCAAGAGGGATGCAGTGCAGTGAGTCCAGTGAGTGTCCTGGCACCACTGGGGATGCAGCGCAGTGAGTCCAGAGAGTGCACTGGCACCACTGAGAATGCACTTCAGTGTGTCCAGAGAGTGTACTGGGACCACTGGTGATGCACTGCAGTGAGTCCAGAGAGTGCACTGGCACCACTGTGGTTGCAGTGCAGTGAGTCTAGAGAGAGCACTGGCACCACTGGGGATGCAGTGCAGTGAGTCCAGAGTGCATTAACACCACTGGGGATGCATTGACGCGAGTCCAGAGAGTGCACTGGCACCACTGGGGATGCACTGCAGTCACTCCAGAGAGTGCACTGGCACCACTGGGGATGCGGTGCAGTGAGTCCAGAGAGTGCACTGGCACCACTGGGGATGCAGTGCAGTGAGTCCAGAGAGTGCACTGGAACCACTGGGGATGCGGTGGCGGGAGTCCGGAGAGTGCTTTGGCACCACTGGGGATGCAGTACAGTGAGTCCAGAGAGTGCACTGGCACAACTGGGGATGCAGCGCAGTGACTCTAGAGAGTGCACTGGCACCATTGGGGATGTGGTGCAGTGAGTCCAGAGAGTGCACTGGCACCACTCAGGGTGCAGTGCGGTGAGTCCAGAGAGTGCACTGACACCACTGGGGATGCAGTACAGTGAGTCCAGAGAGTGCACTGGCACCACTGGGGATGCAGTGCAGTGAGTCCAGAGAGTGCACTGTCACCACTGGGGATGCACTGCAGTGAGTCCAGAGTGCACTAGCACCACTGGGGATGCACTGCAGTGAGTCCAGAGATTGCACTGGCACCACCGGGAATGCACTGCAGTGAGTCCAGAGAGTGCACTGGCACCACTGGGGATGCACTTCAGTGAGTCCAGAGAGTGCACTGGCACCACTGGGGATGCAGTGACGCGAGTCCAGAGAGTGCACTGGCACCACTGGGGATGCAGTGACGCGAGTCCAGAGAGTGCACTGGCACCACTGGGGATGCAGTGCAGTCACTCCAGAGAGTGCACTGGCACCACTGGGGATGCGCTGCAGTGAGTCCAGAGAGTGCACTGGCACAACTGGGGATGCAGCGCAGTGACTCTAGAGAGTGCACTGGCACCACTGCGGATGCGGTGCAGTGAGTCCAGAGAGTGCACTGGCACCACAGGTGATGCAGTGCAGTGAGTCCAGAGAGTGCACTGGCAGCAATGGGGATGCAGTGCAGTGAGTCCAGAGAGTGCACTGGCACCACAGGTGATGCACTCCAGTGAGTCCAGAGAGTGCACTTGCACCACGGGGGATGCAGTGCAGTGACGCCAGAGAGTGCACTGGCAGCATTGGGGTGCAGTGCAGTGAGTCCAGAGAGTGCACTGGCACCACTGGGGATGCAGTGCAGTGAGTCCAGAGAGTGCACTGGCACCACTGGGGATGCACTGCAGTGAGTCCTGAGAGTACACTGGCTCCACCGGGGATGCCCTGCAGTGAGTCCAGAGAGTGCAGTGGCGATGCAGTGCCGTGAGTCCAGAGAGTGCACTGGCACCACTAGGGATGCAGCGCAGTGAGTCCTTGAGTGCACTGGCCCCACTGGGGATGCACTGCAGTGAGTCCAGAGAGTGCACTGTCACTACTGGGGATGCAGTGCAGTGAGTCCAGAGAGTGCACTGGCACCACTGATAATGCACTTCAGTGAGTCCAGAGAGTGCACTGGCACCACTGGGGATGCACTGCAGTGAGTCCAGAGATTGCACTGGCACCACTGGGGATGCAGTTCAGTGAGTCCAGAGAGTGCACAGGCACCACTGGGGATGCAGTGCAGTGAGTCCAGAGAGTGCACTGGCACCAGTGGGGATGCACTGCAGTGAGTCCAGAGAGTGCACTGGCTCCACTGGGGATGCACTGCAGTGACTCGAAAGAGTGCACTGGCACCACTGGGGAAGCAGTGCAGTGAGTCCAGAGAGTGCACTGGCACCACTGGGGATGCACTGCAGTGAGTCCAGAGAGTGCACTGCCACTACTGGTGATGCAGTGCAGTGAGTCCAGAGAGTGCACTGGCACCACTGAGAATGCACTTCAGTGAGTCCAGAGAGTGCACTGGCACCACTGGGGATGCACTGCAGTGAGTCCAGAGATTGCACTGGCACCACTGGGGATGCAGTGCTGTGACTCCAGAGAGCGCACTGGCACCACTGGGGATGCAGTGCAGTGACTCAGAGAGTGCACTGGCACCACTGGGGATGCACTGCAGTGAGCCCAGTGAGTGCACTGGCACCACTGGGGATGCAGTGCAGTGAGTCCAGAGAGTGCAGTGGCACCACTGGGGATGCAGTACAGTGAGTCCAGAGAGTGCACTGGCACCACTGGGGATGCACTGCAGTGAGTCCAGAGAGTGCAGTGGCACCACTGGGGATGCACTGCAGTGAGTCCAGAGAGTGCTTTGGCACCAGTGGGGATGCACTGCAGTTACTCCAGAGACTGCACTGGCAAAACTGGGGATGCACTGCAGTGAGTCCAGAGAGTGCACTGGCACCACTGGGGATGCACTGCAGTGAGTCCAGAGAGTGCACTGGCACCACTGGGGATGCAGTGCAGTGAGTCCAGAGAGTGCACTGGCACCACTGGGGATGCAGTGCAGTGAGTCCAGAGAGTGCACTGGCACCACTGGGGATGCAGTGCAGTGAATCCAGTGAGTGCACTGGCACCACTGGGGATGCAGTGCAGTGAGTCCAGAGAGTGCACTGGCACTACTGGGGATGCAGTGCAGTGAGTCCAGAGAGTGCACTGGCACCACTGGGGATGCACTGCAGTGAGTCCAGAGAGTGCACTGTCACTACTGGGGATGCAGTGCAGTGAGTCCTGAGAGTGCACTGGCACCACTGGGGATGCAGTGCAGTGAGTCCAGAGATTGCACTGGCACCACTGGGGATGCAGTACAGTGAGTCCACACAGTGCACTAGCACCACTGGGGATGCAGTGCAGTGAGTCCAGAGAGTGCACTGGCACCACTGGGGATGCAGTGCAGTGAGTCCAGAGAGTGCACTGGCACGACTGGGGATGCACTGCTGTGAGTCCAGAGAGTGCTCTTGCACCACAGGGGATGCGGTGCAGTGACTCAAGAGAGTGCACTGGCAGCACTGGGGATGCAGTGCAGTGAGTCCAGAGAGTGCACTGGCACCACTGGAGATGCATTGCAGTGAGTCCAGAGAGTGCAATGGCACCACTGCGGATGCACTGCAGTGAGTCCAGAGAGTGCACTGGCTCCACTGGGGATGCAGTACAGTGAGTCCAGAGAGTGCACTGGCACCACTGGGGATGCAGTGCAGTGAGTCCAGAGAGTGCACTGTTACCACTGGGGATGAACTGCAGTGAGTCCAGAGTGCACTAGCACCACTGGGGATGCACTGCAGTGAGTCCAGAGATTGCACTGGCACCACCGGGAATGCACTGCAGTGAGTCCAGAGAGTGCACTGGCACCACTGGGGATGCACTTCAGTGAGTCCAGAGAGTGCACTGGCACCACTGGGGATGCAGTGACGCGAGTCCAGAGAGTGCACTGGCACCACTGGGGATGCAGTGACGCGAGTCCAGAGAGTGCACTGGCACCACTGGGGATGCACTGCAGTCACTCCAGAGAGTGCACTGGCACCACTGGGGATGCGCTGCAGTGAGTCCAGAGAGTGCACTGGCACAACTGGGGATGCAGCGCAGTGACTCTAGAGAGTGCACTGGCACCACTGCGGATGCGGTGCAGTGAGTCCAGAGAGTGCACTGGCACCACAGGTGATGCAGTGCAGTGAGTCCAGAGAGTGCACTGGCAGCAATGGGGATGCAGTGCAGTGAGTCCAGAGAGTGCACTGGCACCACAGGTGATGCACTCCAGTGAGTCCAGAGAGTGCACTTGCACCACGGGGGATGCAGTGCAGTGACGCCAGAGAGTGCACTGACAGCATTGGGGTGCAGTGCAGTGAGTCCAGAGAGTGCACTGGCACCACTGGGGATGCAGTGCAGTGAGTCCAGAGAGTGCACTGGCACCACTGGGGATGCACTGCAGTGAGTCCTGAGAGTACACTGGCTCCACCGGGGATGCCCTGCAGTGAGTCCAGAGAGTGCAGTGGCGATGCAGTGCCGTGAGTCCAGAGAGTGCACTGGCACCACTAGGGATGCAGCGCAGTGAGTCCAGAGAGTGCACTGGCACCACTGGGGATGCACTGCAGTGAGTCCAGAGAGTGCACGGGCACTACTGGGGATGCAGTGCAGTGAGTCCAGAGAGTGCACTGGCACCACTGATAATGCACTTCAGTGAGTCCAGAGAGTGCACTGGCACCACTGGGGATGCACTGCAGTGAGTCCAGAGATTGCACTGGCACCACTGGGGATGCAGTTCAGTGAGTCCAGAGAGTGCACTGGCACCACTGGGGATGCAGTGCAGTGAGTCCAGAGAGTGCACTGGCACCACTGAGAATGCACTTCAGTGAGTCCAGAGAGTGCACTGGCACCACTGGGGATGCAGTGCAGTGAGTCCAGATATTGCACTGGCACCACTGGGGATGCAGTGCTGTGACTCCAGAGAGTGCACTGGCACCACTGGGGATGCACTGCAGTGAGTCCAGAGAGTGCACTGCCACCACTGGGGATGCACTGCAGTGAGTCCAGAGAGTGCACTGGCTCCACTGGGGATGCACTGCAGTGACTCGAAAGAGTGCACTGGCACCACTGGGGAAGCAGTGCAGTGAGTCCAGAGAGTGCACTGGCACCACTGGGGATGCACTGCAGTGAGTCCAGAGAGTGCACTGCCACTACTGGGGATGCAGTGCAGTGAGTCCAGAGAGTGCACTGGCACCACTGAGAATGCACTTCAGTGAGTCCAGAGAGTGCACTGGCACCACTGGGGATGCACTGCAGTGAGTCCAGAGATTGCACTGGCACCACTGGGGATGCAGTGCTGTGACTCCAGAGAGCGCACTGGCACCACTGGGGATGCAGTGCAGTGAGTCCAGAGAGTGCACTGGCACCACTGGGGAAGCAGTGCAGTGAGTCCAGAGAGTGCAGTGGCACCACTGGGGATGCAGTACAGTGAGTCCAGAGAGTGCACTGGCACCACTGGGGATGCGCTGCAGTGAGTCCAGAGAGTGCAGTGGCACCACTGGGGATGCACTGCAGTGAGTCCAGAGAGTGCTTTGGCACCAGTGGGGATGCACTGCAGTTACTCCAGAGACTGCACTGGCAAAACTGGGGATGCACTGCAGTGAGTCCAGAGAGTGCACTGACACCACTGGGGATGCACTGCAGTGAGTCCAGAGAGTGCACTGGCACCACAGGGGATGCACTGCAGTGAGTCCAGAGAGTGCACTGGCACCACTGGGGATGCAGTGCAGTGAGTCCAGAGAGTGCACTGGCACCACTGGGGATGCAGTGCAGTGAGTCCAGAGAGTGCACTGGCACCACTGGGGATGCAGTGCAGTGAATCCAGTGAGTGCACTGGCACCACTGGGGATGCAGTGCAGTGAGTCCAGAGAGTGCACTGGCACTACTGGGGATGCAGTGCAGTGAGTCCAGAGAGTGCACTGGCACCACTGGGGATGCACTGCAGTGAGTCCAGAGAGTGCACTGTCACTACTGGGGATGCAGTGCAGTGAGTCCTGAGAGTGCACTGGCACCACTGGGGATGCAGTGCAGTGAGTCCAGAGATTGCACTGGCACCACTGGGGATGCAGTACAGTGAGTCCACACAGTGCACTAGCACCACTGGGGATGCAGTGCAGTGAGTCCAGAGAGTGCACTGGCACCACTGGGGATGCAGTGCAGTGAGTCCAGAGAGTGCACTGGCACCACTGGGGATGCACTGCTGTGAGTCCAGAGAGTGCTCTTGCACCACAGGGGATGCGGTGCAGTGACTCAAGAGAGTGCACTGGCAGCACTGGGGATGCAGTGCAGTGAGTCCAGAGAGTGCACTGGCACCACTGGAGATGCATTGCAGTGAGTCCAGAGAGTGCAATGGCACCACTGCGGATGCACTGCAGTGAGTCCAGAGAGTGCACTGGCTCCACTGGGGATGCACTGCAGTGAGTCCAGAGAGTGCACTGGCACCACTGGGGATGCACTGCAGTGAGTCCAGAGAGTGTACTGGCACCACTGAGGATGCACTGAAGTGAGTCCAGAGAGTGCACTGGCACCTCTGAGAATGCACTTCAGTGAGTCCAGAGAGTGCACTGGCACCACTGGGGATGCACTGCAGTGAGTCCACAGAGTGCACTAGCACCACTGGGGATGCAGTGCAGTGAGTCCAGAGAGTGCGCTGGCACCATTGGGGATGCAGTGCAGTGAGTCCAGAGAGTGCACTGGCACCAGTGGGGATGCACTGCAGTGAGTCCAGTGAGTGCACTGGCACCACTGTGGATGCAGTGCATTGAGTCCAGAGAGTGCACTGGCACCACTGGGGATGCAGCGCAGTGAGTCCAGAGAGTGCACTGGCACCACTGGGGAAGCAGTGCAGTGAGTCCAGAGAGTGCACTGGCACCACTGGGGATGCAGTGCAGTGAGTCCAGAGAGTGCACTGGCAGCACTGGGGATGCACTGCAGTGAGTCCAGAGAGTGCACTGGCACCACTGGGGATGCAGTTCAGTGAGTCCAGAGAGTGCACTGGCACCACTGGGGATGCAGTGCAGTGAGTCCAGAGAGTGCACTGGCACCACTGAGAATGTACTTCAGTGAGTCCAGAGAGTGCACTGGCACCACTGGGGATGCAGTGCAGTGAGTCCAGAGATTGCACTGGCACCACTGGGGTTGCAGTGCTGTGACTCCAGAGAGCGCACAGGCACCACTGGGGATGCAGTGCAGTGAGTCCAGAGAGTGCACTGGCACCACTGGGGATGCACTACAGTGAGCCCAGAGAGTGCACTGGCACCAGTGGGGATGCACTGCAGTGAGACCAGTGAGTGCACTGGCACCACTGGGGATGCAGTGCAGTGAGTCCAGAGAGTGCAGAGGCACCACTGGTGATGCAGTTTAGTGAGTCCAGAGAGTGCACTGGGTCCACTGGGGATGCAGTGCAGTGAGTCCAGTGAGTGTACTGGCACCACTGGGGATGCAGTGCAGTGAGTCCAGAGAGTGCACTGGCACCACTGAGAATGCACTTCAGTGAGTCCAGAGAGTGCACTGGCACCACTGGGGATGCACTTCAGTGAGTCCAGAGAGTGCACTGGCACCACTGGGGATGCAGTGCTGTGACTCCAGAGAGTGCACTGGCACCACTGGGGATGCAGTGCAGTGAGTCCAGAGAGTGCACTGGCACCACTGGGGATGCGGTGCCGGGAGTCCAGAGAGTGCTTTGGCACCAGTGGGGTTGCACTGCAGTTACTCCAGAGAGTGCACTGGCACCACTGGGGATGCAGTGCAGTGAGTCCAGAGAGTGCACTGGCACCACTGGGGATGCACTGCATTGAGTCCAGAGAGTGCACTGTCACCACTGGGGATGCACTGCAGTGAGTCCAGAGAGTGCACTGTCACCACTGGGGATGCAGTGCAGTGAGTCCACAGAGTGCACTGGCACCACTGGGGATGCAGTGCAGTGTGTCCAGAGAGTGCACTGGCACCACTGGGGATGCACTGCAGTGAATCCAGTGAGTGCACTAGCACCACTGGGGATGCAGTGCAGTGAGTCCAGAGAGTGCACTGGCACCACTGGGGATGCACTGCAGTGAGTCCAGAGAGTGCACTGGCACCACTGGGGATGCATTGCAGTGAGTCCAGAGAGTGCACTGGCACCACAGATGATGCAGTACAGTGAGTCCAGTGAGTGCACTGGCACCACTGGGGATGTAGTGCAGTGACTCGAGAGAGTGCACTTGCACCACTGGGGATGCAGTGCAGTGAGTCCAGAGAGTGCACTGGCACCACTGGGGATGCACTGCAGTGAGTCCAGAGAGTGCACTGGCACCACTGGGGATGCAGTGCAGTGAGTCCAGAGAGTGCACTGGCACCACTGGTGAATGCACTGCAGTGAGTCCAGAGAGTGCACTGGCAGCACTGGGGATGCAGTGCAGTGAGTCCAGAGAGTGCACTGGCACCACTGGGGAAGCAGTGCAGTGAGTCCAGAGAGTGCAGTGGCACCACTGGGGATGCAGTGCAGTGAGTCCAGAGAGTGCACTGGCAGCACTGGGGATGCAGTGCAGTGAGTCCAGAGAGTGCACTGGTACCACTGGGGATGCAGTTCAGTGAGTCCAGAGAGTGCACTGGCACCACTGGGGATGCAGTGCAGTGAGTCCAGAGAGTGCACTGGCACCACTGGGGATGCACTTCAGTGACTCCAGAGAGTGCACTGGCACCACTGGGGATGCACCTCAGTGAGTCCAGAGAGTGCACTGGCACCACTGGTGATGCACTGCAGTGAGTCCAGAGAATGCACTGGCACCACTGGGGATGCAGTGCAGTGAGTCCAGAGAGTGCACTGGCACCACTGGGGATGCAGTGCAGTGAGTCCAGAGAGTGCACTGGCTACAGAGGGAATGCACTGCAGTGAGTCCAGTGAGTGCACTGGCACCACTGTGGATGCACTGCAGTGAGTCCAGAGAGTGCACTGGCACCACTGGGGATGCAGTGCAGTGAGTCCAGAGAGTGCACTGGCACCACTGGGGATGCACTGCAGTGAGTCCAGAGAGTGCACTGTCACCACTGGGGATGCAGTACAGTGAGTCCAGAGAGTGCACTGGCACCACTGGGGATGCAGTGCAGTGAGTCCAGAGAGTGCACTGGCACCAGTGGGGATGCACTGCAGTGAGTCCAGAGAGTGCACTGGCACCACTGGGGATGCAGTGCAGTGAGTCCAGAGAGTGCACTGGCACCACTGGGGAAGCAGTGCAGTGAGTCCAGAGAGTGCAGTGGCACCACTAGGGATGCAGTGCAGTGAGTCCAGAGAGTGCACTGGCACCACTGGGGATGCAGTGCAGTGAGTCCAGAGAGTGCACTGGAACCACTGGGGATGCAGTTCAGTGAGTCCAGAGAGTGCACTGGCACCACTGGGGATGCAGTGCAGTGAGTCCAGAGAGTGCACTGGCACCACTGGGGATGCACCTCAGTGAGTCCAGAGAGTGCACTGGCACCACTGGTGATGCACTGCAGTGAGTCCAGAGAATGCACTGGCACCACTGGTAATGCAGTGCAGTGAGTCCAGAGAGTGCACTGGCACCACTGGGGATGCAGTGCAGTGAGTCCAGAGAGTGCACTGGCAACAGAGGGAATGCACTGCAGTGAGTCCAGTGAGTGCACTGGCACCACTGTGGATGCACTGCAGTGAGTCCAGAGAGTGCACTGGCAGCACTGGGGATGCAGTGCAGTGAGTCCAGAGAGTGCACTGGCACCACTGGGGATGCACTGCAGTGAGTCCAGAGAGTGCACTGGCACCACTGGGGATGCACTGCAGTGAGTCCAGAGAGTGCACTGTCACCACTGGGGATGCAGTACAGTGAGTCCACAGAGTGCACTGGTACCAGTGGGGATGCAGTACAGTGAGTCCAGAGAGTGCACTGGCACCACTGGGCATGCAGTGCAGTGAGTCCAGAGAGTGCACTGGCACCACTGGGGATGCACTTCAGTGACTCCAGAGAGTGCACTGGCACCACTGGCGATGCAGTGCAGTGAGTCCAGAGAGTGCACTGGCACCACTGGGGATGCACTGCAGTGAGTCCAGAGAGTGCACTGGCACCACTGGGGATGCAGTACAGTGAGTCCAGAGAGTGCACTGGCACCACTGGGGATGCACTGCAGTGAGTCCAGAGAGTGCACTGGCACCACTGGGGATGCAGTGCAGTGAGTCCAGAGAGTGCACTGGCACCACTGGGGATGCGGTGCCGGGAGTCCAGAGAGTGCTTTGGCACCAGTGGGGTTGCACTGCAGTTACTCCAGAGAGTGCACTGGCACCACTGGGGATGCAGTGCAGTGAGTCCAGAGAGTGCACTGGCACCACTGGGGATGCACTGCATTGAGTCCAGAGAGTGCACTGTCACCACTGGGGATGCACTGCAGTGAGTCCAGAGAGTGCACTGTCACCACTGGGGATGCAGTGCAGTGAGTCCACAGAGTGCACTGGCACCACTGGGGATGCAGTGCAGTGTGTCCAGAGAGTGCACTGGCACCACTGGGGATGCACTGCAGTGAATCCAGTGAGTGCACTAGCACCACTGGGGATGCAGTGCAGTGAGTCCAGAGAGTGCACTGGCACCACTGGGGATGCACTGCAGTGAGTCCAGAGAGTGCACTGGCACCACTGGGGATGCATTGCAGTGAGTCCAGAGAGTGCACTGGCACCACAGATGATGCAGTACAGTGAGTCCAGTGAGTGCACTGGCACCACTGGGGATGTAGTGCAGTGACTCGAGAGAGTGCACTTGCACCACTGGGGATGCAGTGCAGTGAGTCCAGAGAGTGCACTGGCACCACTGGGGATGCACTGCAGTGAGTCCAGAGAGTGCACTGGCACCACTGGGGATGCAGTGCAGTGAGTCCAGAGAGTGCACTGGCACCACTGGTGAATGCACTGCAGTGAGTCCAGAGAGTGCACTGGCAGCACTGGGGATGCAGTGCAGTGAGTCCAGAGAGTGCACTGGCACCACTGGGGAAGCAGTGCAGTGAGTCCAGAGAGTGCAGTGGCACCACTGGGGATGCAGTGCAGTGAGTCCAGAGAGTGCACTGGCAGCACTGGGGATGCAGTGCAGTGAGTCCAGAGAGTGCACTGGTACCACTGGGGATGCAGTTCAGTGAGTCCAGAGAGTGCACTGGCACCACTGGGGATGCAGTGCAGTGAGTCCAGAGAGTGCACTGGCACCACTGGGGATGCACTTCAGTGACTCCAGAGAGTGCACTGGCACCACTGGGGATGCACCTCAGTGAGTCCAGAGAGTGCACTGGCACCACTGGTGATGCACTGCAGTGAGTCCAGAGAATGCACTGGCACCACTGGGGATGCAGTGCAGTGAGTCCAGAGAGTGCACTGGCACCACTGGGGATGCAGTGCAGTGAGTCCAGAGAGTGCACTGGCTACAGAGGGAATGCACTGCAGTGAGTCCAGTGAGTGCACTGGCACCACTGTGGATGCACTGCAGTGAGTCCAGAGAGTGCACTGGCACCACTGGGGATGCAGTGCAGTGAGTCCAGAGAGTGCACTGGCACCACTGGGGATGCACTGCAGTGAGTCCAGAGAGTGCACTGTCACCACTGGGGATGCAGTACAGTGAGTCCAGAGAGTGCACTGGCACCACTGGGGATGCAGTGCAGTGAGTCCAGAGAGTGCACTGGCACCAGTGGGGATGCACTGCAGTGAGTCCAGAGAGTGCACTGGCACCACTGGGGATGCAGTGCAGTGAGTCCAGAGAGTGCACTGGCACCACTGGGGAAGCAGTGCAGTGAGTCCAGAGAGTGCAGTGGCACCACTAGGGATGCAGTGCAGTGAGTCCAGAGAGTGCACTGGCACCACTGGGGATGCAGTGCAGTGAGTCCAGAGAGTGCACTGGAACCACTGGGGATGCAGTTCAGTGAGTCCAGAGAGTGCACTGGCACCACTGGGGATGCAGTGCAGTGAGTCCAGAGAGTGCACTGGCACCACTGGGGATGCACCTCAGTGAGTCCAGAGAGTGCACTGGCACCACTGGTGATGCACTGCAGTGAGTCCAGAGAATGCACTGGCACCACTGGTAATGCAGTGCAGTGAGTCCAGAGAGTGCACTGGCACCACTGGGGATGCAGTGCAGTGAGTCCAGAGAGTGCACTGGCAACAGAGGGAATGCACTGCAGTGAGTCCAGTGAGTGCACTGGCACCACTGTGGATGCACTGCAGTGAGTCCAGAGAGTGCACTGGCAGCACTGGGGATGCAGTGCAGTGAGTCCAGAGAGTGCACTGGCACCACTGGGGATGCACTGCAGTGAGTCCAGAGAGTGCACTGGCACCACTGGGGATGCACTGCAGTGAGTCCAGAGAGTGCACTGTCACCACTGGGGATGCAGTACAGTGAGTCCAGAGAGTGCACTGTCACCACTGGGGATGCAGTACAGTGAGTCCACAGAGTGCACTGGTACCAGTGGGGATGCAGTACAGTGAGTCCAGAGAGTGCACTGGCACCACTGGGCATGCAGTGCAGTGAGTCCAGAGAGTGCACTGGCACCACTGGGGATGCACTTCAGTGACTCCAGAGAGTGCACTGGCACCACTGGCGATGCAGTGCAGTGAGTCCAGAGAGTGCACTGGCACCACTGGGGATGCACTGCAGTGAGTCCAGAGAGTGCACTGGCACCACTGGGGATGCAGTACAGTGAGTCCAGAGAGTGCACTGGCACCACTGGGGATGCACTGCAGTGAGTCCAGAGAGTGCACTGGCACCACTGGGGATGCACTACAGTGAGTCCAGAGATTGCACTGGCAGCACTGGGGATGCAGTGCACTGAGTCCAGAGAGTGCACTGGCACCACTGGGGATGCAGTGCATTGAGTCCAGAGAGTGCACTGGCACAACTGGGTATGCACTTCAGTGAGTCCAGAGAGTGCACTGACACCACTGGGGATGCAGTGCAGTGAGTCCAGAGAGTGCAGTGGCACCACTGGGGATGCAGTGCAGTGAGTCCAGAGAGTGCTCTGGCACCACTGGGGATGCACTGCAGTGAGTCCAGAGAGTACACTGGCACCACTGGGGATGCAGTGCAGTGAGTCCAGAGAGTGCACTGGCACCACTGGGGATGCAGTCCAGTGAGTGCACTGGCAACACTGGGGATGCAGTGCAGTGACTGCAGAGAGTACACTGGCACCACCGGGGATTCACTGCAGTGAGTCCAGAGAGTGCACTGGCACCACCTGTGATGCAGTGCAGTGAGTCCAGTGAGTGCACTGGCACCACTGGGGATGCAGTGCTGTGACTCCAGAGAGCGCACTGGCACCACTGGGGATGAAGTGCAGTCAGTCCAGTGAGTGCACTGGCACCACTGGGGGTGCAGTACAGTGAGTCCAGAGAGTGCACTGACACCACTGGGGATGCACTGCAGTGAGTCCAGACAGTGCACTGGCACCACTGTGGATGCAGTGCAGTGAGTCCAGAGACTGCACTGGCACCACTGGGGATGCACTGCAGTGAGTCCAGAGAGTGCACTGGCACCACTGGGGATGCACTGCAGTGAGTCCAGAGAGTGCACTGGAACCACTGGGGATGCACTGCAGTTAGTCCAGAGAGTGCACTGTCACCACTGGGGATGCAGTACAGTGAGTCCACATAGTGCACTGGCACCAGTGGGGATGCAGTACAGTGAGTCCAGAGAGTGCACTGGCACCACTGGACATGCAGTGCAGTGAGTCCAGAGAGTGCACTGGCACCACTGGGGATGCACTTCAGTGACTCCACAGAGTGCACTGGCACCACTGGGGATGCAGTGCAGTGAGTCCAAAGACTTCACTGGCACCACTGGGGATGCAGTGTAGTGAGTCCAGAGAGTGCTCTGGCACCACTGGGGATGCACTGCAGTGAGTCCAGAGAGTGCACTGGCACCACTGGGGATGCACTACAGTGAGTCCAGAGAGTGCACTGGCACCACTGGGCATGCAGTGCAGTGAGTCCAGTGAGTGTACTGGCACCACTGGGGATGCACTTCAGTGAGCCCAGAGAGTGCACTGGCACCACTGAGAATGCACTTCAGTGAGTCCAGAGAGTGCACTGGCACCACTGGGGATGCACTGCAGTGAGTCCAGAGACTGCACTAGCACCACTGGGGATGCAGTGCAGTGAATCCTGTGAGTACACTGGCACCACTGGGGATGCAGTGCAGTGAGTCCAGAGAGCTCACTGGCACCACTGGGGATGCAGTGCAGAGAGTCCAGAGAGTGCACTGGCACCACTGGAGATGCAGTACAGTGAGTCCAGTGAATGCACTGGAACCACTGGGGATGCAGTGCAGTGAGTCCAGAGAGTGCACTGGCACCACTGGGGATGCAGTACAGTGAGTCCAGTGAGTGCACTGGTTCCACTGGGCCTGCAGTGCAGTGAGTCCAGAGAGTACACTGGCACCACTGGGGATGCAGTGCAGTGAGTCCAGAGAGTGCACTGGCACCACCGATGATGCAGTACAGTGAGTCCAGTGAACTGCACTGGCACTACTGCGGATGTAGTGCAGTGACTCGAGAGAGTACACTGGCACCACTGGGGATGCAGTGCAGTGAGTCCAGAGAGTGCACTGGCAGCAGTGGGGATGCAGTGCAGTGAGTCCAGAGACTTCACTGGCACCACTGGGAATGCAGTGCAGTGAGTGCAGAGAGTGCACTGGCACCACTGGGGATGCAGTGCAGTGAGTCCAGAGAGTGCACTGGCGCCACTGGGGATGCACTGCAGTGAGTCCAGAGAGTGCACTGGCACCACTGGGGATGCACTGCAGTGAGTCCAGAGAGTGCACTGGCACCACTGGGGATGCACTGCAGTGAGTCCAGAGAGCGCACTGGCACCAGTGGGGATGAAGTACAGTGAGTCCAGAGAGTGCACTGGCACCACTGGGGATGCACTTCATTGACTCCTCAGAGTGCACTGGCACCACTGGGGATGCAGTGCAGTGAGTCCAAAGACTTCACTGGCACCACTGGGGATGCAGTGCAGTGAGTCCAGAGAGTGCACTGGCACCACTGGGGATGCACTGCAGTGAGTCCAGAGAGTGCACTAGCACCACTGGGGATGCAGTGCAGTGAATCCTGTTAGTACACTGGCACCACTGGGGATGCAGTGCAGTGAGTCCAGAGAGCTCACTGGCACCACTGGGGATGCAGTGCAGTGAGTCCAGAGAGTGCACTGGCACCACTGGTGATGCAGTACAGCGAGTCCAGTGAATGCACTGGAACCACTGGGGATGCAGTGCAGTGAGTCCAGAGAGTGCACTGGCAGCACTGGTGATGCAGTACAGTGAGTCCAGTGAGTGCACTGGCACCACTGGGTCTGCAGTGCAGTGAGTCCAGAGAGTGCACTGGCACCACTGGGGATGCAGTGTAGTGAGTCCAGAGAGTGCACTGGCACCAACGATGATGCAGTACAGTGAGTCCAGAGAGTGCAATGGCACCACTGGGGATGTAGTGCAGTGAGTCCAGAGAGTGCACTGGCACCACTGGGGATGCAGTGCAGTGAGTCCAGAGAGTACACTGGCACCACTGGGGATGCAGTGCAGTGAGTCCAGCGAGTGCACTGGCACCACTGGGGATGCAGTGCTGTGACTCCAGAGAGCGCACTGGCACCACTGGGGATGCAGTGCAGTTAGTGCAGAGAGTGCACTGGCACCACTGGGGATGCACTTCAGTGAGTTCAGAGAGTGCACTGGCACCACTGGGGATGGGTTTCAAGCCAACTGCATTAACCGCTCATGCTTCTTTCTTATGAGACGTTAGTAAACCAATTACATAGCCTTGTCAAGACTAAATCACAGGTAAAAATCCTGTACATCTCATGTGGCCAACCACTCCCAACTAGGATTCCAAGAACCAGGAGTTTCGTTGAAAATAGGGCTAGTGCTATTAGAGGGGTGATTATTAGGGTAAGCCCTAAGCTGTCTTTAATGGAGAAGTATGGGTGGAATGGGATTTTGTCGCAGTCTGATACGATTCCTAGTGGGTTATTTGAGCCTGATTCGTGTAGGAAGGTTAGGTGGACTAGGGTGATTCCTGCAATTAGGAAGGGCAGTAGGAAGTGGATGGCGAAGAATCGGGTTAAGGTTGGATTGTCTACTGAGAATCCTCCTCAGGCTCATTCTACTAGAGTTTGCCCAATGTACGGGATGGCTGAGAATAGGTTGGTGATTACGGTGGCCCCTCAGAATGACATTTGTCCTCATGGTAGGACATACCCTACGAAGGCAGTTGCTATTAGGGTGAGTAGGAGGATTACTCCTGTGTTTCAGGTTTCTTTGTATAGGTAGGAGCCGTAGTAGAGGCCTCGTCCGATGTGTAAGTAGATGCAGATAAAGAAGAGCGAAGCACCGTTGGCGTGGAGGTTGCGGATGAGCCATCCGTACTGGACGTCTCGGCATGTGTGAGCTACTGAGGAGAAGGCGAGTGAAGTGTCTGCGGTGTAGTGTATGGCTAGTAGCAGGCCTGTTAGGATTTGTGTGGCTAAGCAGATGGCTAGAAGGGAGCCGAAGTTTCATCAGGCAGAGATGTTGGAGGGGGCGGGTAGGTCGATTAGGGAGTTGTTGATTATTTTTAGTAGGGGATGGGATTTGCGGATGTTAGGGGCCATTAGTGAGTCTGTGTGTTATTAGGATTATTACCAGGATGGAGAGGGCGAAGGATCCTAGGTAGGCCTTAATTAGCCCTGTGTGTATTGAGGTTGCGGCTTTGCTTGCGGCTACTTGTAGTTCAGCAAGGCCCTCTGGCCCTATTTTTTTGAGTCAGGAGAGGTCGATCAAGTGTAGGGCAATGTTTTGTCCCTTTTCTAGTAGGTTTTTGGAGAAGAATCGGTGTACTAGGGGGTTGAAGTACCCTAATGCAGAGGAGAAGTTTATGAGGGGGTTTGGTTTGGGGTGAGTGAGGGTGTGTGTTATGTTCGATAGTTCTAGGGCTAGGATGATTCCTAGGATTGTTATGAGGATGGCAGCAGTTTTGGTGATAAGGGGTATGGTTATTGGGGGGGTTTTGGTTGGTGTGATGAAAGAGGTAATGATTATTCCTGCTGTAATGCTGCCTAGGGCGAGTCGGGTTAGGGGGGCGGTGATTAGTGGGTTGTTTTCGTTTATTGATACTATTGGGGGGATTCGGGTTTGTCCAGCTTGGACTAGGATGGTTATGCAGATGCTGTAGGTTGCGGTGAATGCTGTGGCTATAAGGGTTAGGAGTAGGGCTCAAGTATTTAGGTATGATGTGTTTAAGCTTTCGATGATGAGGTCTTTTGAGTAGAATCCGGCTAGGAATGGGGTTCCTATCAGCGCCAGGTTTCCGATGGTTAGGCAGGAAGTAGTGACTGGGAGTATTTTCTGTAGGCCTCCTATCTTTCGGATATCTTGTTCTCCGTTTAGGTTGTGGATGATAGACCCTGAGCATAGGAATAGTATGGCTTTAAAGAAGGCATGGGTTGAGATGTGTAGGAAGGCTAGTTGTGGGAGGTTTAGTCCGATAGTGACTATTATTAGTCCTAGTTGGCTGGATGTTGAGAAAGCAATGATTTTTTTGATGTCATTTTGGGTTAGGGCGCATGTGGCAGCGAATAGGGTTGATAGAGCACCTAGGCATAGGCAGGCAGTTAGGGCTGTCTGGTTGGTGGCTAGCAGGGGGTGCATGCGGATGAGCAGGAAGATTCCGGCTACTACTATGGTACTGGAGTGCAGTAGGGCTGATACTGGGGTGGGGCCTTCTATTGCTGCGGGCAGTCATGGGTGGAGTCCAAATTGGGCGGATTTTCCTGCGGCTGCGAGGATTAATCCTATGAGGGGGAGGATTGGGGTTTGGTGGGGGTGTACGGCTTGTTGGATCTCTCAGGTGTTGAATGTTGAAGCTAGTCATGCTATGCTCAGGATCAGTCCGATGTCTCCGATTCGGTTGTAGATTACGGCTTGTAGGGCGGCGGTGTTGGCATCTGCTCGGCCTTGTCATCAGCCGATGAGAAGGAAGGACATGATTCGTACTCCTTCCCAGCCTACGAATAGGAGGAATATGTTGTTTGCGGTTGTTAGGAGGAGTATGGCGACTAGGAATGTCAGTAGGTAGGTGAAAAATTTTGTTACGTATGGCTCTGAGGCCATGTATCATATGGCGAATTGTAGGATTGATCATGTTACAAATAGGGCGATTGGAAGAAATGTTATTGAGTATTGGTCTATTTTTAGGCTCAGGGGGATTTTAAAGTTTATAATGAATTTTCACTCCCAGTGGCAGGTGACAGATTCTACTCCCGAGTAGATGAATGCGGTTGTAGGGGCTAGGCTAATTAGGAATGCGGTTTTAACAGCGCGGGTGGTGGCTTGTGGGGTGTTTTTAAAGTTTTTAAATAGAAATGGCAGGATGATTGGGGTTAGGAGGATTGTCAGCGTGAGTAGTGTGAGGGAGTTGATTAGTAGTGTGGGGTTCACTACTTTTACTTGGATTTGCACCAAGATGGGTGGTTCCTAAGACCAGTGGATTGCTGTTATCCTTTAAAAGTAAGGGGGTTGAGGTTTTAGGCTCAGATGTAAGAGTTAGCAGCTCTTGTTGGTTAAACCCTCCCCTCGGCAGGTAAGAAGGTTTGAACTTCTATTCTTAGAATCACAGTCTAATGTTTGGTTTAAACTATACTTGCATGAGGGGATTCCGGAGATCAGTTCGGGTTTGAGGATTAGGAGGAATATTGGGATAATGTGGAGTGTTATGAGCAGGTGTTCTCGCGTGGTTGAGTTTTGCATAGATGTGATGTGGGAGGGGATTGAGCCTCGTTGGGTCATTAGTAGTATGAATAAGGTGTAGGAGGCGGTTAGTAGGGTTGCGATTCCTGTTAGGATGATCGTGAAGGCAGATCAGTTGAATAAGGTGATTATAATGGTTAGCTCTGCTATGAGGTTTGTTGTTGGGGGTAAGGCTATGTTTGTTAGATTGGCCAGCAATCGTCAGGTAGCTATGAGTGGTAGGAGAGGTTGTAGGCCTCGTGTGAGTAGTAGAATTCGACTGTGCGTACGTTCATAGTTTGTGTTGGCTAGGCAGAATAGTATGGAGGAAGTTAGTCCATGGGAAATTATTAGGATCATTGCCCCTGAGAATGATCAGTGGGTTTGGATTATTCCTGCGGCGATAACTAGGCCTATGTGGCTAACGGATGAATAAGCGATTAGTGATTTTAGGTCTGTCTGTCGTAGGCAGATTGAGCTAGTCATTAGGGCGCCTCATAGGGCCAGGGTTAGGAAGGGGTAGTGCAGGAGGTTGGACAGTGGGCCCATAAATAGAGTGACTCGTATAATTCCGTATCCTCCTAGCTTTAGTAGTAGGGCGGCGAGGAGTATTGAGCCTGCGATGGGTGCTTCTACGTGGGCTTTTGGCAGTCAGAGGTGTAGGCCGTATAGTGGGGCTTTTACTATGAATGCTATGAGCAGTGCTAGACCTGATAGTATTCCTGTCCATGAGGTGGATAGGGTTGGGTGGGTTAGTTGTAGGGTTGGCAGGTGCAGGGTGCCAATTTTCACGTATAGGTGTATGATTGTGATTAGCAGGGGTAGAGAGCTTACTGGCGTGTAGAATAGCAGGTAGATGCCAGCGCTTAGGCGTTCTGGTTGGTTCCCCCATCGGGTGATTAAGATTAGGGTGGGAATGAGGGTTGCTTCAAATGAGATGTAAAATAGTGCTAGTTCTGTGGTGGAAAAGGCTAGTAGGATGAATGGCTGGACTGCGACTAAGGTTGAGATAAAGATTCGTTTGCGTTGTAGGGGTTCTTGTTGCAGGTGGTTTTGGCTTGCTATGATTATGAGTGGGAGTAGTCAGCAGGATAGTACTAGGAGGGGGGATGAGATTTGGTCAATTCCTGTTCAGTTGGATAAAAATTTGTAGGGGTAGTAGGTTGGGATTAATCACTGTAGGCTTAGGGCAGCGATTAGGAGGCTGTATAAGGTGGTGTTAGTCCATAGAAATTTTGGTGGAGACAGCAGGGCTGTTGGAAGAAGTATGATTGTGGGTAGGATGATTTTTAGCATTGCAGGAGGTTTAGGTTGTGTAGATGGTCGGAGCCATGTGTGCGGGTGGAGGCTACTAGGATGGCCAGGCCTGTGCCCGCCTCACACGCTGAGAAGGTTAGCATGAGAATTGGTACCATGGTGAATGAGGAGACTTGGTTTTCGATGGATCATATTGATAGGCCTACGAATATCGATAATATTATGCTTTCAAGGCATAGTAGGGCGGATACTAGGTGGGTTCGGTGGAAGGCTAGTCCTAGTCCGCTGAAAATGAAGGCTGAGTAGAAGCTTAAATGTAGGGGCGACATAAGAAAGTTACAGGGTTGGCTGTAATCTGCTGGGTCGAAACCAGCTATCTTTTTGGTTAGACTAACTTTCTGTTATTCTGCTCATTCTAGGCCCCCTTGAATTCACTCGTAGGCCAGTCCGAGTGTTAGGAGAAGGAGGATCACTACAGTTCAGGTGAGGGTCATTAGGGGGGATTGGAGTTGGACGGCTCATGGCAGGGGGAGTAGGAGGGCGATTTCTAGGTCGAATAGGACGAACAGGATGGCTACTGAGGAAGAATCGGACTGAGAATGGTAATCGAGCAGATCCAAGTGGGTCGAATCCACATTCGTACGGTGAGAGTTTCTCTGAGTCGGGGTTTATTTGGGCGAGTCAGAAGTTTAATGCGGTTAGGGCGGCGCTTAGGATTGATGATAGGGCGAATATGAACATGAGTGCGTTCATTGCTCTCCTCTGGGTTTATACCAGATTCTAGAGATTGGAAGTCAATTGTAATTAATATACTAGAAGAGCAAGATCCTCATCAGTAGATGGTTATGTAGAGGAATAGTCAGATGACGTCTACGAAGTGTCAGTATCAGGCTGCTGCCTCGAATCCGAAGTGGTGGTCTGATGTAAAGTGGAACTTGATCAGTCGGAAGAGGCAGACGGTCAGGAAGGAGGATCCGATGATTACGTGGAGTCCGTGGAATCCAGTGGCAACGAAGAAGGTAGATCCGTAGACGCTATCGGCGATTGAGAATGGGGCTTCGTGGTATTCTATTGCTTGTAGGGCTGTGAAGTAGAATCCCAGGAGGATCGTTAGGGTTAGGGCGTGGATGGCGTGTTTTCGGTTTCCTTCTGTGATGCTGTGATGGGCTCACGTTACGGTAACGCCTGAGGCTAGTAGGATGGCTGTGTTTAGTAGGGGGACTTCTATCGGGTTGAGTGGTTTAATTCCTGTTGGGGGTCATTGGCCTCCTAGTTCTGGGGTTGGGGCCAGGCTCGAGTGGAAGAACGCTCAGAAGAACCCTAAGAAGAAGAATGCTTCGGATGTGATGAAAAGGATTATGCCGTATCGTAGGCCTTTTTGGACTGTGGGAGTGTGATGGCCTTGGAAGGTGCTTTCTCGTACAATGTCTCGTCATCATTGGAGTATTACTAGGAGTATTGAGATGAGGCCTAGGGTTAGTAGTATGGATGAGTTGTAGTGGAATCACATGATTAATCCTGAGGTTGTGAGTAGGGCGGCGGCTGCCCCGAAGATTGGTCAAGGGCTTGGGTCAACTATGTGGTATGAGTGTGCTTGGTGTGCCATTAGATGTTTTCTTGTAAGTATAGGCTTAGAAGGAGCACGAAGACGTAGGCCTGGATTATGGCTACTGCTACTTCTAGGATGGTTAGGAGTAGTAGGATGATTATTGTTAGGATGGATACTGCAGGAAGGGTGGGTATTAATGCAATGGAGGCTGTAGAGATGAGTTGGATGAGTAAGTGTCCTGCTGTAAGGTTGGCTGTAAGGCGGACTCCGAGGGCTAGGGGGCGGATTAGTAGGCTGGTTGTTTCGATCAGGATTAGTGCGGGGATTAGGGGTGTAGGGGTACCTTCGGGTAATAGGTGGGCTAAAGAGGCTGATGGTTGGTTTCGTAGGCCTGTTAGTAGTGTGGCGAGCCATAGTGGGAAGGCTAGGGCTATGTTCATAGATAGTTGGGTGGTTGGGGTGAATGTATATGGAAGGAGGCCTAGAAGGTTGATTGTAAGAAGTATGATTATTAGGGATGTAAATATTATGGCTCATTTGTGGCCATTTTTGTTGAGTGGGACTATTAGTTGTTTTGTGATTAGGTGAAGGAGTCATGTTTGGATAGTAGAAAGGCGGTTGTCGATTCATCGGTTGTTTGGGGACGGGAATAGTAGGGCTGGGAAGAGTAGGGATAGTAGGATTAAGGGGATGCCGAATAGATTGGGGCTGGAAAATTGGTCAAAGAAGCTTAGGTTCATGGTCAGGATCATGGTGTGGGTTTGGTAGTGAGGGAGGTCTTATTTGATGGGGGGTTGGTTGTGGTGAAGGCTAGTAGTTTTGGTTGGATGAGGAGTGCTAGGGTTAATCAGGTTATAATTATGATTGAAAATCATGGTGCGGGGTTAAGCTGTGGCATATCATTAAGGAGGGGGAAGTCCCTCTTTGGCTAGCTTAAAAGGCTAGTGCTGTTGCATAGCTTCTTAATGATTAGGATGATGATAGAAGGGACGATCAGGCCTCGAAATGTG
Organism: Anser anser; assembly: GCF_964211835.1. NCBI lineage: Eukaryota > Metazoa > Chordata > Aves > Anseriformes > Anatidae > Anser > Anser anser. The sequence goes on from NC_139726.1 coordinate 41,485,775, forward strand.
GGAGTGGGGTTGATTCTACTACAATGGGTATGTAGCTGTGATTAGCCCCGCAAATTTCTGAGCATTGTCCGTAAAAAATCCCAGGCCGGGTGGTAATGAATGAAGTTTGGTTTAGTCGGCCTGGGATTGCGTCTGTTTTAACTCCGAGCGTTGGGACTGCTCAGGAGTGGAGTACGTCTCCTGCAGTAATGATCATGCGGATGGGGGATTCTATTGGGATAACTACGCGGTGGTCAACTTCTAGCAGTCGGAAGTGGCCGTTGGGTAAGTCTGGGGTGGGCACTATGTAGGAGTCGAATGATAGGTCTTTGAAGTCTGTGTATTCGTAGCTTCAGTATCATTGGTGGCCGATGGCTTTTAGGGTGAGGTCTGGTTCATCGATTTTGTCCATTATGTAGAGGATTTGTAGGGATGGGAGGGCGAGGAGTACCAGGACGATAGCAGGTAGGATTGTCCAGATCAGCTCTACTTCTTGGGCGTCTACAGCATTGGACGAGAGTTTTTCTGTTAGTATGTGGGCTAAAAGGTAGAGAACTAGGCTGCAGATAGCTAGGGCAACGATTAGGGCGTGGTCGTGGAATTCAACGAGTTCTTCTATGATGGGTGATGAGGCGTCTTGGAATCCTAGTTGGGAGTGGTTGGCCACATGAGATGTACAGGATTTTTACCTGTGATTTAGTCTTGACAAGGCTATGTAATTGGTTTACTAACGTCTCATAAGAAAGAAGCATGAGCGGTTAATGCAGTTGGCTTGAAACCAGCATGTGAGGGTTCGATTCCTTCCTTTCTTGTACTTGGACGAAGGCCGGTTCCTCGAAAGTATGGTATGGGGGAGGGCAGCCGTGGATTCATTCAACGTTTGTGGTAGTTAGTTCTGGTTGTAGGACTTTTCGTTTGGCCGAAAAGGCTTCTCAGATGATGAATATTAGTATGATTACGGCTACTATTGAGATTAGGGAGCCGATGGAGGAAATGGTGTTTCATAGTGTGTAGGCGTCGGGATAGTCCGAGTATCGTCGGGGTATTCCTGCTAGGCCTAGGAAGTGCTGGGGGAAGAACGTTAGGTTTACTCCTGTAAATATTACCCCGAAGTGGGCTTTTGCTCATGTTTGGTGTAGGGTAAACCCAGTGAGTAGTGGGAATCAGTGAGTAAATCCTGCTAGAATGGCAAAGACGGCGCCTACGGATAGGACGTAGTGGAAGTGGGCAACTACGTAGTACGTGTCGTGCAGGGCGATGTCTAGGGAAGAGTTTGCAAGAACGATTCCTGTTAATCCTCCGATGGTAAATAGGAAGATAAATCCTAGAGCTCATAGTATTGGGGGGGTCTCATTTGATTGTTCCTCCGTGCAGGGTGGCTAGTCAGCTAAATACTTTGATTCCGGTAGGGATGGCAATGATTATAGTGGCTGATGTAAAGTAGGCTTGGGTATCAACGTCTATTCCTACTATAAACATGTGGTGAGCTCAGACGATGAATCCTAGGAAGCCGATGGATAGTATGGCTCAGACTATTCCCATGTAGCCGAAGGGCTCCTTTTTGCCTGAGTAGTATGTGACTACGTGTGAGATGATTCCGAACCCCGGTAGGATCAGAATATAGACTTCTGGGTGTCCGAAGAATCAGAATAGGTGTTGGTACAGGATTGGGTCTCCTCCTCCAGCGGGGTCGAAGAATGTGGTGTTTAGGTTTCGATCAGTTAGTAATATTGTAATACCGGCGGCGAGTACGGGGAGTGATAGAAGGAGTAGGATGGCGGTAATTAGTACGGATCAGACAAATAGTGTCCACTTCCACTACGTCCTATCCATAGGCGCCGTCTTTGCCATTCTAGCAGGATTTACTCACTGATTCCCACTACTCACTGGGTTTACCCTACACCAAACATGAGCAAAAGCCCACTTCGGGGTAATATTTACAGGAGTAAACCTAACGTTCTTCCCCCAGCACTTCCTAGGCCTAGCAGGAATACCCCGACGATACTCGGACTATCCCGACGCCTACACACTATGAAACACCATTTCCTCCTAGTCCTAGGACTTAGAGAAACTCCAGTACTAAAAATAGTAAACACAAGCAATAATTTCATATACTTCACTCTCACTCACCACTCAACTATCAGCTAACCACACCCCCGTCCACATAGCTTAACACAAAGCATGGCACTGAAGTTGCCAAGATGGCATAAAACATGCCTGCGGACAAAAGACTTAGTCCTAACCTTACGGTTGGTTTTTGCTAAATATATACATGCAAGTATCCGCGCCCCAGTGTAAACGCCCTCGACCACCTACCCCCATACAGGCCTTGAGGAGCGGGTATCAGGCACACCCAAGTAGTAGCCCAAGACGCCTCGCTAAGCCACGCCCCCACGGGTATTCAGCAGTAATTAACATTAAGCAATGAGTGCAAACTTGACTTAGTTATAGCAACAGCCTAACTTCAAGGGTTGGTAAATCTTGTGCCAGCCACCGCGGTCATACAAGAAACCCAAATCAACCGTCCTATTGACACGGCGTAAAGAGTGGTAAAATGCCTATCCTAGCTAACTAAGATCAAAATGCAACTGAGCTGTCATAAGCCCAAGATGCACCTAAACACACCATTAAGATGATCTTAGGAACTAACGACTGATTTAAACCCACGAAAGCCAGGGCCCAAACTGGGATTAGATACCCCACTATGCCTGGCCCTAAATCTTGATACTTACTTTACCGAAGTATCCGCCAGAGAACTACGAGCACAAACGCTTAAAACTCTAAGGACTTGGCGGTGCCCCAAACCCACCTAGAGGAGCCTGTTCTACAATCGATAATCCCCGATTAACCCAACCACCCCTTGCCAACACAGCCTACATACCGCCGTCGCCAGCCCACCTCGAATGAGAGCACAACAGTGGACACAATAGCACCCCGCTAATAAGACAGGTCAAGGTATAGCCTATGGAGTGGAAGAAATGGGCTACATTCCCTATTCATAGGGCACACGGAAAGAAGCGTGAAACCACTTCTGGAAGGCGGATTTAGCAGTAAAGTGGGACAATAGAGCCTACTTTAAGCCGGCCCTGGGGCACGTACATACCGCCCGTCACCCTCCTCAAAAGCCACATCCCACATAACTAATACCATAAATACGCTGAAGATGAGGTAAGTCGTAACAAGGTAAGTGTACCGGAAGGTGTACTTAGAATATCAAGACGTAGCTATAACACCAAAGCACTCAGCTTACACCTGAAAGATATCTACTAGACCGGATCGTCTTGAAGCCCCCCCTCTAGCTCAACCACACAAATAGTACACCAAAACTAAAGAATTTACTAAACTAATTAAACTAAAGCATTTTACAGTCTTAGTATAGGCGATAGAAAAGACACTTAGACGCGATAGAGACCCCAGTACCGTAAGGGAAAGATGAAATAGCAGTGAAACAATCAAAGCGACAGACAGCAAAGATCAACCCTTGTACCTTTTGCATCATGGTTTAGCGAGAACAACCAAGCAAAGTGAACTAAAGTTTGCCCCCCCGAAACCCAAGCGAGCTACTTTCAAGCAGTTAAAGAGAGCGAACCCGTCTCTGTTGCAAAAGAGTGGGATGACTTGTCAGTAGAGGTGAAAAGCCAACCGAGCTGGGTGATAGCTGGTTACCTGTGAAACGAATCTAAGTTCCCCCTTAATCCTCCCTACCGGACATCCTGAACCCTAATGAGATGATTAAGAGCTATTTAATGGAGGGACAGCTCCATTAAAAAAGGACACAACCTCGACTAGCGGATAATTCTTACTACTGATCCTACCGTGGGCCCTAAAGCAGCCATCAAAAAAGAGTGCGTCAAAGCTCCACCACCTAAAAATACCAAAATAAGATGATTCCCTTATCACAAACAGGTCAACCTATGAATATAGGAGAATTAATGCTAAAATAAGTAACTCAGGGCCACACCCCTCTAACGGCGCAAGCTTACATAGAAACATTATTAACAGACCTAGACAGATACAAAAACCCCTACAAGACCACGTATTAACTAACCCTGTTAACCCGACTCAGGAGCGCCTATAAGAGCGATTAAAATCTGTGAAAGGAACTCGGCAAATTAATAAGGCCCGACTGTTTACCAAAAACATAGCCTTCAGCAAATTAAACAAGTATTGAAGGTGATGCCTGCCCGGTGACTTAGGTTTAACGGCCGCGGTATCCTAACCGTGCAAAGGTAGCGCAATCAATTGTCCCATAAATCGAGACTTGTATGAATGGCTAAACGAGGTCTTAACTGTCTCTCACAGATAATCAGTGAAATTGATCTCCCCGTGCAAAAGCGGGGATGTGAACATAAGACGAGAAGACCCTGTGGAACTTAAAAATCAACGACCACCGCGAATCCTCAATCAACCCCACTGGGGCCACTACCATCGCAGAGCCTGGTCGATATTTTTCGGTTGGGGCGACCTTGGAGGAGAACAAATCCTCCAAAAACAAGACCATACCTCTTTACCTAGAGCTACCCCTCAAAGTGCTAACAGTGACCAGACCCAATATAATTGATTAATGGACCAAGCTACCCCAGGGATAACAGCGCAATCCCCCTCAAGAGCCCATATCGACAGGGGGGTTTACGACCTCGATGTTGGATCAGGACATCCTAATGGTGCAGCCGCTATTAAGGGTTCGTTTGTTCAACGATTAACAGTCCTACGTGATCTGAGTTCAGACCGGAGCAATCCAGGTCGGTTTCTATCTATGACACACTCTCCCCAGTACGAAAGGACCGGGAAAGTGGGGCCAATACCACAAGCACGCCCCCCCCCTCTAAGCAGTGAAACCAACTAAACCGTGAAGAGGGCCTTCCCCCACCACTTTCAATCCTAGAAAAGGACCAGCTAGAGTGGCAGAGCCCGGCAAGTGCAGAAGGCTTAAGCCCTTTCCCCAGAGGTTCAAATCCTCTCCCTAGCTTCACCCATGATTCAAATAACAACACTAAGCTGCCTCGTTATATCCCTCCTATACATCATCCCAATCCTGATTGCCGTAGCCTTCCTAACCCTAGTAGAACGGAAAATCCTAAGCTACATACAATCCCGCAAAGGCCCTAACGTTGTCGGGCCTTTTGGCCTACTTCAACCATTTGCGGACGGACTGAAACTATTTACCAAAGAGCCCATCCGACCCTCTACCTCTTCCCCACTTCTATTCATTCTGATACCAATACTAGCCCTTGTCCTAGCCCTCACCACTTGAGCACCACTACCACTCCCATTTCCCCTAGCAGATCTAAACCTCGGAGTTCTCTTCCTAATAGCCATGTCAAGCCTAGCCGTCTACTCAGTCCTATGATCAGGCTGAGCCTCGAACTCAAAATACGCACTAATCGGAGCCCTACGGGCAGTAGCACAGACCATTTCATACGAAGTGACACTGGCCATAATCCTGCTATCAATAATCATACTAAGCGGAAGCTACACACTCAGCTCCTTTGCCGTCGCACAGGAGCCTCTATACTTCATTTTCTCCTCATGACCCCTAGCAATAATATGATACGTATCCACCCTAGCAGAGACAAACCGAGCTCCTTTTGACCTCACAGAGGGTGAATCTGAGCTAGTCTCAGGGTTTAACGTTGAATACGCCGCAGGACCCTTCGCCTTATTCTTCCTAGCTGAATATGCGAACATTATGCTAATAAATACACTTACAGCCATCATATTCCTAAACCCAAGCGCCCTAGGGCCACCCACAGAACTATTCCCCGTCATCCTAGCCACAAAAGTCCTCCTACTATCTTCTGGTTTCTTATGGGTCCGAGCTTCATACCCACGATTCCGATATGACCAACTAATGCACCTACTATGAAAAAACTTCCTACCCCTCACACTAGCTCTGTGCCTCTGACACATCAGCATACCTATCTGCTATGCAGGCCTACCTCCTTACATAAGGAAATGTGCCTGAACTACAAAGGGTCACTATGATAAAGTGAACATAGAGGTATAACAGCCCTCTCATTTCCTGTTGACCTTAGAAAAGTAGGAATTGAACCCACACAAGAGAAATCAAAATTCTCCATACTTCCCTTATATTATTTTCTAGTAGAGTCAGCTAATCAAGCTATCGGGCCCATACCCCGAAAATGATGGTTTAACCCCCTCCTCTACTAATGAACCCTTACGCGACCCCAATCATAACCTTCAGCCTCATCTTGGGCACCACAATCACAATTTCCAGCAACCACTGAGTTCTGGCCTGGACAGGACTGGAGATCAACGCACTAGCCATCATTCCCCTAATTGCCAAATCCCACCACCCACGAGCAGTAGAAGCCGCAACGAAATACTTCCTAACCCAAGCAGCTGCTTCCGCCCTGGTCCTATTCTCTAGCATAACCAATGCCTGAGTCACCGGCCAATGAGACATCACACAAATAAACCACCCAACCTCCTGTCTACTACTGACAGCAGCAATCGCTATTAAACTGGGCCTAGTGCCATTTCACTTCTGATTCCCAGAAGTACTACAAGGATCGCCACTAATAACAGCCCTGCTACTCTCGACCCTCATAAAATTCCCCCCACTAACCCTGCTCCTACTAACATCCAAATCCCTCGACCCAGCTCTACTCACCGCCATGGCCCTAGCCTCAACAGCACTAGGAGGCTGAATAGGACTGAACCAAACACAAACACGCAAAATCCTAGCCTTCTCGTCCATCTCCCACTTAGGCTGAATCGCCATCATCCTAGTTTACAGCCCCAAATTGGCCTTACTTACCTTCTACCTATACACAATCATAACATCAGCCGTATTCCTAGCCCTTAACAAAATCAAAGCCCTTAACCTATCCATGATCACAACCTCATGAACAAAAACCCCAGTGCTAAACGCCACCCTAATACTAGTACTTTTATCCCTAGCAGGCCTCCCCCCATTAACAGGCTTTATACCAAAGTGACTTATCATCCAAGAACTAACTAAACAGGAAATAACACCAGCAGCCATGGCAATTGCCATGCTATCACTGCTCAGCCTCTTCTTCTACCTACGCCTCGCATACCACTCAACAATTACCCTTCCCCCCAACTCCTCTAACCACATAAAACAATGATACACTAGCAAAGCCCCAAGCACACCTACTGCGGTCCTTGCCTCACTATCAATCCTCTTACTTCCCCTGTCCCCAATAATACATGCCATTGTCTAGAAACTTAGGATAACACCCCAAACCGAAGGCCTTCAAAGCCTTAAATAAGAGTTAAACCCTCTTAGTTTCTGCACATTAAGACTTACAGAATATTAACCTGTATCTTCTGAATGCAAGTCAGACGCTTTAATTAAGCTAAAGCCTCCCTAGACAGATGGGCTTCGATCCCACAAAACTCTAGTTAACAGCTAAATGCCTAAACCAATTGGCTTCTGCCTACAAAGACCCTGACGCACCCTAGTGCGCATCGATGAGCTTGCAACTCAACATGAATTTCACTACAGAGCCGATAAGAAGAGGAATTAAACCTCTGTAAAAAGGACTACAGCCTAACGCTTCAACACTCAGCCATCTTACCCGTCACCTTCATCAACCGATGACTATTTTCCACTAACCATAAGGATATTGGCACCCTGTACCTCATCTTCGGGGCATGAGCAGGAATAGTCGGCACCGCACTCAGCCTATTAATCCGCGCAGAACTAGGACAACCAGGAACTCTCCTAGGCGACGACCAAATTTACAATGTAATCGTTACCGCTCACGCCTTTGTAATAAGCTTCTTTATAGTCATACCCATCATGATCGGAGGATTCGGCAACTGATTAGTCCCCCTCATAATCGGTGCCCCCGACATAGCATTCCCGCGAATAAACAACATAAGCTTTTGACTCCTCCCCCCATCATTCCTCCTCCTACTAGCCTCATCCACTGTAGAAGCTGGCGCCGGCACAGGCTGAACTGTCTACCCTCCCCTAGCAGGTGACCTTGCCCACGCCGGAGCTTCAGTAGACCTGGCTATCTTCTCACTCCACTTAGCCGGTATCTCCTCCATCCTTGGGGCCATCAACTTTATCACCACAGCCATCAACATAAAACCCCCCGCACTCTCACAATACCAAACCCCACTATTTGTCTGATCCGTACTAATTACCGCCATCCTACTCCTTCTATCACTCCCCGTACTCGCCGCCGGTATTACAATATTACTAACTGATCGAAACCTAAACACCACATTCTTCGACCCCGCTGGAGGAGGAGACCCAATCCTGTACCAACACCTATTCTGATTCTTCGGACACCCAGAAGTCTATATTCTGATCCTACCGGGGTTCGGAATCATCTCACACGTAGTCACGTACTACTCAGGCAAAAAGGAGCCCTTCGGCTACATGGGAATAGTCTGAGCCATACTATCCATCGGCTTCCTAGGATTCATCGTCTGAGCTCACCACATGTTTACAGTAGGAATAGACGTTGATACCCGAGCCTACTTTACATCAGCCACTATAATCATTGCCATCCCTACCGGAATCAAAGTATTTAGCTGACTAGCCACCCTGCACGGAGGAACAATCAAATGAGACCCCCCCCAATACTATGAGCTCTAGGATTTATCTTCCTATTTACCATCGGAGGATTAACAGGAATCGTTCTTGCAAACTCTTCCCTAGACATCGCCCTGCACGACACGTACTACGTAGTTGCCCACTTCCACTACGTCCTATCCATAGGCGCCGTCTTTGCCATTCTAGCAGGATTTACTCACTGATTCCCACTACTCACTGGGTTTACCCTACACCAAACATGAGCAAAAGCCCACTTCGGGGTAATATTTACAGGAGTAAACCTAACGTTCTTCCCCCAGCACTTCCTAGGCCTAGCAGGAATACCCCGACGATACTCGGACTATCCCGACGCCTACACACTATGAAACACCATTTCCTCCTAGTCCTAGGACTTAGAGAAACTCCAGTACTAAAAATAGTAAACACAAGCAATAATTTCATATACTTCACTCTCACTCACCACTCAACTATCAGCTAACCACACCCCCGTCCACATAGCTTAACACAAAGCATGGCACTGAAGTTGCCAAGATGGCATAAAACATGCCTGCGGACAAAAGACTTAGTCCTAACCTTACGGTTGGTTTTTGCTAAATATATACATGCAAGTATCCGCGCCCCAGTGTAAACGCCCTCGACCACCTACCCCCATACAGGCCTTGAGGAGCGGGTATCAGGCACACCCAAGTAGTAGCCCAAGACGCCTCGCTAAGCCACGCCCCCACGGGTATTCAGCAGTAATTAACATTAAGCAATGAGTGCAAACTTGACTTAGTTATAGCAACAGCCTAACTTCAAGGGTTGGTAAATCTTGTGCCAGCCACCGCGGTCATACAAGAAACCCAAATCAACCGTCCTATTGACACGGCGTAAAGAGTGGTAAAATGCCTATCCTAGCTAACTAAGATCAAAATGCAACTGAGCTGTCATAAGCCCAAGATGCACCTAAACACACCATTAAGATGATCTTAGGAACTAACGACTGATTTAAACCCACGAAAGCCAGGGCCCAAACTGGGATTAGATACCCCACTATGCCTGGCCCTAAATCTTGATACTTACTTTACCGAAGTATCCGCCAGAGAACTACGAGCACAAACGCTTAAAACTCTAAGGACTTGGCGGTGCCCCAAACCCACCTAGAGGAGCCTGTTCTACAATCGATAATCCCCGATTAACCCAACCACCCCTTGCCAACACAGCCTACATACCGCCGTCGCCAGCCCACCTCGAATGAGAGCACAACAGTGGACACAATAGCACCCCGCTAATAAGACAGGTCAAGGTATAGCCTATGGAGTGGAAGAAATGGGCTACATTCCCTATTCATAGGGCACACGGAAAGAAGCGTGAAACCACTTCTGGAAGGCGGATTTAGCAGTAAAGTGGGACAATAGAGCCTACTTTAAGCCGGCCCTGGGGCACGTACATGGTTAAACATGACTGTTAGTAGTGTGGCGAGCCATAGTGGGAAGGCTAGGGCTATGTTCATAGATAGTTGGGTGGTTGGGGTGAATGTATATGGAAGGAGGCCTAGAAGGTTGATTGTAAGAAGTATGATTATTAGGGATGTAAATATTATGGCTCATTTGTGGCCATTTTTGTTGAGTGGGACTATTAGTTGTTTTGTGATTAGGTGAAGGAGTCATGTTTGGATAGTAGAAAGGCGGTTGTTGATTCATCGGTTGTTTGGGGACGGGAATAGTAGGGCTGGGAAGAGTAGGGATAGTAGGATTAAGGGGATGCCAAATAGATTGGGGCTGGAAAATTGGTCAAAGAAGCTTAGGTTCATGGTCAGGATCATGGTGTGGGTTTGGTAGTGAGGGAGGTCTTATTTGATGGGGGGTTGGTTGTGGTGAAGGCTAGTAGTTTTGGTTGGATGAGGAGTGCTAGGGTTAATCAGGTTATAATTATGATTGAAAATCATGGTGCGGGGTTAAGCTGTGGCATATCATTAAGGAGGGGGAAGTCCCTCTTTGGCTAGCTTAAAAGGCTAGTGCTGTTGCATAGCTTCTTAATGATTAGGATGATGATAGAAGGGACGATCAGGCCTCGAAATGTGGGAGTGGGGTTGATTCTACTACAATGGGTATGTAGCTGTGATTAGCCCCGCAAATTTCTGAGCATTGTCCGTAAAAAATCCCAGGCCGGGTGGTAATGAATGAAGTTTGGTTTAGTCGGCCTGGGATTGCGTCTGTTTTAACTCCGAGCGTTGGGACTGCTCAGGAGTGGAGTACGTCTCCTGCAGTAATGATCACGCGGATGGGGGATTCTATTGGGATAACTACGCGGTGGTCAACTTCTAGCAGTCGGAAGTGGCCGTTGGGTAAGTCTGGGGTGGGCACTATGTAGGAGTCGAATGATAGGTCTTTGAAGTCTGTGTATTCGTAGCTTCAGTATCATTGGTGGCCGATGGCTTTTAGGGTGAGGTCTGGTTCGTCGATTTCGTCCATTATGTAGAGGATTTGTAGGGATGGGAGGGCGAGGAGTACCAGGACGATAGCAGGTAGGATTGTCCAGATCAGCTCTACTTCTTGGGCGTCTACAGCATTGGACGAGAGTTTTTCTGTTAGTATGTGGGCTAAAAGGTAGAGAACTAGGCTGCAGATAGCTAGGGCAACGATTAGGGCGTGGTCGTGGAATTCAACGAGTTCTTCTATGATGGGTGATGAGGCGTCTTGGAATCCTAGTTGGGAGTGGTTGGCCACATGAGATGTACAGGATTTTTACCTGTGATTTAGTCTTGACAAGGCTATGTAATTGGTTTACTAACGTCTCATAAGAAAGAAGCATGAGCGGTTAACCTCCTGGGAGACCCAGAAAACTTCACCCCAGCAAACCCACTAGTAACCCCACCACACATCAAGCCAGAATGATACTTCCTATTCGCCTACGCCATCCTACGTTCAATCCCAAATAAACTAGGAGGCGTATTAGCACTGGCCGCCTCCGTACTGATCCTATTCCTAATCCCATTCCTGCACAAATCAAAACAACGAGCAATAACATTCCGACCACTCTCCCAGCTCCTATTCTGAGTACTAGTCGCCGACCTCCTCGTCCTAACATGAGTAGGAAGCCAACCCGTCGAACACCCATTCATCATCATCGGCCAACTCGCTTCAATCGCCTACTTCACTATCCCCCTATTTCTCCTCCCCGCCGCAAGCGCCCTAGAAAACAAAATACTCAACTGCTAAATACTCTAATAGTTTATAAAAACATTGGTCTTGTAAACCAAAGATTGAAGACTTACCACTTCTTAGAGTACCCCAAACTCAGAAAAAAAGGACTCAAACCTTTATCTCCAGCTCCCAAAGCTGGCATTTTCAATAAACTATTCTCTGACCCTAACCCCTAAACCGCCCGAATAGCACCCCGCGACAACCCCCGCACAAGCTCCAATACAACAAACAAAGTCAACAACAGCCCCCAACCCGCCACTAAAAACATCCCTGCCCCATGTGAATAAAACATGGAAACTCCACTAAAATCCGACCGAACAACAAACACCCCAACATTATTCACAGTAGAAACCCCGAACTTCCAAGCCCCCATAAACCCCCCAAACACCAACCCCCCAAAAACAATTGCCACAAACGCTACTGCACATCCAATCACCCGTCAATCCCCCCAAGCCCCAGGGAAAGGCTCCGCTGCTAAAGCTACTGAATAAACAAACACCACCAGCATACCCCCCAAATACACCATAAACAGCACTAAAGCCACGAACGAAACCCCAAGGCCCAGCAACCACCCGCACCCCGCCACAGACGCTAACACCAAACCAACAACCCCATAATACGGCGAAGGATTCGACGCCACACCCAAAACACCCACCGCAAAGCAAATCCCTAAAAAAAACATAAAATAAGTCATTATTCCTGCCCGGACACTACCCGAGGCCTGCGGCTCGAAAAGCCGCCATTGTTCTCAACTACAGGAACTAACCGCAAGCCCCCAATAATTCTACCCCATCTATGCCATTATGCTTAACCCCCCCCCCCTCCCCCCCCGAGGCGGGGGTATTTGGTTATGCATATTCGTGCATAAATTTATATACCCCATATACATACATACTATAGTACCAGTAATATACATTATATACGGACTATCTTATAAGCAGGTGCTAAACCCATACATGTACACGGCCATTAAACCCTTAAACACACTCCTACCAAACCACCCGGCATGAATGTTCTAGGACCATACCCCACAACACCCAATACAACTCCACTCAAGCGCATAACAAGACCCCATTTTAATGAATGCTCACAGGACATGCTCCAACAACAACTCTCCACCACATATCTCATGCAGTTCGTATCAGACGGATTTATTAATCGTACTCCTCACGTGAAATCAGCAACCCGTTGCACATAATGTCCGGTATGACTAGCTTCAGGCCCATACGTTCCCCCTAAACCCCTCGCCCTCCTCACATTTTTGCGCCTCTGGTTCCTCGGTCAGGGCCATCCATTGGGTTCACTCACCCCTCCTTGCCCTTCAAAGTGGCATCTGTGAGTACTTTCACCTTCTCAATGCGTAATCGCGGCATGTTCCAGCTTTTTGGCGCCTCTGGTTCCTCTTATTTTTTCCGGGGTTACCTCACAGGTGGCTATTCCCAGTGATCTCGGGGGTCCCACAATCTAAGCCTGGACACACCTGCCTCACGGCCTATCCTATATTTCAAGGGTCCCTCGATGAGACGGTTGGCGTATATGGGGAATCATCCTGACACTGATGCACTTTGACCACATTCAGTTAATGTTACCTCCACCCTCCGGGTTAAATGGGGCTATTGGATGAATGCTCGTTGGACATAGCACAAAACAACAAATCATTAAGCGCAACCCCTGCGCTTCACAAACTAAACCAGTAAACTTTCGCTAACCACCATGTAGCATAAACCTTCATCGCCCAATCCCAGCAAACTACCTCTAAAACTCCATTAATCATCCCTTCCATGACATCATCGGAACGATGTATATATACACACAAACACATACAAAATAACTTAAACTTATTAGAGAAACTCCAGTACTAAAAATAGTAAACACAAGCAATAATTTCATATACTTCACTCTCACTCACCACTCAACTATCAGCTAACCACACCCCCGTCCACATAGCTTAACACAAAGCATGGCACTGAAGTTGCCAAGATGGCATAAAACATGCCTGCGGACAAAAGACTTAGTCCTAACCTTACGGTTGGTTTTTGCTAAATATATACATGCAAGTATCCGCGCCCCAGTGTAAACGCCCTCGACCACCTACCCCCATACAGGCCTTGAGGAGCGGGTATCAGGCACACCCAAGTAGTAGCCCAAGACGCCTCGCTAAGCCACGCCCCCACGGGTATTCAGCAGTAATTAACATTAAGCAATGAGTGCAAACTTGACTTAGTTATAGCAACAGCCTAACTTCAAGGGTTGATAAATCTTGTGCCAGCCACCGCGGTCATACAAGAAACCCAAATCAACCGTCCTATTGACACGGCGTAAAGAGTGGTAAAATGCCTATCCTAGCTAACTAAGATCAAAATGCAACTGAGCTGTCATAAGCCCAAGATGCACCTAAACACACCATTAAGATGATCTTAGGAACTAACGACTGATTTAAACCCACGAAAGCCAGGGCCCAAACTGGGATTAGATACCCCACTATGCCTGGCCCTAAATCTTGATACTTACTTTACCGAAGTATCCGCCAGAGAACTACGAGCACAAACGCTTAAAACTCTAAGGACTTGGCGGTGCCCCAAACCCACCTAGAGGAGCCTGTTCTACAATCGATAATCCCCGATTAACCCAACCACCCCTTGCCAACACAGACTACATACCGCCGTCGCCAGCCCACCTCGAATGAGAGCACAACAGTGGACACAATAGCACCCCGCTAATAAGACAGGTCAAGGTATAGCCTATGGAGTGGAAGAAATGGGCTACATTCCCTATTCATAGGGCACACGGAAAGAAGCGTGAAACCACTTCTGGAAGGCGGATTTAGCAGTAAAGTGGGACAATAGAGCCTACTTTAAGCCGGCCCTGGGGCACGTACATACCGCCCGTCACCCTCCTCAAAAGCCACATCCCACATAACTAATACCATAAATACGCTGAAGATGAGGTAAGTCGTAACAAGGTAAGTGTACCGGAAGGTGTACTTAGAATATCAAGACGTAGCTATAACACCAAAGCACTCAGCTTACACCTGAAAGATATCTACTAGACCGGATCGTCTTGAAGCCCCCCCTCTAGCTCAACCACACAAATAGTACACCAAAACTAAAGAATTTACTAAACTAATTAAACTAAAGCATTTTACAGTCTTAGTATAGGCGATAGAAAAGACACTTAGACGCGATAGAGACCCCAGTACCGTAAGGGAAAGATGAAATAGCAGTGAAACAATCAAAGCGACAGACAGCAAAGATCAACCCTTGTACCTTTTGCATCATGGTTTAGCGAGAACAACCAAGCAAAGTGAACTAAAGTTTGCCCCCCCGAAACCCAAGCGAGCTACTTTCAAGCAGTTAAAGAGAGCGAACCCGTCTCTGTTGCAAAAGAGTGGGATGACTTGTCAGTAGAGGTGAAAAGCCAACCGAGCTGGGTGATAGCTGGTTACCTGTGAAACGAATCTAAGTTCCCCCTTAATCCTCCCTACCGGACATCCTGAACCCTAATGAGATGATTAAGAGCTATTTAATGGAGGGACAGCTCCATTAAAAAAGGACACAACCTCGACTAGCGGATAATTCTTACTACTGATCCTACCGTGGGCCCTAAAGCAGCCATCAAAAAAGAGTGCGTCAAAGCTCCACCACCTAAAAATACCAAAATAAGATGATTCCCTTATCACAAACAGGTCAACCTATGAATATAGGAGAATTAATGCTAAAATAAGTAACTCAGGGCCACACCCCTCTAACGGCGCAAGCTTACATAGAAACATTATTAACAGACCTAGACAGATACAAAAACCCCTACAAGACCACGTATTAACTAACCCTGTTAACCCGACTCAGGAGCGCCTATAAGAGCGATTAAAATCTGTGAAAGGAACTCGGCAAATTAATAAGGCCCGACTGTTTACCAAAAACATAGCCTTCAGCAAATTAAACAAGTATTGAAGGTGATGCCTGCCCGGTGACTTAGGTTTAACGGCCGCGGTATCCTAACCGTGCAAAGGTAGCGCAATCAATTGTCCCATAAATCGAGACTTGTATGAATGGCTAAACGAGGTCTTAACTGTCTCTCACAGATAATCAGTGAAATTGATCTCCCCGTGCAAAAGCGGGGATGTGAACATAAGACGAGAAGACCCTGTGGAACTTAAAAATCAACGACCACCGCGAATCCTCAATCAACCCCACTGGGGCCACTACCATCGCAGAGCCTGGTCGATATTTTTCGGTTGGGGCGACCTTGGAGGAGAACAAATCCTCCAAAAACAAGACCATACCTCTTTACCTAGAGCTACCCCTCAAAGTGCTAACAGTGACCAGACCCAATATAATTGATTAATGGACCAAGCTACCCCAGGGATAACAGCGCAATCCCCCTCAAGAGCCCATATCGACAGGGGGGTTTACGACCTCGATGTTGGATCAGGACATCCTAATGGTGCAGCCGCTATTAAGGGTTCGTTTGTTCAACGATTAACAGTCCTACGTGATCTGAGTTCAGACCGGAGCAATCCAGGTCGGTTTCTATCTATGACACACTCTCCCCAGTACGAAAGGACCGGGAAAGTGGGGCCAATACCACAAGCACGCCCCCCCCCTCTAAGCAGTGAAACCAACTAAACCGTGAAGAGGGCCTTCCCCCACCACTTTCAATCCTAGAAAAGGACCAGCTAGAGTGGCAGAGCCCGGCAAGTGCAGAAGGCTTAAGCCCTTTCCCCAGAGGTTCAAATCCTCTCCCTAGCTTCACCCATGATTCAAATAACAACACTAAGCTGCCTCGTTATATCCCTCCTATACATCATCCCAATCCTGATTGCCGTAGCCTTCCTAACCCTAGTAGAACGGAAAATCCTAAGCTACATACAATCCCGCAAAGGCCCTAACGTTGTCGGGCCTTTTGGCCTACTTCAACCATTTGCGGACGGACTGAAACTATTTACCAAAGAGCCCATCCGACCCTCTACCTCTTCCCCACTTCTATTCATTCTGATACCAATACTAGCCCTTGTCCTAGCCCTCACCACTTGAGCACCACTACCACTCCCATTTCCCCTAGCAGATCTAAACCTCGGAGTTCTCTTCCTAATAGCCATGTCAAGCCTAGCCGTCTACTCAGTCCTATGATCAGGCTGAGCCTCGAACTCAAAATACGCACTAATCGGAGCCCTACGGGCAGTAGCACAGACCATTTCATACGAAGTGACACTGGCCATAATCCTGCTATCAATAATCATACTAAGCGGAAGCTACACACTCAGCTCCTTTGCCGTCGCACAGGAGCCTCTATACTTCATTTTCTCCTCATGACCCCTAGCAATAATATGATACGTATCCACCCTAGCAGAGACAAACCGAGCTCCTTTTGACCTCACAGAGGGTGAATCTGAGCTAGTCTCAGGGTTTAACGTTGAATACGCCGCAGGACCCTTCGCCTTATTCTTCCTAGCTGAATATGCGAACATTATGCTAATAAATACACTTACAGCCATCATATTCCTAAACCCAAGCGCCCTAGGGCCACCCACAGAACTATTCCCCGTCATCCTAGCCACAAAAGTCCTCCTACTATCTTCTGGTTTCTTATGGGTCCGAGCTTCATACCCACGATTCCGATATGACCAACTAATGCACCTACTATGAAAAAACTTCCTACCCCTCACACTAGCTCTGTGCCTCTGACACATCAGCATACCTATCTGCTATGCAGGCCTACCTCCTTACATAAGGAAATGTGCCTGAACTACAAAGGGTCACTATGATAAAGTGAACATAGAGGTATAACAGCCCTCTCATTTCCTGTTGACCTTAGAAAAGTAGGAATTGAACCCACACAAGAGAAATCAAAATTCTCCATACTTCCCTTATATTATTTTCTAGTAGAGTCAGCTAATCAAGCTATCGGGCCCATACCCCGAAAATGATGGTTTAACCCCCTCCTCTACTAATGAACCCTTACGCGACCCCAATCATAACCTTCAGCCTCATCTTGGGCACCACAATCACAATTTCCAGCAACCACTGAGTTCTGGCCTGGACAGGACTGGAGATCAATGCACTAGCCATCATTCCCCTAATTGCCAAATCCCACCACCCACGAGCAGTAGAAGCCGCAACGAAATACTTCCTAACCCAAGCAGCTGCTTCCGCCCTGGTCCTATTCTCTAGCATAACCAATGCCTGAGTCACCGGCCAATGAGACATCACACAAATAAACCACCCAACCTCCTGTCTACTACTGACAGCAGCAATCGCTATTAAACTGGGCCTAGTGCCATTTCACTTCTGATTCCCAGAAGTACTACAAGGATCGCCACTAATAACAGCCCTGCTACTCTCGACCCTCATAAAATTCCCCCCACTAACCCTGCTCCTACTAACATCCAAATCCCTCGACCCAGCTCTACTCACCGCCATGGCCCTAGCCTCAACAGCACTAGGAGGCTGAATAGGACTGAACCAAACACAAACACGCAAAATCCTAGCCTTCTCGTCCATCTCCCACTTAGGCTGAATCGCCATCATCCTAGTTTACAGCCCCAAATTGGCCTTACTTACCTTCTACCTATACACAATCATAACATCAGCCGTATTCCTAGCCCTTAACAAAATCAAAGCCCTTAACCTATCCATGATCACAACCTCATGAACAAAAACCCCAGTGCTAAACGCCACCCTAATACTAGTACTTTTATCCCTAGCAGGCCTCCCCCCATTAACAGGCTTTATACCAAAGTGACTTATCATCCAAGAACTAACTAAACAGGAAATAACACCAGCAGCCATGGCAATTGCCATGCTATCACTGCTCAGCCTCTTCTTCTACCTACGCCTCGCATACCACTCAACAATTACCCTTCCCCCCAACTCCTCTAACCACATAAAACAATGATACACTAGCAAAGCCCCAAGCACACCTACTGCGGTCCTTGCCTCACTATCAATCCTCTTACTTCCCCTGTCCCCAATAATACATGCCATTGTCTAGAAACTTAGGATAACACCCCAAACCGAAGGCCTTCAAAGCCTTAAATAAGAGTTAAACCCTCTTAGTTTCTGCACATTAAGACTTACAGAATATTAACCTGTATCTTCTGAATGCAAGTCAGACGCTTTAATTAAGCTAAAGCCTCCCTAGACAGATGGGCTTCGATCCCACAAAACTCTAGTTAACAGCTAAATGCCTAAACCAATTGGCTTCTGCCTACAAAGACCCTGACGCACCCTAGTGCGCATCGATGAGCTTGCAACTCAACATGAATTTCACTACAGAGCCGATAAGAAGAGGAATTAAACCTCTGTAAAAAGGACTACAGCCTAACGCTTCAACACTCAGCCATCTTACCCGTCACCTTCATCAACCGATGACTATTTTCCACTAACCATAAGGATATTGGCACCCTGTACCTCATCTTCGGGGCATGAGCAGGAATAGTCGGCACCGCACTCAGCCTATTAATCCGCGCAGAACTAGGACAACCAGGAACTCTCCTAGGCGACGACCAAATTTACAATGTAATCGTTACCGCTCACGCCTTTGTAATAAGCTTCTTTATAGTCATACCCATCATGATCGGAGGATTCGGCAACTGATTAGTCCCCCTCATAATCGGTGCCCCCGACATAGCATTCCCGCGAATAAACAACATAAGCTTTTGACTCCTCCCCCCATCATTCCTCCTCCTACTAGCCTCATCCACTGTAGAAGCTGGCGCCGGCACAGGCTGAACTGTCTACCCTCCCCTAGCAGGTGACCTTGCCCACGCCGGAGCTTCAGTAGACCTGGCTATCTTCTCACTCCACTTAGCCGGTATCTCCTCCATCCTTGGGGCCATCAACTTTATCACCACAGCCATCAACATAAAACCCCCCGCACTCTCACAATACCAAACCCCACTATTTGTCTGATCCGTACTAATTACCGCCATCCTACTCCTTCTATCACTCCCCGTACTCGCCGCCGGTATTACAATATTACTAACTGATCGAAACCTAAACACCACATTCTTCGACCCCGCTGGAGGAGGAGACCCAATCCTGTACCAACACCTATTCTGATTCTTCGGACACCCAGAAGTCTATATTCTGATCCTACCGGGGTTCGGAATCATCTCACACGTAGTCACGTACTACTCAGGCAAAAAGGAGCCCTTCGGCTACATGGGAATAGTCTGAGCCATACTATCCATCGGCTTCCTAGGATTCATCGTCTGAGCTCACCACATGTTTACAGTAGGAATAGACGTTGATACCCGAGCCTACTTTACATCAGCCACTATAATCATTGCCATCCCTACCGGAATCAAAGTATTTAGCTGACTAGCCACCCTGCACGGAGGAACAATCAAATGAGACCCCCCCCAATACTATGAGCTCTAGGATTTATCTTCCTATTTACCATCGGAGGATTAACAGGAATCGTTCTTGCAAACTCTTCCCTAGACATCGCCCTGCACGACACGTACTACGTAGTTGCCCACTTCCACTACGTCCTATCCATAGGCGCCGTCTTTGCCATTCTAGCAGGATTTACTCACTGATTCCCACTACTCACTGGGTTTACCCTACACCAAACATGAGCAAAAGCCCACTTCGGGGTAATATTTACAGGAGTAAACCTAACGTTCTTCCCCCAGCACTTCCTAGGCCTAGCAGGAATACCCCGACGATACTCGGACTATCCCGACGCCTACACACTATGAAACACCATTTCCTCCTAGTCCTAGGACTTAGAGAAACTCCAGTACTAAAAATAGTAAACACAAGCAATAATTTCATATACTTCACTCTCACTCACCACTCAACTATCAGCTAACCACACCCCCGTCCACATAGCTTAACACAAAGCATGGCACTGAAGTTGCCAAGATGGCATAAAACATGCCTGCGGACAAAAGACTTAGTCCTAACCTTACGGTTGGTTTTTGCTAAATATATACATGCAAGTATCCGCGCCCCAGTGTAAACGCCCTCGACCACCTACCCCCATACAGGCCTTGAGGAGCGGGTATCAGGCACACCCAAGTAGTAGCCCAAGACGCCTCGCTAAGCCACGCCCCCACGGGTATTCAGCAGTAATTAACATTAAGCAATGAGTGCAAACTTGACTTAGTTATAGCAACAGCCTAACTTCAAGGGTTGGTAAATTTTGTGCCAGCCACCGCGGTCATACAAGAAACCCAAATCAACCGTCCTATTGACACGGCGTAAAGAGTGGTAAAATGCCTATCCTAGCTAACTAAGATCAAAATGCAACTGAGCTGTCATAAGCCCAAGATGCACCTAAACACACCATTAAGATGATCTTAGGAACTAACGACTGATTTAAACCCACGAAAGCCAGGGCCCAAACTGGGATTAGATACCCCACTATGCCTGGCCCTAAATCTTGATACTTACTTTACCGAAGTATCCGCCAGAGAACTACGAGCACAAACGCTTAAAACTCTAAGGACTTGGCGGTGCCCCAAACCCACCTAGAGGAGCCTGTTCTACAATCGATAATCCCCGATTAACCCAACCACCCCTTGCCAACACAGACTACATACCGCCGTCGCCAGCCCACCTCGAATGAGAGCACAACAGTGGACACAATAGCACCCCGCTAATAAGACAGGTCAAGGTATAGCCTATGGAGTGGAAGAAATGGGCTACATTCCCTATTCATAGGGCACACGGAAAGAAGCGTGAAACCACTTCTGGAAGGCGGATTTAGCAGTAAAGTGGGACAATAGAGCCTACTTTAAGCCGGCCCTGGGGCACGTACATACCGCCCGTCACCCTCCTCAAAAGCCACATCCCACATAACTAATACCATAAATACGCTGAAGATGAGGTAAGTCGTAACAAGGTAAGTGTACCGGAAGGTGTACTTAGAATATCAAGACGTAGCTATAACACCAAAGCACTCAGCTTACACCTGAAAGATATCTACTAGACCGGATCGTCTTGAAGCCCCCCCTCTAGCTCAACCACACAAATAGTACACCAAAACTAAAGAATTTACTAAACTAATTAAACTAAAGCATTTTACAGTCTTAGTATAGGCGATAGAAAAGACACTTAGACGCGATAGAGACCCCAGTACCGTAAGGGAAAGATGAAATAGCAGTGAAACAATCAAAGCGACAGACAGCAAAGATCAACCCTTGTACCTTTTGCATCATGGTTTAGCGAGAACAACCAAGCAAAGTGAACTAAAGTTTGCCCCCCCGAAACCCAAGCGAGCTACTTTCAAGCAGTTAAAGAGAGCGAACCCGTCTCTGTTGCAAAAGAGTGGGATGACTTGTCAGTAGAGGTGAAAAGCCAACCGAGCTGGGTGATAGCTGGTTACCTGTGAAACGAATCTAAGTTCCCCCTTAATCCTCCCTACCGGACATCCTGAACCCTAATGAGATGATTAAGAGCTATTTAATGGAGGGACAGCTCCATTAAAAAAGGACACAACCTCGACTAGCGGATAATTCTTACTACTGATCCTACCGTGGGCCCTAAAGCAGCCATCAAAAAAGAGTGCGTCAAAGCTCCACCACCTAAAAATACCAAAATAAGATGATTCCCTTATCACAAACAGGTCAACCTATGAATATAGGAGAATTAATGCTAAAATAAGTAACTCAGGGCCACACCCCTCTAACGGCGCAAGCTTACATAGAAACATTATTAACAGACCTAGACAGATACAAAAACCCCTACAAGACCACGTATTAACTAACCCTGTTAACCCGACTCAGGAGCGCCTATAAGAGCGATTAAAATCTGTGAAAGGAACTCGGCAAATTAATAAGGCCCGACTGTTTACCAAAAACATAGCCTTCAGCAAATTAAACAAGTATTGAAGGTGATGCCTGCCCGGTGACTTAGGTTTAACGGCCGCGGTATCCTAACCGTGCAAAGGTAGCGCAATCAATTGTCCCATAAATCGAGACTTGTATGAATGGCTAAACGAGGTCTTAACTGTCTCTCACAGATAATCAGTGAAATTGATCTCCCCGTGCAAAAGCGGGGATGTGAACATAAGACGAGAAGACCCTGTGGAACTTAAAAATCAACGACCACCGCGAATCCTCAATCAACCCCACTGGGGCCACTACCATCGCAGAGCCTGGTCGATATTTTTCGGTTGGGGCGACCTTGGAGGAGAACAAATCCTCCAAAAACAAGACCATACCTCTTTACCTAGAGCTACCCCTCAAAGTGCTAACAGTGACCAGACCCAATATAATTGATTAATGGACCAAGCTACCCCAGGGATAACAGCGCAATCCCCCTCAAGAGCCCATATCGACAGGGGGGTTTACGACCTCGATGTTGGATCAGGACATCCTAATGGTGCAGCCGCTATTAAGGGTTCGTTTGTTCAACGATTAACAGTCCTACGTGATCTGAGTTCAGACCGGAGCAATCCAGGTCGGTTTCTATCTATGACACACTCTCCCCAGTACGAAAGGACCGGGAAAGTGGGGCCAATACCACAAGCACGCCCCCCCCCTCTAAGCAGTGAAACCAACTAAACCGTGAAGAGGGCCTTCCCCCACCACTTTCAATCCTAGAAAAGGACCAGCTAGAGTGGCAGAGCCCGGCAAGTGCAGAAGGCTTAAGCCCTTTCCCCAGAGGTTCAAATCCTCTCCCTAGCTTCACCCATGATTCAAATAACAACACTAAGCTGCCTCGTTATATCCCTCCTATACATCATCCCAATCCTGATTGCCGTAGCCTTCCTAACCCTAGTAGAACGGAAAATCCTAAGCTACATACAATCCCGCAAAGGCCCTAACGTTGTCGGGCCTTTTGGCCTACTTCAACCATTTGCGGACGGACTGAAACTATTTACCAAAGAGCCCATCCGACCCTCTACCTCTTCCCCACTTCTATTCATTCTGATACCAATACTAGCCCTTGTCCTAGCCCTCACCACTTGAGCACCACTACCACTCCCATTTCCCCTAGCAGATCTAAACCTCGGAGTTCTCTTCCTAATAGCCATGTCAAGCCTAGCCGTCTACTCAGTCCTATGATCAGGCTGAGCCTCGAACTCAAAATACGCACTAATCGGAGCCCTACGGGCAGTAGCACAGACCATTTCATACGAAGTGACACTGGCCATAATCCTGCTATCAATAATCATACTAAGCGGAAGCTACACACTCAGCTCCTTTGCCGTCGCACAGGAGCCTCTATACTTCATTTTCTCCTCATGACCCCTAGCAATAATATGATACGTATCCACCCTAGCAGAGACAAACCGAGCTCCTTTTGACCTCACAGAGGGTGAATCTGAGCTAGTCTCAGGGTTTAACGTTGAATACGCCGCAGGACCCTTCGCCTTATTCTTCCTAGCTGAATATGCGAACATTATGCTAATAAATACACTTACAGCCATCATATTCCTAAACCCAAGCGCCCTAGGGCCACCCACAGAACTATTCCCCGTCATCCTAGCCACAAAAGTCCTCCTACTATCTTCTGGTTTCTTATGGGTCCGAGCTTCATACCCACGATTCCGATATGACCAACTAATGCACCTACTATGAAAAAACTTCCTACCCCTCACACTAGCTCTGTGCCTCTGACACATCAGCATACCTATCTGCTATGCAGGCCTACCTCCTTACATAAGGAAATGTGCCTGAACTACAAAGGGTCACTATGATAAAGTGAACATAGAGGTATAACAGCCCTCTCATTTCCTGTTGACCTTAGAAAAGTAGGAATTGAACCCACACAAGAGAAATCAAAATTCTCCATACTTCCCTTATATTATTTTCTAGTAGAGTCAGCTAATCAAGCTATCGGGCCCATACCCCGAAAATGATGGTTTAACCCCCTCCTCTACTAATGAACCCTTACGCGACCCCAATCATAACCTTCAGCCTCATCTTGGGCACCACAATCACAATTTCCAGCAACCACTGAGTTCTGGCCTGGACAGGACTGGAGATCAACGCACTAGCCATCATTCCCCTAATTGCCAAATCCCACCACCCACGAGCAGTAGAAGCCGCAACGAAATACTTCCTAACCCAAGCAGCTGCTTCCGCCCTGGTCCTATTCTCTAGCATAACCAATGCCTGAGTCACCGGCCAATGAGACATCACACAAATAAACCACCCAACCTCCTGTCTACTACTGACAGCAGCAATCGCTATTAAACTGGGCCTAGTGCCATTTCACTTCTGATTCCCAGAAGTACTACAAGGATCGCCACTAATAACAGCCCTGCTACTCTCGACCCTCATAAAATTCCCCCCACTAACCCTGCTCCTACTAACATCCAAATCCCTCGACCCAGCTCTACTCACCGCCATGGCCCTAGCCTCAACAGCACTAGGAGGCTGAATAGGACTGAACCAAACACAAACACGCAAAATCCTAGCCTTCTCGTCCATCTCCCACTTAGGCTGAATCGCCATCATCCTAGTTTACAGCCCCAAATTGGCCTTACTTACCTTCTACCTATACACAATCATAACATCAGCCGTATTCCTAGCCCTTAACAAAATCAAAGCCCTTAACCTATCCATGATCACAACCTCATGAACAAAAACCCCAGTGCTAAACGCCACCCTAATACTAGTACTTTTATCCCTAGCAGGCCTCCCCCCATTAACAGGCTTTATACCAAAGTGACTTATCATCCAAGAACTAACTAAACAGGAAATAACACCAGCAGCCATGGCAATTGCCATGCTATCACTGCTCAGCCTCTTCTTCTACCTACGCCTCGCATACCACTCAACAATTACCCTTCCCCCCAACTCCTCTAACCACATAAAACAATGATACACTAGCAAAGCCCCAAGCACACCTACTGCGGTCCTTGCCTCACTATCAATCCTCTTACTTCCCCTGTCCCCAATAATACATGCCATTGTCTAGAAACTTAGGATAACACCCCAAACCGAAGGCCTTCAAAGCCTTAAATAAGAGTTAAACCCTCTTAGTTTCTGCACATTAAGACTTACAGAATATTAACCTGTATCTTCTGAATGCAAGTCAGACGCTTTAATTAAGCTAAAGCCTCCCTAGACAGATGGGCTTCGATCCCACAAAACTCTAGTTAACAGCTAAATGCCTAAACCAATTGGCTTCTGCCTACAAAGACCCTGACGCACCCTAGTGCGCATCGATGAGCTTGCAACTCAACATGAATTTCACTACAGAGCCGATAAGAAGAGGAATTAAACCTCTGTAAAAAGGACTACAGCCTAACGCTTCAACACTCAGCCATCTTACCCGTCACCTTCATCAACCGATGACTATTTTCCACTAACCATAAGGATATTGGCACCCTGTACCTCATCTTCGGGGCATGAGCAGGAATAGTCGGCACCGCACTCAGCCTATTAATCCGCGCAGAACTAGGACAACCAGGAACTCTCCTAGGCGACGACCAAATTTACAATGTAATCGTTACCGCTCACGCCTTTGTAATAAGCTTCTTTATAGTCATACCCATCATGATCGGAGGATTCGGCAACTGATTAGTCCCCCTCATAATCGGTGCCCCCGACATAGCATTCCCGCGAATAAACAACATAAGCTTTTGACTCCTCCCCCCATCATTCCTCCTCCTACTAGCCTCATCCACTGTAGAAGCTGGCGCCGGCACAGGCTGAACTGTCTACCCTCCCCTAGCAGGTGACCTTGCCCACGCCGGAGCTTCAGTAGACCTGGCTATCTTCTCACTCCACTTAGCCGGTATCTCCTCCATCCTTGGGGCCATCAACTTTATCACCACAGCCATCAACATAAAACCCCCCGCACTCTCACAATACCAAACCCCACTATTTGTCTGATCCGTACTAATTACCGCCATCCTACTCCTTCTATCACTCCCCGTACTCGCCGCCGGTATTACAATATTACTAACTGATCGAAACCTAAACACCACATTCTTCGACCCCGCTGGAGGAGGAGACCCAATCCTGTACCAACACCTATTCTGATTCTTCGGACACCCAGAAGTCTATATTCTGATCCTACCGGGGTTCGGAATCATCTCACACGTAGTCACGTACTACTCAGGCAAAAAGGAGCCCTTCGGCTACATGGGAATAGTCTGAGCCATACTATCCATCGGCTTCCTAGGATTCATCGTCTGAGCTCACCACATGTTTACAGTAGGAATAGACGTTGATACCCGAGCCTACTTTACATCAGCCACTATAATCATTGCCATCCCTACCGGAATCAAAGTATTTAGCTGACTAGCCACCCTGCACGGAGGAACAATCAAATGAGACCCCCCCCAATACTATGAGCTCTAGGATTTATCTTCCTATTTACCATCGGAGGATTAACAGGAATCGTTCTTGCAAACTCTTCCCTAGACATCGCCCTGCACGACACGTACTACGTAGTTGCCCACTTCCACTACGTCCTATCCATAGGCGCCGTCTTTGCCATTCTAGCAGGATTTACTCACTGATTCCCACTACTCACTGGGTTTACCCTACACCAAACATGAGCAAAAGCCCACTTCGGGGTAATATTTACAGGAGTAAACCTAACGTTCTTCCCCCAGCACTTCCTAGGCCTAGCAGGAATACCCCGACGATACTCGGACTATCCCGACGCCTACACACTATGAAACACCATTTCCTCCTAGTCCTAGGACTTAGAGAAACTCCAGTACTAAAAATAGTAAACACAAGCAATAATTTCATATACTTCACTCTCACTCACCACTCAACTATCAGCTAACCACACCCCCGTCCACATAGCTTAACACAAAGCATGGCACTGAAGTTGCCAAGATGGCATAAAACATGCCTGCGGACAAAAGACTTAGTCCTAACCTTACGGTTGGTTTTTGCTAAATATATACATGCAAGTATCCGCGCCCCAGTGTAAACGCCCTCGACCACCTACCCCCATACAGGCCTTGAGGAGCGGGTATCAGGCACACCCAAGTAGTAGCCCAAGACGCCTCGCTAAGCCACGCCCCCACGGGTATTCAGCAGTAATTAACATTAAGCAATGAGTGCAAACTTGACTTAGTTATAGCAACAGCCTAACTTCAAGGGTTGGTAAATCTTGTGCCAGCCACCGCGGTCATACAAGAAACCCAAATCAACCGTCCTATTGACACGGCGTAAAGAGTGGTAAAATGCCTATCCTAGCTAACTAAGATCAAAATGCAACTGAGCTGTCATAAGCCCAAGATGCACCTAAACACACCATTAAGATGATCTTAGGAACTAACGACTGATTTAAACCCACGAAAGCCAGGGCCCAAACTGGGATTAGATACCCCACTATGCCTGGCCCTAAATCTTGATACTTACTTTACCGAAGTATCCGCCAGAGAACTACGAGCACAAACGCTTAAAACTCTAAGGACTTGGCGGTGCCCCAAACCCACCTAGAGGAGCCTGTTCTACAATCGATAATCCCCGATTAACCCAACCACCCCTTGCCAACACAGCCTACATACCGCCGTCGCCAGCCCACCTCGAATGAGAGCACAACAGTGGACACAATAGCACCCCGCTAATAAGACAGGTCAAGGTATAGCCTATGGAGTGGAAGAAATGGGCTACATTCCCTATTCATAGGGCACACGGAAAGAAGCGTGAAACCACTTCTGGAAGGCGGATTTAGCAGTAAAGTGGGACAATAGAGCCTACTTTAAGCCGGCCCTGGGGCACGTACATACCGCCCGTCACCCTCCTCAAAAGCCACATCCCACATAACTAATACCATAAATACGCTGAAGATGAGGTAAGTCGTAACAAGGTAAGTGTACCGGAAGGTGTACTTAGAATATCAAGACGTAGCTATAACACCAAAGCACTCAGCTTACACCTGAAAGATATCTACTAGACCGGATCGTCTTGAAACCCCCCCTCTAGCTCAACCACACAAATAGTACACCAAAACTAAAGAATTTACTAAACTAATTAAACTAAAGCATTTTACAGTCTTAGTATAGGCGATAGAAAAGACACTTAGAAGCGATAGAGACCCCAGTACCGTAAGGGAAAGATGAAATAGCAGTGAAACAATCAAAGCGACAGACAGCAAAGATCAACCCTTGTACCTTTTGCATCATGGTTTAGCGAGAACAACCAAGCAAAGTGAACTAAAGTTTGCCCCCCCGAAACCCAAGCGAGCTACTTTCAAGCAGTTAAAGAGAGCGAACCCGTCTCTGTTGCAAAAGAGTGGGATGACTTGTCAGTAGAGGTGAAAAGCCAACCGAGCTGGGTGATAGCTGGTTACCTGTGAAACGAATCTAAGTTCCCCCTTAATCCTCCCTACCGGACATCCTGAACCCTAATGAGATGATTAAGAGCTATTTAATGGAGGGACAGCTCCATTAAAAAAGGACACAACCTCGACTAGCGGATAATTCTTACTACTGATCCTACCGTGGGCCCTAAAGCAGCCATCAAAAAAGAGTGCGTCAAAGCTCCACCACCTAAAAATACCAAAATAAGATGATTCCCTTATCACAAACAGGTCAACCTATGAATATAGGAGAATTAATGCTAAAATAAGTAACTCAGGGCCACACCCCTCTAACGGCGCAAGCTTACATAGAAACATTATTAACAGACCTAGACAGATACAAAAACCCCTACAAGACCACGTATTAACTAACCCTGTTAACCCGACTCAGGAGCGCCTATAAGAGCGATTAAAATCTGTGAAAGGAACTCGGCAAATTAATAAGGCCCGACTGTTTACCAAAAACATAGCCTTCAGCAAATTAAACAAGTATTGAAGGTGATGCCTGCCCGGTGACTTAGGTTTAACGGCCGCGGTATCCTAACCGTGCAAAGGTAGCGCAATCAATTGTCCCATAAATCGAGACTTGTATGAATGGCTAAACGAGGTCTTAACTGTCTCTCACAGATAATCAGTGAAATTGATCTCCCCGTGCAAAAGCGGGGATGTGAACATAAGACGAGAAGACCCTGTGGAACTTAAAAATCAACGACCACCGCGAATCCTCAATCAACCCCACTGGGGCCACTACCATCGCAGAGCCTGGTCGATATTTTTCGGTTGGGGCGACCTTGGAGGAGAACAAATCCTCCAAAAACAAGACCATACCTCTTTACCTAGAGCTACCCCTCAAAGTGCTAACAGTGACCAGACCCAATATAATTGATTAATGGACCAAGCTACCCCAGGGATAACAGCGCAATCCCCCTCAAGAGCCCATATCGACAGGGGGGTTTACGACCTCGATGTTGGATCAGGACATCCTAATGGTGCAGCCGCTATTAAGGGTTCGTTTGTTCAACGATTAACAGTCCTACGTGATCTGAGTTCAGACCGGAGCAATCCAGGTCGGTTTCTATCTATGACACACTCTCCCCAGTACGAAAGGACCGGGAAAGTGGGGCCAATACCACAAGCACGCCCCCCCCCTCTAAGCAGTGAAACCAACTAAACCGTGAAGAGGGCCTTCCCCCACCACTTTCAATCCTAGAAAAGGACCAGCTAGAGTGGCAGAGCCCGGCAAGTGCAGAAGGCTTAAGCCCTTTCCCCAGAGGTTCAAATCCTCTCCCTAGCTTCACCCATGATTCAAATAACAACACTAAGCTGCCTCGTTATATCCCTCCTATACATCATCCCAATCCTGATTGCCGTAGCCTTCCTAACCCTAGTAGAACGGAAAATCCTAAGCTACATACAATCCCGCAAAGGCCCTAACGTTGTCGGGCCTTTTGGCCTACTTCAACCATTTGCGGACGGACTGAAACTATTTACCAAAGAGCCCATCCGACCCTCTACCTCTTCCCCACTTCTATTCATTCTGATACCAATACTAGCCCTTGTCCTAGCCCTCACCACTTGAGCACCACTACCACTCCCATTTCCCCTAGCAGATCTAAACCTCGGAGTTCTCTTCCTAATAGCCATGTCAAGCCTAGCCGTCTACTCAGTCCTATGATCAGGCTGAGCCTCGAACTCAAAATACGCACTAATCGGAGCCCTACGGGCAGTAGCACAGACCATTTCATACGAAGTGACACTGGCCATAATCCTGCTATCAATAATCATACTAAGCGGAAGCTACACACTCAGCTCCTTTGCCGTCGCACAGGAGCCTCTATACTTCATTTTCTCCTCATGACCCCTAGCAATAATATGATACGTATCCACCCTAGCAGAGACAAACCGAGCTCCTTTTGACCTCACAGAGGGTGAATCTGAGCTAGTCTCAGGGTTTAACGTTGAATACGCCGCAGGACCCTTCGCCTTATTCTTCCTAGCTGAATATGCGAACATTATGCTAATAAATACACTTACAGCCATCATATTCCTAAACCCAAGCGCCCTAGGGCCACCCACAGAACTATTCCCCGTCATCCTAGCCACAAAAGTCCTCCTACTATCTTCTGGTTTCTTATGGGTCCGAGCTTCATACCCACGATTCCGATATGACCAACTAATGCACCTACTATGAAAAAACTTCCTACCCCTCACACTAGCTCTGTGCCTCTGACACATCAGCATACCTATCTGCTATGCAGGCCTACCTCCTTACATAAGGAAATGTGCCTGAACTACAAAGGGTCACTATGATAAAGTGAACATAGAGGTATAACAGCCCTCTCATTTCCTGTTGACCTTAGAAAAGTAGGAATTGAACCCACACAAGAGAAATCAAAATTCTCCATACTTCCCTTATATTATTTTCTAGTAGAGTCAGCTAATCAAGCTATCGGGCCCATACCCCGAAAATGATGGTTTAACCCCCTCCTCTACTAATGAACCCTTACGCGACCCCAATCATAACCTTCAGCCTCATCTTGGGCACCACAATCACAATTTCCAGCAACCACTG
Organism: Anser anser; assembly: GCF_964211835.1. Lineage (NCBI taxonomy): Eukaryota > Metazoa > Chordata > Aves > Anseriformes > Anatidae > Anser > Anser anser. Next base: position 41,517,305 of record NC_139726.1, read on the forward strand.
AGTTCTGGCCTGGACAGGACTGGAGATCAACGCACTAGCCATCATTCCCCTAATTGCCAAATCCCACCACCCACGAGCAGTAGAAGCCGCAACGAAATACTTCCTAACCCAAGCAGCTGCTTCCGCCCTGGTCCTATTCTCTAGCATAACCAATGCCTGAGTCACCGGCCAATGAGACATCACACAAATAAACCACCCAACCTCCTGTCTACTACTGACAGCAGCAATCGCTATTAAACTGGGCCTAGTGCCATTTCACTTCTGATTCCCAGAAGTACTACAAGGATCGCCACTAATAACAGCCCTGCTACTCTCGACCCTCATAAAATTCCCCCCACTAACCCTGCTCCTACTAACATCCAAATCCCTCGACCCAGCTCTACTCACCGCCATGGCCCTAGCCTCAACAGCACTAGGAGGCTGAATAGGACTGAACCAAACACAAACACGCAAAATCCTAGCCTTCTCGTCCATCTCCCACTTAGGCTGAATCGCCATCATCCTAGTTTACAGCCCCAAATTGGCCTTACTTACCTTCTACCTATACACAATCATAACATCAGCCGTATTCCTAGCCCTTAACAAAATCAAAGCCCTTAACCTATCCATGATCACAACCTCATGAACAAAAACCCCAGTGCTAAACGCCACCCTAATACTAGTACTTTTATCCCTAGCAGGCCTCCCCCCATTAACAGGCTTTATACCAAAGTGACTTATCATCCAAGAACTAACTAAACAGGAAATAACACCAGCAGCCATGGCAATTGCCATGCTATCACTGCTCAGCCTCTTCTTCTACCTACGCCTCGCATACCACTCAACAATTACCCTTCCCCCCAACTCCTCTAACCACATAAAACAATGATACACTAGCAAAGCCCCAAGCACACCTACTGCGGTCCTTGCCTCACTATCAATCCTCTTACTTCCCCTGTCCCCAATAATACATGCCATTGTCTAGAAACTTAGGATAACACCCCAAACCGAAGGCCTTCAAAGCCTTAAATAAGAGTTAAACCCTCTTAGTTTCTGCACATTAAGACTTACAGAATATTAACCTGTATCTTCTGAATGCAAGTCAGACGCTTTAATTAAGCTAAAGCCTCCCTAGACAGATGGGCTTCGATCCCACAAAACTCTAGTTAACAGCTAAATGCCTAAACCAATTGGCTTCTGCCTACAAAGACCCTGACGCACCCTAGTGCGCATCGATGAGCTTGCAACTCAACATGAATTTCACTACAGAGCCGATAAGAAGAGGAATTAAACCTCTGTAAAAAGGACTACAGCCTAACGCTTCAACACTCAGCCATCTTACCCGTCACCTTCATCAACCGATGACTATTTTCCACTAACCATAAGGATATTGGCACCCTGTACCTCATCTTCGGGGCATGAGCAGGAATAGTCGGCACCGCACTCAGCCTATTAATCCGCGCAGAACTAGGACAACCAGGAACTCTCCTAGGCGACGACCAAATTTACAATGTAATCGTTACCGCTCACGCCTTTGTAATAAGCTTCTTTATAGTCATACCCATCATGATCGGAGGATTCGGCAACTGATTAGTCCCCCTCATAATCGGTGCCCCCGACATAGCATTCCCGCGAATAAACAACATAAGCTTTTGACTCCTCCCCCCATCATTCCTCCTCCTACTAGCCTCATCCACTGTAGAAGCTGGCGCCGGCACAGGCTGAACTGTCTACCCTCCCCTAGCAGGTGACCTTGCCCACGCCGGAGCTTCAGTAGACCTGGCTATCTTCTCACTCCACTTAGCCGGTATCTCCTCCATCCTTGGGGCCATCAACTTTATCACCACAGCCATCAACATAAAACCCCCCGCACTCTCACAATACCAAACCCCACTATTTGTCTGATCCGTACTAATTACCGCCATCCTACTCCTTCTATCACTCCCCGTACTCGCCGCCGGTATTACAATATTACTAACTGATCGAAACCTAAACACCACATTCTTCGACCCCGCTGGAGGAGGAGACCCAATCCTGTACCAACACCTATTCTGATTCTTCGGACACCCAGAAGTCTATATTCTGATCCTACCGGGGTTCGGAATCATCTCACACGTAGTCACGTACTACTCAGGCAAAAAGGAGCCCTTCGGCTACATGGGAATAGTCTGAGCCATACTATCCATCGGCTTCCTAGGATTCATCGTCTGAGCTCACCACATGTTTACAGTAGGAATAGACGTTGATACCCGAGCCTACTTTACATCAGCCACTATAATCATTGCCATCCCTACCGGAATCAAAGTATTTAGCTGACTAGCCACCCTGCACGGAGGAACAATCAAATGAGACCCCCCCCAATACTATGAGCTCTAGGATTTATCTTCCTATTTACCATCGGAGGATTAACAGGAATCGTTCTTGCAAACTCTTCCCTAGACATCGCCCTGCACGACACGTACTACGTAGTTGCCCACTTCCACTACGTCCTATCCATAGGCGCCGTCTTTGCCATTCTAGCAGGATTTACTCACTGATTCCCACTACTCACTGGGTTTACCCTACACCAAACATGAGCAAAAGCCCACTTCGGGGTAATATTTACAGGAGTAAACCTAACGTTCTTCCCCCAGCACTTCCTAGGCCTAGCAGGAATACCCCGACGATACTCGGACTATCCCGACGCCTACACACTATGAAACACCATTTCCTCCTAGTCCTAGGACTTAGAGAAACTCCAGTACTAAAAATAGTAAACACAAGCAATAATTTCATATACTTCACTCTCACTCACCACTCAACTATCAGCTAACCACACCCCCGTCCACATAGCTTAACACAAAGCATGGCACTGAAGTTGCCAAGATGGCATAAAACATGCCTGCGGACAAAAGACTTAGTCCTAACCTTACGGTTGGTTTTTGCTAAATATATACATGCAAGTATCCGCGCCCCAGTGTAAACGCCCTCGACCACCTACCCCCATACAGGCCTTGAGGAGCGGGTATCAGGCACACCCAAGTAGTAGCCCAAGACGCCTCGCTAAGCCACGCCCCCACGGGTATTCAGCAGTAATTAACATTAAGCAATGAGTGCAAACTTGACTTAGTTATAGCAACAGCCTAACTTCAAGGGTTGGTAAATCTTGTGCCAGCCACCGCGGTCATACAAGAAACCCAAATCAACCGTCCTATTGACACGGCGTAAAGAGTGGTAAAATGCCTATCCTAGCTAACTAAGATCAAAATGCAACTGAGCTGTCATAAGCCCAAGATGCACCTAAACACACCATTAAGATGATCTTAGGAACTAACGACTGATTTAAACCCACGAAAGCCAGGGCCCAAACTGGGATTAGATACCCCACTATGCCTGGCCCTAAATCTTGATACTTACTTTACCGAAGTATCCGCCAGAGAACTACGAGCACAAACGCTTAAAACTCTAAGGACTTGGCGGTGCCCCAAACCCACCTAGAGGAGCCTGTTCTACAATCGATAATCCCCGATTAACCCAACCACCCCTTGCCAACACAGCCTACATACCGCCGTCGCCAGCCCACCTCGAATGAGAGCACAACAGTGGACACAATAGCACCCCGCTAATAAGACAGGTCAAGGTATAGCCTATGGAGTGGAAGAAATGGGCTACATTCCCTATTCATAGGGCACACGGAAAGAAGCGTGAAACCACTTCTGGAAGGCGGATTTAGCAGTAAAGTGGGACAATAGAGCCTACTTTAAGCCGGCCCTGGGGCACGTACATGGTTAAACATGACTGTTAGTAGTGTGGCGAGCCATAGTGGGAAGGCTAGGGCTATGTTCATAGATAGTTGGGTGGTTGGGGTGAATGTATATGGAAGGAGGCCTAGAAGGTTGATTGTAAGAAGTATGATTATTAGGGATGTAAATATTATGGCTCATTTGTGGCCATTTTTGTTGAGTGGGACTATTAGTTGTTTTGTGATTAGGTGAAGGAGTCATGTTTGGATAGTAGAAAGGCGGTTGTTGATTCATCGGTTGTTTGGGGACGGGAATAGTAGGGCTGGGAAGAGTAGGGATAGTAGGATTAAGGGGATGCCAAATAGATTGGGGCTGGAAAATTGGTCAAAGAAGCTTAGGTTCATGGTCAGGATCATGGTGTGGGTTTGGTAGTGAGGGAGGTCTTATTTGATGGGGGGTTGGTTGTGGTGAAGGCTAGTAGTTTTGGTTGGATGAGGAGTGCTAGGGTTAATCAGGTTATAATTATGATTGAAAATCATGGTGCGGGGTTAAGCTGTGGCATATCATTAAGGAGGGGGAAGTCCCTCTTTGGCTAGCTTAAAAGGCTAGTGCTGTTGCATAGCTTCTTAATGATTAGGATGATGATAGAAGGGACGATCAGGCCTCGAAATGTGGGAGTGGGGTTGATTCTACTACAATGGGTATGTAGCTGTGATTAGCCCCGCAAATTTCTGAGCATTGTCCGTAAAAAATCCCAGGCCGGGTGGTAATGAATGAAGTTTGGTTTAGTCGGCCTGGGATTGCGTCTGTTTTAACTCCGAGCGTTGGGACTGCTCAGGAGTGGAGTACGTCTCCTGCAGTAATGATCACGCGGATGGGGGATTCTATTGGGATAACTACGCGGTGGTCAACTTCTAGCAGTCGGAAGTGGCCGTTGGGTAAGTCTGGGGTGGGCACTATGTAGGAGTCGAATGATAGGTCTTTGAAGTCTGTGTATTCGTAGCTTCAGTATCATTGGTGGCCGATGGCTTTTAGGGTGAGGTCTGGTTCGTCGATTTCGTCCATTATGTAGAGGATTTGTAGGGATGGGAGGGCGAGGAGTACCAGGACGATAGCAGGTAGGATTGTCCAGATCAGCTCTACTTCTTGGGCGTCTACAGCATTGGACGAGAGTTTTTCTGTTAGTATGTGGGCTAAAAGGTAGAGAACTAGGCTGCAGATAGCTAGGGCAACGATTAGGGCGTGGTCGTGGAATTCAACGAGTTCTTCTATGATGGGTGATGAGGCGTCTTGGAATCCTAGTTGGGAGTGGTTGGCCACATGAGATGTACAGGATTTTTACCTGTGATTTAGTCTTGACAAGGCTATGTAATTGGTTTACTAACGTCTCATAAGAAAGAAGCATGAGCGGTTAACCTCCTGGGAGACCCAGAAAACTTCACCCCAGCAAACCCGCTAGTAACCCCACCACACATCAAGCCAGAATGATACTTCCTATTCGCCTACGCCATCCTACGTTCAATCCCAAATAAACTAGGAGGCGTATTAGCACTGGCCGCCTCCGTACTGATCCTATTCCTAATCCCATTCCTGCACAAATCAAAACAACGAGCAATAACATTCCGACCACTCTCCCAGCTCCTATTCTGAGTACTAGTCGCCGACCTCCTCGTCCTAACATGAGTAGGAAGCCAACCCGTCGAACACCCATTCATCATCATCGGCCAACTCGCTTCAATCGCCTACTTCACTATCCTCCTATTTCTCCTCCCCGCCGCAAGCGCCCTAGAAAACAAAATACTCAACTGCTAAATACTCTAATAGTTTATAAAAACATTGGTCTTGTAAACCAAAGATTGAAGTCCAGAGAGTGCACTGGCACCACTGGGGATGCAGTGCATTGAGTCCAGAGAGTGCACTGGCACAACTGGGGATGCACTTCAGTGAGTCCAGAGAGTGCACTGACACCACTGGGGATGCAGTGCAGTGAGTCCAGAGAGTGCACTGGCACCACTGGGGATGCAGTGCAGTGAGTCCAGAGAGTGCACTGGCACCACTGGGGATGCACTGCAGTTAGTCCAGAGAGTGCACTGTCACCACTGGGGATGCAGTACAGTGAGTCCACATAGTGCACTGGCACCAGTGGGGATGCAGTACAGTGAGTCCAGAGAGTGCACTGGCACCACTGGACATGCAGTGCAGTGAGTCCAGAGAGTGCACTGGCACCACTGGGGATGCAGTGCAGTGAGTCCAAAGACTTCACTGGCACCACTGGGTATGCAGTGCAGTGAGTCCAGAGAGTGCACTGGCACCACTGGGGATGCACTGCAGTGAGTCCAGAGAGTGCACTGGCACCACTGGGGATGCACTACAGTGAGTCCAGAGAGTGCACTGGCACCACTGGGGATGCAGTGCAGTGAGTCCAGTGAGTGTACTGGCACCACTGGGGATGCACTTCAGTGAGCCCAGAGAGTGCACTGGCACCACTGAGAATGCACTTCAGTGAGTCCAGAGAGTGCACTGGCACCACTGGGGATGCACTGCAGTGAGTCCAGAGACTGCACTAGCACCACTGGGGATGCGGCGCAGTGAATTCTGTGAGTACACTGGCACCACTGGGGATGCAGTGCAGTGAGTCCAGAGAGCTCACTGACACCACTGGGGATGCAGTGCAGTGAGTCCAGAGAGTGCACTGGCACCACTGGAGATGCAGTACAGTGAGTCCAGTGAATGCACTGGAACCACTGGGGATGCAGTGCAGTGAGTCCAGAGAGTGCACTGGCACCACTGGTGATGCAGTACAGTGAGTCCAGTGAGTGCACTGGTACCACTGGGCCTGCAGTGCAGTGAGTCCAGAGAGTACACTGGCACCACTGGGGATGCAGTGCAGTGAGTCCAGAGAGTGCACTGGCACCACCGATGATGCAGTACAGTGAGTCCAGTGAAGTGCACTGGCACTACTGGGGATGTAGTGCAGTGATTCTAGAGAGTGCACTGGCACCACTGGGGATGCAGTGCAGTGAGTCCAGAGAGTGCACTGGCACCACTGGGGATGCAGTGCAGTGAGTCCAGAGAGTGCACTGGCAGCAGTGGGGATGCAGTGCAGTGAGTCCAGAGAGTGCACTGGCACCACTGGGGATGCAGTGCAGTGAGTCCAGAGACTTCACTGGCACCACTGGGAATGCAGTGCAGTGAGTGCAGAGAGTGCACTGGCACCACTGGGGATGCACTGCAGTGAGTCCAGAGAGTGCACTGGCGCCACTGGGGATGCACTGCAGTGAGTCCAGAGAGTGCACTGGCACCACTGGTGATGCAGTACAGTGAGTCCAGAGAGTGCACTGGCACCACTGGGGATGCACTGCAGTGAGTCCAGAGAGTGCACTGGCACCACTGGGGATGCAGTGCAGTGAGTCAAGAGAGTGCACTGGCAGCAGTGGGGATGCAGTGCAGTGAGTCCAGAGAGTGCACTGGCACCACTGGGGATGCAGTGCAGTGAGTCCAGAGAGTGCACTGGCACCACTGGGGATGCACTTCAGTGAGTCCAGAGAGTGCACTGACACCACTGGGGATGCACTGCAGTGAGTCCAGAGAGTGCACTGGCACCACTGGGGATGCAGTGCAGTGAGTCCAGAGAGTGCTCTGGCACCACTGGGGATGCAGTGCAGTGAGTCCAGAGACTGCACTGGCACCACTGGGGATGCAGTGCAGTGAGTCCAGAGAGTGCACTGGCACCACTGGGGATGCAGTGCAGTGAGTCCAGAGAGTGCACTGGCACCACTGGTGATGCAGTCCAGTGAGTCCAGTGAATGCACTGGCACCACTGGGGATGCACTGCAGTGAGTGCAGAGAGTGCACTGGCACCACCTGTGATGCAGTACAGTGTGTCCAGTGAGTGCACTGGCACCACTGGGGATGCAGTGCTGTGACTCCGGAGAGCGCACTGGCACCACTGGGGATGCAGTGTAGTCAGTCCAGTGAGTGCACTGGCACCACTGGGGATGCAGTGCAGTGAGTGCAGAGAGTGCAATGGCACCAATGGGGATGCACTTCAGTGAGTCCAGAGAGTGCACTGGCACCACTGGGGATGCAGTGCAGTGAGTCCAGAGATTGCACTGGCACCACTGGGGATGCAGTGCTGTGACTCCAGAGAGCGCACTGGCACCACTGGACATGCAGTGCAGTGAGTGCAGAGAGTGCACTGGCACCACTGGTGATGCACTTCAGCTTGTCCAGAGAGTGCACTGGCACCACTGGGGATGCAGTGCAGTGAGTCCAGAGAGTGCACTGGCACCACTGGGGATGCACTGCAGTGAGTCCAGAGAGTGCACTGGCACCACTGGGGATGCACTGCAGTGAGTCCAGAGAGTGCACTGGCACCACTGGGGCTGCAGTGCAGTGAGTCCAGAGAGTGCACTGGCACCACTGGGGATGCACTGCAGTGAGTCCAGAGATTGCACTGACACCACTGGGGATGCAGTGCAGTGAGTCCAGAGAGTGCACTGGCACCACTGGGGATGCACTACAGTGAGTCCACAGAGTGCACTGGCACCACTGGGGATGCTCTGCAGTGAGTCCAGAGATTGCACTGGCACCACTGGGGATGCACTACAGTGAGTCCACAGAGTGCACTGGCACCACTGGGAATGCACTTCAGTGAGTTCAGAGAGTGCACTTGCACCACTGGGGATGGGTTTCAAGTCAACTGCATTAACCGCTCATGCTTCTTTCTTATGAGACGTTAGTAAACCAATTACATAGCCTTGTCAAGACTAAATCACAGGTAAAAATCCTGTACATCTCATGTGGCCAACCACTCCCAACTAGGATTCCAAGAACCAGGAGTTTCGGTGAAAATAGGGCTAGTGCTATTAGAGGGGTGATTATTAGGGTAAGCCCTAAGCTGTCTTTAATGGAGAAGTACGGGTGGAATGGGATTTTGTCGCAGTCTGATACGATTCCTAGTGGGTTATTTGAGCCTGATTCGTGTAGGAAGGTTAGGTGGACTAGGGTGATTCCTGCAATTAGGAAGGGCAGTAGGAAGTGGATGGCGAAGAATCGGGTTAAGGTTGGATTGTCTACTGAGAATCCTCCTCAGGCTCATTCTACTAGAGTTTGCCCAATGTACGGGATGGCTGAGAATAGGTTGGTGATTACGGTGGCCCCTCAGAATGACATTTGTCCTCATGGTAGGACATACCCTACGAAGGCAGTTGCTATTAGGGTGAGTAGGAGGATTACTCCTGTGTTTCAGGTTTCTTTGTATAGGTAGGAGCCGTAGTAGAGGCCTCGTCCGATGTGTAAGTAGATGCAGATAAAGAAGAGCGAAGCACCGTTGGCGTGGAGGTTGCGGATGAGCCATCCGTACTGGACGTCTCGGCATGTGTGAGCTACTGAGGAGAAGGCGAGTGAAGTGTCTGCAGTGTAGTGTATGGCTAGTAGCAGGCCTGTTAGGATTTGTGTGGCTAAGCAGATGGCTAGAAGGGAGCCGAAGTTTCATCAGGCAGAGATGTTGGAGGGGGCGGGTAGGTCGATTAGGGAGTTGTTGATTATTTTTAGTAGGGGATGGGATTTGCGGATGTTAGGGGCCATTAGTGAGTCTGTGTGTTATTAGGATTATTACCAGGATGGAGAGGGCGAAGGATCCTAGGTAGGCCTTAATTAGCCCTGTGTGTATTGAGGTTGCGGCTTTGCTTGCGGCTACTTGTAGTTCAGCAAGGCCCTCTGGCCCTATTTTTTTGAGTCAGGAGAGGTCGATCAAGTGTAGGGCAATGTTTTGTCCCTTTTCTAGTAGGTTTTTGGAGAAGAATCGGTGTACTAGGGGGTTGAAGTACCCTAATGCAGAGGAGAAGTTTATGAGGGGGTTTGGTTTGGGGTGAGTGAGGGTGTGTGTTATGTTCGATAGTTCTAGGGCTAGGATGATTCCTAGGATTGTTATGAGGATGGCAGCGGTTTTGGTGATAAGGGGTATGGTTATTGGGGGGGTTTTGGTTGGTGTGATGAAAGAGGTAATGATTATTCCTGCTGTAATGCTGCCTAGGGCGAGTCGGGTTAGGGGGGCGGTGATTAGTGGGTTGTTTTCGTTTATTGATACTATTGGGGGGATGCGGGTTTGTCCAGCTTGGACTAGGATGGTTATGCGGATGCTGTAGGTTGCGGTGAATGCTGTGGCTATAAGGGTTAGGAGTAGGGCTCAAGTATTTAGGTATGATGTGTTTAAGCTTTCGATGATGAGGTCTTTTGAGTAGAATCCGGCTAGGAATAGGGTTCCTATCAGCGCCAGGTTTCCGATGGTTAGGCAGGAAGTAGTGACTGGGAGTATTTTCTGTAGGCCTCCTATCTTTCGGATATCTTGTTCTCCGTTTAGGTTGTGGATGATAGACCCTGAGCATAGGAATAGTATGGCTTTAAAGAAGGCATGGGTTGAGATGTGTAGGAAGGCTAGTTGTGGGAGGTTTAGTCCGATAGTGACTATTATTAGTCCTAGTTGGCTGGATGTTGAGAAAGCAATGATTTTTTTGATGTCATTTTGGGTTAGGGCGCATGTGGCAGCAAATAGGGTTGATAGAGCACCTAGGCATAGGCAGGCAGTTAGGGCTGTCTGGTTGGTGGCTAGCAGGGGGTGCATGCGGATGAGCAGGAAGATTCCGGCTACTACTATGGTACTGGAGTGCAGTAGGGCTGATACTGGGGTGGGGCCTTCTATTGCTGCGGGCAGTCATGGGTGGAGTCCAAATTGGGCGGATTTTCCTGCGGCTGCGAGGATTAATCCTATGAGGGGGAGGATTGGGGTTTGGTGGGGGTGTACGGCTTGTTGGATCTCTCAGGTGTTGAATGTTGAAGCTAGTCATGCTATGCTCAGGATCAGTCCGATGTCTCCGATTCGGTTGTAGATTACGGCTCGTAGGGCGGCGGTGTTGGCATCTGCTCGGCCTTGTCATCAGCCGATGAGAAGGAAGGACATGATTCGTACTCCTTCCCAGCCTACGAATAGGAGGAATATGTTGTTTGCGGTTGTTAGGAGGAGTATGGCGACTAGGAATGTCAGTAGGTAGGTGAAAAATTTTGTTACGTATGGCTCTGAGGCCATGTATCATATGGCGAATTGTAGGATTGATCATGTTACAAATAGGGCGATTGGAAGAAATGTTATTGAGTATTGGTCTATTTTTAGGCTCAGGGGGATTTTAAAGTTTATAATGAATTTTCACTCCCAGTGGCAGGTGACAGATTCTACTCCCGAGTAGATGAATGCGGTTGTAGGGGCTAGGCTAATTAGGAATGCGGTTTTAACAGCGCGGGTGGTGGCTTGTGGGGTGTTTTTAAAGTTTTTAAATAGAAATGGCAGGATGATTGGGGTTAGGAGGATTGTCAGCGTGAGTAGTGTGAGGGAGTTGATTAGTAGTGTGGGGTTCACTACTTTTACTTGGATTTGCACCAAGATGGGTGGTTCCTAAGACCAGTGGATTGCTGTTATCCTTTAAAAGTAAGGGGGCTGAGGTTTTAGGCTCAGATGTAAGAGTTAGCAGCTCTTGTTGGTTAAACCCTCCCCTCGGCAGGTAAGAAGGTTTGAACTTCTATTCTTAGAATCACAGTCTAATGTTTGGTTTAAACTATACTTGCATGAGGGGATTCCGGAGATCAGTTCGGGTTTGAGGATTAGGAGGAATATTGGGATAATGTGGAGTGTTATGAGCAGGTGTTCTCGCGTGGTTGAGTTTTGCATAGATGTGATGTGGGAGGGGATTGAGCCTCGTTGGGTCATTAGTAGTACGAATAAGGTGTAGGAGGCGGTTAATAGGGTTGCGATTCCTGTTAGGATGATCGTGAAGGCAGATCAGTTGAATAAGGTGATTATAATGGTTAGCTCTGCTATGAGGTTTGTTGTTGGGGGTAAGGCTATGTTTGTTAGATTGGCCAGCAATCATCAGGTAGCTATGAGTGGTAGGAGAGGTTGTAGGCCTCGTGTGAGTAGTAGAATTCGGCTGTGCGTACGTTCATAGTTTGTGTTGGCTAGGCAGAATAGTATGGAGGAAGTTAGTCCATGGGAAATTATTAGGATCATTGCCCCTGAGAATGATCAGTGGGTTTGGATTATTCCTGCGGCGATAACTAGGCCTATGTGGCTAACGGATGAATAAGCGATTAGTGATTTTAGGTCTGTCTGTCGTAGGCAGATTGAGCTAGTCATTAGGGCGCCTCATAGGGCCAGGGTTAGGAAGGGGTAGTGCAGGAGGTTGGACAGTGGGCCCATAAATAGAGTGACTCGTATAATTCCGTATCCTCCTAGCTTTAGTAGTAGGGCGGCGAGGAGTATTGAGCCTGCGATGGGTGCTTCTACGTGGGCTTTTGGCAGTCAGAGGTGTAGGCCGTATAGTGGGGCTTTTACTATGAATGCTATGAGCAGTGCTAGACCTGATAGTATTCCTGTCCATGAGGTGGATAGGGTTGGGTGGGTTAGTTGTAGGGTTGGCAGGTGCAGGGTGCCAATTTTCACGTATAGGTGTATGATTGTGATTAGCAGGGGTAGAGAGCTTACTGGCGTGTAGAATAGCAGGTAGATGCCAGCGCTTAGGCGTTCTGGTTGGTTCCCCCATCGGGTGATTAAGATTAGGGTGGGAATGAGGGTTGCTTCAAATGAGATGTAAAATAGTGCTAGTTCTGTGGTGGAAAAGGCTAGTAGGATGAATGGCTGGACTGCGACTAAGGTTGAGATAAAGATTCGTTTGCGTTGTAGGGGTTCTTGTTGCAGGTGGTTTTGGCTTGCTATGATTATGAGTGGGAGTAGTCAGCAGGATAGTACTAGGAGGGGGGATGAGATTTGGTCAATTCCTGTTCAGTTGGATAAAAATTTGTAGGGGTAGTAGGTTGGGATTAATCACTGTAGGCTTAGGGCAGCGATTAGGAGGCTGTATAAGGTGGTGTTAGTCCATAGAAATTTTGGTGGAGACAGCAGGGCTGTTGGAAGAAGTATGATTGTGGGTAGGATGATTTTTAGCATTGCAGGAGGTTTAGGTTGTGTAGATGGTCGGAGCCATGTGTGCGGGTGGAGGCTACTAGGATGGCCAGGCCTGTGCCCGCCTCACACGCTGAGAAGGTTAGCATGAGAATTGGTACCATGGTGAATGAGGAGACTTGGTTTTCGATGGATCATATTGATAGGCCTACGAATATCGATAATATTATGCTTTCAAGGCATAGTAGGGCGGATACTAGGTGGGTTCGGTGGAAGGCTAGTCCTAGTCCGCTGAAAATGAAGGCTGAGTAGAAGCTTAAATGTAGGGGCGACATAAGAAAGTTACAGGGTTGGCTGTAATCTGCTGGGTCGAAACCAGCTATCTTTTTGGTTAGACTAACTTTCTGTTATTCTGCTCATTCTAGGCCCCCTTGAATTCACTCGTAGGCCAGTCTGAGTGTTAGGAGAAGGAGGATCACTACAGTTCAGGTGAGGGTCATTAGGGGGGATTGGAGTTGGACGGCTCATGGCAGGGGGAGTAGGAGGGCGATTTCTAGGTCGAATAGGACGAACAGGATGGCTACTGAGGAAGAATCGGACTGAGAATGGTAATCGAGCAGATCCAAGTGGGTCGAATCCACATTCGTACGGTGAGAGTTTCTCTGAGTCGGGGTTTATTTGGGCGAGTCAGAAGTTTAATGCGGTTAGGGCGGCGCTTAGGATTGATGATAGGGCGAATATGAACATGAGTGCGTTCATTGCTCTCCTCTGGGTTTATACCAGATTCTAGAGATTGGAAGTCAATTGTAATTAATATACTAGAAGAGCAAGATCCTCATCAGTAGATGGTTATGTAGAGGAATAGTCAGATGACGTCTACGAAGTGTCAGTATCAGGCTGCTGCCTCGAATCCGAAGTGGTGGTCTGATGTAAAGTGGAACTTGATCAGTCGGAAGAGGCAGACGGTCAGGAAGGAGGATCCGATGACTACGTGGAGTCCGTGGAATCCAGTGGCAACGAAGAAGGTAGATCCGTAGACGCTATCGGCGATTGAGAATGGGGCTTCGTGGTATTCTATTGCTTGTAGGGCTGTGAAGTAGAATCCCAGGAGGATCGTTAGGGTTAGGGCGTGGATGGCGTGTTTTCGGTTTCCTTCTGTGATGCTGTGATGGGCTCACGTTACGGTAACGCCTGAGGCTAGTAGGATGGCTGTGTTTAGTAGGGGGACTTCTATCGGGTTGAGTGGTTTAATTCCTGTTGGGGGTCATTGGCCTCCTAGTTCTGGGGTTGGGGCCAGGCTCGAGTGGAAGAACGCTCAGAAGAACCCTAAGAAGAAGAATGCTTCGGATGTGATGAAAAGGATTATGCCGTATCGTAGGCCTTTTTGGACTGTGGGAGTGTGATGGCCTTGGAAGGTGCTTTCTCGTACAATGTCTCGTCATCATTGGAGTATTACTAGGAGTATTGAGATGAGGCCTAGGGTTAGTAGTATGGATGAGTTGTAGTGGAATCACATGATTAATCCTGAGGTTGTGAGTAGGGCGGCGGCTGCCCCGAAGATTGGTCAAGGGCTTGGGTCAACTATGTGGTATGAGTGTGCTTGGTGTGCCATTAGATGTTTTCTTGTAAGTATAGGCTTAGAAGGAGCACGAAGACGTAGGCCTGGATTATGGCTACTGCTACTTCTAGGATGGTTAGGAGTAGTAGGATGATTATTGTTAGGATGGATACTGCAGGAAGGGTGGGTATTAATGCAATGGAGGCTGTAGAGATGAGTTGGATGAGTAAGTGTCCTGCTGTAAGGTTGGCTGTAAGGCGGACTCCGAGGGCTAGGGGGCGGATTAGTAGGCTGGTTGTTTCGATCAGGATTAGTGCGGGGATTAGGGGTGTAGGGGTACCTTCGGGTAATAGGTGGGCTAAAGAGGCTGATGGTTGGTTTCGTAGGCCTGTTAGTAGTGTGGCGAGCCATAGTGGGAAGGCTAGGGCTATGTTCATAGATAGTTGGGTGGTTGGGGTGAATGTATATGGAAGGAGGCCTAGAAGGTTGATTGTAAGAAGTATGATTATTAGGGATGTAAATATTATGGCTCATTTGTGGCCATTTTTGTTGAGTGGGACTATTAGTTGTTTTGTGATTAGGTGAAGGAGTCATGTTTGGATAGTAGAAAGGCGGTTGTTGATTCATCGGTTGTTTGGGGACGGGAATAGTAGGGCTGGGAAGAGTAGGGATAGTAGGATTAAGGGGATGCCAAATAGATTGGGGCTGGAAAATTGGTCAAAGAAGCTTAGGTTCATGGTCAGGATCATGGTGTGGGTTTGGTAGTGAGGGAGGTCTTATTTGATGGGGGGTTGGTTGTGGTGAAGGCTAGTAGTTTTGGTTGGATGAGGAGTGCTAGGGTTAATCAGGTTATAATTATGATTGAAAATCATGGTGCGGGGTTAAGCTGTGGCATATCATTAAGGAGGGGGAAGTCCCTCTTTGGCTAGCTTAAAAGGCTAGTGCTGTTGCATAGCTTCTTAATGATTAGGATGATGATAGAAGGGACGATCAGGCCTCGAAATGTGGGAGTGGGGTTGATTCTACTACAATGGGTATGTAGCTGTGATTAGCCCCGCAAATTTCTGAGCATTGTCCGTAAAAAATCCCAGGCCGGGTGGTAATGAATGAAGTTTGGTTTAGTCGGCCTGGGATTGCGTCTGTTTTAACTCCGAGCGTTGGGACTGCTCAGGAGTGGAGTACGTCTCCTGCAGTAATGATCACGCGGATGGGGGATTCTATTGGGATAACTACGCGGTGGTCAACTTCTAGCAGTCGGAAGTGGCCGTTGGGTAAGTCTGGGGTGGGCACTATGTAGGAGTCGAATGATAGGTCTTTGAAGTCTGTGTATTCGTAGCTTCAGTATCATTGGTGGCCGATGGCTTTTAGGGTGAGGTCTGGTTCGTCGATTTCGTCCATTATGTAGAGGATTTGTAGGGATGGGAGGGCGAGGAGTACCAGGACGATAGCAGGTAGGATTGTCCAGATCAGCTCTACTTCTTGGGCGTCTACAGCATTGGACGAGAGTTTTTCTGTTAGTATGTGGGCTAAAAGGTAGAGAACTAGGCTGCAGATAGCTAGGGCAACGATTAGGGCGTGGTCGTGGAATTCAACGAGTTCTTCTATGATGGGTGATGAGGCGTCTTGGAATCCTAGTTGGGAGTGGTTGGCCACATGAGATGTACAGGATTTTTACCTGTGATTTAGTCTTGACAAGGCTATGTAATTGGTTTACTAACGTCTCATAAGAAAGAAGCATGAGCGGTTAATGCAGTTGGCTTGAAACCAGCATGTGAGGGTTCGATTCCTTCCTTTCTTGTACTTGGACGAAGGCCGGTTCCTCGAAAGTATGGTATGGGGGAGGGCAGCCGTGGATTCATTCAACGTTTGTGGTAGTTAGTTCTGGTTGTAGGACTTTTCGTTTGGCCGGAAAGGCTTCTCAGATGATGAATATTAGTATGATTACGGCTACTATTGAGATTAGGGAGCCGATGGAGGAAATGGTGTTTCATAGTGTGTAGGCGTCGGGATAGTCCGAGTATCGTCGGGGTATTCCTGCTAGGCCTAGGAAGTGCTGGGGGAAGAACGTTAGGTTTACTCCTGTAAATATTACACCGAAGTGGGCTTTTGCTCATGTTTGGTGTAGGGTAAACCCAGTGAGTAGTGGGAATCAGTGAGTAAATCCTGCTAGAGGCCATCCTAGTATAGGTAGAAGGTAAGTAAGGCCAATTTGGGGCTGTAAACTAGGATGATGGCGATTCAGCCTAAGTGGGAGATGGACGAGAAGGCTAGGATTTTGCGTGTTTGTGTTTGGTTCAGTCCTATTCAGCCTCCTAGTGCTGTTGAGGCTAGGGCCATGGCGGTGAGTAGAGCTGGGTCGAGGGATTTGGATGTTAGTAGGAGCAGGGTTAGTGGGGGGAATTTTATGAGGGTCGAGAGTAGCAGGGCTGTTATTAGTGGCGATCCTTGTAGTACTTCTGGGAATCAGAAGTGAAATGGCACTAGGCCCAGTTTAATAGCGATTGCTGCTGTCAGTAGTAGACAGGAGGTTGGGTGGTTTATTTGTGTGATGTCTCATTGGCCAGTGACTCAGGCATTAGTTATGCTAGAGAATAGGACCAGGGCGGAAGCAGCTGCTTGGGTTAGGAAGTATTTCGTTGCGGCTTCTACTGCTCATGGGTGGTGGGATTTGGCAATTAGGGGAATGATGGCTAGTGCGTTGATCTCCAGTCCTGTCCAGGCCAGAACTCAGTGGTTGCTGGAAATTGTGATTGTGGTGCCCAAGATGAGGCTGAAGGTTATGATTGGGGTCGCGTAAGGGTTCATTAGTAGAGGAGGGGGTTAAACCATCATTTTCGGGGTATGGGCCCGATAGCTTGATTAGCTGACTCTACTAGAAAATAATATAAGGGAAGTATGGAGAATTTTGATTTCTCTTGTGTGGGTTCAATTCCTACTTTTCTAAGGTCAACAGGAAATGAGAGGGCTGTTATACCTCTATGTTCACTTTATCATAGTGACCCTTTGTAGTTCAGGCACATTTCCTTATGTAAGGAGGTAGGCCTGCATAGCAGATAGGTATGCTGATGTGTCAGAGGCACAGAGCTAGTGTGAGGGGTAGGAAGTTTTTTCATAGTAGGTGCATTAGTTGGTCATATCGGAATCGTGGGTATGAAGCTCGGACCCATAAGAAACCAGAAGATAGTAGGAGGACTTTTGTGGCTAGGATGACGGGGAATAGTTCTGTGGGTGGCCCTAGGGCGCTTGGGTTTAGGAATATGATGGCTGTAAGTGTATTTATTAGCATAATGTTCGCATATTCAGCTAGGAAGAATAAGGCGAAGGGTCCTGCGGCGTATTCAACGTTAAACCCTGAGACTAGCTCAGATTCACCCTCTGTGAGGTCAAAAGGAGCTCGGTTTGTCTCTGCTAGGGTGGATACGTATCATATTATTGCTAGGGGTCATGAGGAGAAAATGAAGTATAGAGGCTCCTGTGCGACGGCAAAGGAGCTGAGTGTGTAGCTTCCGCTTAGTATGATTATTGATAGCAGGATTATGGCCAGTGTCACTTCGTATGAAATGGTCTGTGCTACTGCCCGTAGGGCTCCGATTAGTGCGTATTTTGAGTTCGAGGCTCAGCCTGATCATAGGACTGAGTAGACGGCTAGGCTTGACATGGCTATTAGGAAGAGAACTCCGAGGTTTAGATCTGCTAGGGGAAATGGGAGTGGTAGTGGTGCTCAAGTGGTGAGGGCTAGGACAAGGGCTAGTATTGGTATCAGAATGAATAGAAGTGGGGAAGAGGTAGAGGGTCGGATGGGCTCTTTGGTAAATAGTTTCAGTCCGTCCGCAAATGGTTGAAGTAGGCCAAAAGGCCCGACAACGTTAGGGCCTTTGCGGGATTGTATGTAGCTTAGGATTTTCCGTTCTACTAGGGTTAGGAAGGCTACGGCAATCAGGATTGGGATGATGTATAGGAGGGATATAACGAGGCAGCTTAGTGTTGTTATTTGAATCATGGGTGAAGCTAGGGAGAGGATTTGAACCTCTGGGGAAAGGGCTTAAGCCTTCTGCACTTGCCGGGCTCTGCCACTCTAGCTGGTCCTTTTCTAGGATTGAAAGTGGTGGGGGAAGGCCCTCTTCACGGTTTAGTTGGTTTCACTGCTTAGAGGGGGGGGGCGTGCTTGTGGTATTGGCCCCACTTTCCCGGTCCTTTCGTACTGGGGAGAGTGTGTCATAGATAGAAACCGACCTGGATTGCTCCGGTCTGAACTCAGATCACGTAGGACTGTTAATCGTTGAACAAACGAACCCTTAATAGCGGCTGCACCATTAGGATGTCCTGATCCAACATCGAGGTCGTAAACCCCCCTGTCGATATGGGCTCTTGAGGGGGATTGCGCTGTTATCCCTGGGGTAGCTTGGTCCATTAATCAATTATATTGGGTCTGGTCACTGTTAGCACTTTGAGGGGTAGCTCTAGGTAAAGAGGTATGGTCTTGTTTTTGGAGGATTTGTTCTCCTCCAAGGTCGCCCCAACCGAAAAATATCGACCAGGCTCTGCGATGGTAGTGGCCCCAGTGGGGTTGATTGAGGATTCGCGGTGGTCGTTGATTTTTAAGTTCCACAGGGTCTTCTCGTCTTATGTTCACATCCCCGCTTTTGCACGGGGAGATCAATTTCACTGATTATCTGTGAGAGACAGTTAAGACCTCGTTTAGCCATTCATACAAGTCTCGATTTATGGGACAATTGATTGCGCTACCTTTGCACGGTTAGGATACCGCGGCCGTTAAACCTAAGTCACCGGGCAGGCATCACCTTCAATACTTGTTTAATTTGCTGAAGGCTATGTTTTTGGTAAACAGTCGGGCCTTATTAATTTGCCGAGTTCCTTTCACAGATTTTAATCGCTCTTATAGGCGCTCCTGAGTCGGGTTAACAGGGTTAGTTAATACGTGGTCTTGTAGGGGTTTTTGTATCTGTCTAGGTCTGTTAATAATGTTTCTATGTAAGCTTGCGCCGTTAGAGGGGTGTGGCCCTGAGTTACTTATTTTAGCATTAATTCTCCTATATTCATAGGTTGACCTGTTTGTGATAAGGGAATCATCTTATTTTGGTATTTTTAGGTGGTGGAGCTTTGACGCACTCTTTTTTGATGGCTGCTTTAGGGCCCACGGTAGGATCAGTAGTAAGAATTATCCGCTAGTCGAGGTTGTGTCCTTTTTTAATGGAGCTGTCCCTCCATTAAATAGCTCTTAATCATCTCATTAGGGTTCAGGATGTCCGGTAGGGAGGATTAAGGGGGAACTTAGATTCGTTTCACAGGTAACCAGCTATCACCCAGCTCGGTTGGCTTTTCACCTCTACTGACAAGTCATCCCACTCTTTTGCAACAGAGACGGGTTCGCTCTCTTTAACTGCTTGAAAGTAGCTCGCTTGGGTTTCGGGGGGGCAAACTTTAGTTCACTTTGCTTGGTTGTTCTCGCTAAACCATGATGCAAAAGGTACAAGGGTTGATCTTTGCTGTCTGTCGCTTTGATTGTTTCACTGCTATTTCATCTTTCCCTTACGGTACTGGGGTCTCTATCGCGTCTAAGTGTCTTTTCTATCGCCTATACTAAGACTGTAAAATGCTTTAGTTTAATTAGTTTAGTAAATTCTTTAGTTTTGGTGTACTATTTGTGTGGTTGAGCTAGAGGGGGGGCTTCAAGACGATCCGGTCTAGTAGATATCTTTCAGGTGTAAGCTGAGTGCTTTGGTGTTATAGCTACGTCTTGATATTCTAAGTACACCTTCCGGTACACTTACCTTGTTACGACTTACCTCATCTTCAGCGTATTTATGGTATTAGTTATGTGGGATGTGGCTTTTGAGGAGGGTGACGGGCGGTATGTACGTGCCCCAGGGCCGGCTTAAAGTAGGCTCTATTGTCCCACTTTACTGCTAAATCCGCCTTCCAGAAGTGGTTTCACGCTTCTTTCCGTGTGCCCTATGAATAGGGAATGTAGCCCATTTCTTCCACTCCATAGGCTATACCTTGACCTGCCTTATTAGCGGGGTGCTATTGTGTCCACTGTTGTGCTCTCATTCGAGGTGGGCTGGCGACGGCGGTATGTAGTCTGTGTTGGCAAGGGGTGGTTGGGTTAATCGGGGATTATCGATTGTAGAACAGGCTCCTCTAGGTGGGTTTGGGGCACCGCCAAGTCCTTAGAGTTTTAAGCGTTTGTGCTCGTAGTTCTCTGGCGGATACTTCGGTGAAGTAAGTATCAAGATTTAGGGCCAGGCATAGTGGGGTATCTAATCCCAGTTTGGGCCCTGGCTTTCGTGGGTTTAAATCAGTCGTTAGTTCCTAAGATCATCTTAATGGTGTGTTTAGGTGCATCTTGGGCTTATGACAGCTCAGTTGCATTTTGATCTTAGTTAGCTAGGATAGGCATTTTACCACTCTTTACGCCGTGTCAATAGGACGGTTGATTTGGGTTTCTTGTATGACCGCGGTGGCTGGCACAAGATTTACCAACCCTTGAAGTTAGGCTGTTGCTATAACTAAGTCAAGTTTGCACTCATTGCTTAATGTTAATTACTGCTGAATACCCGTGGGGGCGTGGCTTAGCGAGGCGTCTTGGGCTACTACTTGGGTGTGCCTGATACCCGCTCCTCAAGGCCTGTATGGGGGTAGGTGGTCGAGGGCGTTTACACTGGGGCGCGGATACTTGCATGTATATATTTAGCAAAAACCAACCGTAAGGTTAGGACTAAGTCTTTTGTCCGCAGGCATGTTTTATGCCATCTTGGCAACTTCAGTGCCATGCTTTGTGTTAAGCTATGTGGACGGGGGTGTGGTTAGCTGATAGTTGAGTGGTGAGTGAGAGTGAAGTATATGAAATTATTGCTTGTGTTTACTATTTTTAGTACTGGAGTTTCTCTAATAAGTTTAAGTTATTTTGTATGTGTTTGTGTGTATATATACATCGTTCCGATGATGTCATGGAAGGGATGATTAATGGAGTTTTAGAGGTAGTTTGCTGGGATTGGGCGATGAAGGTTTATGCTACATGGTGGTTAGCGAAAGTTTACTGGTTTAGTTTGTGAAGCGCAGGGGTTGCGCTTAATGATTTGTTGTTTTGTGCTATGTCCAACGAGCATTCATCCAATAGCCCCATTTAACCCGGAGGGTGGAGGTAACATTAACTGAATGTGGTCAAAGTGCATCAGTGTCAGGATGATTCCCCATATACGCCAACCGTCTCATCGAGGGACCCTTGAAATATAGGATAGGCCGTGAGGCAGGTGTGTCCAGGCTTAGATTGTGGGACCCCCGAGATCACTGGGAATAGCCACCTGTGAGGTAACCCCGGAAAAAATAAGAGGAACCAGAGGCGCCAAAAAGCTGGAACATGCCGCGATTACGCATTGAGAAGGTGAAAGTACTCACAGATGCCACTTTGAAGGGCAAGGAGGGGTGAGTGAACCCAATGGATGGCCCTGACCGAGGAACCAGAGGCGCAAAAATGTGAGGAGGGCGAGGGGTTTAGGGGGAACGTATGGGCCTGAAGCTAGTCATACCGGACATTATGTGCAACGGGTTGCTGATTTCACGTGAGGAGTACGATTAATAAATCCGTCTGATACGAACTGCATGAGATATGTGGTGGAGAGTTGTTGTTGGAGCATGTCCTGTGAGCATTCATTAAAATGGGGTCTTGTTATGCGCTTGAGTGGAGTTGTATTGGGTGTTGTGGGGTATGGTCCTAGAACATTCATGCCGGGTGGTTTGGTAGGAGTGTGTTTAAGGGTTTAATGGCCGTGTACATGTATGGGTTTAGCACCTGCTTATAAGATAGTCCGTATATAATGTATATTACTGGTACTATAGTATGTATGTATATGGGGTATATAAATTTATGCACGAATACGCATAACCAAATACCCCCGCCTCGGGGGGGGAGGGGGGGGGGGGTTAAGCATAATGGCATAGATGGGGTAGAATTATTGGGGGCTTGCGGTTAGTTCCTGTAGTTGAGAACAATGGCGGCTTTTCGAGCCGCAGGCCTCGGGTAGTGTCCGGGCAGGAATAATGACTTATTTTATGTTTTTTTTAGGGATTTGCTTTGCGGTGGGTGTTTTGGGTGTGGCGTCGAATCCTTCGCCGTATTATGGGGTTGTTGGTTTGGTGTTAGCGTCTGTGGCGGGGTGCGGGTGGTTGCTGGGCCTTGGGGTTTCGTTCGTGGCTTTAGTGCTGTTTATGGTGTATTTGGGGGGTATGCTGGTGGTGTTTGTTTATTCAGTAGCTTTAGCAGCGGAGCCTTTCCCTGGGGCTTGGGGGGATTGACGGGTGATTGGATGTGCAGTAGCGTTTGTGGCAATTGTTTTTGGGGGGTTGGTGTTTGGGGGGTTTATGGGGGCTTGGAAGTTCGGGGTTTCTACTGTGAATAATGTTGGGGTGTTTGTTGTTCGGTCGGATTTTAGTGGAGTTTCCATGTTTTATTCACATGGGGCAGGGATGTTTTTAGTGGCGGGTTGGGGGCTGTTGTTGACTTTGTTTGTTGTATTGGAGCTTGTGCGGGGGTTGTCGCGGGGTGCTATTCGGGCGGTTTAGGGGTTAGGGTCAGAGAATAGTTTATTGAAAATGCCAGCTTTGGGAGCTGGAGATAAAGGTTTGAGTCCTTTTTTTCTGAGTTTGGGGTACTCTAAGAAGTGGTAAGTCTTCAATCTTTGGTTTACAAGACCAATGTTTTTATAAACTATTAGAGTATTTAGCAGTTGAGTATTTTGTTTTCTAGGGCGCTTGCGGCGGGGAGGAGAAATAGGAGGATAGTGAAGTAGGCGATTGAAGCGAGTTGGCCGATGATGATGAATGGGTGTTCGACGGGTTGGCTTCCTACTCATGTTAGGACGAGGAGGTCGGCGACTAGTACTCAGAATAGGAGCTGGGAGAGTGGTCGGAATGTTATTGCTCGTTGTTTTGATTTGTGCAGGAATGGGATTAGGAATAGGATCAGTACGGAGGCGGCCAGTGCTAATACGCCTCCTAGTTTATTTGGGATTGAACGTAGGATGGCGTAGGCGAATAGGAAGTATCATTCTGGCTTGATGTGTGGTGGGGTTACTAGCGGGTTTGCTGGGGTGAAGTTTTCTGGGTCTCCCAGGAGGTTAACCGCTCATGCTTCTTTCTTATGAGACGTTAGTAAACCAATTACATAGCCTTGTCAAGACTAAATCACAGGTAAAAATCCTGTACATCTCATGTGGCCAACCACTCCCAACTAGGATTCCAAGACGCCTCATCACCCATCATAGAAGAACTCGTTGAATTCCACGACCACGCCCTAATCGTTGCCCTAGCTATCTGCAGCCTAGTTCTCTACCTTTTAGCCCACATACTAACAGAAAAACTCTCGTCCAATGCTGTAGACGCCCAAGAAGTAGAGCTGATCTGGACAATCCTACCTGCTATCGTCCTGGTACTCCTCGCCCTCCCATCCCTACAAATCCTCTACATAATGGACGAAATCGACGAACCAGACCTCACCCTAAAAGCCATCGGCCACCAATGATACTGAAGCTACGAATACACAGACTTCAAAGACCTATCATTCGACTCCTACATAGTGCCCACCCCAGACTTACCCAACGGCCACTTCCGACTGCTAGAAGTTGACCACCGCGTAGTTATCCCAATAGAATCCCCCATCCGCGTGATCATTACTGCAGGAGACGTACTCCACTCCTGAGCAGTCCCAACGCTCGGAGTTAAAACAGACGCAATCCCAGGCCGACTAAACCAAACTTCATTCATTACCACCCGGCCTGGGATTTTTTACGGACAATGCTCAGAAATTTGCGGGGCTAATCACAGCTACATACCCATTGTAGTAGAATCAACCCCACTCCCACATTTCGAGGCCTGATCGTCCCTTCTATCATCATCCTAATCATTAAGAAGCTATGCAACAGCACTAGCCTTTTAAGCTAGCCAAAGAGGGACTTCCCCCTCCTTAATGATATGCCACAGCTTAACCCCGCACCATGATTTTCAATCATAATTATAACCTGATTAACCCTAGCACTCCTCATCCAACCAAAACTACTAGCCTTCACCACAACCAACCCCCCATCAAATAAGACCTCCCTCACTACCAAACCCACACCATGATCCTGACCATGAACCTAAGCTTCTTTGACCAATTTTCCAGCCCCAATCTATTTGGCATCCCCTTAATCCTACTATCCCTACTCTTCCCAGCCCTACTATTCCCGTCCCCAAACAACCGATGAATCGACAACCGCCTCTCTACTATCCAAACATGACTCCTTCACCTAATCACAAAACAACTAATAGTCCCACTCAACAAAAATGGCCACAAATGAGCCATAATATTTACATCCCTAATAATCATACTTCTTACAATCAACCTTCTAGGCCTCCTTCCATATACATTCACCCCAACCACCCAACTATCTATGAACATAGCCCTAGCCTTCCCACTATGGCTCGCCACACTACTAACAGTCATGTTTAACCATGTACGTGCCCCAGGGCCGGCTTAAAGTAGGCTCTATTGTCCCACTTTACTGCTAAATCCGCCTTCCAGAAGTGGTTTCACGCTTCTTTCCGTGTGCCCTATGAATAGGGAATGTAGCCCATTTCTTCCACTCCATAGGCTATACCTTGACCTGTCTTATTAGCGGGGTGCTATTGTGTCCACTGTTGTGCTCTCATTCGAGGTGGGCTGGCGACGGCGGTATGTAGGCTGTGTTGGCAAGGGGTGGTTGGGTTAATCGGGGATTATCGATTGTAGAACAGGCTCCTCTAGGTGGGTTTGGGGCACCGCCAAGTCCTTAGAGTTTTAAGCGTTTGTGCTCGTAGTTCTCTGGCGGATACTTCGGTAAAGTAAGTATCAAGATTTAGGGCCAGGCATAGTGGGGTATCTAATCCCAGTTTGGGCCCTGGCTTTCGTGGGTTTAAATCAGTCGTTAGTTCCTAAGATCATCTTAATGGTGTGTTTAGGTGCATCTTGGGCTTATGACAGCTCAGTTGCATTTTGATCTTAGTTAGCTAGGATAGGCATTTTACCACTCTTTACGCCGTGTCAATAGGACGGTTGATTTGGGTTTCTTGTATGACCGCGGTGGCTGGCACAAGATTTACCAACCCTTGAAGTTAGGCTGTTGCTATAACTAAGTCAAGTTTGCACTCATTGCTTAATGTTAATTACTGCTGAATACCCGTGGGGGCGTGGCTTAGCGAGGCGTCTTGGGCTACTACTTGGGTGTGCCTGATACCCGCTCCTCAAGGCCTGTATGGGGGTAGGTGGTCGAGGGCGTTTACACTGGGGCGCGGATACTTGCATGTATATATTTAGCAAAAACCAACCGTAAGGTTAGGACTAAGTCTTTTGTCCGCAGGCATGTTTTATGCCATCTTGGCAACTTCAGTGCCATGCTTTGTGTTAAGCTATGTGGACGGGGGTGTGGTTAGCTGATAGTTGAGTGGTGAGTGAGAGTGAAGTATATGAAATTATTGCTTGTGTTTACTATTTTTAGTACTGGAGTTTCTCTAAGTCCTAGGACTAGGAGGAAATGGTGTTTCATAGTGTGTAGGCGTCGGGATAGTCCGAGTATCGTCGGGGTATTCCTGCTAGGCCTAGGAAGTGCTGGGGGAAGAACGTTAGGTTTACTCCTGTAAATATTACCCCGAAGTGGGCTTTTGCTCATGTTTGGTGTAGGGTAAACCCAGTGAGTAGTGGGAATCAGTGAGTAAATCCTGCTAGAATGGCAAAGACGGCGCCTATGGATAGGACGTAGTGGAAGTGGGCAACTACGTAGTACGTGTCGTGCAGGGCGATGTCTAGGGAAGAGTTTGCAAGAACGATTCCTGTTAATCCTCCGATGGTAAATAGGAAGATAAATCCTAGAGCTCATAGTATTGGGGGGGTCTCATTTGATTGTTCCTCCGTGCAGGGTGGCTAGTCAGCTAAATACTTTGATTCCGGTAGGGATGGCAATGATTATAGTGGCTGATGTAAAGTAGGCTCGGGTATCAACGTCTATTCCTACTGTAAACATGTGGTGAGCTCAGACGATGAATCCTAGGAAGCCGATGGATAGTATGGCTCAGACTATTCCCATGTAGCCGAAGGGCTCCTTTTTGCCTGAGTAGTACGTGACTACGTGTGAGATGATTCCGAACCCCGGTAGGATCAGAATATAGACTTCTGGGTGTCCGAAGAATCAGAATAGGTGTTGGTACAGGATTGGGTCTCCTCCTCCAGCGGGGTCGAAGAATGTGGTGTTTAGGTTTCGATCAGTTAGTAATATTGTAATACCGGCGGCGAGTACGGGGAGTGATAGAAGGAGTAGGATGGCGGTAATTAGTACGGATCAGACAAATAGTGGGGTTTGGTATTGTGAGAGTGCGGGGGGTTTTATGTTGATGGCTGTGGTGATAAAGTTGATGGCCCCAAGGATGGAGGAGATACCGGCTAAGTGGAGTGAGAAGATAGCCAGGTCTACTGAAGCTCC
The DNA here is from genome assembly GCF_964211835.1 of Anser anser. Lineage (NCBI taxonomy): Eukaryota > Metazoa > Chordata > Aves > Anseriformes > Anatidae > Anser > Anser anser. The sequence goes on from NC_139726.1 coordinate 41,544,026, forward strand.
GGCGTGGGCAAGGTCACCTGCTAGGGGAGGGTAGACAGTTCAGCCTGTGCCGGCGCCAGCTTCTACAGTGGATGAGGCTAGTAGGAGGAGGAATGATGGGGGGAGGAGTCAAAAGCTTATGTTGTTTATTCGCGGGAATGCTATGTCGGGGGCACCGATTATGAGGGGGACTAATCAGTTGCCGAATCCTCCGATCATGATGGGTATGACTATAAAGAAGCTTATTACAAAGGCGTGAGCGGTAACGATTACATTGTAAATTTGGTCGTCGCCTAGGAGAGTTCCTGGTTGTCCTAGTTCTGCGCGGATTAATAGGCTGAGTGCGGTGCCGACTATTCCTGCTCATGCCCCGAAGATGAGGTACAGGGTGCCAATATCCTTATGGTTAGTGGAAAATAGTCATCGGTTGATGAAGGTGACGGGTAAGATGGCTGAGTGTTGAAGCGTTAGGCTGTAGTCCTTTTTACAGAGGTTTAATTCCTCTTCTTATCGGCTCTGTAGTGAAATTCATGTTGAGTTGCAAGCTCATCGATGCGCACTAGGGTGCGTCAGGGTCTTTGTAGGCAGAAGCCAATTGGTTTAGGCATTTAGCTGTTAACTAGAGTTTTGTGGGATCGAAGCCCATCTGTCTAGGGAGGCTTTAGCTTAATTAAAGCGTCTGACTTGCATTCAGAAGATACAGGTTAATATTCTGTAAGTCTTAATGTGCAGAAACTAAGAGGGTTTAACTCTTATTTAAGGCTTTGAAGGCCTTCGGTTTGGGGTGTTATCCTAAGTTTCTAGACAATGGCATGTATTATTGGGGACAGGGGAAGTAAGAGGATTGATAGTGAGGCAAGGACCGCAGTAGGTGTGCTTGGGGCTTTGCTAGTGTATCATTGTTTTATGTGGTTAGAGGAGTTGGGGGGAAGGGTAATTGTTGAGTGGTATGCGAGGCGTAGGTAGAAGAAGAGGCTGAGCAGTGATAGCATGGCAATTGCCATGGCTGCTGGTGTTATTTCCTGTTTAGTTAGTTCTTGGATGATAAGTCACTTTGGTATAAAGCCTGTTAATGGGGGGAGGCCTGCTAGGGATAAAAGTACTAGTATTAGGGTGGCGTTTAGCACTGGGGTTTTTGTTCATGAGGTTGTGATCATGGATAGGTTAAGGGCTTTGATTTTGTTAAGGGCTAGGAATACGGCTGATGTTATGATTGTGTATAGGTAGAAGGTAAGTAAGGCCAATTTGGGGCTGTAAACTAGGATGATGGCGATTCAGCCTAAGTGGGAGATGGACGAGAAGGCTAGGATTTTGCGTGTTTGTGTTTGGTTCAGTCCTATTCAGCCTCCTAGTGCTGTTGAGGCTAGGGCCATGGCGGTGAGTAGAGCTGGGTCGAGGGATTTGGATGTTAGTAGGAGCAGGGTTAGTGGGGGGAATTTTATGAGGGTCGAGAGTAGCAGGGCTGTTATTAGTGGCGATCCTTGTAGTACTTCTGGGAATCAGAAGTGAAATGGCACTAGGCCCAGTTTAATAGCGATTGCTGCTGTCAGTAGTAGACAGGAGGTTGGGTGGTTTATTTGTGTGATGTCTCATTGGCCGGTGACTCAGGCATTGGTTATGCTAGAGAATAGGACCAGGGCGGAAGCAGCTGCTTGGGTTAGGAAGTATTTCGTTGCGGCTTCTACTGCTCGTGGGTGGTGGGATTTGGCAATTAGGGGAATGATGGCTAGTGTGTTGATCTCCAGTCCTGTCCAGGCCAGAACTCAGTGGTTGCTGGAAATTGTGATTGTGGTGCCCAAGATGAGGCTGAAGGTTATGATTGGGGTCGCGTAAGGGTTCATTAGTAGAGGAGGGGGTTAAACCATCATTTTCGGGGTATGGGCCCGATAGCTTGATTAGCTGACTCTACTAGAAAATAATATAAGGGAAGTATGGAGAATTTTGATTTCTCTTGTGTGGGTTCAATTCCTACTTTTCTAAGGTCAACAGGAAATGAGAGGGCTGTTATACCTCTATGTTCACTTTATCATAGTGACCCTTTGTAGTTCAGGCACATTTCCTTATGTAAGGAGGTAGGCCTGCATAGCAGATAGGTATGCTGATGTGTCAGAGGCACAGAGCTAGTGTGAGGGGTAGGAAGTTTTTTCATAGTAGGTGCATTAGTTGGTCATATCGGAATCGTGGGTATGAAGCTCGGACCCATAAGAAACCAGAAGATAGTAGGAGGACTTTTGTGGCTAGGATGACGGGGAATAGTTCTGTGGGTGGCCCTAGGGCGCTTGGGTTTAGGAATATGATGGCTGTAAGTGTATTTATTAGCATAATGTTCGCATATTCAGCTAGGAAGAATAAGGCGAAGGGTCCTGCGGCGTATTCAACGTTAAACCCTGAGACTAGCTCAGATTCACCCTCTGTGAGGTCAAAAGGAGCTCGGTTTGTCTCTGCTAGGGTGGATACGTATCATATTATTGCTAGGGGTCATGAGGAGAAAATGAAGTATAGAGGCTCCTGTGCGACGGCAAAGGAGCTGAGTGTGTAGCTTCCGCTTAGTATGATTATTGATAGCAGGATTATGGCCAGTGTCACTTCGTATGAAATGGTCTGTGCTACTGCCCGTAGGGCTCCGATTAGTGCGTATTTTGAGTTCGAGGCTCAGCCTGATCATAGGACTGAGTAGACGGCTAGGCTTGACATGGCTATTAGGAAGAGAACTCCGAGGTTTAGATCTGCTAGGGGAAATGGGAGTGGTAGTGGTGCTCAAGTGGTGAGGGCCAGGACAAGGGCTAGTATTGGTATCAGAATGAATAGAAGTGGGGAAGAGGTAGAGGGTCGGATGGGCTCTTTGGTAAATAGTTTCAGTCCGTCCGCAAATGGTTGAAGTAGGCCAAAAGGCCCGACAACGTTAGGGCCTTTGCGGGATTGTATGTAGCTTAGGATTTTCCGTTCTACTAGGGTTAGGAAGGCTACGGCAATCAGGATTGGGATGATGTATAGGAGGGATATAACGAGGCAGCTTAGTGTTGTTATTTGAATCATGGGTGAAGCTAGGGAGAGGATTTGAACCTCTGGGGAAAGGGCTTAAGCCTTCTGCACTTGCCGGGCTCTGCCACTCTAGCTGGTCCTTTTCTAGGATTGAAAGTGGTGGGGGAAGGCCCTCTTCACGGTTTAGTTGGTTTCACTGCTTAGAGGGGGGGGGCGTGCTTGTGGTATTGGCCCCACTTTCCCGGTCCTTTCGTACTGGGGAGAGTGTGTCATAGATAGAAACCGACCTGGATTGCTCCGGTCTGAACTCAGATCACGTAGGACTGTTAATCGTTGAACAAACGAACCCTTAATAGCGGCTGCACCATTAGGATGTCCTGATCCAACATCGAGGTCGTAAACCCCCCTGTCGATATGGGCTCTTGAGGGGGATTGCGCTGTTATCCCTGGGGTAGCTTGGTCCATTAATCAATTATATTGGGTCTGGTCACTGTTAGCACTTTGAGGGGTAGCTCTAGGTAAAGAGGTATGGTCTTGTTTTTGGAGGATTTGTTCTCCTCCAAGGTCGCCCCAACCGAAAAATATCGACCAGGCTCTGCGATGGTAGTGGCCCCAGTGGGGTTGATTGAGGATTCGCGGTGGTCGTTGATTTTTAAGTTCCACAGGGTCTTCTCATCTTATGTTCACATCCCCGCTTTTGCACGGGGAGATCAATTTCACTGATTATCTGTGAGAGACAGTTAAGACCTCGTTTAGCCATTCATACAAGTCTCGATTTATGGGACAATTGATTGCGCTACCTTTGCACGGTTAGGATACCGCGGCCGTTAAACCTAAGTCACCGGGCAGGCATCACCTTCAATACTTGTTTAATTTGCTGAAGGCTATGTTTTTGGTAAACAGTCGGGCCTTATTAATTTGCCGAGTTCCTTTCACAGATTTTAATCGCTCTTATAGGCGCTCCTGAGTCGGGTTAACAGGGTTAGTTAATACGTGGTCTTGTAGGGGTTTTTGTATCTGTCTAGGTCTGTTAATAATGTTTCTATGTAAGCTTGCGCCGTTAGAGGGGTGTGGCCCTGAGTTACTTATTTTAGCATTAATTCTCCTATATTCATAGGTTGACCTGTTTGTGATAAGGGAATCATCTTATTTTGGTATTTTTAGGTGGTGGAGCTTTGACGCACTCTTTTTTGATGGCTGCTTTAGGGCCCACGGTAGGATCAGTAGTAAGAATTATCCGCTAGTCGAGGTTGTGTCCTTTTTTAATGGAGCTGTCCCTCCATTAAATAGCTCTTAATCATCTCATTAGGGTTCAGGATGTCCGGTAGGGAGGATTAAGGGGGAACTTAGATTCGTTTCACAGGTAACCAGCTATCACCCAGCTCGGTTGGCTTTTCACCTCTACTGACAAGTCATCCCACTCTTTTGCAACAGAGACGGGTTCGCTCTCTTTAACTGCTTGAAAGTAGCTCGCTTGGGTTTCGGGGGGGCAAACTTTAGTTCACTTTGCTTGGTTGTTCTCGCTAAACCATGATGCAAAAGGTACAAGGGTTGATCTTTGCTGTCTGTCGCTTTGATTGTTTCACTGCTATTTCATCTTTCCCTTACGGTACTGGGGTCTCTATCGCGTCTAAGTGTCTTTTCTATCGCCTATACTAAGACTGTAAAATGCTTTAGTTTAATTAGTTTAGTAAATTCTTTAGTTTTGGTGTACTATTTGTGTGGTTGAGCTAGAGGGGGGGCTTCAAGACGATCCGGTCTAGTAGATATCTTTCAGGTGTAAGCTGAGTGCTTTGGTGTTATAGCTACGTCTTGATATTCTAAGTACACCTTCCGGTACACTTACCTTGTTACGACTTACCTCATCTTCAGCGTATTTATGGTATTAGTTATGTGGGATGTGGCTTTTGAGGAGGGTGACGGGCGGTATGTACGTGCCCCAGGGCCGGCTTAAAGTAGGCTCTATTGTCCCACTTTACTGCTAAATCCGCCTTCCAGAAGTGGTTTCACGCTTCTTTCCGTGTGCCCTATGAATAGGGAATGTAGCCCATTTCTTCCACTCCATAGGCTATACCTTGACCTGTCTTATTAGCGGGGTGCTATTGTGTCCACTGTTGTGCTCTCATTCGAGGTGGGCTGGCGACGGCGGTATGTAGTCTGTGTTGGCAAGGGGTGGTTGGGTTAATCGGGGATTATCGATTGTAGAACAGGCTCCTCTAGGTGGGTTTGGGGCACCGCCAAGTCCTTAGAGTTTTAAGCGTTTGTGCTCGTAGTTCTCTGGCGGATACTTCGGTAAAGTAAGTATCAAGATTTAGGGCCAGGCATAGTGGGGTATCTAATCCCAGTTTGGGCCCTGGCTTTCGTGGGTTTAAATCAGTCGTTAGTTCCTAAGATCATCTTAATGGTGTGTTTAGGTGCATCTTGGGCTTATGACAGCTCAGTTGCATTTTGATCTTAGTTAGCTAGGATAGGCATTTTACCACTCTTTACGCCGTGTCAATAGGACGGTTGATTTGGGTTTCTTGTATGACCGCGGTGGCTGGCACAAGATTTACCAACCCTTGAAGTTAGGCTGTTGCTATAACTAAGTCAAGTTTGCACTCATTGCTTAATGTTAATTACTGCTGAATACCCGTGGGGGCGTGGCTTAGCGAGGCGTCTTGGGCTACTACTTGGGTGTGCCTGATACCCGCTCCTCAAGGCCTGTATGGGGGTAGGTGGTCGAGGGCGTTTACACTGGGGCGCGGATACTTGCATGTATATATTTAGCAAAAACCAACCGTAAGGTTAGGACTAAGTCTTTTGTCCGCAGGCATGTTTTATGCCATCTTGGCAACTTCAGTGCCATGCTTTGTGTTAAGCTATGTGGACGGGGGTGTGGTTAGCTGATAGTTGAGTGGTGAGTGAGAGTGAAGTATATGAAATTATTGCTTGTGTTTACTATTTTTAGTACTGGAGTTTCTCTAATAAGTTTAAGTTATTTTGTATGTGTTTGTGTGTATATATACATCGTTCCGATGATGTCATGGAAGGGATGATTAATGGAGTTTTAGAGGTAGTTTGCTGGGATTGGGCGATGAAGGTTTATGCTACATGGTGGTTAGCGAAAGTTTACTGGTTTAGTTTGTGAAGCGCAGGGGTTGCGCTTAATGATTTGTTGTTTTGTGCTATGTCCAACGAGCATTCATCCAATAGCCCCATTTAACCCGGAGGGTGGAGGTAACATTAACTGAATGTGGTCAAAGTGCATCAGTGTCAGGATGATTCCCCATATACGCCAACCGTCTCATCGAGGGACCCTTGAAATATAGGATAGGCCGTGAGGCAGGTGTGTCCAGGCTTAGATTGTGGGACCCCCGAGATCACTGGGAATAGCCACCTGTGAGGTAACCCCGGAAAAAATAAGAGGAACCAGAGGCGCCAAAAAGCTGGAACATGCCGCGATTACGCATTGAGAAGGTGAAAGTACTCACAGATGCCACTTTGAAGGGCAAGGAGGGGTGAGTGAACCCAATGGATGGCCCTGACCGAGGAACCAGAGGCGCAAAAATGTGAGGAGGGCGAGGGGTTTAGGGGGAACGTATGGGCCTGAAGCTAGTCATACCGGACATTATGTGCAACGGGTTGCTGATTTCACGTGAGGAGTACGATTAATAAATCCGTCTGATACGAACTGCATGAGATATGTGGTGGAGAGTTGTTGTTGGAGCATGTCCTGTGAGCATTCATTAAAATGGGGTCTTGTTATGCGCTTGAGTGGAGTTGTATTGGGTGTTGTGGGGTATGGTCCTAGAACATTCATGCCGGGTGGTTTGGTAGGAGTGTGTTTAAGGGTTTAATGGCCGTGTACATGTATGGGTTTAGCACCTGCTTATAAGATAGTCCGTATATAATGTATATTACTGGTACTATAGTATGTATGTATATGGGGTATATAAATTTATGCACGAATATGCATAACCAAATACCCCCGCCTCGGGGGGGGAGGGGGGGGGGGTTAAGCATAATGGCATAGATGGGGTAGAATTATTGGGGGCTTGCGGTTAGTTCCTGTAGTTGAGAACAATGGCGGCTTTTCGAGCCGCAGGCCTCGGGTAGTGTCCGGGCAGGAATAATGACTTATTTTATGTTTTTTTTAGGGATTTGCTTTGCGGTGGGTGTTTTGGGTGTGGCGTCGAATCCTTCGCCGTATTATGGGGTTGTTGGTTTGGTGTTAGCGTCTGTGGCGGGGTGCGGGTGGTTGCTGGGCCTTGGGGTTTCGTTCGTGGCTTTAGTGCTGTTTATGGTGTATTTGGGGGGTATGCTGGTGGTGTTTGTTTATTCAGTAGCTTTAGCAGCGGAGCCTTTCCCTGGGGCTTGGGGGGATTGACGGGTGATTGGATGTGCAGTAGCGTTTGTGGCAATTGTTTTTGGGGGGTTGGTGTTTGGGGGGTTTATGGGGGCTTGGAAGTTCGGGGTTTCTACTGTGAATAATGTTGGGGTGTTTGTTGTTCGGTCGGATTTTAGTGGAGTTTCCATGTTTTATTCACATGGGGCAGGGATGTTTTTAGTGGCGGGTTGGGGGCTGTTGTTGACTTTGTTTGTTGTATTGGAGCTTGTGCGGGGGTTGTCGCGGGGTGCTATTCGGGCGGTTTAGGGGTTAGGGTCAGAGAATAGTTTATTGAAAATGCCAGCTTTGGGAGCTGGAGATAAAGGTTTGAGTCCTTTTTTTCTGAGTTTGGGGTACTCTAAGAAGTGGTAAGTCTTCAATCTTTGGTTTACAAGACCAATGTTTTTATAAACTATTAGAGTATTTAGCAGTTGAGTATTTTGTTTTCTAGGGCGCTTGCGGCGGGGAGGAGAAATAGGATAGTGAAGTAGGCGATTGAAGCGAGTTGGCCGATGATGATGAATGGGTGTTCGACGGGTTGGCTTCCTACTCATGTTAGGACGAGGAGGTCGGCGACTAGTACTCAGAATAGGAGCTGGGAGAGTGGTCGGAATGTTATTGCTCGTTGTTTTGATTTGTGCAGGAATGGGATTAGGAATAGGATCAGTACGGAGGCGGCCAGTGCTAATACGCCTCCTAGTTTATTTGGGATTGAACGTAGGATGGCGTAGGCGAATAGGAAGTATCATTCTGGCTTGATGTGTGGTGGGGTTACTAGTGGGTTTGCTGGGGTGAAGTTTTCTGGGTCTCCCAGGAGGTTAACCGCTCATGCTTCTTTCTTATGAGACGTTAGTAAACCAATTACATAGCCTTGTCAAGACTAAATCACAGGTAAAAATCCTGTACATCTCATGTGGCCAACCACTCCCAACTAGGATTCCAAGACGCCTCATCACCCATCATAGAAGAACTCGTTGAATTCCACGACCACGCCCTAATCGTTGCCCTAGCTATCTGCAGCCTAGTTCTCTACCTTTTAGCCCACATACTAACAGAAAAACTCTCGTCCAATGCTGTAGACGCCCAAGAAGTAGAGCTGATCTGGACAATCCTACCTGCTATCGTCCTGGTACTCCTCGCCCTCCCATCCCTACAAATCCTCTACATAATGGACGAAATCGACGAACCAGACCTCACCCTAAAAGCCATCGGCCACCAATGATACTGAAGCTACGAATACACAGACTTCAAAGACCTATCATTCGACTCCTACATAGTGCCCACCCCAGACTTACCCAACGGCCACTTCCGACTGCTAGAAGTTGACCACCGCGTAGTTATCCCAATAGAATCCCCCATCCGCGTGATCATTACTGCAGGAGACGTACTCCACTCCTGAGCAGTCCCAACGCTCGGAGTTAAAACAGACGCAATCCCAGGCCGACTAAACCAAACTTCATTCATTACCACCCGGCCTGGGATTTTTTACGGACAATGCTCAGAAATTTGCGGGGCTAATCACAGCTACATACCCATTGTAGTAGAATCAACCCCACTCCCACATTTCGAGGCCTGATCGTCCCTTCTATCATCATCCTAATCATTAAGAAGCTATGCAACAGCACTAGCCTTTTAAGCTAGCCAAAGAGGGACTTCCCCCTCCTTAATGATATGCCACAGCTTAACCCCGCACCATGATTTTCAATCATAATTATAACCTGATTAACCCTAGCACTCCTCATCCAACCAAAACTACTAGCCTTCACCACAACCAACCCCCCATCAAATAAGACCTCCCTCACTACCAAACCCACACCATGATCCTGACCATGAACCTAAGCTTCTTTGACCAATTTTCCAGCCCCAATCTATTTGGCATCCCCTTAATCCTACTATCCCTACTCTTCCCAGCCCTACTATTCCCGTCCCCAAACAACCGATGAATCGACAACCGCCTCTCTACTATCCAAACATGACTCCTTCACCTAATCACAAAACAACTAATAGTCCCACTCAACAAAAATGGCCACAAATGAGCCATAATATTTACATCCCTAATAATCATACTTCTTACAATCAACCTTCTAGGCCTCCTTCCATATACATTCACCCCAACCACCCAACTATCTATGAACATAGCCCTAGCCTTCCCACTATGGCTCGCCACACTACTAACAGTCATGTTTAACCATGTACGTGCCCCAGGGCCGGCTTAAAGTAGGCTCTATTGTCCCACTTTACTGCTAAATCCGCCTTCCAGAAGTGGTTTCACGCTTCTTTCCGTGTGCCCTATGAATAGGGAATGTAGCCCATTTCTTCCACTCCATAGGCTATACCTTGACCTGTCTTATTAGCGGGGTGCTATTGTGTCCACTGTTGTGCTCTCATTCGAGGTGGGCTGGCGACGGCGGTATGTAGTCTGTGTTGGCAAGGGGTGGTTGGGTTAATCGGGGATTATCGATTGTAGAACAGGCTCCTCTAGGTGGGTTTGGGGCACCGCCAAGTCCTTAGAGTTTTAAGCGTTTGTGCTCGTAGTTCTCTGGCGGATACTTCGGTAAAGTAAGTATCAAGATTTAGGGCCAGGCATAGTGGGGTATCTAATCCCAGTTTGGGCCCTGGCTTTCGTGGGTTTAAATCAGTCGTTAGTTCCTAAGATCATCTTAATGGTGTGTTTAGGTGCATCTTGGGCTTATGACAGCTCAGTTGCATTTTGATCTTAGTTAGCTAGGATAGGCATTTTACCACTCTTTACGCCGTGTCAATAGGACGGTTGATTTGGGTTTCTTGTATGACCGCGGTGGCTGGCACAAGATTTACCAACCCTTGAAGTTAGGCTGTTGCTATAACTAAGTCAAGTTTGCACTCATTGCTTAATGTTAATTACTGCTGAATACCCGTGGGGGCGTGGCTTAGCGAGGCGTCTTGGGCTACTACTTGGGTGTGCCTGATACCCGCTCCTCAAGGCCTGTATGGGGGTAGGTGGTCGAGGGCGTTTACACTGGGGCGCGGATACTTGCATGTATATATTTAGCAAAAACCAACCGTAAGGTTAGGACTAAGTCTTTTGTCCGCAGGCATGTTTTATGCCATCTTGGCAACTTCAGTGCCATGCTTTGTGTTAAGCTATGTGGACGGGGGTGTGGTTAGCTGATAGTTGAGTGGTGAGTGAGAGTGAAGTATATGAAATTATTGCTTGTGTTTACTATTTTTAGTACTGGAGTTTCTCTAATAAGTTTAAGTTATTTTGTATGTGTTTGTGTGTATATATACATCGTTCCGATGATGTCATGGAAGGGATGATTAATGGAGTTTTAGAGGTAGTTTGCTGGGATTGGGCGATGAAGGTTTATGCTACATGGTGGTTAGCGAAAGTTTACTGGTTTAGTTTGTGAAGCGCAGGGGTTGCGCTTAATGATTTGTTGTTTTGTGCTATGTCCAACGAGCATTCATCCAATAGCCCCATTTAACCCGGAGGGTGGAGGTAACATTAACTGAATGTGGTCAAAGTGCATCAGTGTCAGGATGATTCCCCATATACGCCAACCGTCTCATCGAGGGACCCTTGAAATATAGGATAGGCCGTGAGGCAGGTGTGTCCAGGCTTAGATTGTGGGACCCCCGAGATCACTGGGAATAGCCACCTGTGAGGTAACCCCGGAAAAAATAAGAGGAACCAGAGGCGCCAAAAAGCTGGAACATGCCGCGATTACGCATTGAGAAGGTGAAAGTACTCACAGATGCCACTTTGAAGGGCAAGGAGGGGTGAGTGAACCCAATGGATGGCCCTGACCGAGGAACCAGAGGCGCAAAAATGTGAGGAGGGCGAGGGGTTTAGGGGGAACGTATGGGCCTGAAGCTAGTCATACCGGACATTATGTGCAACGGGTTGCTGATTTCACGTGAGGAGTACGATTAATAAATCCGTCTGATACGAACTGCATGAGATATGTGGTGGAGAGTTGTTGTTGGAGCATGTCCTGTGAGCATTCATTAAAATGGGGTCTTGTTATGCGCTTGAGTGGAGTTGTATTGGGTGTTGTGGGGTATGGTCCTAGAACATTCATGCCGGGTGGTTTGGTAGGAGTGTGTTTAAGGGTTTAATGGCCGTGTACATGTATGGGTTTAGCACCTGCTTATAAGATAGTCCGTATATAATGTATATTACTGGTACTATAGTATGTATGTATATGGGGTATATAAATTTATGCACGAATATGCATAACCAAATACCCCCGCCTCGGGGGGGGAGGGGGGGGGGGTTAAGCATAATGGCATAGATGGGGTAGAATTATTGGGGGCTTGCGGTTAGTTCCTGTAGTTGAGAACAATGGCGGCTTTTCGAGCCGCAGGCCTCGGGTAGTGTCCGGGCAGGAATAATGACTTATTTTATGTTTTTTTTAGGGATTTGCTTTGCGGTGGGTGTTTTGGGTGTGGCGTCGAATCCTTCGCCGTATTATGGGGTTGTTGGTTTGGTGTTAGCGTCTGTGGCGGGGTGCGGGTGGTTGCTGGGCCTTGGGGTTTCGTTCGTGGCTTTAGTGCTGTTTATGGTGTATTTGGGGGGTATGCTGGTGGTGTTTGTTTATTCAGTAGCTTTAGCAGCGGAGCCTTTCCCTGGGGCTTGGGGGGATTGACGGGTGATTGGATGTGCAGTAACGTTTGTGGCAATTGTTTTTGGGGGGTTGGTGTTTGGGGGGTTTATGGGGGCTTGGAAGTTCGGGGTTTCTACTGTGAATAATGTTGGGGTGTTTGTTGTTCGGTCGGATTTTAGTGGAGTTTCCATGTTTTATTCACATGGGGCAGGGATGTTTTTAGTGGCGGGTTGGGGGCTGTTGTTGACTTTGTTTGTTGTATTGGAGCTTGTGCGGGGGTTGTCGCGGGGTGCTATTCGGGCGGTTTAGGGGTTAGGGTCAGAGAATAGTTTATTGAAAATGCCAGCTTTGGGAGCTGGAGATAAAGGTTTGAGTCCTTTTTTTCTGAGTTTGGGGTACTCTAAGAAGTGGTAAGTCTTCAATCTTTGGTTTACAAGACCAATGTTTTTATAAACTATTAGAGTATTTAGCAGTTGAGTATTTTGTTTTCTAGGGCGCTTGCGGCGGGGAGGAGAAATAGGGGGATAGTGAAGTAGGCGATTGAAGCGAGTTGGCCGATGATGATGAATGGGTGTTCGACGGGTTGGCTTCCTACTCATGTTAGGACGAGGAGGTCGGCGACTAGTACTCAGAATAGGAGCTGGGAGAGTGGTCGGAATGTTATTGCTCGTTGTTTTGATTTGTGCAGGAATGGGATTAGGAATAGGATCAGTACGGAGGCGGCCAGTGCTAATACGCCTCCTAGTTTATTTGGGATTGAACGTAGGATGGCGTAGGCGAATAGGAAGTATCATTCTGGCTTGATGTGTGGTGGGGTTACTAGTGGGTTTGCTGGGGTGAAGTTTTCTGGGTCTCCCAGGAGGTTAACCGCTCATGCTTCTTTCTTATGAGACGTTAGTAAACCAATTACATAGCCTTGTCAAGACTAAATCACAGGTAAAAATCCTGTACATCTCATGTGGCCAACCACTCCCAACTAGGATTCCAAGACGCCTCATCACCCATCATAGAAGAACTCGTTGAATTCCACGACCACGCCCTAATCGTTGCCCTAGCTATCTGCAGCCTAGTTCTCTACCTTTTAGCCCACATACTAACAGAAAAACTCTCGTCCAATGCTGTAGACGCCCAAGAAGTAGAGCTGATCTGGACAATCCTACCTGCTATCGTCCTGGTACTCCTCGCCCTCCCATCCCTACAAATCCTCTACATAATGGACGAAATCGACGAACCAGACCTCACCCTAAAAGCCATCGGCCACCAATGATACTGAAGCTACGAATACACAGACTTCAAAGACCTATCATTCGACTCCTACATAGTGCCCACCCCAGACTTACCCAACGGCCACTTCCGACTGCTAGAAGTTGACCACCGCGTAGTTATCCCAATAGAATCCCCCATCCGCGTGATCATTACTGCAGGAGACGTACTCCACTCCTGAGCAGTCCCAACGCTCGGAGTTAAAACAGACGCAATCCCAGGCCGACTAAACCAAACTTCATTCATTACCACCCGGCCTGGGATTTTTTACGGACAATGCTCAGAAATTTGCGGGGCTAATCACAGCTACATACCCATTGTAGTAGAATCAACCCCACTCCCACATTTCGAGGCCTGATCGTCCCTTCTATCATCATCCTAATCATTAAGAAGCTATGCAACAGCACTAGCCTTTTAAGCTAGCCAAAGAGGGACTTCCCCCTCCTTAATGATATGCCACAGCTTAACCCCGCACCATGATTTTCAATCATAATTATAACCTGATTAACCCTAGCACTCCTCATCCAACCAAAACTACTAGCCTTCACCACAACCAACCCCCCATCAAATAAGACCTCCCTCACTACCAAACCCACACCATGATCCTGACCATGAACCTAAGCTTCTTTGACCAATTTTCCAGCCCCAATCTATTTGGCATCCCCTTAATCCTACTATCCCTACTCTTCCCAGCCCTACTATTCCCGTCCCCAAACAACCGATGAATCAACAACCGCCTTTCTACTATCCAAACATGACTCCTTCACCTAATCACAAAACAACTAATAGTCCCACTCAACAAAAATGGCCACAAATGAGCCATAATATTTACATCCCTAATAATCATACTTCTTACAATCAACCTTCTAGGCCTCCTTCCATATACATTCACCCCAACCACCCAACTATCTATGAACATAGCCCTAGCCTTCCCACTATGGCTCGCCACACTACTAACAGTCATGTTTAACCATGTACGTGCCCCAGGGCCGGCTTAAAGTAGGCTCTATTGTCCCACTTTACTGCTAAATCCGCCTTCCAGAAGTGGTTTCACGCTTCTTTCCGTGTGCCCTATGAATAGGGAATGTAGCCCATTTCTTCCACTCCATAGGCTATACCTTGACCTGTCTTATTAGCGGGGTGCTATTGTGTCCACTGTTGTGCTCTCATTCGAGGTGGGCTGGCGACGGCGGTATGTAGGCTGTGTTGGCAAGGGGTGGTTGGGTTAATCGGGGATTATCGATTGTAGAACAGGCTCCTCTAGGTGGGTTTGGGGCACCGCCAAGTCCTTAGAGTTTTAAGCGTTTGTGCTCGTAGTTCTCTGGCGGATACTTCGGTAAAGTAAGTATCAAGATTTAGGGCCAGGCATAGTGGGGTATCTAATCCCAGTTTGGGCCCTGGCTTTCGTGGGTTTAAATCAGTCGTTAGTTCCTAAGATCATCTTAATGGTGTGTTTAGGTGCATCTTGGGCTTATGACAGCTCAGTTGCATTTTGATCTTAGTTAGCTAGGATAGGCATTTTACCACTCTTTACGCCGTGTCAATAGGACGGTTGATTTGGGTTTCTTGTATGACCGCGGTGGCTGGCACAAGATTTACCAACCCTTGAAGTTAGGCTGTTGCTATAACTAAGTCAAGTTTGCACTCATTGCTTAATGTTAATTACTGCTGAATACCCGTGGGGGCGTGGCTTAGCGAGGCGTCTTGGGCTACTACTTGGGTGTGCCTGATACCCGCTCCTCAAGGCCTGTATGGGGGTAGGTGGTCGAGGGCGTTTACACTGGGGCGCGGATACTTGCATGTATATATTTAGCAAAAACCAACCGTAAGGTTAGGACTAAGTCTTTTGTCCGCAGGCATGTTTTATGCCATCTTGGCAACTTCAGTGCCATGCTTTGTGTTAAGCTATGTGGACGGGGGTGTGGTTAGCTGATAGTTGAGTGGTGAGTGAGAGTGAAGTATATGAAATTATTGCTTGTGTTTACTATTTTTAGTACTGGAGTTTCTCTAATAAGTTTAAGTTATTTTGTATGTGTTTGTGTGTATATATACATCGTTCCGATGATGTCATGGAAGGGATGATTAATGGAGTTTTAGAGGTAGTTTGCTGGGATTGGGCGATGAAGGTTTATGCTACATGGTGGTTAGCGAAAGTTTACTGGTTTAGTTTGTGAAGCGCAGGGGTTGCGCTTAATGATTTGTTGTTTTGTGCTATGTCCAACGAGCATTCATCCAATAGCCCCATTTAACCCGGAGGGTGGAGGTAACATTAACTGAATGTGGTCAAAGTGCATCAGTGTCAGGATGATTCCCCATATACGCCAACCGTCTCATCGAGGGACCCTTGAAATATAGGATAGGCCGTGAGGCAGGTGTGTCCAGGCTTAGATTGTGGGACCCCCGAGATCACTGGGAATAGCCACCTGTGAGGTAACCCCGGAAAAAATAAGAGGAACCAGAGGCGCCAAAAAGCTGGAACATGCCGCGATTACGCATTGAGAAGGTGAAAGTACTCACAGATGCCACTTTGAAGGGCAAGGAGGGGTGAGTGAACCCAATGGATGGCCCTGACCGAGGAACCAGAGGCGCAAAAATGTGAGGAGGGCGAGGGGTTTAGGGGGAACGTATGGGCCTGAAGCTAGTCATACCGGACATTATGTGCAACGGGTTGCTGATTTCACGTGAGGAGTACGATTAATAAATCCGTCTGATACGAACTGCATGAGATATGTGGTGGAGAGTTGTTGTTGGAGCATGTCCTGTGAGCATTCATTAAAATGGGGTCTTGTTATGCGCTTGAGTGGAGTTGTATTGGGTGTTGTGGGGTATGGTCCTAGAACATTCATGCCGGGTGGTTTGGTAGGAGTGTGTTTAAGGGTTTAATGGCCGTGTACATGTATGGGTTTAGCACCTGCTTATAAGATAGTCCGTATATAATGTATATTACTGGTACTATAGTATGTATGTATATGGGGTATATAAATTTATGCACGAATATGCATAACCAAATACCCCCGCCTCGGGGGGGGAGGGGGGGGGGGTTAAGCATAATGGCATAGATGGGGTAGAATTATTGGGGGCTTGCGGTTAGTTCCTGTAGTTGAGAACAATGGCGGCTTTTCGAGCCGCAGGCCTCGGGTAGTGTCCGGGCAGGAATAATGACTTATTTTATGTTTTTTTTAGGGATTTGCTTTGCGGTGGGTGTTTTGGGTGTGGCGTCGAATCCTTCGCCGTATTATGGGGTTGTTGGTTTGGTGTTAGCGTCTGTGGCGGGGTGCGGGTGGTTGCTGGGCCTTGGGGTTTCGTTCGTGGCTTTAGTGCTGTTTATGGTGTATTTGGGGGGTATGCTGGTGGTGTTTGTTTATTCAGTAGCTTTAGCAGCGGAGCCTTTCCCTGGGGCTTGGGGGGATTGACGGGTGATTGGATGTGCAGTAGCGTTTGTGGCAATTGTTTTTGGGGGGTTGGTGTTTGGGGGGTTTATGGGGGCTTGGAAGTTCGGGGTTTCTACTGTGAATAATGTTGGGGTGTTTGTTGTTCGGTCGGATTTTAGTGGAGTTTCCATGTTTTATTCACATGGGGCAGGGATGTTTTTAGTGGCGGGTTGGGGGCTGTTGTTGACTTTGTTTGTTGTATTGGAGCTTGTGCGGGGGTTGTCGCGGGGTGCTATTCGGGCGGTTTAGGGGTTAGGGTCAGAGAATAGTTTATTGAAAATGCCAGCTTTGGGAGCTGGAGATAAAGGTTTGAGTCCTTTTTTTCTGAGTTTGGGGTACTCTAAGAAGTGGTAAGTCTTCAATCTTTGGTTTACAAGACCAATGTTTTTATAAACTATTAGAGTATTTAGCAGTTGAGTATTTTGTTTTCTAGGGCGCTTGCGGCGGGGAGGAGAAATAGGGGGATAGTGAAGTAGGCGATTGAAGCGAGTTGGCCGATGATGATGAATGGGTGTTCGACGGGTTGGCTTCCTACTCATGTTAGGACGAGGAGGTCGGCGACTAGTACTCAGAATAGGAGCTGGGAGAGTGGTCGGAATGTTATTGCTCGTTGTTTTGATTTGTGCAGGAATGGGATTAGGAATAGGATCAGTACGGAGGCGGCCAGTGCTAATACGCCTCCTAGTTTATTTGGGATTGAACGTAGGATGGCGTAGGCGAATAGGAAGTATCATTCTGGCTTGATGTGTGGTGGGGTTACTAGTGGGTTTGCTGGGGTGAAGTTTTCTGGGTCTCCCAGGAGGTTAACCGCTCATGCTTCTTTCTTATGAGACGTTAGTAAACCAATTACATAGCCTTGTCAAGACTAAATCACAGGTAAAAATCCTGTACATCTCATGTGGCCAACCACTCCCAACTAGGATTCCAAGACGCCTCATCACCCATCATAGAAGAACTCGTTGAATTCCACGACCATGCCCTAATCGTTGCCCTAGCTATCTGCAGCCTAGTTCTCTACCTTTTAGCCCACATACTAACAGAAAAACTCTCGTCCAATGCTGTAGACGCCCAAGAAGTAGAGCTGATCTGGACAATCCTACCTGCTATCGTCCTGGTACTCCTCGCCCTCCCATCCCTACAAATCCTCTACATAATGGACGAAATCGACGAACCAGACCTCACCCTAAAAGCCATCGGCCACCAATGATACTGAAGCTACGAATACACAGACTTCAAAGACCTATCATTCGACTCCTACATAGTGCCCACCCCAGACTTACCCAACGGCCACTTCCGACTGCTAGAAGTTGACCACCGCGTAGTTATCCCAATAGAATCCCCCATCCGCGTGATCATTACTGCAGGAGACGTACTCCACTCCTGAGCAGTCCCAACGCTCGGAGTTAAAACAGACGCAATCCCAGGCCGACTAAACCAAACTTCATTCATTACCACCCGGCCTGGGATTTTTTACGGACAATGCTCAGAAATTTGCGGGGCTAATCACAGCTACATACCCATTGTAGTAGAATCAACCCCACTCCCACATTTCGAGGCCTGATCGTCCCTTCTATCATCATCCTAATCATTAAGAAGCTATGCAACAGCACTAGCCTTTTAAGCTAGCCAAAGAGGGACTTCCCCCTCCTTAATGATATGCCACAGCTTAACCCCGCACCATGATTTTCAATCATAATTATAACCTGATTAACCCTAGCACTCCTCATCCAACCAAAACTACTAGCCTTCACCACAACCAACCCCCCATCAAATAAGACCTCCCTCACTACCAAACCCACACCATGATCCTGACCATGAACCTAAGCTTCTTTGACCAATTTTCCAGCCCCAATCTATTTGGCATCCCCTTAATCCTACTATCCCTACTCTTCCCAGCCCTACTATTCCCGTCCCCAAACAACCGATGAATCGACAACCGCCTCTCTACTATCCAAACATGACTCCTTCACCTAATCACAAAACAACTAATAGTCCCACTCAACAAAAATGGCCACAAATGAGCCATAATATTTACATCCCTAATAATCATACTTCTTACAATCAACCTTCTAGGCCTCCTTCCATATACATTCACCCCAACCACCCAACTATCTATGAACATAGCCCTAGCCTTCCCACTATGGCTCGCCACACTACTAACAGTCATGTTTAACCATGTACGTGCCCCAGGGCCGGCTTAAAGTAGGCTCTATTGTCCCACTTTACTGCTAAATCCGCCTTCCAGAAGTGGTTTCACGCTTCTTTCCGTGTGCCCTATGAATAGGGAATGTAGCCCATTTCTTCCACTCCATAGGCTATACCTTGACCTGTCTTATTAGCGGGGTGCTATTGTGTCCACTGTTGTGCTCTCATTCGAGGTGGGCTGGCGACGGCGGTATGTAGGCTGTGTTGGCAAGGGGTGGTTGGGTTAATCGGGGATTATCGATTGTAGAACAGGCTCCTCTAGGTGGGTTTGGGGCACCGCCAAGTCCTTAGAGTTTTAAGCGTTTGTGCTCGTAGTTCTCTGGCGGATACTTCGGTAAAGTAAGTATCAAGATTTAGGGCCAGGCATAGTGGGGTATCTAATCCCAGTTTGGGCCCTGGCTTTCGTGGGTTTAAATCAGTCGTTAGTTCCTAAGATCATCTTAATGGTGTGTTTAGGTGCATCTTGGGCTTATGACAGCTCAGTTGCATTTTGATCTTAGTTAGCTAGGATAGGCATTTTACCACTCTTTACGCCGTGTCAATAGGACGGTTGATTTGGGTTTCTTGTATGACCGCGGTGGCTGGCACAAGATTTACCAACCCTTGAAGTTAGGCTGTTGCTATAACTAAGTCAAGTTTGCACTCATTGCTTAATGTTAATTACTGCTGAATACCCGTGGGGGCGTGGCTTAGCGAGGCGTCTTGGGCTACTACTTGGGTGTGCCTGATACCCGCTCCTCAAGGCCTGTATGGGGGTAGGTGGTCGAGGGCGTTTACACTGGGGCGCGGATACTTGCATGTATATATTTAGCAAAAACCAACCGTAAGGTTAGGACTAAGTCTTTTGTCCGCAGGCATGTTTTATGCCATCTTGGCAACTTCAGTGCCATGCTTTGTGTTAAGCTATGTGGACGGGGGTGTGGTTAGCTGATAGTTGAGTGGTGAGTGAGAGTGAAGTATATGAAATTATTGCTTGTGTTTACTATTTTTAGTACTGGAGTTTCTCTAAGTCCTAGGACTAGGAGGAAATGGTGTTTCATAGTGTGTAGGCGTCGGGATAGTCCGAGTATCGTCGGGGTATTCCTGCTAGGCCTAGGAAGTGCTGGGGGAAGAACGTTAGGTTTACTCCTGTAAATATTACCCCGAAGTGGGCTTTTGCTCATGTTTGGTGTAGGGTAAACCCAGTGAGTAGTGGGAATCAGTGAGTAAATCCTGCTAGAATGGCAAAGACGGCGCCTATGGATAGGATGTAGTGGAAGTGGGCAACTACGTAGTACGTGTCGTGCAGGGCGATGTCTAGGGAAGAGTTTGCAAGAACGATTCCTGTTAATCCTCCGATGGTAAATAGGAAGATAAATCCTAGAGCTCATAGTATTGGGGGGGTCTCATTTGATTGTTCCTCCGTGCAGGGTGGCTAGTCAGCTAAATACTTTGATTCCGGTAGGGATGGCAATGATTATAGTGGCTGATGTAAAGTAGGCTTGGGTATCAACGTCTATTCCTACTGTAAACATGTGGTGAGCTCAGACGATGAATCCTAGGAAGCCGATGGATAGTATGGCTCAGACTATTCCCATGTAGCCGAAGGGCTCCTTTTTGCCTGAGTAGTACGTGACTACGTGTGAGATGATTCCGAACCCCGGTAGGATCAGAATATAGACTTCTGGGTGTCCGAAGAATCAGAATAGGTGTTGGTACAGGATTGGGTCTCCTCCTCCAGCGGGGTCGAAGAATGTGGTGTTTAGGTTTCGATCAGTTAGTAATATTGTAATACCGGCGGCGAGTACGGGGAGTGATAGAAGGAGTAGGATGGCGGTAATTAGTACGGATCAGACAAATAGTGTCCACTTCCACTACGTCCTATCCATAGGCGCCGTCTTTGCCATTCTAGCAGGATTTACTCACTGATTCCCACTACTCACTGGGTTTACCCTACACCAAACATGAGCAAAAGCCCACTTCGGGGTAATATTTACAGGAGTAAACCTAACGTTCTTCCCCCAGCACTTCCTAGGCCTAGCAGAAATACCCCGACGATACTCGGACTATCCCGACGCCTACACACTATGAAACACCATTTCCTCCTAGTCCTAGGACTTAGAGAAACTCCAGTACTAAAAATAGTAAACACAAGCAATAATTTCATATACTTCACTCTCACTCACCACTCAACTATCAGCTAACCACACCCCCGTCCACATAGCTTAACACAAAGCATGGCACTGAAGTTGCCAAGATGGCATAAAACATGCCTGCGGACAAAAGACTTAGTCCTAACCTTACGGTTGGTTTTTGCTAAATATATACATGCAAGTATCCGCGCCCCAGTGTAAACGCCCTCGACCACCTACCCCCATACAGGCCTTGAGGAGCGGGTATCAGGCACACCCAAGTAGTAGCCCAAGACGCCTCGCTAAGCCACGCCCCCACGGGTATTCAGCAGTAATTAACATTAAGCAATGAGTGCAAACTTGACTTAGTTATAGCAACAGCCTAACTTCAAGGGTTGGTAAATCTTGTGCCAGCCACCGCGGTCATACAAGAAACCCAAATCAACCGTCCTATTGACACGGCGTAAAGAGTGGTAAAATGCCTATCCTAGCTAACTAAGATCAAAATGCAACTGAGCTGTCATAAGCCCAAGATGCACCTAAACACACCATTAAGATGATCTTAGGAACTAACGACTGATTTAAACCCACGAAAGCCAGGGCCCAAACTGGGATTAGATACCCCACTATGCCTGGCCCTAAATCTTGATACTTACTTTACCGAAGTATCCGCCAGAGAACTACGAGCACAAACGCTTAAAACTCTAAGGACTTGGCGGTGCCCCAAACCCACCTAGAGGAGCCTGTTCTACAATCGATAATCCCCGATTAACCCAACCACCCCTTGCCAACACAGACTACATACCGCCGTCGCCAGCCCACTTCGAATGAGAGCACAACAGTGGACACAATAGCACCCCGCTAATAAGACAGGTCAAGGTATAGCCTATGGAGTGGAAGAAATGGGCTACATTCCCTATTCATAGGGCACACGGAAAGAAGCGTGAAACCACTTCTGGAAGGCGGATTTAGCAGTAAAGTGGGACAATAGAGCCTACTTTAAGCCGGCCCTGGGGCACGTACATACCGCCCGTCACCCTCCTCAAAAGCCACATCCCACATAACTAATACCATAAATACGCTGAAGATGAGGTAAGTCGTAACAAGGTAAGTGTACCGGAAGGTGTACTTAGAATATCAAGACGTAGCTATAACACCAAAGCACTCAGCTTACACCTGAAAGATATCTACTAGACCGGATCGTCTTGAAGCCCCCCCTCTAGCTCAACCACACAAATAGTACACCAAAACTAAAGAATTTACTAAACTAATTAAACTAAAGCATTTTACAGTCTTAGTATAGGCGATAGAAAAGACACTTAGACGCGATAGAGACCCCAGTACCGTAAGGGAAAGATGAAATAGCAGTGAAACAATCAAAGCGACAGACAGCAAAGATCAACCCTTGTACCTTTTGCATCATGGTTTAGCGAGAACAACCAAGCAAAGTGAACTAAAGTTTGCCCCCCCGAAACCCAAGCGAGCTACTTTCAAGCAGTTAAAGAGAGCGAACCCGTCTCTGTTGCAAAAGAGTGGGATGACTTGTCAGTAGAGGTGAAAAGCCAACCGAGCTGGGTGATAGCTGGTTACCTGTGAAACGAATCTAAGTTCCCCCTTAATCCTCCCTACCGGACATCCTGAACCCTAATGAGATGATTAAGAGCTATTTAATGGAGGGACAGCTCCATTAAAAAAGGACACAACCTCGACTAGCGGATAATTCTTACTACTGATCCTACCGTGGGCCCTAAAGCAGCCATCAAAAAAGAGTGCGTCAAAGCTCCACCACCTAAAAATACCAAAATAAGATGATTCCCTTATCACAAACAGGTCAACCTATGAATATAGGAGAATTAATGCTAAAATAAGTAACTCAGGGCCACACCCCTCTAACGGCGCAAGCTTACATAGAAACATTATTAACAGACCTAGACAGATACAAAAACCCCTACAAGACCACGTATTAACTAACCCTGTTAACCCGACTCAGGAGCGCCTATAAGAGCGATTAAAATCTGTGAAAGGAACTCGGCAAATTAATAAGGCCCGACTGTTTACCAAAAACATAGCCTTCAGCAAATTAAACAAGTATTGAAGGTGATGCCTGCCCGGTGACTTAGGTTTAACGGCCGCGGTATCCTAACCGTGCAAAGGTAGCGCAATCAATTGTCCCATAAATCGAGACTTGTATGAATGGCTAAACGAGGTCTTAACTGTCTCTCACAGATAATCAGTGAAATTGATCTCCCCGTGCAAAAGCGGGGATGTGAACATAAGACGAGAAGACCCTGTGGAACTTAAAAATCAACGACCACCGCGAATCCTCAATCAACCCCACTGGGGCCACTACCATCGCAGAGCCTGGTCGATATTTTTCGGTTGGGGCGACCTTGGAGGAGAACAAATCCTCCAAAAACAAGACCATACCTCTTTACCTAGAGCTACCCCTCAAAGTGCTAACAGTGACCAGACCCAATATAATTGATTAATGGACCAAGCTACCCCAGGGATAACAGCGCAATCCCCCTCAAGAGCCCATATCGACAGGGGGGTTTACGACCTCGATGTTGGATCAGGACATCCTAATGGTGCAGCCGCTATTAAGGGTTCGTTTGTTCAACGATTAACAGTCCTACGTGATCTGAGTTCAGACCGGAGCAATCCAGGTCGGTTTCTATCTATGACACACTCTCCCCAGTACGAAAGGACCGGGAAAGTGGGGCCAATACCACAAGCACGCCCCCCCCCTCTAAGCAGTGAAACCAACTAAACCGTGAAGAGGGCCTTCCCCCACCACTTTCAATCCTAGAAAAGGACCAGCTAGAGTGGCAGAGCCCGGCAAGTGCAGAAGGCTTAAGCCCTTTCCCCAGAGGTTCAAATCCTCTCCCTAGCTTCACCCATGATTCAAATAACAACACTAAGCTGCCTCGTTATATCCCTCCTATACATCATCCCAATCCTGATTGCCGTAGCCTTCCTAACCCTAGTAGAACGGAAAATCCTAAGCTACATACAATCCCGCAAAGGCCCTAACGTTGTCGGGCCTTTTGGCCTACTTCAACCATTTGCGGACGGACTGAAACTATTTACCAAAGAGCCCATCCGACCCTCTACCTCTTCCCCACTTCTATTCATTCTGATACCAATACTAGCCCTTGTCCTAGCCCTCACCACTTGAGCACCACTACCACTCCCATTTCCCCTAGCAGATCTAAACCTCGGAGTTCTCTTCCTAATAGCCATGTCAAGCCTAGCCGTCTACTCAGTCCTATGATCAGGCTGAGCCTCGAACTCAAAATACGCACTAATCGGAGCCCTACGGGCAGTAGCACAGACCATTTCATACGAAGTGACACTGGCCATAATCCTGCTATCAATAATCATACTAAGCGGAAGCTACACACTCAGCTCCTTTGCCGTCGCACAGGAGCCTCTATACTTCATTTTCTCCTCATGACCCCTAGCAATAATATGATACGTATCCACCCTAGCAGAGACAAACCGAGCTCCTTTTGACCTCACAGAGGGTGAATCTGAGCTAGTCTCAGGGTTTAACGTTGAATACGCCGCAGGACCCTTCGCCTTATTCTTCCTAGCTGAATATGCGAACATTATGCTAATAAATACACTTACAGCCATCATATTCCTAAACCCAAGCGCCCTAGGGCCACCCACAGAACTATTCCCCGTCATCCTAGCCACAAAAGTCCTCCTACTATCTTCTGGTTTCTTATGGGTCCGAGCTTCATACCCACGATTCCGATATGACCAACTAATGCACCTACTATGAAAAAACTTCCTACCCCTCACACTAGCTCTGTGCCTCTGACACATCAGCATACCTATCTGCTATGCAGGCCTACCTCCTTACATAAGGAAATGTGCCTGAACTACAAAGGGTCACTATGATAAAGTGAACATAGAGGTATAACAGCCCTCTCATTTCCTGTTGACCTTAGAAAAGTAGGAATTGAACCCACACAAGAGAAATCAAAATTCTCCATACTTCCCTTATATTATTTTCTAGTAGAGTCAGCTAATCAAGCTATCGGGCCCATACCCCGAAAATGATGGTTTAACCCCCTCCTCTACTAATGAACCCTTACGCGACCCCAATCATAACCTTCAGCCTCATCTTGGGCACCACAATCACAATTTCCAGCAACCACTGAGTTCTGGCCTGGACAGGACTGGAGATCAACACACTAGCCATCATTCCCCTAATTGCCAAATCCCACCACCCACGAGCAGTAGAAGCCGCAACGAAATACTTCCTAACCCAAGCAGCTGCTTCCGCCCTGGTCCTATTCTCTAGCATAACCAATGCCTGAGTCACCGGCCAATGAGACATCACACAAATAAACCACCCAACCTCCTGTCTACTACTGACAGCAGCAATCGCTATTAAACTGGGCCTAGTGCCATTTCACTTCTGATTCCCAGAAGTACTACAAGGATCGCCACTAATAACAGCCCTGCTACTCTCGACCCTCATAAAATTCCCCCCACTAACCCTGCTCCTACTAACATCCAAATCCCTCGACCCAGCTCTACTCACCGCCATGGCCCTAGCCTCAACAGCACTAGGAGGCTGAATAGGACTGAACCAAACACAAACACGCAAAATCCTAGCCTTCTCGTCCATCTCCCACTTAGGCTGAATCGCCATCATCCTAGTTTACAGCCCCAAATTGGCCTTACTTACCTTCTACCTATACACAATCATAACATCAGCCGTATTCCTAGCCCTTAACAAAATCAAAGCCCTTAACCTATCCATGATCACAACCTCATGAACAAAAACCCCAGTGCTAAACGCCACCCTAATACTAGTACTTTTATCCCTAGCAGGCCTCCCCCCATTAACAGGCTTTATACCAAAGTGACTTATCATCCAAGAACTAACTAAACAGGAAATAACACCAGCAGCCATGGCAATTGCCATGCTATCACTGCTCAGCCTCTTCTTCTACCTACGCCTCGCATACCACTCAACAATTACCCTTCCCCCCAACTCCTCTAACCACATAAAACAATGATACACTAGCAAAGCCCCAAGCACACCTACTGCGGTCCTTGCCTCACTATCAATCCTCTTACTTCCCCTGTCCCCAATAATACATGCCATTGTCTAGAAACTTAGGATAACACCCCAAACCGAAGGCCTTCAAAGCCTTAAATAAGAGTTAAACCCTCTTAGTTTCTGCACATTAAGACTTACAGAATATTAACCTGTATCTTCTGAATGCAAGTCAGACGCTTTAATTAAGCTAAAGCCTCCCTAGACAGATGGGCTCCGATCCCACAAAACTCTAGTTAACAGCTAAATGCCTAAACCAATTGGCTTCTGCCTACAAAGACCCTGACGCACCCTAGTGCGCATCGATGAGCTTGCAACTCAACATGAATTTCACTACAGAGCCGATAAGAAGAGGAATTAAACCTCTGTAAAAAGGACTACAGCCTAACGCTTCAACACTCAGCCATCTTACCCGTCACCTTCATCAACCGATGACTATTTTCCACTAACCATAAGGATATTGGCACCCTGTACCTCATCTTCGGGGCATGAGCAGGAATAGTCGGCACCGCACTCAGCCTATTAATCCGCGCAGAACTAGGACAACCAGGAACTCTCCTAGGCGACGACCAAATTTACAATGTAATCGTTACCGCTCACGCCTTTGTAATAAGCTTCTTTATAGTCATACCCATCATGATCGGAGGATTCGGCAACTGATTAGTCCCCCTCATAATCGGTGCCCCCGACATAGCATTCCCGCGAATAAACAACATAAGCTTTTGACTCCTCCCCCCATCATTCCTCCTCCTACTAGCCTCATCCACTGTAGAAGCTGGCGCCGGCACAGGCTGAACTGTCTACCCTCCCCTAGCAGGTGACCTTGCCCACGCCGGAGCTTCAGTAGACCTGGCTATCTTCTCACTCCACTTAGCCGGTATCTCCTCCATCCTTGGGGCCATCAACTTTATCACCACAGCCATCAACATAAAACCCCCCGCACTCTCACAATACCAAACCCCACTATTTGTCTGATCCGTACTAATTACCGCCATCCTACTCCTTCTATCACTCCCCGTACTCGCCGCCGGTATTACAATATTACTAACTGATCGAAACCTAAACACCACATTCTTCGACCCCGCTGGAGGAGGAGACCCAATCCTGTACCAACACCTATTCTGATTCTTCGGACACCCAGAAGTCTATATTCTGATCCTACCGGGGTTCGGAATCATCTCACACGTAGTCACGTACTACTCAGGCAAAAAGGAGCCCTTCGGCTACATGGGAATAGTCTGAGCCATACTATCCATCGGCTTCCTAGGATTCATCGTCTGAGCTCACCACATGTTTACAGTAGGAATAGACGTTGATACCCAAGCCTACTTTACATCAGCCACTATAATCATTGCCATCCCTACCGGAATCAAAGTATTTAGCTGACTAGCCACCCTGCACGGAGGAACAATCAAATGAGACCCCCCCAATACTATGAGCTCTAGGATTTATCTTCCTATTTACCATCGGAGGATTAACAGGAATCGTTCTTGCAAACTCTTCCCTAGACATCGCCCTGCACGACACGTACTACGTAGTTGCCCACTTCCACTACGTCCTATCCATAGGCGCCGTCTTTGCCATTCTAGCAGGATTTACTCACTGATTCCCACTACTCACTGGGTTTACCCTACACCAAACATGAGCAAAAGCCCACTTCGGGGTAATATTTACAGGAGTAAACCTAACGTTCTTCCCCCAGCACTTCCTAGGCCTAGCAGGAATACCCCGACGATACTCGGACTATCCCGACGCCTACACACTATGAAACACCATTTCCTCCTAGTCCTAGGACTTAGAGAAACTCCAGTACTAAAAATAGTAAACACAAGCAATAATTTCATATACTTCACTCTCACTCACCACTCAACTATCAGCTAACCACACCCCCGTCCACATAGCTTAACACAAAGCATGGCACTGAAGTTGCCAAGATGGCATAAAACATGCCTGCGGACAAAAGACTTAGTCCTAACCTTACGGTTGGTTTTTGCTAAATATATACATGCAAGTATCCGCGCCCCAGTGTAAACGCCCTCGACCACCTACCCCCATACAGGCCTTGAGGAGCGGGTATCAGGCACACCCAAGTAGTAGCCCAAGACGCCTCGCTAAGCCACGCCCCCACGGGTATTCAGCAGTAATTAACATTAAGCAATGAGTGCAAACTTGACTTAGTTATAGCAACAGCCTAACTTCAAGGGTTGGTAAATCTTGTGCCAGCCACCGCGGTCATACAAGAAACCCAAATCAACCGTCCTATTGACACGGCGTAAAGAGTGGTAAAATGCCTATCCTAGCTAACTAAGATCAAAATGCAACTGAGCTGTCATAAGCCCAAGATGCACCTAAACACACCATTAAGATGATCTTAGGAACTAACGACTGATTTAAACCCACGAAAGCCAGGGCCCAAACTGGGATTAGATACCCCACTATGCCTGGCCCTAAATCTTGATACTTACTTTACCGAAGTATCCGCCAGAGAACTACGAGCACAAACGCTTAAAACTCTAAGGACTTGGCGGTGCCCCAAACCCACCTAGAGGAGCCTGTTCTACAATCGATAATCCCCGATTAACCCAACCACCCCTTGCCAACACAGCCTACATACCGCCGTCGCCAGCCCACCTCGAATGAGAGCACAACAGTGGACACAATAGCACCCCGCTAATAAGACAGGTCAAGGTATAGCCTATGGAGTGGAAGAAATGGGCTACATTCCCTATTCATAGGGCACACGGAAAGAAGCGTGAAACCACTTCTGGAAGGCGGATTTAGCAGTAAAGTGGGACAATAGAGCCTACTTTAAGCCGGCCCTGGGGCACGTACATACCGCCCGTCACCCTCCTCAAAAGCCACATCCCACATAACTAATACCATAAATACGCTGAAGATGAGGTAAGTCGTAACAAGGTAAGTGTACCGGAAGGTGTACTTAGAATATCAAGACGTAGCTATAACACCAAAGCACTCAGCTTACACCTGAAAGATATCTACTAGACCGGATCGTCTTGAAGCCCCCCCTCTAGCTCAACCACACAAATAGTACACCAAAACTAAAGAATTTACTAAACTAATTAAACTAAAGCATTTTACAGTCTTAGTATAGGCGATAGAAAAGACACTTAGACGCGATAGAGACCCCAGTACCGTAAGGGAAAGATGAAATAGCAGTGAAACAATCAAAGCGACAGACAGCAAAGATCAACCCTTGTACCTTTTGCATCATGGTTTAGCGAGAACAACCAAGCAAAGTGAACTAAAGTTTGCCCCCCCGAAACCCAAGCGAGCTACTTTCAAGCAGTTAAAGAGAGCGAACCCGTCTCTGTTGCAAAAGAGTGGGATGACTTGTCAGTAGAGGTGAAAAGCCAACCGAGCTGGGTGATAGCTGGTTACCTGTGAAACGAATCTAAGTTCCCCCTTAATCCTCCCTACCGGACATCCTGAACCCTAATGAGATGATTAAGAG
Source organism: Anser anser (assembly GCF_964211835.1). Classification (NCBI taxonomy): domain Eukaryota; kingdom Metazoa; phylum Chordata; class Aves; order Anseriformes; family Anatidae; genus Anser; species Anser anser. The sequence goes on from NC_139726.1 coordinate 41,573,507, forward strand.
CTATTTAATGGAGGGACAGCTCCATTAAAAAAGGACACAACCTCGACTAGCGGATAATTCTTACTACTGATCCTACCGTGGGCCCTAAAGCAGCCATCAAAAAAGAGTGCGTCAAAGCTCCACCACCTAAAAATACCAAAATAAGATGATTCCCTTATCACAAACAGGTCAACCTATGAATATAGGAGAATTAATGCTAAAATAAGTAACTCAGGGCCACACCCCTCTAACGGCGCAAGCTTACATAGAAACATTATTAACAGACCTAGACAGATACAAAAACCCCTACAAGACCACGTATTAACTAACCCTGTTAACCCGACTCAGGAGCGCCTATAAGAGCGATTAAAATCTGTGAAAGGAACTCGGCAAATTAATAAGGCCCGACTGTTTACCAAAAACATAGCCTTCAGCAAATTAAACAAGTATTGAAGGTGATGCCTGCCCGGTGACTTAGGTTTAACGGCCGCGGTATCCTAACCGTGCAAAGGTAGCGCAATCAATTGTCCCATAAATCGAGACTTGTATGAATGGCTAAACGAGGTCTTAACTGTCTCTCACAGATAATCAGTGAAATTGATCTCCCCGTGCAAAAGCGGGGATGTGAACATAAGACGAGAAGACCCTGTGGAACTTAAAAATCAACGACCACCGCGAATCCTCAATCAACCCCACTGGGGCCACTACCATCGCAGAGCCTGGTCGATATTTTTCGGTTGGGGCGACCTTGGAGGAGAACAAATCCTCCAAAAACAAGACCATACCTCTTTACCTAGAGCTACCCCTCAAAGTGCTAACAGTGACCAGACCCAATATAATTGATTAATGGACCAAGCTACCCCAGGGATAACAGCGCAATCCCCCTCAAGAGCCCATATCGACAGGGGGGTTTACGACCTCGATGTTGGATCAGGACATCCTAATGGTGCAGCCGCTATTAAGGGTTCGTTTGTTCAACGATTAACAGTCCTACGTGATCTGAGTTCAGACCGGAGCAATCCAGGTCGGTTTCTATCTATGACACACTCTCCCCAGTACGAAAGGACCGGGAAAGTGGGGCCAATACCACAAGCACGCCCCCCCCCTCTAAGCAGTGAAACCAACTAAACCGTGAAGAGGGCCTTCCCCCACCACTTTCAATCCTAGAAAAGGACCAGCTAGAGTGGCAGAGCCCGGCAAGTGCAGAAGGCTTAAGCCCTTTCCCCAGAGGTTCAAATCCTCTCCCTAGCTTCACCCATGATTCAAATAACAACACTAAGCTGCCTCGTTATATCCCTCCTATACATCATCCCAATCCTGATTGCCGTAGCCTTCCTAACCCTAGTAGAACGGAAAATCCTAAGCTACATACAATCCCGCAAAGGCCCTAACGTTGTCGGGCCTTTTGGCCTACTTCAACCATTTGCGGACGGACTGAAACTATTTACCAAAGAGCCCATCCGACCCTCTACCTCTTCCCCACTTCTATTCATTCTGATACCAATACTAGCCCTTGTCCTAGCCCTCACCACTTGAGCACCACTACCACTCCCATTTCCCCTAGCAGATCTAAACCTCGGAGTTCTCTTCCTAATAGCCATGTCAAGCCTAGCCGTCTACTCAGTCCTATGATCAGGCTGAGCCTCGAACTCAAAATACGCACTAATCGGAGCCCTACGGGCAGTAGCACAGACCATTTCATACGAAGTGACACTGGCCATAATCCTGCTATCAATAATCATACTAAGCGGAAGCTACACACTCAGCTCCTTTGCCGTCGCACAGGAGCCTCTATACTTCATTTTCTCCTCATGACCCCTAGCAATAATATGATACGTATCCACCCTAGCAGAGACAAACCGAGCTCCTTTTGACCTCACAGAGGGTGAATCTGAGCTAGTCTCAGGGTTTAACGTTGAATACGCCGCAGGACCCTTCGCCTTATTCTTCCTAGCTGAATATGCGAACATTATGCTAATAAATACACTTACAGCCATCATATTCCTAAACCCAAGCGCCCTAGGGCCACCCACAGAACTATTCCCCGTCATCCTAGCCACAAAAGTCCTCCTACTATCTTCTGGTTTCTTATGGGTCCGAGCTTCATACCCACGATTCCGATATGACCAACTAATGCACCTACTATGAAAAAACTTCCTACCCCTCACACTAGCTCTGTGCCTCTGACACATCAGCATACCTATCTGCTATGCAGGCCTACCTCCTTACATAAGGAAATGTGCCTGAACTACAAAGGGTCACTATGATAAAGTGAACATAGAGGTATAACAGCCCTCTCATTTCCTGTTGACCTTAGAAAAGTAGGAATTGAACCCACACAAGAGAAATCAAAATTCTCCATACTTCCCTTATATTATTTTCTAGTAGAGTCAGCTAATCAAGCTATCGGGCCCATACCCCGAAAATGATGGTTTAACCCCCTCCTCTACTAATGAACCCTTACGCGACCCCAATCATAACCTTCAGCCTCATCTTGGGCACCACAATCACAATTTCCAGCAACCACTGAGTTCTGGCCTGGACAGGACTGGAGATCAACACACTAGCCATCATTCCCCTAATTGCCAAATCCCACCACCCACGAGCAGTAGAAGCCGCAACGAAATACTTCCTAACCCAAGCAGCTGCTTCCGCCCTGGTCCTATTCTCTAGCATAACCAATGCCTGAGTCACCGGCCAATGAGACATCACACAAATAAACCACCCAACCTCCTGTCTACTACTGACAGCAGCAATCGCTATTAAACTGGGCCTAGTGCCATTTCACTTCTGATTCCCAGAAGTACTACAAGGATCGCCACTAATAACAGCCCTGCTACTCTCGACCCTCATAAAATTCCCCCCACTAACCCTGCTCCTACTAACATCCAAATCCCTCGACCCAGCTCTACTCACCGCCATGGCCCTAGCCTCAACAGCACTAGGAGGCTGAATAGGACTGAACCAAACACAAACACGCAAAATCCTAGCCTTCTCGTCCATCTCCCACTTAGGCTGAATCGCCATCATCCTAGTTTACAGCCCCAAATTGGCCTTACTTACCTTCTACCTATACACAATCATAACATCAGCCGTATTCCTAGCCCTTAACAAAATCAAAGCCCTTAACCTATCCATGATCACAACCTCATGAACAAAAACCCCAGTGCTAAACGCCACCCTAATACTAGTACTTTTATCCCTAGCAGGCCTCCCCCCATTAACAGGCTTTATACCAAAGTGACTTATCATCCAAGAACTAACTAAACAGGAAATAACACCAGCAGCCATGGCAATTGCCATGCTATCACTGCTCAGCCTCTTCTTCTACCTACGCCTCGCATACCACTCAACAATTACCCTTCCCCCCAACTCCTCTAACCACATAAAACAATGATACACTAGCAAAGCCCCAAGCACACCTACTGCGGTCCTTGCCTCACTATCAATCCTCTTACTTCCCCTGTCCCCAATAATACATGCCATTGTCTAGAAACTTAGGATAACACCCCAAACCGAAGGCCTTCAAAGCCTTAAATAAGAGTTAAACCCTCTTAGTTTCTGCACATTAAGACTTACAGAATATTAACCTGTATCTTCTGAATGCAAGTCAGACGCTTTAATTAAGCTAAAGCCTCCCTAGACAGATGGGCTTCGATCCCACAAAACTCTAGTTAATAGCTAAATGCCTAAACCAATTGGCTTCTGCCTACAAAGACCCTGACGCACCCTAGTGCGCATCGATGAGCTTGCAACTCAACATGAATTTCACTACAGAGCCGATAAGAAGAGGAATTAAACCTCTGTAAAAAGGACTACAGCCTAACGCTTCAACACTCAGCCATCTTACCCGTCACCTTCATCAACCGATGACTATTTTCCACTAACCATAAGGATATTGGCACCCTGTACCTCATCTTCGGGGCATGAGCAGGAATAGTCGGCACCGCACTCAGCCTATTAATCCGCGCAGAACTAGGACAACCAGGAACTCTCCTAGGCGACGACCAAATTTACAATGTAATCGTTACCGCTCACGCCTTTGTAATAAGCTTCTTTATAGTCATACCCATCATGATCGGAGGATTCGGCAACTGATTAGTCCCCCTCATAATCGGTGCCCCCGACATAGCATTCCCGCGAATAAACAACATAAGCTTTTGACTCCTCCCCCCATCATTCCTCCTCCTACTAGCCTCATCCACTGTAGAAGCTGGCGCCGGCACAGGCTGAACTGTCTACCCTCCCCTAGCAGGTGACCTTGCCCACGCCGGAGCTTCAGTAGACCTGGCTATCTTCTCACTCCACTTAGCCGGTATCTCCTCCATCCTTGGGGCCATCAACTTTATCACCACAGCCATCAACATAAAACCCCCCGCACTCTCACAATACCAAACCCCACTATTTGTCTGATCCGTACTAATTACCGCCATCCTACTCCTTCTATCACTCCCCGTACTCGCCGCCGGTATTACAATATTACTAACTGATCGAAACCTAAACACCACATTCTTCGACCCCGCTGGAGGAGGAGACCCAATCCTGTACCAACACCTATTCTGATTCTTCGGACACCCAGAAGTCTATATTCTGATCCTACCGGGGTTCGGAATCATCTCACACGTAGTCACGTACTACTCAGGCAAAAAGGAGCCCTTCGGCTACATGGGAATAGTCTGAGCCATACTATCCATCGGCTTCCTAGGATTCATCGTCTGAGCTCACCACATGTTTACAGTAGGAATAGACGTTGATACCCGAGCCTACTTTACATCAGCCACTATAATCATTGCCATCCCTACCGGAATCAAAGTATTTAGCTGACTAGCCACCCTGCACGGAGGAACAATCAAATGAGACCCCCCCCAATACTATGAGCTCTAGGATTTATCTTCCTATTTACCATCGGAGGATTAACAGGAATCGTTCTTGCAAACTCTTCCCTAGACATCGCCCTGCACGACACGTACTACGTAGTTGCCCACTTCCACTACGTCCTATCCATAGGCGCCGTCTTTGCCATTCTAGCAGGATTTACTCACTGATTCCCACTACTCACTGGGTTTACCCTACACCAAACATGAGCAAAAGCCCACTTCGGGGTAATATTTACAGGAGTAAACCTAACGTTCTTCCCCCAGCACTTCCTAGGCCTAGCAGGAATACCCCGACGATACTCGGACTATCCCGACGCCTACACACTATGAAACACCATTTCCTCCTAGTCCTAGGACTTAGAGAAACTCCAGTACTAAAAATAGTAAACACAAGCAATAATTTCATATACTTCACTCTCACTCACCACTCAACTATCAGCTAACCACACCCCCGTCCACATAGCTTAACACAAAGCATGGCACTGAAGTTGCCAAGATGGCATAAAACATGCCTGCGGACAAAAGACTTAGTCCTAACCTTACGGTTGGTTTTTGCTAAATATATACATGCAAGTATCCGCGCCCCAGTGTAAACGCCCTCGACCACCTACCCCCATACAGGCCTTGAGGAGCGGGTATCAGGCACACCCAAGTAGTAGCCCAAGACGCCTCGCTAAGCCACGCCCCCACGGGTATTCAGCAGTAATTAACATTAAGCAATGAGTGCAAACTTGACTTAGTTATAGCAACAGCCTAACTTCAAGGGTTGGTAAATCTTGTGCCAGCCACCGCGGTCATACAAGAAACCCAAATCAACCGTCCTATTGACACGGCGTAAAGAGTGGTAAAATGCCTATCCTAGCTAACTAAGATCAAAATGCAACTGAGCTGTCATAAGCCCAAGATGCACCTAAACACACCATTAAGATGATCTTAGGAACTAACGACTGATTTAAACCCACGAAAGCCAGGGCCCAAACTGGGATTAGATACCCCACTATGCCTGGCCCTAAATCTTGATACTTACTTTACCGAAGTATCCGCCAGAGAACTACGAGCACAAACGCTTAAAACTCTAAGGACTTGGCGGTGCCCCAAACCCACCTAGAGGAGCCTGTTCTACAATCGATAATCCCCGATTAACCCAACCACCCCTTGCCAACACAGCCTACATACCGCCGTCGCCAGCCCACCTCGAATGAGAGCACAACAGTGGACACAATAGCACCCCGCTAATAAGACAGGTCAAGGTATAGCCTATGGAGTGGAAGAAATGGGCTACATTCCCTATTCATAGGGCACACGGAAAGAAGCGTGAAACCACTTCTGGAAGGCGGATTTAGCAGTAAAGTGGGACAATAGAGCCTACTTTAAGCCGGCCCTGGGGCACGTACATACCGCCCGTCACCCTCCTCAAAAGCCACATCCCACATAACTAATACCATAAATACGCTGAAGATGAGGTAAGTCGTAACAAGGTAAGTGTACCGGAAGGTGTACTTAGAATATCAAGACGTAGCTATAACACCAAAGCACTCAGCTTACACCTGAAAGATATCTACTAGACCGGATCGTCTTGAAGCCCCCCCTCTAGCTCAACCACACAAATAGTACACCAAAACTAAAGAATTTACTAAACTAATTAAACTAAAGCATTTTACAGTCTTAGTATAGGCGATAGAAAAGACACTTAGACGCGATAGAGACCCCAGTACCGTAAGGGAAAGATGAAATAGCAGTGAAACAATCAAAGCGACAGACAGCAAAGATCAACCCTTGTACCTTTTGCATCATGGTTTAGCGAGAACAACCAAGCAAAGTGAACTAAAGTTTGCCCCCCCGAAACCCAAGCGAGCTACTTTCAAGCAGTTAAAGAGAGCGAACCCGTCTCTGTTGCAAAAGAGTGGGATGACTTGTCAGTAGAGGTGAAAAGCCAACCGAGCTGGGTGATAGCTGGTTACCTGTGAAACGAATCTAAGTTCCCCCTTAATCCTCCCTACCGGACATCCTGAACCCTAATGAGATGATTAAGAGCTATTTAATGGAGGGACAGCTCCATTAAAAAAGGACACAACCTCGACTAGCGGATAATTCTTACTACTGATCCTACCGTGGGCCCTAAAGCAGCCATCAAAAAAGAGTGCGTCAAAGCTCCACCACCTAAAAATACCAAAATAAGATGATTCCCTTATCACAAACAGGTCAACCTATGAATATAGGAGAATTAATGCTAAAATAAGTAACTCAGGGCCACACCCCTCTAACGGCGCAAGCTTACATAGAAACATTATTAACAGACCTAGACAGATACAAAAACCCCTACAAGACCACGTATTAACTAACCCTGTTAACCCGACTCAGGAGCGCCTATAAGAGCGATTAAAATCTGTGAAAGGAACTCGGCAAATTAATAAGGCCCGACTGTTTACCAAAAACATAGCCTTCAGCAAATTAAACAAGTATTGAAGGTGATGCCTGCCCGGTGACTTAGGTTTAACGGCCGCGGTATCCTAACCGTGCAAAGGTAGCACAATCAATTGTCCCATAAATCGAGACTTGTATGAATGGCTAAACGAGGTCTTAACTGTCTCTCACAGATAATCAGTGAAATTGATCTCCCCGTGCAAAAGCGGGGATGTGAACATAAGACGAGAAGACCCTGTGGAACTTAAAAATCAACGACCACCGCGAATCCTCAATCAACCCCACTGGGGCCACTACCATCGCAGAGCCTGGTCGATATTTTTCGGTTGGGGCGACCTTGGAGGAGAACAAATCCTCCAAAAACAAGACCATACCTCTTTACCTAGAGCTACCCCTCAAAGTGCTAACAGTGACCAGACCCAATATAATTGATTAATGGACCAAGCTACCCCAGGGATAACAGCGCAATCCCCCTCAAGAGCCCATATCGACAGGGGGGTTTACGACCTCGATGTTGGATCAGGACATCCTAATGGTGCAGCCGCTATTAAGGGTTCGTTTGTTCAACGATTAACAGTCCTACGTGATCTGAGTTCAGACCGGAGCAATCCAGGTCGGTTTCTATCTATGACACACTCTCCCCAGTACGAAAGGACCGGGAAAGTGGGGCCAATACCACAAGCACGCCCCCCCCCTCTAAGCAGTGAAACCAACTAAACCGTGAAGAGGGCCTTCCCCCACCACTTTCAATCCTAGAAAAGGACCAGCTAGAGTGGCAGAGCCCGGCAAGTGCAGAAGGCTTAAGCCCTTTCCCCAGAGGTTCAAATCCTCTCCCTAGCTTCACCCATGATTCAAATAACAACACTAAGCTGCCTCGTTATATCCCTCCTATACATCATCCCAATCCTGATTGCCGTAGCCTTCCTAACCCTAGTAGAACGGAAAATCCTAAGCTACATACAATCCCGCAAAGGCCCTAACGTTGTCGGGCCTTTTGGCCTACTTCAACCATTTGCGGACGGACTGAAACTATTTACCAAAGAGCCCATCCGACCCTCTACCTCTTCCCCACTTCTATTCATTCTGATACCAATACTAGCCCTTGTCCTAGCCCTCACCACTTGAGCACCACTACCACTCCCATTTCCCCTAGCAGATCTAAACCTCGGAGTTCTCTTCCTAATAGCCATGTCAAGCCTAGCCGTCTACTCAGTCCTATGATCAGGCTGAGCCTCGAACTCAAAATACGCACTAATCGGAGCCCTACGGGCAGTAGCACAGACCATTTCATACGAAGTGACACTGGCCATAATCCTGCTATCAATAATCATACTAAGCGGAAGCTACACACTCAGCTCCTTTGCCGTCGCACAGGAGCCTCTATACTTCATTTTCTCCTCATGACCCCTAGCAATAATATGATACGTATCCACCCTAGCAGAGACAAACCGAGCTCCTTTTGACCTCACAGAGGGTGAATCTGAGCTAGTCTCAGGGTTTAACGTTGAATACGCCGCAGGACCCTTCGCCTTATTCTTCCTAGCTGAATATGCGAACATTATGCTAATAAATACACTTACAGCCATCATATTCCTAAACCCAAGCGCCCTAGGGCCACCCACAGAACTATTCCCCGTCATCCTAGCCACAAAAGTCCTCCTACTATCTTCTGGTTTCTTATGGGTCCGAGCTTCATACCCACGATTCCGATATGACCAACTAATGCACCTACTATGAAAAAACTTCCTACCCCTCACACTAGCTCTGTGCCTCTGACACATCAGCATACCTATCTGCTATGCAGGCCTACCTCCTTACATAAGGAAATGTGCCTGAACTACAAAGGGTCACTATGATAAAGTGAACATAGAGGTATAACAGCCCTCTCATTTCCTGTTGACCTTAGAAAAGTAGGAATTGAACCCACACAAGAGAAATCAAAATTCTCCATACTTCCCTTATATTATTTTCTAGTAGAGTCAGCTAATCAAGCTATCGGGCCCATACCCCGAAAATGATGGTTTAACCCCCTCCTCTACTAATGAACCCTTACGCGACCCCAATCATAACCTTCAGCCTCATCTTGGGCACCACAATCACAATTTCCAGCAACCACTGAGTTCTGGCCTGGACAGGACTGGAGATCAACACACTAGCCATCATTCCCCTAATTGCCAAATCCCACCACCCACGAGCAGTAGAAGCCGCAACGAAATACTTCCTAACCCAAGCAGCTGCTTCCGCCCTGGTCCTATTCTCTAGCATAACCAATGCCTGAGTCACCGGCCAATGAGACATCACACAAATAAACCACCCAACCTCCTGTCTACTACTGACAGCAGCAATCGCTATTAAACTGGGCCTAGTGCCATTTCACTTCTGATTCCCAGAAGTACTACAAGGATCGCCACTAATAACAGCCCTGCTACTCTCGACCCTCATAAAATTCCCCCCACTAACCCTGCTCCTACTAACATCCAAATCCCTCGACCCAGCTCTACTCACCGCCATGGCCCTAGCCTCAACAGCACTAGGAGGCTGAATAGGACTGAACCAAACACAAACACGCAAAATCCTAGCCTTCTCGTCCATCTCCCACTTAGGCTGAATCGCCATCATCCTAGTTTACAGCCCCAAATTGGCCTTACTTACCTTCTACCTATACACAATCATAACATCAGCCGTATTCCTAGCCCTTAACAAAATCAAAGCCCTTAACCTATCCATGATCACAACCTCATGAACAAAAACCCCAGTGCTAAACGCCACCCTAATACTAGTACTTTTATCCCTAGCAGGCCTCCCCCCATTAACAGGCTTTATACCAAAGTGACTTATCATCCAAGAACTAACTAAACAGGAAATAACACCAGCAGCCATGGCAATTGCCATGCTATCACTGCTCAGCCTCTTCTTCTACCTACGCCTCGCATACCACTCAACAATTACCCTTCCCCCCAACTCCTCTAACCACATAAAACAATGATACACTAGCAAAGCCCCAAGCACACCTACTGCGGTCCTTGCCTCACTATCAATCCTCTTACTTCCCCTGTCCCCAATAATACATGCCATTGTCTAGAAACTTAGGATAACACCCCAAACCGAAGGCCTTCAAAGCCTTAAATAAGAGTTAAACCCTCTTAGTTTCTGCACATTAAGACTTACAGAATATTAACCTGTATCTTCTGAATGCAAGTCAGACGCTTTAATTAAGCTAAAGCCTCCCTAGACAGATGGGCTTCGATCCCACAAAACTCTAGTTAACAGCTAAATGCCTAAACCAATTGGCTTCTGCCTACAAAGACCCTGACGCACCCTAGTGCGCATCGATGAGCTTGCAACTCAACATGAATTTCACTACAGAGCCGATAAGAAGAGGAATTAAACCTCTGTAAAAAGGACTACAGCCTAACGCTTCAACACTCAGCCATCTTACCCGTCACCTTCATCAACCGATGACTATTTTCCACTAACCATAAGGATATTGGCACCCTGTACCTCATCTTCGGGGCATGAGCAGGAATAGTCGGCACCGCACTCAGCCTATTAATCCGCGCAGAACTAGGACAACCAGGAACTCTCCTAGGCGACGACCAAATTTACAATGTAATCGTTACCGCTCACGCCTTTGTAATAAGCTTCTTTATAGTCATACCCATCATGATCGGAGGATTCGGCAACTGATTAGTCCCCCTCATAATCGGTGCCCCCGACATAGCATTCCCGCGAATAAACAACATAAACTTTTGACTCCTCCCCCCATCATTCCTCCTCCTACTAGCCTCATCCACTGTAGAAGCTGGCGCCGGCACAGGCTGAACTGTCTACCCTCCCCTAGCAGGTGACCTTGCCCACGCCGGAGCTTCAGTAGACCTGGCTATCTTCTCACTCCACTTAGCCGGTATCTCCTCCATCCTTGGGGCCATCAACTTTATCACCACAGCCATCAACATAAAACCCCCCGCACTCTCACAATACCAAACCCCACTATTTGTCTGATCCGTACTAATTACCGCCATCCTACTCCTTCTATCACTCCCCGTACTCGCCGCCGGTATTACAATATTACTAACTGATCGAAACCTAAACACCACATTCTTCGACCCCGCTGGAGGAGGAGACCCAATCCTGTACCAACACCTATTCTGATTCTTCGGACACCCAGAAGTCTATATTCTGATCCTACCGGGGTTCGGAATCATCTCACACGTAGTCACGTACTACTCAGGCAAAAAGGAGCCCTTCGGCTACATGGGAATAGTCTGAGCCATACTATCCATCGGCTTCCTAGGATTCATCGTCTGAGCTCACCACATGTTTACAGTAGGAATAGACGTTGATACCCGAGCCTACTTTACATCAGCCACTATAATCATTGCCATCCCTACCGGAATCAAAGTATTTAGCTGACTAGCCACCCTGCACGGAGGAACAATCAAATGAGACCCCCCCCAATACTATGAGCTCTAGGATTTATCTTCCTATTTACCATCGGAGGATTAACAGGAATCGTTCTTGCAAACTCTTCCCTAGACATCGCCCTGCACGACACGTACTACGTAGTTGCCCACTTCCACTACGTCCTATCCATGGGCGCCGTCTTTGCCATTCTAGCAGGATTTACTCACTGATTCCCACTACTCACTGGGTTTACCCTACACCAAACATGAGCAAAAGCCCACTTCGGGGTAATATTTACAGGAGTAAACCTAACGTTCTTCCCCCAGCACTTCCTAGGCCTAGCAGGAATACCCCGACGATACTCGGACTATCCCGACGCCTACACACTATGAAACACCATTTCCTCCTAGTCCTAGGACTTAGAGAAACTCCAGTACTAAAAATAGTAAACACAAGCAATAATTTCATATACTTCACTCTCACTCACCACTCAACTATCAGCTAACCACACCCCCGTCCACATAGCTTAACACAAAGCATGGCACTGAAGTTGCCAAGATGGCATAAAACATGCCTGCGGACAAAAGACTTAGTCCTAACCTTACGGTTGGTTTTTGCTAAATATATACATGCAAGTATCCGCGCCCCAGTGTAAACGCCCTCGACCACCTACCCCCATACAGGCCTTGAGGAGCGGGTATCAGGCACACCCAAGTAGTAGCCCAAGACGCCTCGCTAAGCCACGCCCCCACGGGTATTCAGCAGTAATTAACATTAAGCAATGAGTGCAAACTTGACTTAATTATAGCAACAGCCTAACTTCAAGGGTTGGTAAATCTTGTGCCAGCCACCGCGGTCATACAAGAAACCCAAATCAACCGTCCTATTGACACGGCGTAAAGAGTGGTAAAATGCCTATCCTAGCTAACTAAGATCAAAATGCAACTGAGCTGTCATAAGCCCAAGATGCACCTAAACACACCATTAAGATGATCTTAGGAACTAACGACTGATTTAAACCCACGAAAGCCAGGGCCCAAACTGGGATTAGATACCCCACTATGCCTGGCCCTAAATCTTGATACTTACTTTACCGAAGTATCCGCCAGAGAACTACGAGCACAAACGCTTAAAACTCTAAGGACTTGGCGGTGCCCCAAACCCACCTAGAGGAGCCTGTTCTACAATCGATAATCCCCGATTAACCCAACCACCCCTTGCCAACACAGCCTACATACCGCCGTCGCCAGCCCACCTCGAATGAGAGCACAACAGTGGACACAATAGCACCCCGCTAATAAGACAGGTCAAGGTATAGCCTATGGAGTGGAAGAAATGGGCTACATTCCCTATTCATAGGGCACACGGAAAGAAGCGTGAAACCACTTCTGGAAGGCGGATTTAGCAGTAAAGTGGGACAATAGAGCCTACTTTAAGCCGGCCCTGGGGCACGTACATACCGCCCGTCACCCTCCTCAAAAGCCACATCCCACATAACTAATACCATAAATACGCTGAAGATGAGGTAAGTCGTAACAAGGTAAGTGTACCGGAAGGTGTACTTAGAATATCAAGACGTAGCTATAACACCAAAGCACTCAGCTTACACCTGAAAGATATCTACTAGACCGGATCGTCTTGAAGCCCCCCCTCTAGCTCAACCACACAAATAGTACACCAAAACTAAAGAATTTACTAAACTAATTAAACTAAAGCATTTTACAGTCTTAGTATAGGCGATAGAAAAGACACTTAGACGCGATAGAGACCCCAGTACCGTAAGGGAAAGATGAAATAGCAGTGAAACAATCAAAGCGACAGACAGCAAAGATCAACCCTTGTACCTTTTGCATCATGGTTTAGCGAGAACAACCAAGCAAAGTGAACTAAAGTTTGCCCCCCCGAAACCCAAGCGAGCTACTTTCAAGCAGTTAAAGAGAGCGAACCCGTCTCTGTTGCAAAAGAGTGGGATGACTTGTCAGTAGAGGTGAAAAGCCAACCGAGCTGGGTGATAGCTGGTTACCTGTGAAACGAATCTAAGTTCCCCCTTAATCCTCCCTACCGGACATCCTGAACCCTAATGAGATGATTAAGAGCTATTTAATGGAGGGACAGCTCCATTAAAAAAGGACACAACCTCGACTAGCGGATAATTCTTACTACTGATCCTACCGTGGGCCCTAAAGCAGCCATCAAAAAAGAGTGCGTCAAAGCTCCACCACCTAAAAATACCAAAATAAGATGATTCCCTTATCACAAACAGGTCAACCTATGAATATAGGAGAATTAATGCTAAAATAAGTAACTCAGGGCCACACCCCTCTAACGGCGCAAGCTTACATAGAAACATTATTAACAGACCTAGACAGATACAAAAACCCCTACAAGACCACGTATTAACTAACCCTGTTAACCCGACTCAGGAGCGCCTATAAGAGCGATTAAAATCTGTGAAAGGAACTCGGCAAATTAATAAGGCCCGACTGTTTACCAAAAACATAGCCTTCAGCAAATTAAACAAGTATTGAAGGTGATGCCTGCCCGGTGACTTAGGTTTAACGGCCGCGGTATCCTAACCGTGCAAAGGTAGCACAATCAATTGTCCCATAAATCGAGACTTGTATGAATGGCTAAACGAGGTCTTAACTGTCTCTCACAGATAATCAGTGAAATTGATCTCCCCGTGCAAAAGCGGGGATGTGAACATAAGACGAGAAGACCCTGTGGAACTTAAAAATCAACGACCACCGCGAATCCTCAATCAACCCCACTGGGGCCACTACCATCGCAGAGCCTGGTCGATATTTTTCGGTTGGGGCGACCTTGGAGGAGAACAAATCCTCCAAAAACAAGACCATACCTCTTTACCTAGAGCTACCCCTCAAAGTGCTAACAGTGACCAGACCCAATATAATTGATTAATGGACCAAGCTACCCCAGGGATAACAGCGCAATCCCCCTCAAGAGCCCATATCGACAGGGGGGTTTACGACCTCGATGTTGGATCAGGACATCCTAATGGTGCAGCCGCTATTAAGGGTTCGTTTGTTCAACGATTAACAGTCCTACGTGATCTGAGTTCAGACCGGAGCAATCCAGGTCGGTTTCTATCTATGACACACTCTCCCCAGTACGAAAGGACCGGGAAAGTGGGGCCAATACCACAAGCACGTCCCCCCCCTCTAAGCAGTGAAACCAACTAAACCGTGAAGAGGGCCTTCCCCCACCACTTTCAATCCTAGAAAAGGACCAGCTAGAGTGGCAGAGCCCGGCAAGTGCAGAAGGCTTAAGCCCTTTCCCCAGAGGTTCAAATCCTCTCCCTAGCTTCACCCATGATTCAAATAACAACACTAAGCTGCCTCGTTATATCCCTCCTATACATCATCCCAATCCTGATTGCCGTAGCCTTCCTAACCCTAGTAGAACGGAAAATCCTAAGCTACATACAATCCCGCAAAGGCCCTAACGTTGTCGGGCCTTTTGGCCTACTTCAACCATTTGCGGACGGACTGAAACTATTTACCAAAGAGCCCATCCGACCCTCTACCTCTTCCCCACTTCTATTCATTCTGATACCAATACTAGCCCTTGTCCTAGCCCTCACCACTTGAGCACCACTACCACTCCCATTTCCCCTAGCAGATCTAAACCTCGGAGTTCTCTTCCTAATAGCCATGTCAAGCCTAGCCGTCTACTCAGTCCTATGATCAGGCTGAGCCTCGAACTCAAAATACGCACTAATCGGAGCCCTACGGGCAGTAGCACAGACCATTTCATACGAAGTGACACTGGCCATAATCCTGCTATCAATAATCATACTAAGCGGAAGCTACACACTCAGCTCCTTTGCCGTCGCACAGGAGCCTCTATACTTCATTTTCTCCTCATGACCCCTAGCAATAATATGATACGTATCCACCCTAGCAGAGACAAACCGAGCTCCTTTTGACCTCACAGAGGGTGAATCTGAGCTAGTCTCAGGGTTTAACGTTGAATACGCCGCAGGACCCTTCGCCTTATTCTTCCTAGCTGAATATGCGAACATTATGCTAATAAATACACTTACAGCCATCATATTCCTAAACCCAAGCGCCCTAGGGCCACCCACAGAACTATTCCCCGTCATCCTAGCCACAAAAGTCCTCCTACTATCTTCTGGTTTCTTATGGGTCCGAGCTTCATACCCACGATTCCGATATGACCAACTAATGCACCTACTATGAAAAAACTTCCTACCCCTCACACTAGCTCTGTGCCTCTGACACATCAGCATACCTATCTGCTATGCAGGCCTACCTCCTTACATAAGGAAATGTGCCTGAACTACAAAGGGTCACTATGATAAAGTGAACATAGAGGTATAACAGCCCTCTCATTTCCTGTTGACCTTAGAAAAGTAGGAATTGAACCCACACAAGAGAAATCAAAATTCTCCATACTTCCCTTATATTATTTTCTAGTAGAGTCAGCTAATCAAGCTATCGGGCCCATACCCCGAAAATGATGGTTTAACCCCCTCCTCTACTAATGAACCCTTACGCGACCCCAATCATAACCTTCAGCCTCATCTTGGGCACCACAATCACAATTTCCAGCAACCACTGAGTTCTGGCCTGGACAGGACTGGAGATCAACGCACTAGCCATCATTCCCCTAATTGCCAAATCCCACCACCCACGAGCAGTAGAAGCCGCAACGAAATACTTCCTAACCCAAGCAGCTGCTTCCGCCCTGGTCCTATTCTCTAGCATAACCAATGCCTGAGTCACCGGCCAATGAGACATCACACAAATAAACCACCCAACCTCCTGTCTACTACTGACAGCAGCAATCGCTATTAAACTGGGCCTAGTGCCATTTCACTTCTGATTCCCAGAAGTACTACAAGGATCGCCACTAATAACAGCCCTGCTACTCTCGACCCTCATAAAATTCCCCCCACTAACCCTGCTCCTACTAACATCCAAATCCCTCGACCCAGCTCTACTCACCGCCATGGCCCTAGCCTCAACAGCACTAGGAGGCTGAATAGGACTGAACCAAACACAAACACGCAAAATCCTAGCCTTCTCGTCCATCTCCCACTTAGGCTGAATCGCCATCATCCTAGTTTACAGCCCCAAATTGGCCTTACTTACCTTCTACCTATACACAATCATAACATCAGCCGTATTCCTAGCCCTTAACAAAATCAAAGCCCTTAACCTATCCATGATCACAACCTCATGAACAAAAACCCCAGTGCTAAACGCCACCCTAATACTAGTACTTTTATCCCTAGCAGGCCTCCCCCCATTAACAGGCTTTATACCAAAGTGACTTATCATCCAAGAACTAACTAAACAGGAAATAACACCAGCAGCCATGGCAATTGCCATGCTATCACTGCTCAGCCTCTTCTTCTACCTACGCCTCGCATACCACTCAACAATTACCCTTCCCCCCAACTCCTCTAACCACATAAAACAATGATACACTAGCAAAGCCCCAAGCACACCTACTGCGGTCCTTGCCTCACTATCAATCCTCTTACTTCCCCTGTCCCCAATAATACATGCCATTGTCTAGAAACTTAGGATAACACCCCAAACCGAAGGCCTTCAAAGCCTTAAATAAGAGTTAAACCCTCTTAGTTTCTGCACATTAAGACTTACAGAATATTAACCTGTATCTTCTGAATGCAAGTCAGACGCTTTAATTAAGCTAAAGCCTCCCTAGACAGATGGGCTTCGATCCCACAAAACTCTAGTTAACAGCTAAATGCCTAAACCAATTGGCTTCTGCCTACAAAGACCCTGACGCACCCTAGTGCGCATCGATGAGCTTGCAACTCAACATGAATTTCACTACAGAGCCGATAAGAAGAGGAATTAAACCTCTGTAAAAAGGACTACAGCCTAACGCTTCAACACTCAGCCATCTTACCCGTCACCTTCATCAACCGATGACTATTTTCCACTAACCATAAGGATATTGGCACCCTGTACCTCATCTTCGGGGCATGAGCAGGAATAGTCGGCACCGCACTCAGCCTATTAATCCGCGCAGAACTAGGACAACCAGGAACTCTCCTAGGCGACGACCAAATTTACA
The DNA here is from genome assembly GCF_964211835.1 of Anser anser. Lineage (NCBI taxonomy): Eukaryota > Metazoa > Chordata > Aves > Anseriformes > Anatidae > Anser > Anser anser. Next base: position 41,591,284 of record NC_139726.1, read on the forward strand.
ATGTAATCGTTACCGCTCACGCCTTTGTAATAAGCTTCTTTATAGTCATACCCATCATGATCGGAGGATTCGGCAACTGATTAGTCCCCCTCATAATCGGTGCCCCCGACATAGCATTCCCGCGAATAAACAACATAAGCTTTTGACTCCTCCCCCCATCATTCCTCCTCCTACTAGCCTCATCCACTGTAGAAGCTGGCGCCGGCACAGGCTGAACTGTCTACCCTCCCCTAGCAGGTGACCTTGCCCACGCCGGAGCTTCAGTAGACCTGGCTATCTTCTCACTCCACTTAGCCGGTATCTCCTCCATCCTTGGGGCCATCAACTTTATCACCACAGCCATCAACATAAAACCCCCCGCACTCTCACAATACCAAACCCCACTATTTGTCTGATCCGTACTAATTACCGCCATCCTACTCCTTCTATCACTCCCCGTACTCGCCGCCGGTATTACAATATTACTAACTGATCGAAACCTAAACACCACATTCTTCGACCCCGCTGGAGGAGGAGACCCAATCCTGTACCAACACCTATTCTGATTCTTCGGACACCCAGAAGTCTATATTCTGATCCTACCGGGGTTCGGAATCATCTCACACGTAGTCACGTACTACTCAGGCAAAAAGGAGCCCTTCGGCTACATGGGAATAGTCTGAGCCATACTATCCATCGGCTTCCTAGGATTCATCGTCTGAGCTCACCACATGTTTACAGTAGGAATAGACGTTGATACCCGAGCCTACTTTACATCAGCCACTATAATCATTGCCATCCCTACCGGAATCAAAGTATTTAGCTGACTAGCCACCCTGCACGGAGGAACAATCAAATGAGACCCCCCCAATACTATGAGCTCTAGGATTTATCTTCCTATTTACCATCGGAGGATTAACAGGAATCGTTCTTGCAAACTCTTCCCTAGACATCGCCCTGCACGACACATACTACGTAGTTGCCCACTTCCACTACGTCCTATCCATAGGCGCCGTCTTTGCCATTCTAGCAGGATTTACTCACTGATTCCCACTACTCACTGGGTTTACCCTACACCAAACATGAGCAAAAGCCCACTTCGGGGTAATATTTACAGGAGTAAACCTAACGTTCTTCCCCCAGCACTTCCTAGGCCTAGCAGGAATACCCCGACGATACTCGGACTATCCCGACGCCTACACACTATGAAACACCATTTCCTCCATCGGCTCCCTAATCTCAATAGTAGCCGTAATCATACTAATATTCATCCTCTGAGAAGCCTTTCCGGCCAAACGAAAAGTCCTACAACCAGAACTAACTACCACAAACGTTGAATGAATCCACGGCTGCCCTCCCCCATACCATACTTTCGAGGAACCGGCCTTCGTCCAAGTACAAGAAAGGAAGGAATCGAACCCTCACATGCTGGTTTCAAGCCAACTGCATTAACCGCTCATGCTTCTTTCTTATGAGACGTTAGTAAACCAATTACATAGCCTTGTCAAGACTAAATCACAGGTAAAAATCCTGTACATCTCATGTGGCCAACCACTCCCAACTAGGATTCCAAGACGCCTCATCACCCATCATAGAAGAACTCGTTGAATTCCACGACCACGCCCTAATCGTTGCCCTAGCTATCTGCAGCCTAGTTCTCTACCTTTTAGCCCACATACTAACAGAAAAACTCTCGTCCAATGCTGTAGACGCCCAAGAAGTAGAGCTGATCTGGACAATCCTACCTGCTATCGTCCTGGTACTCCTCGCCCTCCCATCCCTACAAATCCTCTACATAATGGACAAAATCGATGAACCAGACCTCACCCTAAAAGCCATCGGCCACCAATGATACTGAAGCTACGAATACACAGACTTCAAAGACCTATCATTCGACTCCTACATAGTGCCCACCCCAGACTTACCCAACGGCCACTTCCGACTGCTAGAAGTTGACCACCGCGTAGTTATCCCAATAGAATCCCCCATCCGCATGATCATTACTGCAGGAGACGTACTCCACTCCTGAGCAGTCCCAACGCTCGGAGTTAAAACAGACGCAATCCCAGGCCGACTAAACCAAACTTCATTCATTACCACCCGGCCTGGGATTTTTTACGGACAATGCTCAGAAATTTGCGGGGCTAATCACAGCTACATACCCATTGTAGTAGAATCAACCCCACTCCCACATTTCGAGGCCTGATCGTCCCTTCTATCATCATCCTAATCATTAAGAAGCTATGCAACAGCACTAGCCTTTTAAGCTAGCCAAAGAGGGACTTCCCCCTCCTTAATGATATGCCACAGCTTAACCCCGCACCATGATTTTCAATCATAATTATAACCTGATTAACCCTAGCACTCCTCATCCAACCAAAACTACTAGCCTTCACCACAACCAACCCCCCATCAAATAAGACCTCCCTCACTACCAAACCCACACCATGATCCTGACCATGAACCTAAGCTTCTTTGACCAATTTTCCAGCCCCAATCTATTTGGCATCCCCTTAATCCTACTATCCCTACTCTTCCCAGCCCTACTATTCCCGTCCCCAAACAACCGATGAATCAACAACCGCCTTTCTACTATCCAAACATGACTCCTTCACCTAATCACAAAACAACTAATAGTCCCACTCAACAAAAATGGCCACAAATGAGCCATAATATTTACATCCCTAATAATCATACTTCTTACAATCAACCTTCTAGGCCTCCTTCCATATACATTCACCCCAACCACCCAACTATCCATGAACATAGCCCTAGCCTTCCCACTATGGCTCGCCACACTACTAACAGGCCTACGAAACCAACCATCAGCCTCTTTAGCCCACCTATTACCCGAAGGTACCCCTACACCCCTAATCCCCGCACTAATCCTGATCGAAACAACCAGCCTACTAATCCGCCCCCTAGCCCTCGGAGTCCGCCTTACAGCCAACCTTACAGCAGGACACTTACTCATCCAACTCATCTCTACAGCCTCCATTGCATTAATACCCACCCTTCCTGCAGTATCCATCCTAACAATAATCATCCTACTACTCCTAACCATCCTAGAAGTAGCAGTAGCCATAATCCAGGCCTACGTCTTCGTGCTCCTTCTAAGCCTATACTTACAAGAAAACATCTAATGGCACACCAAGCACACTCATACCACATAGTTGACCCAAGCCCTTGACCAATCTTCGGGGCAGCCGCCGCCCTACTCACAACCTCAGGATTAATCATGTGATTCCACTACAACTCATCCATACTACTAACCCTAGGCCTCATCTCAATACTCCTAGTAATACTCCAATGATGACGAGACATTGTACGAGAAAGCACCTTCCAAGGCCATCACACTCCCACAGTCCAAAAAGGCCTACGATACGGCATAATCCTTTTCATCACATCCGAAGCATTCTTCTTCTTAGGGTTCTTCTGAGCGTTCTTCCACTCGAGCCTGGCCCCAACCCCAGAACTAGGAGGCCAATGACCCCCAACAGGAATTAAACCACTCAACCCGATAGAAGTCCCCCTACTAAACACAGCCATCCTACTAGCCTCAGGCGTTACCGTAACGTGAGCCCATCACAGCATCACAGAAGGAAACCGAAAACACGCCATCCACGCCCTAACCCTAACGATCCTCCTGGGATTCTACTTCACAGCCCTACAAGCAATAGAATACCACGAAGCCCCATTCTCAATCGCCGATAGCGTCTACGGATCTACCTTCTTCGTTGCCACTGGATTCCACGGACTCCACGTAATCATCGGATCCTCCTTCCTGACCGTCTGCCTCTTCCGACTGATCAAGTTCCACTTTACATCAGACCACCACTTCGGATTCGAGGCAGCAGCCTGATACTGACACTTCGTAGACGTCATCTGACTATTCCTCTACATAACCATCTACTGATGAGGATCTTGCTCTTCTAGTATATTAATTACAATTGACTTCCAATCTCTAGAATCTGGTATAAACCCAGAGGAGAGCAATGAACGCACTCATGTTCATATTCGCCCTATCATCAATCCTAAGCGCCGCCCTAACCGCATTAAACTTCTGACTCGCCCAAATAAACCCCGACTCAGAGAAACTCTCACCGTACGAATGTGGATTCGACCCACTTGGATCTGCTCGATTACCATTCTCAGTCCGATTCTTCCTCAGTAGCCATCCTGTTCGTCCTATTCGACCTAGAAATCGCCCTCCTACTCCCCCTGCCATGAGCCGTCCAACTCCAATCCCCCCTAATGACCCTCACCTGAACTGTAGCGATCCTCCTTCTCCTAACACTCGGACTGGCCTACGAGTGAATTCAAGGGGGCCTAGAATGAGCAGAATAACAGAAAGTTAGTCTAACCAAAAAGATAGCTGGTTTCGACCCAGCAGATTACAGCCAACCCTGTAACTTTCTTATGTCGCCCCTACATTTAAGCTTCTACTCAGCCTTCATTTTCAGCGGACTAGGACTAGCCTTCCACCGAACCCACCTAGTATCCGCCCTACTATGCCTTGAAAGCATAATATTATCGATATTCGTAGGCCTATCAATATGATCCATCGAAAACCAAGTCTCCTCATTCACCATGGTACCAATTCTCATGCTAACCTTCTCAGCGTGTGAGGCGGGCACAGGCCTGGCCATCCTAGTAGCCTCCACCCGCACACATGGCTCCGACCATCTACACAACCTAAACCTCCTGCAATGCTAAAAATCATCCTACCCACAATCATACTTCTTCCAACAGCCCTGCTGTCTCCACCAAAATTTCTATGGACTAACACCACCTTATACAGCCTCTTAATCGCTGCCCTAAGCCTACAGTGATTAATCCCAACCTACTACCCCTACAAATTTTTATCCAACTGAACAGGAATTGACCAAATCTCATCCCCCCTCCTAGTACTATCCTGCTGACTACTCCCACTCATAATCATAGCAAGCCAAAACCACCTGCAACAAGAACCCCTACAACGCAAACGAATCTTTATCTCAACCTTAGTCGCAGTCCAGCCATTCATCCTACTAGCCTTTTCCACCACAGAACTAGCACTATTTTACATCTCATTTGAAGCAACCCTCATTCCCACCCTAATCTTAATCACCCGATGGGGGAACCAACCAGAACGCCTAAGCGCTGGCATCTACCTGCTATTCTACACGCCAGTAAGCTCTCTACCCCTGCTAATCACAATCATACACCTATACGTGAAAATTGGCACCCTGCACCTGCCAACCCTACAACTAACCCACCCAACCCTATCCACCTCATGGACAGGAATACTATCAGGTCTAGCACTGCTCATAGCATTCATAGTAAAAGCCCCACTATACGGCCTACACCTCTGACTGCCAAAAGCCCACGTAGAAGCACCCATCGCAGGCTCAATACTCCTCGCCGCCCTACTACTAAAGCTAGGAGGATACGGAATTATACGAGTCACTCTATTTATGGGCCCACTGTCCAACCTCCTGCACTACCCCTTCCTAACCCTGGCCCTATGAGGCGCCCTAATGACTAGCTCAATCTGCCTACGACAGACAGACCTAAAATCACTAATCGCTTATTCATCCGTTAGCCACATAGGCCTAGTTATCGCCGCAGGAATAATCCAAACCCACTGATCATTCTCAGGGGCAATGATCCTAATAATTTCCCATGGACTAACTTCCTCCATACTATTCTGCCTAGCCAACACAAACTATGAACGTACGCACAGCCGAATTCTACTACTCACACGAGGCCTACAACCTCTCCTACCACTCATAGCTACCTGATGATTGCTGGCCAATCTAACAAACATAGCCTTACCCCCAACAACAAACCTCATAGCAGAGCTAACCATTATAATCACCTTATTCAACTGATCTGCCTTCACGATCATCCTAACAGGAATCGCAACCCTACTAACCGCCTCCTACACCTTATTCATACTACTAATGACCCAACGAGGCTCAATCCCCTCCCACATCACATCTATGCAAAACTCAACCACGCGAGAACACCTGCTCATAACACTCCACATTATCCCAATATTCCTCCTAATCCTCAAACCCGAACTGATCTCCGGAATCCCCTCATGCAAGTATAGTTTAAACCAAACATTAGACTGTGATTCTAAGAATAGAAGTTCAAACCTTCTTACCTGCCGAGGGGAGGGTTTAACCAACAAGAGCTGCTAACTCTTACATCTGAGCCTAAAACCTCAGCCCCCTTACTTTTAAAGGATAACAGCAATCCACTGGTCTTAGGAACCACCCATCTTGGTGCAAATCCAAGTAAAAGTAGTGAACCCCACACTACTAATCAACTCCCTCACACTACTCACGCTGACAATCCTCCTAACCCCAATCATCCTGCCATTTCTATTTAAAAACTTTAAAAACACCCCACAAGCCACCACCCGCGCTGTTAAAACCGCATTCCTAATTAGCCTAGCCCCTACAACCGCATTCATCTACTCGGGAATAGAATCTGTCACCTGCCACTGGGAGTGAAAATTCATTATAAACTTTAAAATCCCCCTGAGCCTAAAAATAGACCAATACTCAATAACATTTCTTCCAATCGCCCTATTTGTAACATGATCAATCCTACAATTCGCCATATGATACATGGCCTCAGAGCCATACGTAACAAAATTTTTCACCTACCTACTGACATTCCTAGTCGCCATACTCCTCCTAACAACCGCAAACAACATATTCCTCCTATTCGTAGGCTGGGAAGGAGTACGAATCATGTCCTTCCTTCTCATCGGCTGATGACAAGGCCGAGCAGATGCCAACACCGCCGCCCTACGAGCCGTAATCTACAACCGAATCGGAGACGTCGGACTGACCCTGAGCATAGCATGACTAGCTTCAACATTCAACACCTGAGAGATCCAACAAGCCGTACACCCCCACCAAACCCCAATCCTCCCCCTCATAGGATTAATCCTCGCAGCCGCAGGAAAATCCGCCCAATTTGGACTCCACCCATGACTGCCCGCAGCAATAGAAGGCCCCACCCCAGTATCAGCCCTACTGCACTCCAGTACCATAGTAGTAGCCGGAATCTTCCTGCTCATCCGCATGCACCCCCTGCTAGCCACCAACCAGACAGCCCTAACTGCCTGCCTATGCCTAGGTGCTCTATCAACCCTATTCGCTGCCACATGCGCCCTAACCCAAAATGACATCAAAAAAATCATTGCTTTCTCAACATCCAGCCAACTAGGACTAATAATAGTCACTATCGGACTAAACCTCCCACAACTAGCCTTCCTACACATCTCAACCCATGCCTTCTTTAAAGCCATACTATTCCTATGCTCAGGGTCTATCATCCACAACCTAAACGGAGAACAAGATATCCGAAAGATAGGAGGCCTACAGAAAATACTCCCAGTCACTACTTCCTGCCTAACCATCGGAAACCTGGCGCTGATAGGAACCCCATTCCTAGCCGGATTCTACTCAAAAGACCTCATCATCGAAAGCTTAAACACATCATACCTAAACACTTGAGCCCTACTCCTAACCCTTATAGCCACAGCATTCACCGCAACCTACAGCATCCGCATAACCATCCTAGTCCAAGCTGGACAAACCCGAATCCCCCCAATAGTATCAATAAACGAAAACAACCCACTAATCACCGCCCCCCTAACCCGACTCGCCCTAGGCAGCATTACAGCAGGAATAATCATTACCTCTTTCATCACACCAACCAAAACCCCCCCAATAACCATACCCCTTATCACCAAAACTGCTGCCATCCTCATAACAATCCTAGGAATCATCCTAGCCCTAGAACTATCGAACATAACACACACCCTCACTCACCCCAAACCAAACCCCCTCATAAACTTCTCCTCTGCATTAGGGTACTTCAACCCCCTAGTACACCGATTCTTCTCCAAAAACCTACTAGAAAAGGGACAAAACATTGCCCTACACTTGATCGACCTCTCCTGACTCAAAAAAATAGGGCCAGAGGGCCTTGCTGAACTACAAGTAGCCGCAAGCAAAGCCGCAACCTCAATACACACAGGGCTAATTAAGGCCTACCTAGGATCCTTCGCCCTCTCCATCCTGGTAATAATCCTAATAACACACAGACTCACTAATGGCCCCTAACATCCGCAAATCCCATCCCCTACTAAAAATAATCAACAACTCCCTAATCGACCTACCCGCCCCCTCCAACATCTCTGCCTGATGAAACTTCGGCTCCCTTCTAGCCATCTGCTTAGCCACACAAATCCTAACAGGCCTGCTACTAGCCATACACTACACCGCAGACACTTCACTCGCCTTCTCCTCAGTAGCTCACACATGCCGAGACGTCCAGTACGGATGGCTCATCCGCAACCTCCACGCCAACGGTGCTTCGCTCTTCTTTATCTGCATCTACTTACACATCGGACGAGGCCTCTACTACGGCTCCTACCTATACAAAGAAACCTGAAACACAGGAGTAATCCTCCTACTCACCCTAATAGCAACTGCCTTCGTAGGGTATGTCCTACCATGAGGACAAATGTCATTCTGAGGGGCCACCGTAATCACCAACCTATTCTCAGCCATCCCGTACATTGGGCAAACTCTAGTAGAATGAGCCTGAGGAGGATTCTCAGTAGACAATCCAACCTTAACCCGATTCTTCGCCATCCACTTCCTACTGCCCTTCCTAATTGCAGGAATCACCCTAGTCCACCTAACCTTCCTACACGAATCAGGCTCAAATAACCCACTAGGAATCGTATCAGACTGCGACAAAATCCCATTCCACCCATACTTCTCCATTAAAGACAGCTTAGGGCTTACCCTAATAATCACCCCTCTAATAGCACTAGCCCTATTTTCAACGAAACTCCTGGTTCTTGGAATCCTAGTTGGGAGTGGTTGGCCACATGAGATGTACAGGATTTTTACCTGTGATTTAGTCTTGACAAGGCTATGTAATTGGTTTACTAACGTCTCATAAGAAAGAAGCATGAGCGGTTAATGCAGTTGGCTTGAAACCCATCCCCAGTGGTGCCAGTGCACTCTCTGAACTCACTGAAGTGCATCCCCAGTGGTGCCAGTGCACTCTCTGCACTAACTGCACTGCATCCCCAGTGGTGCCAGTGCGCTCTCTGGAGTCACAGCACTGCATCCCCAGTGGTGCCAGTGCACTCGCTGGACTCACTGCACTGCATCCCCAGTGGTGCCAGTGTACTCTCTGGACTCACTGCACTGCATCCCCAGTGGTGCCAGTGCACTCTCTGGACTCACTGCACTACATCCCCAGTGGTGCCATTGCACTCTCTGGACTCACTGTACTGCATCATCGTTGGTGCCAGTGCACTCTCTGGACTCACTACACTGCATCCCCAGTGGTGCCAGTGCACTCTCTGGACTCACTGCACTGCAGACCCAGTGGTGCCAGTGCACTCACTGGACTCACTGTACTGCATCACCAGTGCTGCCAGTGCACTCTCTGGACTCACTGCACTGCATCCCCAGTGGTTCCAGTGCATTCACTGGACTCGCTGTACTGCATCACCAGTGGTGCCAGTGCACTCTCTGGACTCACTGCAGTGCATCCCCAGTGGAGCCAGTGCACTCTCTGGACTCACTGCAGTGCATCCGCAGTGGTGCCATTGCACTCTCTGGACTCACTGTAGTGCATCCCCAGTGGTGCCAGTGCACTCTCTGGACTCACTGCAGTGCATCCCCAGTGGAGCCAGTGCACTCTCTGGACTCACTGCAGTGCATCCGCAGTGGTGCCATTGCACTCTCTGGACTCACTGCACTGCATCTCCAGTGGTGCCAGTGCACTCTCTGGACTCACTGCACTGCATCCCCAGTGCTGCCAGTGCACTCTCTTCAGTCACTGCACTGCATCCCCTGTGGTGCAAGAGCACTCTCTGGACTCACAGCAGTGCTCACCAGTGGTGCCAGTGCACTCTCTGGACTCACTGCACTGCATCCCCAGTGGTGCCAGTGCACTCTCTGGACTCACTGCACTGCATCCCCAGTGGTTCTAGTGCACTGTGTGGACTCACTGTACTGCATCCCCAGTGGTGCCAGTGCAATATCTGGACTCAGTGCACTGCATTCCCAGTGGTGCCAGTGCACTCTCTGGACTCACTGCACTGCATCCCCGGTGGTGCCAGTGCAGTCTCTGGAGTAACTGCACTGCATCCCCACTGGTGCCAAAGCACTCTCTGGACTTCCAGCACCGCATCCCCAGTGGTGCCAGTGCACTCTCTGGACTCACTGCACTGCATGCCCAGTGGTGCCAGTGCACTCTCTGGACTCACTGTACTGCATACCCACTGGTGGCAGTGCACTCTGTGGACTCACTGTACTGCATCACCAGTGGTGCCAGTGCACTCTCTGGACTCACTGCAGTGCATCCCCAGTGGTGCCAGTGCACTCTCTGGACTCACTGCAGTGCATCCCCAGTGGTGCCAGTGCACTCTCTGGACTCACTGCACTGCATCCCCAGTGGTGCCAGTGCACTCTCTGGACTCACTGCAGTGCATCCCCAGTGGTGCCAGTGCACTCTCTGGACTCACTGCAGTGCATCCCCAGTGGTGCCAGTGCACTCTCTGGACTCACTGTACTGCACCCCCAGTGGTGCCAGTGCACTCACTGGACTGACTGCACTGCATCCCCACTGGTGCCAGTGCACTCTCTGGACTCACTGCACTGCATCGCCACTGGTGCCAGTGTACTCTCTGGACTCACTGCACTGCATCCCCAGTGGTGCCAGTGCACTCACTGGACTCACTGGACACATCCCCAGTGGTGCCAGTGCACTCTCTGGACTCACTGCAGTGCATCCCCAGTGGTGCCAGTGCACTCTCTGGACTCACTGCACTGCATCCCCACTGGTGCCAGTGTACTCTCTGGACTCACTGCAGTGCATCCCCAGTGGTGCCAGTGCACTCTCTGGACTCATTGCACTGCAGCCCCATTGGTGCCAGTGCACTCTCTGGACTCACTGCAGTGCATCTCCAGTTGTGCCAGTGCACTCTCTGGACTCAATGCACTGCATCCCCAGTGGTGCCAGTGCACTCTCTGGACTCACTGCACTGCATCCCCAGTGGTGCCAGTGCAATCTCTGGACTCACTGTAGTGCATCCCCAGTGGTGCCAGTGCACTCTCTGGACTCACTGCAGTGCATCCCCAGTGGTGCCAGTGCACTCTCTGGACTCACTGCAGTGCATCCCCAGTGGTGCCAGTGAAGTCTTTGGACTCACTGCACTGCATCCCCAGTGGTGCCAGTGCACTCTGTGGAGTCACTGAAGTGCATCCCCAGGGGTGCCAGGGCACTCTCTGGACTCACTGCACTGCATGTCCAGTGGTGCCAGTGCACTCTCTGGACTCACTGTACTGCATCCCCACTGGTGCCAGTGCACTATGTGGACTCACTGTACTGCATCCCCAGTGGTGACAGTGCACTCTCTGGACTAACTGCAGTGCATCCCCAGTGGTGCCAGTGCATTCTCTGGACTCACTGCAGTGCATCCCCAGTGGTGCCAGTGCACTCTCTGGACTCACTGAAGTGCATCCCCAGTGGTGCCAGTGCACTCTCTGGTCTCACTGCACTGCATCCCCAGTGGTGCCAGTGCAGTCTCTGGACTCACTGCACTGCATCCCCTGTGGTGCCAGTGCACTGTCTGGACTCACTGCAGTGCATCCCCAGTGGTGTCAGTGCACTCTCTGGACTCACTGTACTGCACCCCCAGTGGTGCCAGTGCACTCACTGGACTGACTGCACTGCATCCCCAGTGGTGCCAGTGCGCTCTCTGGAGTCACAGCACTGCATCCCCAGTGGTGCCAGTGCACTCACTGGACTCACTGCACTGCATCACAGGTGGTGCTAGTGCACTCTCTGGACTCACTGCAGTGAATCCCCGGTGGTGCCAGTGTACTCTCTGCAGTCACTGCAGTGCATCCCCAGTGGTGCCAGTGCACTCTCTGGAGTCACTGAAGTGCATCCCCAGTGGTGCCAGTGCACTCTCTGGACTCACTGCACTGCATGCCAAGTGGTGCCAGTGCACTCTCTGGACTGACTGTACTGCATCCCCACTGGTACCAGTGCACTCTGTGGACTCACTGTACTGCATCCCCAGTGGTGACAGTGCACTCTCTGGACTCACTGCAGTGCATCCCCAGTGGTGCCAGTGCACTCTCTGGACTCACTGCACTGCATCCCCAGTGGTGCCAGTGCACTCTCTGGACTCACTGCACTGCATCCCCAGTGGTGCCAGTGCACTCTCTGGACTCACTGCAGTGCATCCACAGTGGTGCCAGTGCACTCACTGGACTCACTGCAGTGCATTCCCTCTGGTGCCAGTGCACTCTCTGGACTCACTGCACTGCATCCCCAGTGGTGCCAGTGCAATCTCTGGACTCACTGCACTGCATCCCCAGTGGTGCCAGTGCACTCTCTGGACTCACTGCAGTGCATCCCCAGTGGTGCCAGTGCACTCTCTGGACTCACTGTACTGCATCACCAGTGGTGCCAGTGCACTCTCTGGACTCACTGCACTGCATCCCCAGTGGTGCCAGTGCAGTCTCTGGACTCACTGCACTGCATCCCCTGTGGTGCCAGTGCACTGTCTGGACTCACTGCAGTGCATCCCCAGTGGTGTCAGTGCACTCTCTGGACTCACTGTACTGCACCCCCAGTGGTGCCAGTGCACTCACTGGACTGACTGCACTGCATCCCCAGTGGTGCCAGTGCGCTCTCTGGAGTCACAGCACTGCATCCCCAGTGGTGCCAGTGCACTCACTGGACTCACTGCACTGCATCACAGGTGGTGCTAGTGCACTCTCTGGACTCACTGCAGTGAATCCCCGGTGGTGCCAGTGTACTCTCTGCAGTCACTGCAGTGCATCCCCAGTGGTGCCAGTGCACTCACTGGACTGCATCCCCAGTGGTGCCAGTGCACTCTCTGGACTCACTGCACTGCATCCCCAGTGGTGCCAGTGTACTCTCTGGACTCACTGCAGTGCATCCCCAGTGGTGCCAGAGCACTCTCTGGACTCACTGCACTGCATCCCCAGTGGTGCCACTGCACTCTCTGGACTCACTGCACTGCATCCCCAGTGGTGTCAGTGCACTCTCTGGACTCACTGAAGTGCATACCCAGTTGTGCCAGTGCACTCTCTGGACTCAATGCACTGCATCCCCAGTGGTGCCAGTGCACTCTCTGGACTCACTGCACTGCATCCCCAGTGGTGCCAGTGCAATCTCTGGACTCACTGTAGTGCATCCCCAGTGGTGCCAGTGCACTCTCTGGACTCACTGCAGTGCATCCCCAGTGGTGCCAGTGCACTCTCTGGACTCACTGTACTGCATCACCAGTGGTGCCAGTGCACTCTCTGGACTCACTGCACTGCATCCCCAGTGGTGCCAGTGCACTCTCTGGACTCACTGCACTGCATCCCCAGTGGTGCCAGTGCACTCTCTGGAGTCACTGAAGTGCATCCCCAGTGGTGCCAGTGCACTCTCTGGACTCACTGCACTGCATGCCCAGTGGTGCCAGTGCACTCTCTGGACTCACTGTACTGCATCCCCACTGGTACCAGTGCACTCTGTGGACTCACTGTACTGCATCCCCAGTGGTGACAGTGCACTCTCTGGACTCACTGCAGTGCATCCCCAGTGGTGCCAGTGCACTCTCTGGACTCACTGCACTGCATCCCCAGTGGTGCCAGTGCACTCTCTGGACTCACTGCACTGCATCCCCAGTGGTGCCAGTGCACTCTCTGGACTCACTGCAGTGCATCCACAGTGGTGCCAGTGCACTCACTGGACTCACTGCAGTGCATTCCCTCTGGTGCCAGTGCACTCTCTGGACTCACTGCACTGCATCCCCAGTGGTGCCAGTGCAATCTCTGGACTCACTGCACTGCATCCCCAGTGGTGCCAGTGCACTCTCTGGACTCACTGCAGTGCATCCCCAGTGGTGCCAGTGCACTCTCTGGACTCACTGTACTGCATCACCAGTGGTGCCAGTGCACTCTCTGGACTCACTGCACTGCATCCCCAGTGGTGCCACTGCACTCTCTGGACTCACTGCACTGCATCCCCAGTGGTGCCAGTGCACTCTCTGGAGTCACTGAAGTGCATCCCCAGTGGTGCCAGTGCACTCTCTGGACTCACTGCACTGCATCCCCAGTGGTGCCAGTGCACTCTCTGGACTCACTGTACTGCATCCCCACTGGTACCAGTGCACTCTGTGGACTCACTGTACTGCATCCCCAGTGGTGACAGTGCACTCTCTGGACTCACTGCAGTGCATCCCCAGTGGTGCCAGTGCACTCTCTGGACTCACTGCACTGCATCCCCAGTGGTGCCAGTGCACTCTCTGGACTCACTGCACTGCATCCCCAGTGGTGCCAGTGCACTCTCTGGACTCACTGCAGTGCATCCCCAGTGGTGCCAGTGCACTCACTGGACTCACTGCAGTGCATTCCCTCTGGTGCCAGTGCACTCTCTGGACTCACTGCACTGCATCCCCAGTGGTGCCAGTGCACTCTCTGGACTCACTGCACTGCATCCCCAGTGGTGCCAGTGCATTCTCTGGACTCACTGCAGTGCATCACCAGTGGTGCTAGTGCACTCTCTGGACTCACTGAGGTGCATCCCCAGTGGTGCCAGTGCACTCTCTGGACTCACTGAAGTGCATCACCAGTGGTGCCAATGCACTCTCTGGACTCACTGCACTGCATCCCCAGTGGTGCCAGTTCACTCTCTGGACTCACTGAACTGCATCCCCAGTGGTGCCAGTGCACTCTCTGGACTCACTGCAGTGCATCCGCAGTGGTGCCATTGCACTCTGTGGACTCACTGCAGTGCATCCCCAGTGGTGCCAGTGCACTCTCTGGACTCACTGCACTGCATCCCCAGTGCTGCCAGTGCACTCTCTTGAGTCACTGCACTGCATTCCCTGTGGTGCAAGAGCACTCTCTGGACTCACAGCAGTGCATCACCAGTGGTGCCAGTGCACTCTCTGGACTCACTGCACTGCATCCCCAGTGGTGCCAGTGCACTCTCTGGACTCACTGCACTGCATCCCCAGTGGTGCTAGTGCACTGTGTGGACTCACTGTACTGCATTCCCGGTGGTGCCAGTGCAATCTCTGGACTCACTGCAGTGCATCCCCAGTGGTGCCAGTGCACTCTCAGGACTCACTGCACTGCATCCCCAGTGGTGCCAGTGCACTCTCTGGACTCACTGCACTGCATCCCCAGTAGTGACAGTGCACTCTCTGGACTCACTGCAGTGCATCCCCAGTGGTGCCAGTGCACTCTCTGGACTCACTGCACTGCATCCCCAGTGGTGCCAGTGCACTCTCTGCACTCACTTCTCTCCATTCCCAGTGGTGCCAGTGAAGTCTCTGGACTCACTGCACTGCATCCCCAGTGGTGCCAGTGCAATCTCTGGACTCACTGCAGTGCATCACCAGTGGTGCCAGTGCAGTCTCTGGACTCACTGCACTGCATCCCCAGTGGTGCCAGTGCACTCTCTGGACTCACTGCAGTGCATCCCCAGTGGTGCCAGTGCACTCTCTGGACTCACTGCACTGCATCCCCAGTGGTGCAAGTGCACTCTCTCGAGTCACTGCACTACATCCCCAGTGGTGCCAGTGCACTCACTGGACTCACTGTACTGCATCATCTGTGGTGCCAGTGCACTCTCTGGACTCACTGCAATGCATCCCCAGTGGTGCCAGTGCACTCTCTGGACTCACTGCCCTGCATCCCCAGTGGTGCCAGTGCACTCTCTGGACTCACTGCACTGTATCCCCTGTGGTGCCAGTGCACTCACTGGATTCACTGCAGTGCATCCCCAGTGGTGCCAGTGCACTCTCTGGACTCACTGCACTGCATCCCCAGTGGTGCCAGTGCACTCTGTGGACTCACTGCACTGCATCCCCAGTGGTGACAGTGCACTCTCTGGACTCACTGCAGTGCATCCCCAGTGGTGACAGTGCACTCTCTGGACTCACTGCAGTGCATCCCCAGTGGTGCCAGTGCACTCTCTGGACTCACTGCACTGCATCCCCAGTGGTGCCAGTGCAGTCTCTGGAGTAACTGCAGTGCATCCCCACTGGTGCCAAAGCACTCTCTGGACTCCCAGCACCGCATCCCCAGTGGTGCCAGTGCACTCTCTGGACTCACTGCACTGCATCCCCAGTGGTGCCAGTGCACTCTCTGGAGACACAGCACTGCATCCCCAGTGGTGCCAGTGCACTCTCTGGACTCACTGCACTGCATCCCCAGTGGTGCTAGTGCACTGTGTGGACTCACTGTACTGCATTCCCGGTGGTGCCAGTGCAATCTCTGGACTCACTGCAGTGCATCCCCAGTGGTGCCAGTGCACTCTCAGGACTCACTGCACTGCATCCCCAGTGGTGCCAGTGCACTCTCTGGACTCACTAAACTGCATCACCAGTGGTGCCTCTGCACTCTCTGGACTCACTGCACTGCTTCCCCAGTGGTGCCAGTGCACTCTCTGGACTCACTGCACTGCATCCCCAGTGGTGCCAGTGCACTCTCTGGAGTCACAGCACTGCATCCCCAGTGGTGCCAGTGCAATCTCTGGACTCACTGCACTGCATCCCCAGTGGTGCCAGTGCACTCTCTGGACTCACTGAAGTGCATTCTCAGTGGTGCCAGTGCACTCTCTGGACTCACTGCACTGCATCCCCAGTGGTGCCAGTGCACTCTCTGGACTCACGGAACTGCATCCCCAGTGGTGCCAGTGCACTCTCTGGACTCACTGCACTGCATCCCAAGTGCTGCCAGTGCACTCTCTGGACTCACTGCACTGCATCCCCAGTGGTGCCAGTGCACTCTCTGGACTCACTGCACTGCATCCCCAGTGGTGCCAGTGCACTCTCTGGACTCACTGCACTGCATCCCAAGTGCTGCCAGTGCACTCTCTGGACTCACTGCACTGCATCCCCAGTGGTGCCAGTGCACTCTCTGGACTCACTGCACTGCATCCCCAGTGGTGCCAGTGCACTCACTGGACTCACTGCAGTGCATCCCCACTGGTGCCAGTGCACTCTCTGGACTCACTGCAGTGCATCCCCAGTGGTGCCAGTGCACTCTCTGGACTCACTGCACTGCATCCCCAGTGGTTCCAGCGCACTCTCTGGACTCACTGCACTGCATCGCCAGTGGTGCTCGTGCACTCTGTGGACTCACTGCAGTGCATCCCCAGTGGTGCCAGTGCACTCTCTGGACTCACTGAAGTGCATTCTCAGTGGTGCCAGTGCACTCTCTGGACTCACTTCAGTGCATCCCCAGTGGTGCCAGTACACTCTCTGGACTCACTGCAGTGCATCCCCAGTGGTGCCAGTGCACTCTCTGGACTCACTGCACTGCATCCCCAGTGGAGCCAGTGCACTCTCTGGACTCACTGCAGTGCATCCGCAGTGGTGCCATTGCACTCTCTGGACTCACTGCACTGCATCTCCAGTTGTGCCAGTGCACTCTCTGGTCTCACTGCACTGCATCCCCAGTGCTGCCAGTGCACTCTCTTGAGTCACTGCACTGCATCCCCTGTGGTGCAAGAGCATTCTCTGGACTCACAGCAGTGCATCACCAGTGGTGCCAGTGCACTCTCTGGACTCACTGCACTGCATCCCCAGTGGTGCCAGTGCACTCTCTGGACTCACTGCACTGCATCCCCAGTGGTGCTAGTGCACTGTGTGGACTCACTGTACTGCATTCCCGGTGGTGCCAGTGCAATCTCTGGACTCACTGCAGTGCATCCCCAGTGGTGCCAGTGCACTCTCAGGACTCACTGCACTGCATCCCCAGTGGTGCCAGTGCACTCTCTGGACTCAGTGCACTGCATCCCCAGTAGTGACAGTGCAGTCTCTGGAGTAACTGCACTGCATCCCCAGTGGTGCCAGTGCGCTCTCTGGACTCACTGCACTGCATCCCCAGTAGTGCCAGTGCACTCTCTGGACTCACTGCACTGCATCCCCAGTGGTGCCAGTGCACTCACTGGATTCACTGCACTGCATCCCCAGTGGTGCCAGTGCACTCACTGGACTCACTGCACCGCATCCCCAGTGGTGCCAGTGCACTCTCTGGACTCACTGCAGTGCATCCCCAGTGGTGGCAGTGCACTCTCTGGACTCACTGCAGTGCATCCCCAGTGGTGCCAGTGCACTCTCTGGACTCACTGCAGTGCATCCCCACTGGTGCCAGTGCACTCTCTGGACTCACTGCAGTGCATCCCCAGTGGTGCCAGTGCAGTCTCTGGAGTAACTGCAGTGCATCCCCACTGGTGCCAAAGCACTCTCTGGACTCACTGCAGTGCATCCCCAGTGGTGCCACTGCACTCTCTGGACTCACTGCAGTGCATCCCCAGTGGTGCCAGTGCACTCTCTGGACTCACTGAAGTGCATTCTCAGTGGTGCCAGTGCACTCTCTGGACTCACTGCACTGCATCCCCAGTGGTGCCAGTGCACTCTCTGGACTCACGGAACTGCATCCCCAGTGGTGCCAGTGCACTCTCTGGACTCACTGCACTGCATCCCAAGTGCTGCCAGTGCACTCTCTGGACTCACTGCACTGCATCCCCAGTGGTGCCAGTGCACTCTCTGGACTCACTGCACTGCATCCCCAGTGGTGCCAGTGCACTCTCTGGACTCACTGCACTGCATCCCAAGTGCTGCCAGTGCACTCTCTGGACTCACTGCACTGCATCCCCAGTGGTGCCAGTGCACTCTCTGGACTCACTGCACTGCATCCCCAGTGGTGCCAGTGCACTCACTGGACTCACTGCAGTGCATCCCCACTGGTGCCAGTGCACTCTCTGGACTCACTGCAGTGCATCCCCAGTGGTGCCAGAGCACTCTCTGGACTCACTGCACTGCATCCCCAGTGGTTCCAGCGCACTCTCTGGACTCACTGCACTGCATCGCCAGTGGTGCTCGTGCACTCTGTGGACTCACTGCAGTGCATCCCCAGTGGTGCCAGTGCACTCTCTGGACTCACTGAAGTGCATTCTCAGTGGTGCCAGTGCACTCTCTGGACTCACTTCAGTGCATCCCCAGTGGTGCCAGTACACTCTCTGGACTCACTGCAGTGCATCCCCAGTGGTGCCAGTGCACTCTCTGGACTCACTGCACTGCATCCCCAGTGGAGCCAGTGCACTCTCTGGACTCACTGCAGTGCATCCGCAGTGGTGCCATTGCACTCTCTGGACTCACTGCACTGCATCTCCAGTTGTGCCAGTGCACTCTCTGGTCTCACTGCACTGCATCCCCAGTGCTGCCAGTGCACTCTCTTGAGTCACTGCACTGCATCCCCTGTGGTGCAAGAGCATTCTCTGGACTCACAGCAGTGCATCACCAGTGGTGCCAGTGCACTCTCTGGACTCACTGCACTGCATCCCCAGTGGTGCCAGTGCACTCTCTGGACTCACTGCACTGCATCCCCAGTGGTGCTAGTGCACTGTGTGGACTCACTGTACTGCATTCCCGGTGGTGCCAGTGCAATCTCTGGACTCACTGCAGTGCATCCCCAGTGGTGCCATTTTACTCTATTGGACTCACTGCACTGCATCCCCAGTGGTGCCAGTGCACTCTCTGGACTCACTGCACTGCATCCCCAGTAGTGACAGTGCAGTCTCTGGAGTAACTGCACTGCATCCCCAGTGGTGCCAGTGCACTCTCTGGACTCACTGCACTGCATCCCCAGTAGTGCCAGTGCACTCTCTGGACTCACTGCACTGCATCCCCAGTGGTGCCAGTGCACTCACTGGATTCACTGCACTGCATCCCCAGTGGTGCCAGTGCACTCACTGGACTCACTGCACCGCATCCCCAGTGGTGCCAGTGCACTCTCTGGACTCACTGCAGTGCATCCCCAGTGGTGGCAGTGCACTCTCTGGACTCACTGCAGTGCATCCCCAGTGGTGCCAGTGCACTCTCTGGACTCACTGCAGTGCATCCCCACTGGTGCCAGTGCACTCTCTGGACTCACTGCAGTGCATCCCCAGTGGTGCCAGTGCAGTCTCTGGAGTAACTGCAGTGCATCCCCACTGGTGCCAAAGCACTCTCTGGACTCACTGCAGTGCATCCCCAGTGGTGCCACTGCACTCTCTGGACTCACTGCAGTGCATCCCCAGTGGTGCCAGTGCACTCTCTGGACTCATTGAAGTGCATTCTCAGTGGTGCCAGTGCACTCTCTGGACTCACTGCAGTGCATCCCCAGTGTTGCCAGTACACTCACTGGACTCACTGCACTGCATCCCCAGTGGTGCCAGTGCACTCTCTGGACTCACTGAAGTGCATCCCCAGTGGTGCCACTGCACTCTCTGGACTCACTGCACTGCTTCCCCAGTGGTGCCAGTGCACTCACTGGACTCACTGCAGTGCATCCCCACTGGTGCCAGTGCACTCTCTGGGCTCACTGCAGTGCATCCCCAGTGGTGCCAGTGCACTCTCTGGACTCACTGCACTGCATCCCCAGTGGTGCCAGTGCGCTCTCTGGAGTCACAGCACTGCATCCCCAGTGGTGCCAGTGCAATCTCTGGACTCACTGCACTGCATCCCCAGTGGTGCCAGTGCACTCTCTGGACTCACTGCAGTGCATCCCCGGTGCTGACAGTGCAGTCTCTGGAGTAACTGCACTGCATCACCACTGGTGCCAAAGCACTCTCTGGACTCCCAGCCCCGCATCCCCAGTGGTGCCAGTGCACTCTCTGGACTCACTGCACTGCATCCCCAGTGGTGCCAGTGCACTCTCTGGACTCACTGCACTGCATCCCCAGTGGTGCCAGTGCACTCTCTGGACTCACTGCAGTGCATCCCCAGTGGTGTCACTGCACTCTCTGGACTCACTGCAGTGCATCCCCAGTGGTGCCAGTGCACTCTCTGGACTCACTGCACTGCTTCCCCAGTGGTGCCAGTGCACTCACTGGACTGACTGCAGTGCATCCCCACTGGTGCCAGTGCACTCTCTGGGCTCACTGCAGTGCATCCCCACTGGTGCCAGTGCACTCTCTGGACTCACTGCACTGCATCCCCAGTGGTGCCAGTGCACTCTCTGGAGTCACAGCACTGCATTCTCAGTGGTGCCAGTGCACTCTCTGGACTCACTGCACTGCATCCCCAGTGGTGCCAGTGCACTCTCTGGACTCACTGCACTGCATCCCCAGTGCTGCCAGTGCACTCTCTGGACTCACTGCACTGCATCCCCAGTGGTGCCACTGCACTCTCTGGACTCACTGCACTGCTTCCCCAGTGGTGCAGTGCACTCTCTGGACTCACTGCACTGCATCCCCAGTGGTGCCAGTGCACTCACTGGACTCACTGCAGTGCATCCCCAGTGGTGCCAGTGCACTCTCTGGACTCACTGAAGTGCATTCTCAGTGGTGCCAGTGCACTCTCTGGACTCACTTCAGTGCATCCCCAGTGGTGCCAGTACACTCTCTGGACTCACTGCAGTGCATCCCCAGTGGTGCCAGTGCACTCTCTGGACTCACTGCACTGCATCCCCAGTGGAGCCAGTGCACTCTCTGGACTAACTGCAGTACATCCGCAGTGGTGCCATTGCACTCTCTGGACTCACTGCACTGCATCTCCAGTTGTGCCAGTGCACTCTCTGGTCTCACTGCACTGCATCCCCAGTGCTGCCAGTGCACTCTCTTGAGTCACTGCACTGCATCCCCTGTGGTGCAAGAGCATTCTCTGGACTCACTGGACACATCCCCAGTGGTGCCAGTGCACTCTCTGGACTCACTGCACTGCATCCCCAGTGGTGCCAGTGCACTCTCTGGACTCACTGCACTGCATCCCCAGTGGTGCTAGTGCACTGTGTGGACTCACTGTACTGCATTCCCGGTGGTGCCAGTGCAATCTCTGGACTCACTGCAGTGCATCCCCAGTGGTGCCAGTGCACTCTCAGGACTCACTGCACTGCATCCCCAGTGGTGCCAGTGCACTCTCTGGACTCACTGCACTGCTTCCCCAGTGGTGCCAGTGCACTCACTGGACTGACTGCAGTGCATCCCCACTGGTGCCAGTGCACTCTCTGGGCTCACTGCAGTGCATCCCCACTGGTGCCAGTGCACTCTCTGGACTCACTGCACTGCATCCCCAGTGGTGCCAGTGCACTCTCTGGAGTCACAGCACTGCATTCTCAGTGGTGCCAGTGCACTCTCTGGACTCACTGCACTGCATCCCCAGTGGTGCCAGTGCACTCTCTGGACTCACTGCACTGCATCCCCAGTGCTGCCAGTGCACTCTCTGGACTCACTGCACTGCATCCCCAGTGGTGCCACTGCACTCTCTGGACTCACTGCACTGCTTCCCCAGTGGTGCAGTGCACTCTCTGGACTCACTGCACTGCATCCCCAGTGGTGCCAGTGCACTCACTGGACTCACTGCAGTGCATCCCCAGTGGTGCCAGTGCACTCTCTGGACTCACTGAAGTGCATTCTCAGTGGTGCCAGTGCACTCTCTGGACTCACTTCAGTGCATCCCCAGTGGTGCCAGTACACTCTCTGGACTCACCGCAGTGCATCCCCAGTGGTGCCAGTGCACTCTCTGGACTCACTGCACTGCATGCCCAGTGGTGCCAGTGCACTCTCTGGACTCACTGTACTGCATCCCCACTGGTACCAGTGCACTCTGTGGACTCACTGTACTGCATCCCCAGTGGTGACAGTGCACTCTCTGGACTCACTGCAGTGCATCCCCAGTGGTGCCAGTGCACTCTCTGGACTCACTGCACTGCATCCCCAGTGGTGCCAGTGCACTCTCTGGACTCACTGCACTGCATCCCCAGTGGTGCCAGTGCACTCTCTGGACTCACTGCAGTGCATCCACAGTGGTGCCAGTGCACTCACTGGACTCACTGCAGTGCATTCCCTCTGGTGCCAGTGCACTCTCTGGACTCACTGCACTGCATCCCCAGTGGTGCCAGTGCAATCTCTGGACTCACTGCACTGCATCCCCAGTGGTGCCAGTGCACTCTCTGGACTCACTGCAGTGCATCCCCAGTGGTGCCAGTGCACTCTCTGGACTCACTGTACTGCATCACCAGTGGTGCCAGTGCACTCTCTGGACTCACTGCACTGCATCCCCAGTGGTGCCACTGCACTCTCTGGACTCACTGCACTGCATCCCCAGTGGTGCCAGTGCACTCTCTGGAGTCACTGAAGTGCATCCCCAGTGGTGCCAGTGCACTCTCTGGACTCACTGCACTGCATCCCCAGTGGTGCCAGTGCACTCTCTGGACTCACTGTACTGCATCCCCACTGGTACCACTGCACTCTGTGGACTCACTGTACTGCATCCCCAGTGGTGACAGTGCACTCTCTGGACTCACTGCAGTGCATCCCCAGTGGTGCCAGTGCACTCTCTGGACTCACTGCACTGCATCCCCAGTGGTGCCAGTGCACTCTCTGGACTCACTGCACTGCATCCCCAGTGGTGCCAGTGCACTCTCTGGACTCACTGCAGTGCATCCCCAGTGGTGCCAGTGCACTCACTGGACTCACTGCAGTGCATTCCCTCTGGTGCCAGTGCACTCTCTGGACTCACTGCACTGCATCCCCAGTGGTGCCAGTGCACTCTCTGGACTCACTGCACTGCATCCCCAGTGGTGCCAGTGCATTCTCTGGACTCACTGCAGTGCATCACCAGTGGTGCTAGTGCACTCTCTGGACTCACTGAGGTGCATCCCCAGTGGTGCCAGTGCACTCTCTGGACTCACTGAAGTGCATCACCAGTGGTGCCAGTGCACTCTCTGGACTCACTGCACTGCATCCCCAGTGGTGCCAGTGCACTCTCTGGACTCACTGAACTGCATCCCCAGTGGTGCCAGTGCACTCTCTGGACTCACTGCAGTGCATCCGCAGTGGTGCCATTGCACTCTGTGGACTCACTGCAGTGCATCCCCAGTGGTGCCAGTGCACTCTCTGGACTCACTGCACTGCATCCCCAGTGCTGCCAGTGCACTCTCTTGAGTCACTGCACTGCATCCCCTGTGGTGCAAGAGCACTCTCTGGACTCACAGCAGTGCATCACCAGTGGTGCCAGTGCACTCTCTGGACTCACTGCACTGCATCCCCAGTGGTGCCAGTGCACTCTCTGGACTCACTGCACTGCATCCCCAGTGGTGCTAGTGCACTGTGTGGACTCACTGTACTGCATTCCCGGTGGTGCCAGTGCAATCTCTGGACTCACTGCAGTGCATCCCCAGTGGTGCCAGTGCACTCTCAGGACTCACTGCACTGCATCCCCAGTGGTGCCAGTGCACTCTCTGGACTCACTGCACTGCATCCCCAGTAGTGACAGTGCACTCTCTGGACTCACTGCAGTGCATCCCCAGTGGTGCCAGTGCACTCTCTGGACTCACTGCACTGCATCCCCAGTGGTGCCAGTGCACTCTCTGCACTCACTTCTCTCCATTCCCAGTGGTGCCAGTGAAGTCTCTGGACTCACTGCACTGCATCCCCAGTGGTGCCAGTGCAATCTCTGGACTCACTGCAGTGCATCACCAGTGGTGCCAGTGCAGTCTCTGGACTCACTGCACTGCATCCCCAGTGGTGCCAGTGCACTCTCTGGACTCACTGCAGTGCATCCCCAGTGGTGCCAGTGCACTCTCTGGACTCACTGCACTGCATCCCCAGTGGTGCAAGTGCACTCTCTCGAGTCACTGCACTACATCCCCAGTGGTGCCAGTGCACTCACTGGACTCACTGTACTGCATCATCTGTGGTGCCAGTGCACTCTCTGGACTCACTGCAATGCATCCCCAGTGGTGCCAGTGCACTCTCTGGACTCACTGCCCTGCATCCCCAGTGGTGCCAGTGCACTCTCTGGACTCACTGCACTGTATCCCCTGTGGTGCCAGTGCACTCACTGGATTCACTGCAGTGCATCCCCAGTGGTGCCAGTGCACTCTCTGGACTCACTGCACTGCATCCCCAGTGGTGCCAGTGCACTCTGTGGACTCACTGCACTGCATCCCCAGTGGTGACAGTGCACTCTCTGGACTCACTGCAGTGCATCCCCAGTGGTGACAGTGCACTCTCTGGACTCACTGCAGTGCATCCCCAGTGGTGCCAGTGCACTCTCTGGACTCACTGCAGTGCATCCCCAGTGGTGCCAGTGCAGTCTCTGGAGTAACTGCAGTGCATCCCCACTGGTGCCAAAGCACTCTCTGGACTCCCAGCACCGCATCCCCAGTGGTGCCAGTGCACTCTCTGGACTCACTGCACTGCATCCCCAGTGGTGCCAGTGCACTCTCTGGAGACACAGCACTGCATCCCCAGTGGTGCCAGTGCACTCTCTGGACTCACTGCACTGCATCCCCAGTGGTGCTAGTGCACTGTGTGGACTCACTGTACTGCATTCCCGGTGGTGCCAGTGCAATCTCTGGACTCACTGCAGTGCATCCCCAGTGGTGCCAGTGCACTCTCAGGACTCACTGCACTGCATCCCCAGTGGTGCCAGTGCACTCTCTGGACTCACTAAACTGCATCACCAGTGGTGCCTCTGCACTCTCTGGACTCACTGCACTGCTTCCCCAGTGGTGCCAGTGCACTCTCTGGACTCACTGCACTGCATCCCCAGTGGTGCCAGTGCACTCTCTGGAGTCACAGCACTGCATCCCCAGTGGTGCCAGTGCAATCTCTGGACTCACTGCACTGCATCCCCAGTGGTGCCAGTGCACTCTCTGGACTCACTGAAGTGCATTCTCAGTGGTGCCAGTGCACTCTCTGGACTCACTGCACTGCATCCCCAGTGGTGCCAGTGCACTCTCTGGACTCACGGAACTGCATCCCCAGTGGTGCCAGTGCACTCTCTGGACTCACTGCACTGCATCCCAAGTGCTGCCAGTGCACTCTCTGGACTCACTGCACTGCATCCCCAGTGGTGCCAGTGCACTCTCTGGACTCACTGCACTGCATCCCCAGTGGTGCCAGTGCACTCTCTGGACTCACTGCACTGCATCCCAAGTGCTGCCAGTGCACTCTCTGGACTCACTGCACTGCATCCCCAGTGGTGCCAGTGCACTCTCTGGACTCACTGCACTGCATCCCCAGTGGTGCCAGTGCACTCACTGGACTCACTGCAGTGCATCCCCACTGGTGCCAGTGCACTCTCTGGACTCACTGCAGTGCATCCCCAGTGGTGCCAGTGCACTCTCTGGACTCACTGCACTGCATCCCCAGTGGTTCCAGCGCACTCTCTGGACTCACTGCACTGCATCGCCAGTGGTGCTCGTGCACTCTGTGGACTCACTGCAGTGCATCCCCAGTGGTGCCAGTGCACTCTCTGGACTCACTGAAGTGCATTCTCAGTGGTGCCAGTGCACTCTCTGGACTCACTTCAGTGCATCCCCAGTGGTGCCAGTACACTCTCTGGACTCACTGCAGTGCATCCCCAGTGGTGCCAGTGCACTCTCTGGACTCACTGCACTGCATCCCCAGTGGAGCCAGTGCACTCTCTGGACTCACTGCAGTGCATCCGCAGTGGTGCCATTGCACTCTCTGGACTCACTGCACTGCATCTCCAGTTGTGCCAGTGCACTCTCTGGTCTCACTGCACTGCATCCCCAGTGCTGCCAGTGCACTCTCTTGAGTCACTGCACTGCATCCCCTGTGGTGCAAGAGCATTCTCTGGACTCACAGCAGTGCATCACCAGTGGTGCCAGTGCACTCTCTGGACTCACTGCACTGCATCCCCAGTGGTGCCAGTGCACTCTCTGGACTCACTGCACTGCATCCCCAGTGGTGCTAGTGCACTGTGTGGACTCACTGTACTGCATTCCCGGTGGTGCCAGTGCAATCTCTGGACTCACTGCAGTGCATCCCCAGTGGTGCCAGTGCACTCTCAGGACTCACTGCACTGCATCCCCAGTGGTGCCAGTGCACTCTCTGGACTCAGTGCACTGCATCCCCAGTAGTGACAGTGCAGTCTCTGGAGTAACTGCACTGCATCCCCAGTGGTGCCAGTGCACTCTCTGGACTCACTGCACTGCATCCCCAGTAGTGCCAGTGCACTCTCTGGACTCACTGCACTGCATCCCCAGTGGTGCCAGTGCACTCACTGGATTCACTGCACTGCATCCCCAGTGGTGCCAGTGCACTCACTGGACTCACTGCACCGCATCCCCAGTGGTGCCAGTGCACTCTCTGGACTCACTGCAGTGCATCCCCAGTGGTGGCAGTGCACTCTCTGGACTCACTGCAGTGCATCCCCAGTGGTGCCAGTGCACTCTCTGGACTCACTGCAGTGCATCCCCAGTGGTGCCAGTGCAGTCTCTGGAGTAACTGCAGTGCATCCCCACTGGTGCCAAAGCACTCTCTGGACTCACTGCAGTGCATCCCCAGTGGTGCCACTGCACTCTCTGGACTCACTGCAGTGCATCCCCAGTGGTGCCAGTGCACTCTCTGGACTCATTGAAGTGCATTCTCAGTGGTGCCAGTGCACTCTCTGGACTCACTGCAGTGCATCCCCAGTGGTGCCAGGACACTCACTGGACTCACTGCACTGCATCCCCAGTGGTGCCAGTGCACTCTCTGGACTCACTGAAGTGCATCCCCAGTGGTGCCACTGCACTCTCTGGACTCACTGCACTGCTTCCCCAGTGGTGCCAGTGCACTCACTGGACTCACTGCAGTGCATCCCCACTGGTGCCAGTGCACTCTCTGGGCTCACTGCAGTGCATCCCCAGTGGTGCCAGTGCACTCTCTGGACTCACTGCACTGCATCCCCAGTGGTGCCAGTGCGCTCTCTGGAGTCACAGCACTGCATCCCCAGTGGTGCCAGTGCAATCTCTGGACTCACTGCACTGCATCCCCAGTGGTGCCAGTGCACTCTCTGGACTCACTGCAGTGCATCCCCGGTGGTGACAGTGCAGTCTCTGGAGTAACTGCACTGCATCCCCACTGGTGCCAAAGCACTCTCTGGACTCCCAGCACCGCATCCCCAGTGGTGCCAGTGCACTCTCTGGACTCACTGCACTGCATCCCCAGTGGTGCCAGTGCACTCTCTGGACTCACTGCACTGCATCCCCAGTGGTGCCAGTGCACTCTCTGGACTCACTGCAGTGCATCCCCAGTGGTGTCACTGCACTCTCTGGACTCACTGCAGTGCATCCCCAGTGGTGCCAGTGCACTCTCTGGACTCACTGCACTGCTTCCCCAGTGGTGCCAGTGCACTCACTGGACTGACTGCAGTGCATCCCCACTGGTGCCAGTGCACTCTCTGGGCTCACTGCAGTGCATCCCCACTGGTGCCAGTGCACTCTCTGGACTCACTGCACTGCATCCCCAGTGGTGCCAGTGCACTCTCTGGAGTCACAGCACTGCATTCTCAGTGGTGCCAGTGCACTCTCTGGACTCACTGCACTGCATCCCCAGTGGTGCCAGTGCACTCTCTGGACTCACTGCACTGCATCCCCAGTGCTGCCAGTGCACTCTCTGGACTCACTGCACTGCATCCCCAGTGGTGCCAGTGCACTCTCTGGACTCACTGAAGTGCATTCTCAGTGGTGCCAGTGCACTCTCTGGACTCACTGCACTGCATCCCCAGTGGTGCCAGTGCACTCACTGGACTCACTGCAGTGCATCCCCAGTGGTGCCAGTGCACTCTCTGGACTCACTGAAGTGCATTCTCAGTGGTGCCAGTGCACTCTCTGGACTCACTTCAGTGCATCCCCAGTGGTGCCAGTACACTCTCTGGACTCACTGCAGTGCATCCCCAGTGGTGCCAGTGCACTCTCTGGACTCACTGCACTGCATCCCCAGTGGAGCCAGTGCACTCTCTGGACTCACTGCAGTGCATCCGCAGTGGTGCCATTGCACTCTCTGGACTCACTGCACTGCATCTCCAGTTGTGCCAGTGCACTCTCTGGTCTCACTGCACTGCATCCCCAGTGCTGCCAGTGCACTCTCTTGAGTCACTGCACTGCATCCCCTGTGGTGCAAGAGCATTCTCTGGACTCACAGCAGTGCATCACCAGTGGTGCCAGTGCACTCTCTGGACTCACTGCACTGCATCCCCAGTGGTGCCAGTGCACTCTCTGGACTCACTGCACTGCATCCCCAGTGGTGCTAGTGCACTGTGTGGACTCACTGTACTGCATTCCCGGTGGTGCCAGTGCAATCTCTGGACTCACTGCAGTGCATCCCCAGTGGTGCCAGTGCACTCTCAGGACTCACTGCACTGCATCCCCAGTGGTGCCAGTGCACTCTCTGGACTCACTGCACTGCTTCCCCAGTGGTGCCAGTGCACTCACTGGACTGACTGCAGTGCATCCCCACTGGTGCCAGTGCACTCTCTGGGCTCACTGCAGTGCATCCCCACTGGTGCCAGTGCACTCTCTGGACTCACTGCACTGCATCCCCAGTGGTGCCAGTGCACTCTCTGGAGTCACAGCACTGCATTCTCAGTGGTGCCAGTGCACTCTCTGGACTCACTGCACTGCATCCCCAGTGGTGCCAGTGCACTCTCTGGACTCACTGCACTGCATCCCCAGTGGTGCCAGTGCACTCTCTGGACTCACTGCACTGCATCCCCAGTGGTGCCACTGCACTCTCTGGACTCACTGCACTGCTTCCCCAGTGGTGCAGTGCACTCTCTGGACTCACTGCACTGCATCCCCAGTGGTGCCAGTGCACTCACTGGACTCACTGCAGTGCATCCCCAGTGGTGCCAGTGCACTCTCTGGACTCACTGAAGTGCATTCTCAGTGGTGCCAGTGCACTCTCTGGACTCACTTCAGTGCATCCCAAGTGGTGCCAGTACACTCTCTGGACTCACTGCAGTGCATCCCCAGTGGTGCCAGTGCACTCTCTGGACTCACTGCACTGCATCCCCAGTGGAGCCAGTGCACTCTCTGGACTCACTGCAGTGCATCCGCAGTGGTGCCATTGCACTCTCTGGACTCACTGCACTGCATCTCCAGTTGTGCCAGTGCACTCTCTGGTCTCACTGCACTGCATCCCCAGTGCTGCCAGTGCACTCTCTTGAGTCACTGCACTGCATCCCCTGTGGTGCAAGAGCATTCTCTGGACTCACAGCAGTGCATCACCAGTGGTGCCAGTGCACTCTCTGGACTCACTGCACTGCATCCCCAGTGGTGCCAGTGCACTCTCTGGACTCACTGCACTGCATCCCCAGTGGTGCTAGTGCACTGTGTGGACTCACTGTACTGCATTCCCGGTGGTGCCAGTGCAATCTCTGGACTCACTGCAGTGCATCCCCAGTGGTGCCAGTGCACTCTCAGGACTCACTGCACTGCATCCCCAGTGGTGCCAGTGCACTCTCTGGACTCAGTGCACTGCATCCCCAGTAGTGACAGTGCACTCTCTGGACTCACTGAAGTGCATCCCCAGTGGTGCCACTGCACTCTCTGGACTCACTGCACTGCTTCCCCAGTGGTGCCAGTGCACTCACTGGACTCACTGCAGTGCATCCCCACTGGTGCCAGTGCACTCTCTGGGCTCACTGCAGTGCATCCCCAGTGGTGCCAGTGCACTCTCTGGACTCACTGCACTGCATCCCCAGTGGTGCCAGTGCGCTCTCTGGAGTCACAGCACTGCATCCCCAGTGGTGCCAGTGCAATCTCTGGACTCACTGCACTGCATCCCCAGTGGTGCCAGTGCACTCTCTGGACTCACTGCACTGCATCCCCGGTGGTGACAGTGCAGTCTCTGGAGTAACTGCACTGCATCCCCACTGGTGCCAAAGCACTCTCTGGACTCCCAGCACCGCATCCCCAGTGGTGCCAGTGCACTCTCTGGACTCACTGCACTGCTTCCCCAGTGGTGCCAGTGCACTCACTGGACTGACTGCAGTGCATCCCCACTGGTGCCAGTGCACTCTCTGGGCTCACTGCAGTGCATCCCCACTGGTGCCAGTGCACTCTCTGGACTCACTGCACTGCATCCCCAGTGGTGCCAGTGCACTCTCTGGAGTCACAGCACTGCATTCTCAGTGGTGCCAGTGCACTCTCTGGACTCACTGCAGTGCATCCCCAGTGGTGCCAGTGCACTCTCTGGACTCACTGCACTGCATCCCCAGTGCTGCCAGTGCACTCTCTGGACTCACTGCACTGCATCCCCAGTGGTGCCACTGCACTCTCTGGACTCACTGCACTGCTTCCCCAGTGGTGCAGTGCACTCTCTGGACTAACTGCACTGCATCCCCAGTGGTGCCAGTGCACTCACTGGACTCACTGCAGTGCATCCCCAGTGGTGCCAGTGCACTCTCTGGAGTCACTGCACTGCATCCCCAGTGGTCCCTGTGCACTCTCTGGACTCACTGCACTGCATCCCCAGTGGTTCCAGCGCACTCTCTGGACTCACTGCACTGCATCCCCAGCAGTGCTAGTGCACTCTGTGGACTCACTGCAGTGCATCCCCAGTGGTGCCAGTGCACTCTCTGGACTCACTGAAGTGCATTCTCAGTGGTGCCAGTGCACTCTCTGGACTCACTGAAGTGCATTCTCAGTGGTGCCAGTGCACTCTCTGGACTCACTGCAGTGCATTCTCAGTGGTGCCAGTGCACTCTCTGGACTCACTGCACTGCATCCCCAGTGGTTCCAGCGCACTGTCTGGACTCACTGCACTGCATCCCCAGCAGTGCTAGTGCACTCTGTGGACTCACTGCAGTGCATCCCCAGTGGTGCCAGTGCACTCTCTGGACTCACTGCACTGCATCACCAGTGGTGCCAGTGCACTCTCTGGAGTCAAAGCACTGCATTCTCAGTGGTGCCAGTACACTCTCTGGACTCACTGCAGTGCATCCCCAGTGGTGCCAGTGCACTCTCTGGACTCACTGCAGTGCATCCCCAGTGGAGCCAGTGCACTCTCTGGACTCACTGCAGTGCATCCGCAGTGGTGCCATTGCACTCTCTGGACTCACTGCACTGCATCCCCGGTGGTGCCAGTGCAATCTCTGGACTCACTGCAGTGCATCCCCAGTGGTGCCAGTGCACTCTCTTGAGTCACTGCACTGCATCCCCTGTGGTGCAAGAGCACTCTCTGGACTCACAGCAGTGCATCACCAGTGGTGCCAGTGCACTCTCTGGACTCACTGCACTGCTTCCCCAGTGGTGCCAGTGCACTCTTTCGAGTCACTGCAGTGCATCCCCAGTGGTGCCAGTGCACTCTCTGGACTCACTGCACTGCATCCCCAGTGGTGCCAGTGCACTCTCTGGACTCACTGAAGTGCATCCCCAGTGGTGCCAGTGCACTCTCTGGAGTCACAGCACTGCATCCCCAGTGGTGCCAGTGCAATCTCTAGACTCACTGCACTGCATCCCCAGTGGTGCCAGTGCACTCTCTGGACTCACTGAACTGCATCCCCAGTGGTGCCAGTGCAATCTCTGGACTCACTGCAGAGCATCCCCAGTGGTGCCAGTGCACTCTCTGGACTCACTGAAGTGCATTATCAGTGGTGCCAGTGCACTCTCTGGACTCACTGCACTGCATCCCCCGTAGTGACAGTGCACTCTCTGGATTCAATGCAGTGCATCCCCAGTGGGGCCAGTGCACTCTCTGGACTCACTGCGCTGCATCCCCAGTGGTGCCAGTGCACTCTCTGGACTCACTGCAATGCATCCCCAGTGGTGCCAGTGCACTCTCTTGAGTCACTGCACTGCATCCCCTGTGGTGCAAGAGCACTCTCTGGACTCACTGTACTGCATCACCAGTGGTGCCAGTGCACTCTCTGGACTCACTGCACTGCTTCCCCAGTGGTGCCAGTGCACTCTTTCGAGTCACTGCAGTGCATCCCCAGTGGTGCCAGTGCACTCTCTGGACTCACTGCAGTGCATCCCCAGTGGTGCCATTGCACTCTCTGGACTCACTGCAGTGCATCCCCAGTGGTGCCAGTGCACTCTCTGGAGTCACAGCACTGCATCCCCAGTGGTGCCAGTGCAATCTCTGGACTCACTGCACTGCATCCCCAGTGGTGCCAGTGCACTCTCTGGACTCACTGAAGTGCATTCTCAGTGGTGCCAGTGCACTCTCTGGACTCACTGCACTGCATCCCCAGTGGTGCCAGTGCACTCTCTGGACTCACTGAACTGCATCCCCAGTGGTGCCAGTGCAATCTCTGGACTCACTGCAGAGCATCCCCAGTGGTGCCAATGCACTCTCTGGACTCACTGAAGTGCATTATCAGTGGTGCCAGTGCACTCTCTGGACTCACTGCACTGCATCCCCAGTAGTGACAGTGCACTCTCTGGATTCAATGCAGTGCATCCCCAGTGGGGCCAGTGCACTCTCTGGACTCACTGCGCTGCATCCCCAGTGGTGCCAGTGCACTCTCTGTACTCACTGCACTGCATCGCCAGTGCACTCTATGGACTCACTGCAGGGCATCCCCGGTGGAGCCAGTGTACTCTCAGGACTCACTGCAGTGCATCCCCAGTGGTGCCAGTGCACTCTCTGGACTGACTGCACTGCATCCCCAGTGGTGCCAGTGCACTCTCTGGACTCACTGCACTGCACCCCAATGCTGCCAGTGCACTCTCTGGCGTCACTGCACTGCATCCCCCGGGGTGCAAGTGCACTCTCTGGACTCACTGGAGTGCATCACCTGTGGTGCCAGTGCACTCTCTGGACTCACTGCACTGCATCCCCAGTGCTGCCAGTGCACTCTCTGGACTCACTGCACTGCATCACCTGTGGTGCCAGTGCACTCTCTGGACTCACTGCACCGCATCCGCAGTGGTGCCAGTGCACTCTCTAGAGTCACTGCGCTGCATCCCCAGTTGTGCCAGTGCACTCTCTGGACTCACTGCAGCGCATCCCCAGTGGTGCCAGTGCACTCTTTGGACTCACTGCACTGCTTCCCCAGTGGTGCCAGTGCACTCTTTCGAGTCACTGCAGTGCATCCCCAGTGGTGCCAGTGCACTCTCTGGACTCACTGCAGTGCATCCCCAGTGGTGCCAGTGCACTCTCTGGACTCACTGCAGTGCATCCCCAGTGGTGCCAGTGCACTCTCTGGACTCGCGTCACTGCATCCCCAGTGGTGCCAGTGCACTCTCTGGACTCACTGAAGTGCATCCCCAGTGGTGCCAGTGCACTCTCTGGACTCACTGCAGTGCATTCCTGGTGGTGCCAGTGCACTCTCTGGACTCACTGCAGTGCATCCCCAGTGGTGCTAGTGCACTCTGGACTCACTGCAGTGCATCCCCAGTGGTGACAGTGCACTCTCTGGACTCACTGCACTGCATACCCAGTGGTGCCAGTGCACTCTCTGGACTCACTGTACTGCATCCCCAGTGGTGCCAGTGCACTCTCTGGACTCACCGCACTGCAACCTGAGTGGTGCCAGTGCAGTCTCTGGAGTAACTGCACTGCATCCCCACTGGTGCCAAAGCACTCTCTGGACTCCCAGCACCGCATCCCCAATGGTGCCAGTGCACTCTCTGGACTCACTGCACTGCATCCCCAGTGGTGCCAGTGCACTCTCTGGACTCACTGCACTGCATCCCCAGTGGTGCCAGTGCACTCTCTGGACTCACTGCAGAGCATCCCCAGTGGTGTCACTGCACTCTCTGGACTCACTGCAGTGCATCCCCAGTGGTGCCAGTGCACTCTCTGGACTCACTGAACTGCATTCTCAGTGGTGCCAGTGCACTCTCTGGACTCACTGCAGTGCATCCCCAGTGGTGCCAGTACACTCACTGTACTCACTAAACTGCATCACCAGTGGTGCCACTGCACTCTCTGGACTCACTGCACTGCTTCCCCAGTGGTGCCAGTGCACTCACTGGACTGACTGCAGTGCATCCCCACTGGTGCCAGTGCACTCTCTGGGCTCACTGCAGTGCATCCCCACTGGTGCCAGTGCACTCTCTGGACTCACTGCACTGCATCCCCAGTGCTGCCAGTGCACTCTCTGGACTCACTGCACTGCATCCCCAGTGGTGCCACTGCACTCTCTGGACTCACTGCACTGCTTCCCCAGTGGTGCAGTGCACTCTCTGGACTCACTGCACTGCATCCCCAGTGGTGCCAGTGCACTCACTGGACTCACTGCAGTGCATCCCCAGTGGTGCCAGTGCACTCTCTGGACTCACTGAAGTGCATTCTCAGTGGTGCCAGTGCACTCTCTGGACTCACTTCAGTGCATCCCCAGTGGTGCCAGTACACTCTCTGGACTCACTGCAGTGCATCCCCAGTGGTGCCAGTGCACTCTCTGGACTCACTGCACTGCATCCCCAGTGGAGCCAGTGCACTCTCTGGACTCACTGCAGTGCATCCGCAGTGGTGCCATTGCACTCTCTGGACTCACTGCACTGCATCTCCAGTTGTGCCAGTGCACTCTCTGGTCTCACTGCACTGCATCCCCAGTGCTGCCAGTGCACTCTCTTGAGTCACTGCACTGCATCCCCTGTGGTGCAAGAGCATTCTCTGGACTCACAGCAGTGCATCACCAGTGGTGCCAGTGCACTCTCTGGACTCACTGCACTGCATCCCCACTGGTGCCAGTGCACTCTCTGGACTCACTGCACTGCATCCCCAGTGGTGCTAGTGCACTGTGTGGAGTCACTGTACTGCATTCCCGGTGGTGCCAGTGCAATCTCTGGACTCACTGCAGTGCATCCCCAGTGGTGCCAGTGCACTCTCAGGACTCACTGCACTGCATCCCCAGTGGTGCCAGTGCACTCTCTGGACTCACTGCACTGCTTCCCCAGTGGTGCCAGTGCACTCACTGGACTGACTGCAGTGCATCCCCACTGGTGCCAGTGCACTCTCTGGGCTCACTGCAGTGCATCCCCACTGGTGCCAGTGCACTCTCTGGACTCACTGCACTGCATCCCCAGTGGTGCCAGTGCACTCTCTGGAGTCACAGCACTGCATTCTCAGTGGTGCCAGTGCACTCTCTGGACTCACTGCACTGCATCCCCAGTGGTGCCAGTGCACTCTCTGGACTCACTGCACTGCATCCCCAGTGGTGCCAGTGCACTCTCTGGACTCACTGCACTGCATCCCCAGTGGTGCCACTGCACTCTCTGGACTCACTGCACTGCTTCCCCAGTGGTGCAGTGCACTCTCTGGACTCACTGCACTGCATCCCCAGTGGTGCCAGTGCACTCACTGGACTCACTGCAGTGCATCCCCAGTGGTGCCAGTGCACTCTCTGGACTCACTGAAGTGCATTCTCAGTGGTGCCAGTGCACTCTCTGGACTCACTTCAGTGCATCCCAAGTGGTGCCAGTACACTCTCTGGACTCACTGCAGTGCATCCCCAGTGGTGCCAGTGCACTCTCTGGACTCACTGCACTGCATCCCCAGTGGAGCCAGTGCACTCTCTGGACTCACTGCAGTGCATCCGCAGTGGTGCCATTGCACTCTCTGGACTCACTGCACTGCATCTCCAGTTGTGCCAGTGCACTCTCTGGTCTCACTGCACTGCATCCCCAGTGCTGCCAGTGCACTCTCTTGAGTCACTGC
Source organism: Anser anser (assembly GCF_964211835.1). Lineage (NCBI taxonomy): Eukaryota > Metazoa > Chordata > Aves > Anseriformes > Anatidae > Anser > Anser anser. The sequence continues at coordinate 41,627,725 of NC_139726.1, forward strand.
ACTGCATCCCCTGTGGTGCAAGAGCATTCTCTGGACTCACAGCAGTGCATCACCAGTGGTGCCAGTGCACTCTCTGGACTCACTGCACTGCATCCCCAGTGGTGCCAGTGCACTCTCTGGACTCACTGCACTGCATCCCCAGTGGTGCTAGTGCACTGTGTGGACTCACTGTACTGCATTCCCGGTGGTGCCAGTGCAATCTCTGGACTCACTGCAGTGCATCCCCAGTGGTGCCAGTGCACTCTCAGGACTCACTGCACTGCATCCCCAGTGGTGCCAGTGCACTCTCTGGACTCAGTGCACTGCATCCCCAGTAGTGACAGTGCACTCTCTGGACTCACTGAAGTGCATCCCCAGTGGTGCCACTGCACTCTCTGGACTCACTGCACTGCTTCCCCAGTGGTGCCAGTGCACTCACTGGACTCACTGCAGTGCATCCCCAGTGGTGCCAGTGCACTCTCTGGGCTCACTGCAGTGCATCCCCAGTGGTGCCAGTGCACTCTCTGGACTCACTGCACTGCATCCCCAGTGGTGCCAGTGCGCTCTCTGGAGTCACAGCACTGCATCCCCAGTGGTGCCAGTGCAATCTCTGGACTCACTGCACTGCATCCCCAGTGGTGCCAGTGCACTCTCTGGACTCACTGCACTGCATCCCCGGTGGTGACAGTGCAGTCTCTGGAGTAACTGCACTGCATCCCCACTGGTGCCAAAGCACTCTCTGGACTCCCAGCACCGCATCCCCAGTGGTGCCAGTGCACTCTCTGGACTCACTGCACTGCATCCCCAGTGGTGCCAGTGCACTCTCTGGACTCACTGCACTGCATCCCCAGTGGTGCCAGTGCACTCTCTGGACTCACTGCAGTGCATCCCCAGTGGTGTCACTGCACTCTCTGGACTCACTGCAGTGCATCCCCAGTGGTGCCAGTGCACTCTCTGGACTCACTGCACTGCTTCCCCAGTGGTGCCAGTGCACTCACTGGACTGACTGCAGTGCATCCCCACTGGTGCCAGTGCACTCTCTGGGCTCACTGCAGTGCATCCCCACTGGTGCCAGTGCACTCTCTGGACTCACTGCACTGCATCCCCAGTGGTGCCAGTGCACTCTCTGGAGTCACAGCACTGCATTCTCAGTGGTGCCAGTGCACTCTCTGGACTCACTGCAGTGCATCCCCAGTGGTGCCAGTGCACTCTCTGGACTCACTGCACTGCATCCCCAGTGCTGCCAGTGCACTCTCTGGACTCACTGCACTGCATCCCCAGTGGTGCCACTGCACTCTCTGGACTCACTGCACTGCTTCCCCAGTGGTGCAGTGCACTCTCTGGACTCACTGCACTGCATCCCCAGTGGTGCCAGTGCACTCACTGGACTCACTGCAGTGCATCCCCAGTGGTGCCAGTGCACTCTCTGGAGTCACTGCACTGCATCCCCAGTGGTCCCTGTGCACTCTCTGGACTCACTGCACTGCATCCCCAGTGGTTCCAGCGCACTCTCTGGACTCACTGCACTGCATCCCCAGCAGTGCTAGTGCACTCTGTGGACTCACTGCAGTGCATCCCCAGTGGTGCCAGTGCACTCTCTGGACTCACTGAAGTGCATTCTCAGTGGTGCCAGTGCACTCTCTGGACTCACTGAAGTGCATTCTCAGTGGTGCCAGTGCACTCTCTGGACTCACTGCAGTGCATTCTCAGTGGTGCCAGTGCACTCTCTGGACTCACTGCACTGCATCCCCAGTGGTTCCAGCGCACTGTCTGGACTCACTGCACTGCATCCCCAGCAGTGCTAGTGCACTCTGTGGACTCACTGCAGTGCATCCCCAGTGGTGCCAGTGCACTCTCTGGACTCACTGCACTGCATCACCAGTGGTGCCAGTGCACTCTCTGGAGTCAAAGCACTGCATTCTCAGTGGTGCCAGTACACTCTCTGGACTCACTGCAGTGCATCCCCAGTGGTGCCAGTGCACTCTCTGGACTCACTGCAGTGCATCCCCAGTGGAGCCAGTGCACTCTCTGGACTCACTGCAGTGCATCCGCAGTGGTGCCATTGCACTCTCTGGACTCACTGCACTGCATCCCCGGTGGTGCCAGTGCAATCTCTGGACTCACTGCAGTGCATCCCCAGTGGTGCCAGTGCACTCTCTTGAGTCACTGCACTGCATCCCCTGTGGTGCAAGAGCACTCTCTGGACTCACAGCAGTGCATCACCAGTGGTGCCAGTGCACTCTCTGGACTCACTGCACTGCTTCCCCAGTGGTGCCAGTGCACTCTTTCGAGTCACTGCAGTGCATCCCCAGTGGTGCCAGTGCACTCTCTGGACTCACTGCACTGCATCCCCAGTGGTGCCAGTGCACTCTCTGGACTCACTGAAGTGCATCCCCAGTGGTGCCAGTGCACTCTCTGGAGTCACAGCACTGCATCCCCAGTGGTGCCAGTGCAATCTCTGGACTCACTGCACTGCATCCCCAGTGGTGCCAGTGCACTCTCTGGACTCACTGAACTGCATCCCCAGTGGTGCCAGTGCAATCTCTGGACTCACTGCAGAGCATCCCCAGTGGTGCCAGTGCACTCTCTGGACTCACTGAAGTGCATTATCAGTGGTGCCAGTGCACTCTCTGGACTCACTGCACTGCATCCACCGTAGTGACAGTGCACTCTCTGGATTCAATGCAGTGCATCCCCAGTGGGGCCAGTGCACTCTCTGGACTCACTGCGCTGCATCCCCAGTGGTGCCAGTGCACTCTCTGGACTCACTGCAATGCATCCCCAGTGGTGCCAGTGCACTCTCTTGAGTCACTGCACTGCATCCCCTGTGGTGCAAGAGCACTCTCTGGACTCACTGTACTGCATCACCAGTGGTGCCAGTGCACTCTCTGGACTCACTGCACTGCTTCCCCAGTGGTGCCAGTGCACTCTTTCGAGTCACTGCAGTGCATCCCCAGTGGTGCCAGTGCACTCTCTGGACTCACTGCAGTGCATCCCCAGTGGTGCCATTGCACTCTCTGGACTCACTGCAGTGCATCCCCAGTGGTGCCAGTGCACTCTCTGGAGTCACAGCACTGCATCCCCAGTGGTGCCAGTGCAATCTCTGGACTCACTGCACTGCATCCCCAGTGGTGCCAGTGCACTCTCTGGACTCACTGAAGTGCATTCTCAGTGGTGCCAGTGCACTCTCTGGACTCACTGCACTGCATCCCCAGTGGTGCCAGTGCACTCTCTGGACTCACTGAACTGCATCCCCAGTGGTGCCAGTGCAATCTCTGGACTCACTGCAGAGCATCCCCAGTGGTGCCAATGCACTCTCTGGACTCACTGAAGTGCATTATCAGTGGTGCCAGTGCACTCTCTGGACTCACTGCACTGCATCCCCAGTAGTGACAGTGCACTCTGTGGACTCACTGCAGGGCATCCCCGGTGGAGCCAGTGTACTCTCAGGACTCACTGCAGTGCATCCCCAGTGGTGCCAGTGCACTCTCTGGACTGACTGCACTGCATCCCCAGTGGTGCCAGTGCACTCTCTGGACTCACTGCACTGCACCCCAATGCTGCCAGTGCACTCTCTGGCGTCACTGCACTGCATCCCCCGGGGTGCAAGTGCACTCTCTGGACTCACTGGAGTGCATCACCTGTGGTGCCAGTGCACTCTCTGGACTCACTGCACTGCATCCCCAGTGCTGCCAGTGCACTCTCTGGACTCACTGCACTGCATCACCTGTGGTGCCAGTGCACTCTCTGGACTCACTGCACCGCATCCGCAGTGGTGCCAGTGCACTCTCTAGAGTCACTGCGCTGCATCCCCAGTTGTGCCAGTGCACTCTCTGGACTCACTGCAGCGCATCCCCAGTGGTGCCAGTGCACTCTTTGGACTCACTGCACTGCTTCCCCAGTGGTGCCAGTGCACTCTTTCGAGTCACTGCAGTGCATCCCCAGTGGTGCCAGTGCACTCTCTGGACTCACTGCAGTGCATCCCCAGTGGTGCCAGTGCACTCTCTGGACTCACTGCAGTGCATCCCCAGTGGTGCCAGTGCACTCTCTGGACTCGCGTCACTGCATCCCCAGTGGTGCCAGTGCACTCTCTGGACTCACTGAAGTGCATCCCCAGTGGTGCCAGTGCACTCTCTGGACTCACTGCAGTGCATTCCTGGTGGTGCCAGTGCACTCTCTGAACTCACTGCAGTGCATCCCCAGTGGTGCTAGTGCACTCTGGACTCACTGCAGTGCATCCCCAGTGGTGACAGTGCACTCTCTGGACTCACTGCACTGCATACCCAGTGGTGCCAGTGCACTCTCTGGACTCACTGTACTGCATCCCCAGTGGTGCCAGTGCACTCTCTGGACTCACCGCACTGCAACCTGAGTGGTGCCAGTGCAGTCTCTGGAGTAACTGCACTGCATCCCCACTGGTGCCAAAGCACTCTCTGGACTCCCAGCACCGCATCCCCAATGGTGCCAGTGCACTCTCTGGACTCACTGAACTGCATTCTCAGTGGTGCCAGTGCACTCTCTGGACTCACTGCAGTGCATCCCCAGTGGTGCCAGTACACTCACTGTACTCACTAAACTGCATCACCAGTGGTGCCACTGCACTCTCTGGACTCACTGCACTGCTTCCCCAGTGGTGCCAGTGCACTCACTGGACTGACTGCAGTGCATCCCCACTGGTGCCAGTGCACTCTCTGGGCTCACTGCAGTGCATCCCCAGTGGTGCCAGTGCACTCTCTGGACTCACTGCACTGCATCCCCAGTGGTGCCTGTGCGCTCTCTGGAGTCACAGCACTGCATTTTCAGTGGTGCCAGTGCACTCTCTGGACTCACTGCACTGCATCCCCAGTGGTGCCAGTGCACTCTCTGGACTCACTGTACTGCATCCCCAGTGCTGCCAGTGCACTCTCTGGACTCACTGCAGTGCATCCCCAGTGGTGCCACTGCACTCTCTGGACTCACTGCACTGCTTCCCCACTGGTGCCAGTGCACTCTCTGGACTCACTGCACTGCATCCCCAGTGGTGCCAGTGCACTCACTGGACTCACTGCAGTGCATCCCCAGTGGTGCCAGTGCACTCTCTGGAGTCACTGCACGGCATCCCCAGTGGTGCCAGTGCACTCACTGGACTCACTGCAGTGCATCCCCAGTGGTGCCAGTGCACTCTCTGGAGTCACTGCACTGCATCCCCAGTGGTGCCAGTGCACTCACTGGACTCACTGCACTGCATCCCCAGTGGTTCCAGCGCACTCTCTGGACTCACTGCACTGCATCCCCTGTAGTGCTAGTGCACTCTGTGGACTCACTTCAGTGCATCCCCACTGGTGCCAGTACACTCTCTGGACTCACTGCAGTGCATCCCCAGTGGTGCCAGTGCACTCTCTGGACTCACTGCAGTGCATCCCCAGTGGAGCCAGTGCACTCTCTGGACTCACTGTAGTGCATCCGCAGTGGTGCCATTCCACTCTCTGGACTCTCTGCACTGCATCCCCAGTGGTGCCAGTGCACTCTCTGGACTCACTGCAGTGCATCCCCAGTGGTGCCAGTGCACTCTCTTGAGTCACTGCACTGCATCCCCTGTGGTGCAAGAGCACTCTCTGGACTCACAGCAGTGCATCACCATTGGTGCCAGTGCACTCTCTGGACTCACTGCACTGCATCCCCAGTGGTGCCAGTGCACTCTCTGGACTCACTGCACTGCATCCCCAGTGGTGCTAGTGCACTGTGTGGACTCACTGTACTGCATCCCCAGTGGTGCCAGTGCAATCTCTGGACTCACTGCAGTGCATCCCCAGTGGTGCCAGTGCACTCTCTGGACTCACTGAAGTGCATTCTCAGTGGTGCCAGTGCACTCTCTGGACTCACTGCACTGCATCCCCAGTAGTGACAGTGCTCTCTCTGGACTCACTGCAGTGCATCCCCAGTGGTGCCAGTGCACTCTCTGGACTCACTGCACTGCTTCCCCAGTGGTGCCAGTGCACTCTTTCGAGTCACTGCAGTGCATCCCCAGTGGTGCCAGTGCACTCTCTGGACTCACTGCAGTGCATCCCCAGTGGTGCCAGTACACTCACTGGACTCACTGCACTGCATCCCCAGTGGTGCCAGTGCACTCTCTGGACTCACTAAACTGCATCACCAGTGGTGCCTCTGCACTCTCTGGACTCACTGCACTGCTTCCCCAGTGGTGCCAGTGCACTCACTGGACTCACTGCAGTGCATCCCCAGTGGTGCCAGTGCACTCTCTGGACTCACTGCACTGCATCCCCAGTGGTGCCTGTGCGCTCTCTGGAGTCACAGCACTGCATCCCCAGTGGTGCCAGTGCAATCTCTGGACTCACTGCAGTGCATCCCCAGTGGTGCCAGTGCACTCTCTGGACTCACTGAAGTGCATTCTCAGTGGTGCCAGTGCACTCTCTGGACTCACTGCACTGCATCCCCAGTGGTGCCAGTGCACTCTCTGGACTCACTGAACTGCATCCCCAGTGGTGCCAGTGCACTCTCTGGACTCACTGCACTGCATCCCAAGTGCTGCCAGTGCACTCTCTGGACTCACTGCACTGCATCCCCAGTGGTGCCAGTGCACTCTCTGGACTCACTGCACTGCATCCCCACTGCTGCCAGTGCACTCTCTGGACTCACTGCACTGCATCCCCAGTGGTGCCAGTGCACTCACTGGACTCACTGCAGTGCATCCCCACTGGTGCCAGTGCACTCTCTGGACTCACTGCACTGCATCCCCAGTGGTGCCAGTGCACTCTCTGGACTCACTGCACTGCATCCCCAGTGGTTCCAGCGCACTCTCTGGACTCACTGCACTGCATCGCCAGTGGTGCTAGTGCACTCTGTGGACTCACTGCAGTGCATCCCCAGTGGTGCCAGAGCACTCTCTGGACTCACTGAAGTGCATTCTCAGTGGTGCCAGTGCACTCTCTGGACTCACTTCAGTGCATCCTCAGTGGTGCCAGTACACTCTCTGGACTCACTGCAGTGCATCCCCAGTGGTGCCAGTGCACTCTCTGGACTCACTGCACTGCATCCCCAGTGGAGCCAGTGTACTCTCTGGACTCACTGCAGTGCATCCGCAGTGGTGCCATTGCACTCTGTGGACTCACTGCAGTGCATCCCCAGTGGTGCCAGTGCACTCTCTGGACTCACTGCACTGCATCTCCAGTGCTGCCAGTGCACTCTCTTGAGTCACTGCACTGCATCCCCTGTGGTGCAAGAGCACTCTCTGGACTCACAGCAGTGCATCACCAGTGGTGCCAGTGCACTCTCTGGACTCACTGCACTGCATCCCCAGTGGTGCCACTGCACTCTCTGGACTCACTGCACTGCTTCCCCAGTGGTGCCAGTGCACCCTCTGGACTCACTGCACTGCATCCCCAGTGGTGCCAGTGCACTCACTGGACTCACTGCAGTGCATCCCCAGTGGTGCCAGTGCACTCTCTGGAGTCACTGCACGGCATCCCCAGTGGTGCCAGTGCACTCACTGGACTCACTGCACTGCATCCCCAGTGGTGCCAGTGCACTCTCTGGAGTCACTGCACTGCATCCCCAGTGGTGCCAGTGCACTCTCTGGACTCACTGCACTGCATCCCCAGTGGTTCCAGCGCACTCTCTGGACTCACTGCACTGCATCCCCTGTAGTGCTAGTGCACTCTGTGGACTCACTGCAGTGCATCCCCAGTGGTGCCAGTGCACTCTCTGGACTCACTGAAGTGCATTCTCAGTGGTGCCAGTGCACTCTCTGGACTCACTGCACTGCATCCCCTGTAGTGCTAGTGCACTCTGTGGACTCACTTCAGTGCATCCCCACTGGTGCCAGTACACTCTCTGGACTCACTGCAGTGCATCCCCAGTGGTGCCAGTGCACTCTCTGGACTCACTGCAGTGCATCCCCAGTGGAGCCAGTGCACTCTCTGGACTCACTGCAGTGCATCCGCAGTGGTGCCATTCCACTCTCTGGACTCACTGCACTGCATCCCCAGTGGTGCCAGTGCACTCTCTGGACTCACTGCACTGCATCCCCAGTGGTGCCAGTGCACTCTCTTGAGTCACGGCACTGCATCCCCAGTGGTGCAAGAGCACTCTCTGGACTCACAGCAGTGCATCACCATTGGTGCCAGTGCACTCTCTGGACTCACTGCACTGCATCCCCAGTGGTGCCAGTGCACTCTCTGGACTCACTGCACTGCATCCCCAGTGGTGCTAGTGCACTGTGTGGACTCACTGTACTGCATCCCCAGTGGTGCCAGTGCAATCTCTGGACTCACTGCAGTGCATCCCCAGTGGTGCCAGTGCACTCTCTGGACTCACTGAAGTGCATTCTCAGTGGTGCCAGTGCACTCTCTGGACTCACTGCACTGCATCCCCAGTAGTGACAGTGCTCTCTCTGGACTCACTGCAGTGCATCCCCAGTGGTGCCAGTGCACTCTCTGGACTCACTGCACTGCTTCCCCAGTGGTGCCAGTGCACTCTTTCGAGTCACTGCAGTGCATCCCCAGTGGTGCCAGTGCACTCTCTGGACTCACTGCAGTGCATCCCCAGTGGTCCCAGTACACTTACTGGACTCACTGCACTGCATCCCCAGTGGTGCCAGTGCACTCTCTGGACTCACTGCAATGCATCCCCAGTGGTGCCAGTGCACTCTCTTGAGTCACTGCACTGCATCCCCTGTGGTGCAAGAGCACTCTCTGGACTCACTGTACTGCATCACCAGTGGTGCCAGTGCACTCTCTGGACTCACTGCACTGCTTCCCCAGTGGTGCCAGTGCACTCTTTCGAGTCACTGCAGTGCATCCCCAGTGGTGCCAGTGCACTCTCTGGACTCACTGCAGTGCATCCCCAGTGGTGCCATTGCACTCTCTGGACTCACTGCAGTGCATCCTCAGTGGTGCCAGTGCACTCTCTGGAGTCACAGCACTGCATCCCCAGTGGTGCCAGTGCAATCTCTGGACTCACTGCACTGCATCCCCAGTGGTGCCAGTGCACTCTCTGGACTCACTGAAGTGCATTCTCAGTGGTGCCAGTGCACTCTCTGGACTCACTGCACTGCATCCCCAGTGGTGCCAGTGCACTCTCTGGACTCACTGAACTGCATCCCCAGTGGTGCCAGTGCAATCTCTGGACTCACTGCAGAGCATCCCCAGTGGTGCCAATGCACTCTCTGGACTCACTGAAGTGCATTATCAGTGGTGCCAGTGCACTCTCTGGACTCACTGCACTGCATCCCCAGTAGTGACAGTGCACTGTCTGGATTCAATGCAGTGCATCCCCAGTGGGGCCAGTGCACTCTCTGGACTCACTGCGCTGCATCCCCAGTGGTGCCAGTGCACTCTCTGTACTCACTGCACTGCATCGCCAGTGCACTCTATGGACTCACTGCAGGGCATCCCCGGTGGAGCCAGTGTACTCTCAGGACTCACTGCAGTGCATCCCCAGTGGTGCCAGTGCACTCTCTGGACTGACTGCACTGCATCCCCAGTGGTGCCAGTGCACTCTCTGGACTCACTGCACTGCACCCCAATGCTGCCAGTGCACTCTCTGGCGTCACTGCACTGCATCCCCCGGGGTGCAAGTGCACTCTCTGGACTCACTGGAGTGCATCACCTGTGGTGCCAGTGCACTCTCTGGACTCACTGCACTGCATCCCCAGTGCTGCCAGTGCACTCTCTGGACTCACTGCACTGCATCACCTGTGGTGCCAGTGCACTCTCTGGACTCACTGCACCGCATCCGCAGTGGTGCCAGTGCACTCTCTAGAGTCACTGCGCTGCATCCCCAGTTGTGCCAGTGCACTCTCTGGACTCACTGCAGCGCATCCCCAGTGGTGCCAGTGCACTCTCTGGACTCACTGCACTGCTTCCCCAGTGGTGCCAGTGCACTCTTTCGAGTCACTGCAGTGCATCCCCAGTGGTGCCAGTGCACTCTCTGGACTCACTGCAGTGCATCCCCAGTGGTGCCAGTGCACTCTCTGGACTCACTGCAGTGCATCCCCAGTGGTGCCAGTGCACTCTCTGGACTCACTGTACTGCATCCCCAGTGGTGCCAGTGCACTCTCTGGACTCACCGCACTGCAACCTGAGTGGTGCCAGTGCAGTCTCTGGAGTAACTGCACTGCATCCCCACTGGTGCCAAAGCACTCTCTGGACTCCCAGCACCGCATCCCCAATGGTGCCAGTGCACTCTCTGGACTCACTGCACTGCATCCCCAGTGGTGCCAGTGCACTCTCTGGACTCACTGCACTGCATCCCCAGTGGTGCCAGTGCACTCTCTGGACTCACTGCAGAGCATCCCCAGTGGTGTCACTGCACTCTCTGGACTCACTGCAGTGCATCCCCAGTGGTGCCAGTGAACTCTCTGGACTCACTGAACTGCATTCTCAGTGGTGCCAGTGCACTCTCTGGACTCACTGCAGTGCATCCCCAGTGGTGCCAGTACACTCACTGTACTCACTAAACTGCATCACCAGTGGTGCCACTGCACTCTCTGGACTCACTGCACTGCTTCCCCAGTGGTGCCAGTGCACTCACTGGACTGACTGCAGTGCATCCCCACTGGTGCCAGTGCACTCTCTGGGCTCACTGCAGTGCATCCCCAGTGGTGCCAGTGCACTCTCTGGACTCACTGCACTGCATCCCCAGTGGTGCCTGTGCGCTCTCTGGAGTCACAGCACTGCATTCTCAGTGGTGCCAGTGCACTCTCTGGACTCACTGCACTGCATCCCCAGTGGTGCCAGTGCACTCTCTGGACTCACTGTACTGCATCCCCAGTGCTGCCAGTGCACTCTCTGGACTCACTGCACTGCATCCCCAGTGGTGCCACTGCACTCTCTGGACTCACTGCACTGCTTCCCCAGTGGTGCCAGTGCACTCTCTGGACTCACTGCACTGCATCCCCAGTGGTGCCAGTGCACTCACTGGACTCACTGCAGTGCATCCCCAGTGGTGCCAGTGCACTCTCTGGACTCACTGCACGGCATCCCCAGTGGTGCCAGTGCACTCACTGGACTCACTGCAGTGCATCCCCAGTGGTGCCAGTGCACTCTCTGGAGTCACTGCACTGCATCCCCAGTGGTGCCAGTGCACTCACTGGACTCACTGCACTGCATCCCCAGTGGTTCCAGCGCACTCTCTGGACTCACTGCACTGCATCCCCTGTAGTGCTAGTGCACTCTGTGGACTCACTTCAGTGCATCCCCACTGGTGCCAGTACACTCTCTGGACTCACTGCAGTGCATCCCCAGTGGTGCCAGTGCACTCTCTGGACTCACTGCACAGCATCCCCAGTGGAGCCAGTGCACTCTCTGGACTCACTGTAGTGCATCCGCAGTGGTGCCATTCCACTCTCTGGACTCTCTGCACTGCATCCCCAGTGGTGCCAGTGCACTCTCTGGACTCACTGCAGTGCATCCCCAGTGGTGCCAGTGCACTCTCTTGAGTCACTGCACTGCATCCCCTGTGGTGCAAGAGCACTCTCTGGACTCACAGCAGTGCATCACCATTGGTGCCAGTGCACTCTCTGGACTCACTGCACTGCATCCCCAGTGGTGCCAGTGCACTCTCTGGACTCACTGCACTGCATCCCCAGTGGTGCTAGTGCACTGTGTGGACTCACTGTACTGCATCCCCAGTGGTGCCAGTGCAATCTCTGGACTCACTGCAGTGCATCCCCAGTGGTGCCAGTGCACTCTCTGGACTCACTGAAGTGCATTCTCAGTGGTGCCAGTGCACTCTCTGGACTCACTGCACTGCATCCCCAGTAGTGACAGTGCTCTCTCTGGACTCACTGCAGTGCATCCCCAGTGGTGCCAGTGCACTCTCTGGACTCACTGCACTGCTTCCCCAGTGGTGCCAGTGCACTCTTTCGAGTCACTGCAGTGCATCCCCAGTGGTGCCAGTGCACTCTCTGGACTCACTGCAGTGCATCCCCAGTGGTGCCAGTACACTCACTGGACTCACTGCACTGCATCCCCAGTGGTGCCAGTGCACTCTCTGGACTCACTAAACTGCATCACCAGTGGTGCCTCTGCACTCTCTGGACTCACTGCACTGCTTCCCCAGTGGTGCCAGTGCACTCACTGGACTCACTGCAGTGCATCCCCAGTGGTGCCAGTGCACTCTCTGGACTCACTGCACTGCATCCCCAGTGGTGCCTGTGCGCTCTCTGGAGTCACAGCACTGCATCCCCAGTGGTGCCAGTGCAATCTCTGGACTCACTGCAGTGCATCCCCAGTGGTGCCAGTGCACTCTCTGGACTCACTGAAGTGCATTCTCAGTGGTGCCAGTGCACTCTCTGGACTCACTGCACTGCATCCCCAGTGGTGCCAGTGCAATCTTTCGAGTCACTGCAGTGCATCCCCATTGGTGCCAGTGCACTCTCTGGACTCACTGCACTGCATCCCAAGTGCTGCCAGTGCACTCTCTGGACTCACTGCACTGCATCCCCAGTGGTGCCAGTGCACTCTCTGGACTCACTGCACTGCATCCCCACTGCTGCCAGTGCACTCTCTGGACTCACTGCACTGCATCCCCAGTGGTGCCAGTGCACTCACTGGACTCACTGCAGTGCATCCCCACTGGTGCCAGTGCACTCTCTGGACTCACTGCACTGCATCCCCAGTGGTGCCAGTGCACTCTCTGGACTCACTGCACTGCATCCCCAGTGGTTCCAGCGCACTCTCTGGACTCACTGCACTGCATCGCCAGTGGTGCTAGTGCACTCTGTGGACTCACTGCAGTGCATCCCCAGTGGTGCCAGAGCACTCTCTGGACTCACTGAAGTGCATTCTCAGTGGTGCCAGTGCACTCTCTGGACTCACTTCAGTGCATCCCCAGTGGTGCCAGTACACTCTCTGGACTCACTGCAGTGCATCCCCAGTGGTGCCAGTGCACTCTCTGGACTCACTGCACTGCATCCCCAGTGGAGCCAGTGCACTCTCTGGACTCACTGCAGTGCATCCGCAGTGGTGCCATTGCACTCTGTGGACTCACTGCAGTGCATCCCCAGTGGTGCCAGTGCACTCTCTGGACTCACTGCACTGCATCTCCAGTGCTGCCAGTGCACTCTCTTGAGTCACTGCACTGCATCCCCTGTGGTGCAAGAGCACTCTCTGGACTCACAGCAGTGCATCACCAGTGGTGCCAGTGCACTCTCTGGACTCACTGCACTGCATCCCCAGTGGTGCCACTGCACTCTCTGGACTCACTGCACTGCATCCCCAGTGGTGCCAGTGCACTCACTGGACTCACTGCAGTGCATCCCCAGTGGTGCCAGTGCACTCTCTGGAGTCACTGCACGGCATCCCCAGTGGTGCCAGTGCACTCACTGGACTCATTGCACTGCATCCCCAGTGGTGCCAGTGCACTCTCTGGAGTCACTGCACTGCATCCCCAGTGGTGCCAGTGCACTCTCTGGACTCACTGCACTGCATCCCCAGTGGTTCCAGCGCACTCTCTGGACTCACTGCACTGCATCCCCTGTAGTGCTAGTGCACTCTGTGGACTCACTGCAGTGCATCCCCAGTGGTGCCAGTGCACTCTCTGGACTCACTGAAGTGCATTCTCAGTGGTGCCAGTGCACTCTCTGGACTCACTGCACTGCATCCCCTGTAGTGCTAGTGCACTCTGTGGACTCACTTCAGTGCATCCCCACTGGTGCCAGTACACTCTCTGGACTCACTGCAGTGCATCCCCAGTGGTGCCAGTGCACTCTCTGGACTCACTGCAGTGCATCCCCAGTGGAGCCAGTGCACTCTCTGGACTCACTGCAGTGCATCCGCAGTGGTACCATTCCACTCTCTGGACTCACTGCACTGCATCCCCAGTGGTGCCAGTGCACTCTCTGTACTCACTGCAGTGCATCCCCAGTGGTGCCAGTGCACTCTCTTGAGTCACTGCACTGCATCCCCTGTGGTGCAAGAGCACTCTCTGGACTCACAGCAGTGCATCACCATTGGTGCCAGTGCACTCTCTGGACTCACTGCACTGCATCCCCAGTGATGCCAGTGCACTCTCTGGACTCACTGCACTGCATCCCCAGTGGTGCTAGTGCACTGTGTGGACTCACTGTACTGCATCCCCAGTGGTGCCAGTGCAATCTCTGGACTCACTGCAGTGCATCCCCAGTGGTGCCAGTGCACTCTCTGGACTCACTGAAGTGCATTCTCAGTGGTGCCAGTGCACTCTCTGGACTCACTGCACTGCATCCCCAGTAGTGACAGTGCTCTCTCTGGACTCACTGCACTGCATCCCCAGTGGTGCCAGTGCACTCTCTGGACTCACTGCACTGCTTCCCCAGTGGTGCCAGTGCACTCTTTCGAGTCACTGCAGTGCATCCCCAGTGGTGCCAGTGCACTCTCTGGACTCACTGCAGTGCATCCCCAGTGGTCCCAGTACACTTACTGGACTCACTGCACTGCATCCCCAGTGGTGCCAGTGCACTCTCTGGACTCACTAAACTGCATCACCAGTGGTGCCTCTGCACTCTCTGGACTCACTGCACTGCTTCCCCAGTGGTGCCAGTGCACTCACTGGACTCACTGCAGTGCATCCCCAGTGGTGCCAGTGCACTCTCTGGACTCACTGCACTGCATCCCCAGTGGTGCCTGTGCGCTCTCTGGAGTCACAGCACTGCATCCCCAGTGGTGCCAGTGCAATCTCTGGACTCACTGCACTGCATCCCCAGTGGTGCCAGTGCACTCTCTGGACTCACTGAAGTGCATTCTCAGTGGTGCCAGTGCACTCTCTGGACTCACTGCACTGCATCCCCAGTGGTGCCAGTGCACTCTCTGGACTCACTGAACTGCATCCCCAGTGGTGCCAGTGCACTCTCTGGACTCACTGCACTGCATCCCAAGTGCTGCCAGTGCACTCTCTGGACTCACTGCACTGCATCCCCAGTGGTGCCAGTGCACTCTCTGGACTCACTGCACTGCATCCCCACTGCTGCCAGTGCACTCTCTGGACTCACTGTACTGCATCCCCAGTGCTGCCAGTGCACTCACTGGACTCACTGCAGTGCATCCCCAGTGGTGCCAGAGCACTCTCTGGACTCACTGAAGTGCATTCTCAGTGGTGCCAGTGCACTCTCTGGACTCACTTCAGTGCATCCCCAGTGCTGCCAGTGCACTCTCTTGAGTCACTGCACTGCATCCCCTGTGGTGCAAGAGCACTCTCTGGACTCACAGCAGTGCATCACCAGTGGTGCCAGTGCACTCTCTGGACTCACTGCACTGCATCCCCAGTGGTGCCAGTGCACTCTCTGGACTCACTGCACTGCATCCCCAGTGGTGCTAGTGCACTGTGTGGACTCACTGTACTGCATTCCCGGTGGTGCCAGTGCAATCTCTGGACTCACTGCAGTGCATCCCCAGTGGTGCCAGTGCACTCTCAGGACTCACTGCACTGCATCCCCAGTGGTGCCAGTGCACTCTCTGGACTCACTGCACTGCATCCCCAGTAGTGACAGTGCACTCTCTGGACTCACTGCAGTGCATCCCCAGTGGTGCCAGTGCACTCTCTGGACTCACTGCACTGCATCCCCAGTGGTGCCAGTGCACTCTCTGCACTCACTTCTCTGCATTCCCAGTGGTGCCAGTGAAGTCTCTGGACTCACTGCACTGCATCCCCAGTGGTGCCAGTGCAATCTCTGGACTCACTGCAGTGCATCACCAGTGGTGCCAGTGCAGTCTCTGGACTCACTGCACTGCATCCCCAGTGGTGCCAGTGCACTCTCTGGACTCACTGCAGTGCATCCCCAGTGGTGCCAGTGCACTCTCTGGACTCACTGCACTGCATCCCCAGTGGTGCAAGTGCACCCTCTCGAGTCACTGCACTACATCCCCAGTGGTGCCAGTGCACTCACTGGACTCACTGTACTGCATCATCTGTGGTGCCAGTGCACTCTCTGGACTCACTGCAATGCATCCCCAGTGGTGCCAGTGCACTCTCTGGACTCACTGCACTGCATCCCCAGTGCTGCCAGTGCACTCTCTGGACTCACTGCACTGTATCCCCTGTGGTGCCAGTGCACTCACTGGATTCACTGCAGTGCATCCCCAGTGGTGCCAGTGCACTCTCTGGACTCACAGCAGTGCATCACCAGTGGTGCCAGTGCACTCTCTGGACTCACTGCACTGCATCCCCAGTGGTGCCAGTGCACTCTCTGGACTCACTGCACTGCATCCCCAGTGGTGCTAGTGCACTGTGTGGACTCACTGTACTGCATTCCCGGTGGTGCCAGTGCAATCTCTGGACTCACTGCAGTGCATCCCCAGTGGTGCCAGTGCACTCTCAGGACTCACTGCACTGCATCCCCAGTGGTGCCAGTGCACTCTCTGGACTCACTGCACTGCATCCCCAGTAGTGACAGTGCACTCTCTGGACTCACTGCAGTGCATCCCCAGTGGTGCCAGTGCACTCTCTGGACTCACTGCACTGCATCCCCAGTGGTGCCAGTGCACTCTCTGCACTCACTTCTCTGCATTCCCAGTGGTGCCAGTGAAGTCTCTGGACTCACTGCACTGCATCCCCAGTGGTGCCAGTGCAATCTCTGGACTCACTGCAGTGCATCACCAGTGGTGCCAGTGCAGTCTCTGGACTCACTGCACTGCATCCCCAGTGGTGCCAGTGCACTCTCTGGACTCACTGCAGTGCATCCCCAGTGGTGCCAGTGCACTCTCTGGACTCACTGCACTGCATCCCCAGTGGTGCAAGTGCACTCTCTCGAGTCACTGCACTACATCCCCAGTGGTGCCAGTGCACTCACTGGACTCACTGTACTGCATCATCTGTGGTGCCAGTGCACTCTCTGGACTCACTGCAATGCATCCCCAGTGGTGCCAGTGCACTCTCTGGACTCACTGCACTGCATCCCCAGTGCTGCCAGTGCACTCTCTGGACTCACTGCACTGTATCCCCTGTGGTGCCAGTGCACTCACTGGATTCACTGCAGTGCATCCCCAGTGGTGCCAGTGCACTCTCTGGACTCACTGCACTGCATCCCCAGTGGTGCCAGTGCACTCTGTGGACTCACTGCACTGCATCCCCAGTGGTGACAGTGCACTCTCTGGACTCACTGCAGTGCATCCCCAGTGGTGACAGTGCACTCTCTGGACTCACTGCAGTGCATCCCCAGTGGTGCCAGTGCACTCTCTGGACTCACTGCACTGCATCCCCAGTGGTGCCAGTGCAGTCTCTGGAGTAACTGCAGTGCATCCCCACTGGTGCCAAAGCACTC
Source organism: Anser anser (assembly GCF_964211835.1). NCBI lineage: Eukaryota > Metazoa > Chordata > Aves > Anseriformes > Anatidae > Anser > Anser anser. Next base: position 41,644,940 of record NC_139726.1, read on the forward strand.
TCTGGACTCCCAGCACCGCATCCCCAGTGGTGCCAGTGCACTCTCTGGACTCACTGCACTGCATCCCCAGTGGTGCCAGTGCACTCTCTGGAGACACAGCACTGCATCCCCAGTGGTGCCAGTGCAATCTCTGGACTCACTGCACTGCATCCCCAGTGGTGCTAGTGCACTGTGTGGACTCACTGTACTGCATTCCCGGTGGTGCCAGTGCAATCTCTGGACTCACTGCAGTGCATCCCCAGTGGTGCCAGTGCACTCTCAGGACTCACTGCACTGCATCCCCAGTGGTGCCAGTGCACTCTCTGGACTCACTAAACTGCATCACCAGTGGTGCCTCTGCACTCTCTGGACTCACTGCACTGCTTCCCCAGTGGTGCCAGTGCACTCTCTGGACTCACTGCACTGCATCCCCAGTGGTGCCTGTGCGCTCTCTGGAGTCACAGCACTGCATCCCCAGTGGTGCCAGTGCAATCTCTGGACTCACTGCACTGCATCCCCAGTGGTGCCAGTGCACTCTCTGGACTCACTGAAGTGCATTCTCAGTGGTGCCAGTGCACTCTCTGGACTCACTGCACTGCATCCCCAGTGGTGCCAGTGCACTCTCTGGACTCACGGAACTGCATCCCCAGTGGTGCCAGTGCACTCTCTGGACTCACTGCACTGCATCCCAAGTGCTGCCAGTGCACTCTCTGGACTCACTGCACTGCATCCCCAGTGGTGCCAGTGCACTCTCTGGACTCACTGCACTGCATCCCCAGTGGTGCCAGTGCACTCTCTGGACTCACTGCACTGCATCCCAAGTGCTGCCAGTGCACTCTCTGGACTCACTGCACTGCATCCCCAGTGGTGCCAGTGCACTCTCTGGACTCACTGCACTGCATCCCCAGTGGTGCCAGTGCACTCACTGGACTCACTGCAGTGCATCCCCACTGGTGCCAGTGCACTCTCTGGACTCACTGCAGTGCATCCCCAGTGGTGCCAGTGCACTCTCTGGACTCACTGCACTGCATCCCCAGTGGTTCCAGCGCACTCTCTGGACTCACTGCACTGCATCGCCAGTGGTGCTAGTGCACTCTGTGGACTCACTGCAGTGCATCCCCAGTGGTGCCAGTGCACTCTCTGGACTCACTGAAGTGCATTCTCAGTGGTGCCAGTGCACTCTCTGGACTCACTTCAGTGCATCCCCAGTGGTGCCAGTACACTCTCTGGACTCACTGCAGTGCATCCCCAGTGGTGCCAGTGCACTCTCTGGACTCACTGCACTGCATCCCCAGTGGAGCCAGTGCACTCTCTGGACTCACTGCAGTGCATCCGCAGTGGTGCCATTGCACTCTCTGGACTCACTGCACTGCATCTCCTGTTGTGCCAGTGCACTCTCTGGTCTCACTGCACTGCATCCCCAGTGCTGCCAGGGCACTCTCTTGAGTCACTGCACTGCATCCCCTGTGGTGCAAGAGCATTCTCTGGACTCACAGCAGTGCATCCCCAGTGGTGCCAGTGCACTCTCAGGACTCACTGCACTGCATCCCCAGTGGTGCCAGTGCACTCTCTGGACTCACTGCACTGCATCCCCAGTAGTGACAGTGCACTCTCTGGACTCACTGCACTGCATCCCCAGTGGTGCCAGTGCACTCTCTGGACTCACTGCACTGCATCCCCAGTAGTGCCAGTGCACTCTCTGGACTCACTGCACTGCATCCCCAGTGGTGCCAGTGCACTCACTGGATTCACTGCACTGCATCCCCAGTGGTGCCAGTGCACTCACTGGACTCACTGCACTGCATCCCCAGTGGTGCCAGTGCACTCTCTGGACTCACTGCAGTGCATCCCCAGTGGTGCCAGTGCACTCTCTGGACTCACTGCAGTGCATCCCCAGTGGTGCCAGTGCACTCTCTGGACTCACTGCAGTGCATCCCCAGTGGTGCCAGTGCACTCTCTGGACTCACTGCAGTGCATCCCCACTGGTGCCAGTGCACTCTCTGGACTCACTGCAGTGCATCCCCAGTGGTGCCAGTGCAGTCTCTGGAGTAACTGCAGTGAATCCCCACTGGTGCCAAAGCACTCTCTGGACTCACTGCAGTGCATCCCCAGTGGTGCCACTGCACTCTCTGGACTCACTGCAGTGCATCCCCAGTGGTGCCAGTGCACTCTCTGGACTCATTGAAGTGCATTCTCAGTGGTGCCAGTGCACTCTCTGGACTCACTGCAGTGCATCCCCAGTGGTGCCAGTACACTCACTGGACTCACTGCACTGCATCCCCAGTGGTGCCACTGCACTCTCTGGACTCACAGCACTGCTTCCCCAGTGGTGCCAGTGCACTCACTGGACTCACTGCAGTGCATCCCCACTGGTGCCAGTGCACTCTCTGGGCTCACTGCAGTGCATCCCCAGTGGTGCCAGTGCACTCTCTGGACTCACTGCACTGCATCCCCAGTGGTGCCAGTGCGCTCTCTGGAGTCACAGCACTGCATCCCCAGTGGTGCCAGTGCAATCTCTGGACTCACTGCACTGCATCCCCAGTGGTGCCAGTGCACTCTCTGGACTCACTGCACTGCATCCCCGGTGGTGCCAGTGCAGTCTCTGGAGTAACTGCACTGCATCCCCACTGGTGCCAAAGCACTCTCTGGACTCCCAGCACCGCATCCCCAGTGGTGCCAGTGCACTCTCTGGACTCACTGCACTGCATCCCCAGTGGTGCCAGTGCACTCTCTGGACTCACTGCACTGCATCCCCAGTGGTGCCAGTGCACTCTCTGGACTCACTGCAGTGCATCCCCAGTGGTGTCACTGCACTCTCTGGACTCACTGCAGTGCATCCCCAGTGGTGCCAGTGCACTCTCTGGACTCACTGCACTGCTTCCCCAGTGGTGCCAGTGCACTCACTGGACTGACTGCAGTGCATCCCCACTGGTGCCAGTGCACTCTCTGGGCTCACTGCAGTGCATCCCCACTGGTGCCAGTGTACTCTCTGGACTCACTGCACTGCATCCCCAGTGGTGCCAGTGCACTCTCTGGAGTCACAGCACTGCATTCTCAGTGGTGCCAGTGCACTCTCTGGACTCACTGCACTGCATCCCCAGTGGTGCCACTGCACTCTCTGGACTCACTGCACTGCCTCCCCAGTGGTGCAGTGCACTCTCTGGACTCACTGCACTGCATCCCCAGTGGTGCCAGTGCACTCACTAGACTCACTGCAGTGCATCCCCAGTGGTGCCAGTGCACTCTCTGGAGTCACTGCACTGCATCCCCAGTGGTGCCAGTGCACTCTCTGGACTCACTGCACTGCATCCCCAGTGGTTCCAGCGCACTCTCTGGACTCACTGCACTGCATCCCCAGCAGTGCTAGTGCACTCTGTGGACTCACTGCAGTGCATCCCCAGTGGTGCCAGTGCACTCTCTGGACTCACTGAAGTGCATTCTCAGTGGTGCCAGTGCACTCTCTGGACTCACTTCAGTGCATCCCCAGTGGTGCCAGTACACTCTCTGGACTCACTGCAGTGCATCCCCAGTGGTGCCAGTGCACTCTCTGGACTCACTGCAGTGCATCCCCAGTGGAGCCAGTGCACTCTCTGGACTCACTGCAGTGCATCCGCAGTGGTGCCATTGCACTCTCTGGACTCACTGCCCTGCATCCCCGGTGGTGCCAGTGCAATCTCTGGACTCACTGCAGTGCATCCCCAGTGGTGCCAGTGCACTCTCTTGAGTCACTGCACTGCATCCCCTGTGGTGCAAGAGCACTCTCTGGACTCACAGCAGTGCATCACCAGTGGTGCCAGTGCACTCTCTGGACTCACTGCACTGCTTCCCCAGTGGTGCCAGTGCACTCTTTCGAGTCACTGCAGTGCATCCCCAGTGGTGCCAGTGCACTCTCTGGACTCACTGCACTGCATCCCCAGTGGTGCCAGTGCACTCTCTGGACTCACTGCAGTGCATCCCCAGTGGTGCCAGTGCACTCTCTGGAGTCACAGCACTGCATCCCCAGTGGTGCCAGTGCAATCTCTGGACTCACTGCACTGCATCCCCAGTGGTGCCAGTGCACTCTCTGGACTCACTGAACTGCATCCCCAGTGGTGCCAGTGCAATCTCTGGACTCACTGCAGTGCATCCCCAGTGGTGCCAGTGCACTCTCTGGACTCACTGAAGTGCATTATCAGTGGTGCCAGTGCACTCTCTGGACTCACTGCACTGCATCCCCAGTAGTGCCAGTGCACTCTCTGGACTCACTGCAGTGCATCCCCAGTGGTGCCAGTGCACTCTCTTGAGTCACTGCACTGCATCCCCTGTGGTGCAAGAGCACTCTCTGGACTCACTGTACTGCATCACCAGTGGTGCCAGTGCACTCTCTGGACTCACTGCACTGCTTCCCCAGTGGTGCCAGTGCACTCTTTCGAGTCACTGCAGTGCATCCCCAGTGGTGCCAGTGCACTCTCTGGACTCACTGCAGTGCATCCCCAGTGGTGCCATTGCACTCTCTGGACTCACTGCAGTGCATCCCCAGTGGTGCCAGTGCACTCTCTGGACTCACAGCACTGCATCCCCAGTGGTGCCAGTGCAATCTCTGGACTCACTGCACTGCATCCCCAGTGGTGCCAGTGCACGCTCTGGACTCACTGAAGTGCATTCTCAGTGGTGCCAGTGCACTCTCTGGACTCACTGCACTGCATCCCCAGTGGTGCCAGTGCACTCTCTGGACTCACTGAACTGCATCCCCAGTGGTGCCAGTGCAATCTCTGGACTCACTGCAGAGCATCCCCAGTGGTGCCAATGCACTCTCTGGACTCACTGAAGTGCATTATCAGTGGTGCCAGTGCACTCTCTGGACTCACTGCAGTGCATCCCCAGTAGTGACAGTGCACTCTCTGGATTCAATGCAGTGCATCCCCAGTGGGGCCAGTGCACTCTCTGGACTCACTGCGCTGCATCCCCAGTGGTGCCAGTGCACTCTCTGTACTCACTGCACTGCATCGCCAGTGCACTCTATGGACTCACTGCAGGGCATCCCCGGTGGAGCCAGTGTACTCTCAGGACTCACTGCAGTGCATCCCCAGTGGTGCCAGTGCACTCTCTGGACTCACTGCACTGCATCCCCAGTGGTGCCAGTGCACTCTCTGGACTCACTGCACTGCACCCCAATGCTGCCAGTGCACTCTCTGGCGTCACTGCACTGCATCCCCCGGGGTGCAAGTGCACTCTCTGGACTCACTGGAGTGCATCACCTGTGGTGCCAGTGCACTCTCTGGACTCACTGCACTGCATCCCCAGTGCTGCCAGTGCACTCTCTGGACTCACTGCACTGCATCACCTGTGGTGCCAGTGCACTCTCTTGACTCACTGCACCACATCCGCAGTGGTGCCAGTGCACTCTCTAGAGTCACTGCGCTGCATCCCCAGCGGTGCCAGTGCACTCTCTGGACTCACTGCACTGCTTCCCCAGTGGTGCCAGTGCACTCTTTCGAGTCACTGCAGTGCATCCCCAGTGGTGCCAGTGCACTCTCTGGACTCACTGCACTGCATCCCCAGTGGTGCCAGTGCACTCTCTGGACTCACTGCAGTGCATCCCCAGTGGTGCCAGTGCACTCTCTGGACTCACTGCAGTGCATCCCCAGTGGTGCCAGTGCACTCTCTGGACTCACTGAAGTGCATCCCCAGTGGTGCCAGTGCACTCTCTGGACTCACTGCAGTGCATTCCTGGTGGTGCCAGTGCACTCTCTGGACTCACTGCAGTGCATCCCCAGTGGTGCTAGTGCACTCTGGACTCACTGCAGTGCATCCCCAGTGGTGACAGTGCACTCTCTGGACTCACTGCACTGCATCCCCAGTGGTGCCAGTGCACTCTCTGGACTCACTGCACTGCATCCCCTCTGGTGCCAGTGCACTCTCTGGACTCACCGCACTGCAACCTGAGTGGTTCCAGTGCAGTCTCTGGAGTAACTGCACTGCATCCCCACTGGTGCCAAAGCACTCTCTGGACTCCCAGCACCGCATCCCCAATGGTGCCAGTGCACTCTCTGGACTCACTGCACTGCATCCCCAGTGGTGCCAGTGCACTCTCTGGACTCACTGCACTGCATCCCCAGTGGTGCCAGTGCACTCTCTGGACTCACTGCAGTGCATCCCCAGTGGTGTCACTGCACTCTCTGGACTCACTGCAGTGCATCCCCAGTGGTGCCAGTGCACTCTCTGGACTCACTGAACTGCATTCTCAGTGGTGCCAGTGCACTCTCTGGACTCACTGCAGTGCATCCCCAGTGGTGCCAGTACACTCACTGGACTCACTAAACTGCATCACCAGTGGTGCCACTGCACTCTCTGGACTCACTGCACTGCTTCCCCAGTGGTGCCAGTGCACTCACTGGACTGACTGCAGTGCATCCCCAGTGGTGCCAGTGCACTCTCTGGGCTCACTGCAGTGCATCCCCAGTGGTGCCAGTGCACTCTCTGGACTCACTGAAGTGCATCCCCAGTGGTGCCTGTGCGCTCTCTGGAGTCACAGCACTGCATTCTCAGTGGTGCCAGTGCACTCTCTGGACTCACTGCACTGCATCCCCAGTGGTGCCAGTGCACTCTCTGGACTCACTGTACTGCATCCCCAGTGCTGCCAGTGCACTCTCTGGACTCACTGCACTGCATCCCCAGTGGTGCCACTGCACTCTCTGGACTCACTGCACTGCTTCCCCAGTGGTGCCAGTGCACTCTCTGGACTCACTGCACTGCATCCCCAGTGGTGCCAGTGCACTCACTGGACTCACTGCAGTGCATCCCCAGTGGTGCCAGTGCACTCTCTGGAGTCACTGCACTGCATCCCCAGTGGTGCCAGTGCACTCACTGGACTCACTGCAGTGCATCCCCAGTGGTGCCAGTGCACTCTCTGGAGTCACTGCACTGCATCCCCAGTGGTTCCAGCGCACTCTCTGCACTCACTGCACTGCATCCCCTGTAGTGCTAGTGCACTCTGTGGACTCACTGCAGTGCATCCCCAGTGGTGCCAGTGCACTCTCTGGACTCACTGAAGTGCATTCTCAGTGGTGCCAGTGCACTCTCTGGACTCACTTCAGTGCATCCCCACTGGTGCCAGTACACTCTCTGGACTCACTGCAGTGCATCCCCAGTGGTGCCAGTGCACTCTCTGGACTCACTGCAGTGCATCCCCAGTGGAGCCAGTGCACTCTCTGGACTCACTGCAGTGCATCCGCAGTGGTGCCATTGCACTCTCTGGACTCACTGCACTGCATCCCCAGTGGTGCCAGTGCACTCTCTGGACTCACTGCACTGCATCCCCAGTGCTGCCAGTGCACTCTCTGGACTCACTGCACTGCATCACCTGTGGTGCCAGTGCACTCTCTTGACTCACTGCACCACATCCGCAGTGGTGCCAGTGCACTCTCTAGAGTCACTGCGCTGCATCCCCAGTGGTGCCAGTGCACTCTCTGGACTCACTGCACTGCTTCCCCAGTGGTGCCAGTGCACTCTTTCGAGTCACTGCAGTGCATCCCCAGTGGTGCCAGTGCACTCTCTGGACTCACTGCACTGCATCCCCAGTGGTGCCAGTGCACTCTCTGGACTCACTGCAGTGCATCCCCAGTGGTGCCAGTGCACTCTCTGGACTCACTGCAGTGCATCCCCAGTGGTGCCAGTGCACTCTCTGGACTCACTGAAGTGCATCCCCAGTGGTGCCAGTGCACTCTCTGGACTCACTGCAGTGCATTCCTGGTGGTGCCAGTGCACTCTCTGGACTCACTGCAGTGCATCCCCAGTGGTGCTAGTGCACTCTGGACTCACTGCAGTGCATCCCCAGTGGTGACAGTGCACTCTCTGGACTCACTGCACTGCATCCCCAGTGGTGCCAGTGCACTCTCTGGACTCACTGTACTGCATCCCCAGTGGTGCCAGTGCACTCTCTGGACTCACCGCACTGCAACCTGAGTGGTTCCAGTGCAGTCTCTGGAGTAACTGCACTGCATCCCCACTGGTGCCAAAGCACTCTCTGGACTCCCAGCACCGCATCCCCAATGGTGCCAGTGCACTCTCTGGACTCACTGCACTGCATCCCCAGTGGTGCCAGTGCACTCTCTGGACTCACTGCACTGCATCCCCAGTGGTGCCAGTGCACTCTCTGGACTCACTGCAGTGCATCCCCAGTGGTGTCACTGCACTCTCTGGACTCACTGCAGTGCATCCCCAGTGGTGCCAGTGCACTCTCTGGACTCACTGAACTGCATTCTCAGTGGTGCCAGTGCACTCTCTGGACTCACTGCAGTGCATCCCCAGTGGTGCCAGTACACTCACTGGACTCACTAAACTGCATCACCAGTGGTGCCACTGCACTCTCTGGACTCACTGCACTGCTTCCCCAGTGGTGCCAGTGCACTCACTGGACTGACTGCAGTGCATCCCCAGTGGTGCCAGTGCACTCTCTGGGCTCACTGCAGTGCATCCCCAGTGGTGCCAGTGCACTCTCTGGACTCACTGCACTGCATCCCCAGTGGTGCCTGTGCGCTCTCTGGAGTCACAGCACTGCATTCTCAGTGGTGCCAGTGCACTCTCTGGACTCACTGCACTGCATCCCCAGTGGTGCCAGTGCACTCTCTGGACTCACTGTACTGCATCCCCAGTGCTGCCAGTGCACTCTCTGGACTCACTGCACTGCATCCCCAGTGGTGCCACTGCACTCTCTGGACTCACTGCACTGCTTCCCCAGTGGTGCCAGTGCACTCTCTGGACTCACTGCACTGCATCCCCAGTGGTGCCAGTGCACTCACTGGACTCACTGCAGTGCATCCCCAGTGGTGCCAGTGCACTCTCTGGAGTCACTGCACTGCATCCCCAGTGGTGCCAGTGCACTCACTGGACTCACTGCAGTGCATCCCCAGTGGTGCCAGTGCACTCTCTGGAGTCACTGCACTGCATCCCCAGTGGTTCCAGCGCACTCTCTGCACTCACTGCACTGCATCCCCTGTAGTGCTAGTGCACTCTGTGGACTCACTGCAGTGCATCCCCAGTGGTGCCAGTGCACTCTCTGGACTCACTGAAGTGCATTCTCAGTGGTGCCAGTGCACTCTCTGGACTCACTTCAGTGCATCCCCACTGGTGCCAGTACACTCTCTGGACTCACTGCAGTGCATCCCCAGTGGTGCCAGTGCACTCTCTGGACTCACTGCAGTGCATCCCCAGTGGAGCCAGTGCACTCTCTGGACTCACTGCAGTGCATCCGCAGTGGTGCCATTGCACTCTCTGGACTCACTGCACTGCATCCCCAGTGGTGCCAGTGCACTCTCTGGACTCACTGCAGTGCATCCCCAGTGGTGCCAGTGCACTCTCTTGAGCCACTGCACTGCATCCCCTGTGGTGCAAGAGCACTCTCTGGACTCACAGCAGTGCATCACCATTGGTGCCAGTGCACTCTCTGTACTCACTGCACTGCATCCCCAGTGGTGCCAGTGCACTCTCTGGACTCACTGCACTGCATCCCCAGTGGTGCTAGTGCACTGTGTGGACTCACTGTACTGCATCCCCCGTGGTGCCAGTGCAATCTCTGGACTCACTGCAGTGCATCCCCAGTGGTGCCAGTGCACTCTCTGGACTCACTGAAGTGCATTCTCAGTGGTGCCAGTGCACTCTCTGGACTCACTGCACTGCATCCCCAGTAGTGACAGTGCTCTCTCTGGACTCACTGCAGTGCATCCCCAGTGGTGCCAGTGCACTCTCTGGACTCACTGCACTGCTTCCTCAGTGGTGCCAGTGCACTCTTTCGAGTCACTGCAGTGCATCCCCAGTGGTGCCAGTGCACTCTCTGGACTCACTGCACTGCATCCCCAGTGGTGCCAGTGCACTCTCTGGACTCACTGCAGTGCATCCCCAGTGGTGCCAGTGCACTCTCTGGAGTCACAGCACTGCATCCCCAGTGGTGCCAGTGCAATCTCTGGACTCACTGCACTGCATCCCCAGTGGTGCCAGTGCACTCTCTGGACTCACTGAAGTGCATTCTCAGTGGTGCCAGTGCACTCTCTGGACTCACAGCACTGCATCCCCAGTGGTGCCAGTGCACTCTCTGGACTCACTGAACTGCATCCCCAGTGGTGCCAGTGCAATCTCTGGACTCACTGCAGAGCATCCCCAGTGGTGCCAGTGCACTCTCTGGACTCACTGAAGTGCATTATCAGTGGTGCCAGTGCACTCTCTGGACTCACTGCAATGCATCCCCAGAAGTGACAGTGCACTCTCTGGATTCACTGCAGTGCATACCCAGTGGGGCCAGTGCACTCTCTGGACTCACTGCGCTGCATCCCCAGTGGTGCCAGTGCACTCTCTGGACTCACTGCACTGCATCGCCAGTGCACTCTATGGACTCACTGCAGGGCATCCCCGGTGGAGCCAGTGTACTCTCAGGACTCACTGCAGTGCATCCCCAGTGGTGCCAGTGCACTCTCTGGACTCACTGCACTGCATCCCCAGTGGTGCCAGTGCACTCTCTGGACTCACTGCACTGCACCCCAATGCTGCCAGTGCACTCTCTGGCGTCACTGCACTGCATCCCCCGGGGTGCAAGTGCACTCTCTGGACTCACTGGAGTGCATCACCTGTGGTGCCAGTGCACTCTCTGGACTCACTGCACTGCATCCCCAGTGCTGCCAGTGCACTCTCTGGACTCACTGCACTGCATCACCTGTGGTGCCAGTGCACTCTCTGGACTCACTGCACCACATCCCCAGTGGTGCCAGTGCCCTCTCTAGAGTCACTGCGCTGCATCCCCAGTTGTGCCAGTGCACTCTCTGGACTCACTGCAGCGCATCCCCAGTGGTGCCAGTGCACTCTCTGGACTCACTGCACTGCTTCCCCAGTGGTGCCAGTGCACTCTTTCGAGTCACTGCAGTGCATCCCCAGTGGTGCCAGTGCACTCTCTGGACTCACAGAAGTGCATCCCCAGTGGTGCCAGTGCACTCTCTAGAGTCACTGCAGTGCATCCCCAGTTGTGCCAGTGCACTCTCTGGACTCACTGCAGCGCATCCCCAGTGGTGCCAGTGCACTCTCTGGACTCACTGCACTGCTTCCCCAGTGGTGCCAGAGCACTCTTTCGAGTCACTGCAGTGCACCCCCAGTGGTGTCAGTGCACTCTCTGGACTCACTGCAGTGCATCCCCAGTGGTGCCAGTGCACTCTCTGGACTCACTGCAGTGCATCCCCAGTGGTGCCAGTGCACTCTCTGGACTCGCGTCACTGCATCCCCAGTGGTGCCAGTGCACTCTCTGGACTCACTGAAGTGCATCCCCAGTGGTGCCAGTGCACTCTCTGGACTCACTGCAGTGCATTCCCGGTGGTGCCAGTGCACTCTCTGGACTCACTGCAGTGCATCACCAGTGGTGCTAGTGCACTCTGGACTCACTGCAGTGCATCCCCAGTGGTGACAGTGCACTCTCTGGACTCACTGCACTGCATACCCAGTGGTGCCAGTGCACTCTCTGGACTCACTGTACTGCATCCCCAGTGGTGCCAGTGCACTCTCTGGACTCACCGCACTGCAACCTGAGTGGTGCCAGTGCACTCTCTGGACTCACTGCACCGCTTCCCCAGTGGTGCCAGTGCACTCTCTAGAGTCACTGCGCTGCATCCCCAGTGGTGCCAGTGCACTCTCTGGACTCACTGTACTGCATCCCCAGTGGTGCCAAAGCACTCTCTGGACTCCCGCCACCGCATCCCCAGTGGTTCCAGTGCACTCTCTGGACTCACTGCACTGCATCCCCAGTGGTGCCAGTGCACTCTCTGGACTCACTGCACCGCATCCCCATTGGTGCCAGTGCACTCTCTGGAGTGACTGCAGTGCATCCCCAGTGGTGCCAGTGCACTCTCTGGACTCGCGTCAATGCATCCCCAGTGGTGCTAATGCACTCTGGACTCACTGCACTGCATTCCCTGTGCTGCCAGTGCTCTCTCTGGACTCACTGCACTGCATCCACAGTGGTGCCAGTGCACTCTCTGGACTCACTGCAGTGCATCACCAGTGGTGCCAGTACACTCTCTGGACACACTGAAGTGCATTCTCAGTGGTGCCAGTGAACTCTCTGGACTCACTGCGCTGCATCCCCAGTGGTGCCAGTACACTCACTGGACTCACTGCACTGCATCCCTCGTGGTGCCAGGGCACTCTCTGCAGACACTGCAGTGCATTCCCAAAGGTGACAGTGCACTCTCTGGACTCACTGCACTGCATCCCCAGTGGTGCCAGTGCACTCTCTGGACTCGCGTCACTGCATCCCCAGTGGTGCCAGTGCACTCTCTGGACTCACTGAAGTGCATCCCCAGTGGTGCCAGTGCACTCTCTGGACTCACTGCAGTGCATTCCCGGTGGTGCCAGTGCACTCTCTGGACTCACTGCAGTGCATCCCCAGTGGTGCTAGTGCACTCTGGACTCACTGCAGTGCATCCCCAGTGGTAACAGTGCACTCTCTGGACTCACTGCACTGCATCCCCAGTGGTGCCAGTGCACTCTCTGGACTCACTGTACTGCATCCCCAGTGGTGCCAGTGCACTCTCTGGACTCACCGCACTGCAACCTGAATGGTGCCAGTGCACTCTCTGGACTCACTGCACCGCATCCCCAGTGTTGCCAGTGCACTCTCTAGAGTCACTGCGCTGCATCCCCAGTGGTGCCAGTGCACTCTCTGGACTCACTGTACTGCATCCCCAGTGGTGCCAAAGCACTCTCTGGACTCCCGCCACCGCATCCCCAGTGGTTCCAGTGCACTCTCTGGACTCACTGCACTGCATCCCCAGTGGTGCCAGTGCACTCTCTGGACTCACTGCACCGCATCCCCATTGGTGCCAGTGCACTCTCTGGACTCACTGCACTGCATCCCCAGTGGTGCCAGTGCACTCTCTGGACTCGCGTCACTGCATCCCCAGTGGTGCCAGTGCACTCTCTGGACTCACTGAAGTGCATCCCCAGTGGTGCCAGTGCACTCTCTGGACTCACTGCAGTGCATTCCCGGTGGTGCCAGTGCACTCTCTGGACTCACTGCAGTGCATCCCCAGTGGTGCTAATGCACTCTGGACTCACTGCACTGCATCCCCAGTGGTTCCAGCGCACTCTCTGGACTCACTGCACTGCATCCCCTGTAGTGCTAGTGCACTCTGTGGACTCACTGCAGTGCATCCCCAGTGGTGCCAGTGCACTCTCTGGACTCCCGCCACCGCATCCCCAGTGGTGCCAGTGCACTCTCTGGACTCACTTCAGTGCATCCCCACTGGTGCCAGTACACTCTCTGGACTCACTGCAGTGCATCCCCAGTGGTGCCAGTGCACTCTCTGGACTCAATGCAGTGCATCCCCAGTGGAGCCAGTGCACTCTCTGGACTCACTGCAGTGCATCCGCAGTGGTGCCATTGCACTCTATTGGACTCACTGCACTGCATCCCCAGTGGTGCCAGTGCACTCTCTGGACTCACTGCAGTGCATCCCCAGTGGTGCCAGTGCACTCTCTTGAGTCACTGCACTGCATCCCCTGTGGTGCAAGAGCACTCTCTGGACTCACAGCAGTGCATCACCATTGGTGCCAGTGCACTCTGTGGACTCACTGCACTGCATCCCCAGTGGTGCCAGTGCACTCTCTGGACTCACTGCACTGCATCCCCAGTGGTGCTAGTGCACTGTGTGGACTCACTGTACTGCATCCCCAGTGGTGCCAGTGCAATCTCTGGACTCACTGCAGTGCATCCCCAGTGGTGCCAGTGCACTCTCTGGACTCACTGAAGTGCATTCTCAGTGGTGCCAGTGCACTCTCTGGACTCACTGCACTGCATCCCCAGTAGTGACAGTGCTCTCTCTGGACTCACTGCAGTGCATCCCCAGTGGTGCCAGTGCACTCTCTGGACTCACTGCACTGCTTCCCCAGTGGTGCCAGTGCACTCTTTCGAGTCACTGCAGTGCATCCCCAGTGGTGCCAGTGCACTCTCTGGACTCACTGCAGTGCATCCCCAGTGGTGCCAGTGCAATCTCTGGACTCACTGCACTGCATCCCCAGTGGTGCCAGTGCACTCTCTGGACTCACTGAAGTGCATTCTCAGTGGTGCCAGTGCACTCTCTGGACTCACTGCACTGCATCCCCAGTGGTGCCAGTGCACTCTCTGGACTCACTGAACTGCATCCCCAGTGGTGCCAGTGCAATCTCTGGACTCACTGCAGAGCATCCCCAGTGGTGCCAGTGCACTCTCTGGACTCACTGAAGTGCATTATCAGTGGTGCCAGTGCACTCTCTGGACTCACTGTACTGCATCCCCAGTAGTGACAGTGCACTCTCTGGATTCACTGCAGTGCATCCCCAGTGGGGCCAGTGCACTCTCTGGACTCACTGCAGAGCATCCCCAGTGGTGCCAGTGCACTCTCTGGACTCACTGCACTGCATCGCCAGTGCACTCTATGGACTCACTGCAGGGCATCCCCGGTGGAGCCAGTGTACTCTCAGGACTCACTGCAGTGCATCCCCAGTGGTGCCAGTGCACTCTCTGGACTCACTGAAGTGCATTCTCAGTGGTGCCAGTGCACTCTCTGGACTCACTGCACTGCATCCCCAGTGGTGCCAGTGCACTCTCTGGACTCACTGAACTGCATCCCCAGTGGTGCCAGTGCAATCTCTGGACTCACTGCAGAGCATCCCCAGTGGTGCCAGTGCACTCTCTGGACTCACTGAAGTGCATTATCAGTGGTGCCAGTGCACTCTCTGGACTCACTGCACTGCATCCCCAGTAGTGACAGTGCACTCTCTGGATTCACTGCAGTGCATACCCAGTGGGGCCAGTGCACTCTCTGGACTCACTGCGCTGCATCCCCAGTGGTGCCAGTGCACTCTCTGGACTCACTGCACTGCATCCCCAGTGCACTCTATGGACTCACTGCAGGGCATCCCCGGTGGAGCCAGTGTACTCTCAGGACTCACTGCAGTGCATCCCCAGTGGTGCCAGTGCACTCTCTGGACTCACTGCACTGCATCCCCAGTGGTGCCAGTGCACTCTCTGGACTCACTGCACTGCACCCCAATGCTGCCAGTGCACTCTCTGGCGTCACTGCACTGCATCCCCCGGGGTGCAAGTGCACTCTCTGGACTCACTGGAGTGCATCACCTGTGGTGCCAGTGCACTCTCTGGACTCACTGCACTGCATCACCAGTGCTGCCAGTGCACTCTCTGGACTCACTGCACCGCATCCGCAGTGGTGCCAGTGCCCTCTCTAGAGTCACTGCGCTGCATCCCCAGTTGTGCCAGTGCACTCTCTGGACTCACTGCAGCGCATCCCCAGTGGTGCCAGTGCACTCTCTGGACTCACTGCACTGCTT
Organism: Anser anser; assembly: GCF_964211835.1. Classification (NCBI taxonomy): domain Eukaryota; kingdom Metazoa; phylum Chordata; class Aves; order Anseriformes; family Anatidae; genus Anser; species Anser anser. The sequence continues at coordinate 41,660,261 of NC_139726.1, forward strand.
CCCCAGTGGTGCCAGTGCACTCTTTCGAGTCACTGCAGTGCATCCCCAGTGGTGCCAGTGCACTCTCTGGACTCACTGCAGTGCATCCCCAGTGGTGCCAGTGCACTCTCTAGAGTCACTGCGCTGCATCCCCAGTTGTGCCAGTGCACTCTCTGGACTCACTTCAGCGCATCCCCAGTGGTGCCAGTGCACTCTCTGGACTCACTGCACTGCTTCCCCAGTGGTGCCAGAGCACTCTTTCGAGTCACTGCAGTGCATCCCCAGTGGTGCCAGTGCACTCTCTGGACTCACTGCAGTGCATCCCCAGTGGTGCCAGTGCACTCTCTGGACTCACTGCAGTGCATCCCCAGTGGTGCCAGTGCACTCTCTGCACTCGCGTCACTGCATCCCCAGTGGTGCCAGTGCACTCTCTGGACTCACTGAAGTGCATCCCCAGTGGTGCCAGTGCACTCTCTGGACTCACTGCAGTGCATCCCCAGTGGTGCCAGTGCACTCTCTGGACTCGCGTCAATGCATCCCCAGTGGTGCTAATGCACTCTGGACTCACTGCACTGCATTCCCTGTGCTGCCAGTGCTCTCTCTGGACTCACTGCACTGCATCCCCAGTGGTGCCAGTGCAATCTCTGGACTCACTGCACCGCATCCCCAGTGGTGCCAGTGCACTCTCTAGAGTCACTGCACCGCATCCCCAGTGGTGCCAGTGCACTCTCTGGACTCGCGTCAATGCATCCCCAGTGGTGCTAATGCACTCTGGACTCACTGCACTGCATTCCCTGTGCTGCCAGTGCTCTCTCTGGACTCACTGCACTGCATCCACAGTGGTACCAGTGCACTCTCTGGACTCACTGCAGTGCATCACCAGTGGTGCCAGTACACTCTCTGGACACACTGAAGTGCATTCTCAGTGGTGCCAGTGAACTCTCTGGACTCACTGCGCTGCATCCCCAGTGGTGCCAGTACACTCACTGGACTCACTGCACTGCATCCCTCGTGGTGCCAGGGCACTCTCTGCAGACACTGCAGTGCATCCCCAAAGGTGACAGTGCACTCTCTGGACTCACTGCAGTGCATCCCCAGTGGTGCCAGTGCACTCTCTGGACTCGCGTCACTGCATCCCCAGTGGTGCCAGTGCACTCTCTGGACTCACTGATGTGCATCCCCAGTGGTGCCAGTGCACTCTCTGGACTCACTGCAGTGCATTCCCGGTGGTGCCAGTGCACTCTCTGGACTCACTGCAGTGCATCCCCAGTGGTGCTAGTGCACTCTGGACTCACTGCAGTGCATCCCCAGTGGTGACAGTGCACTCTCTGGACTCACTGCAGTGCATCCCCAGTGGTGCCAGTGCACTCTCTGGACTCACTGCACTGCATCCCCAGTGGTGCCAGTGCACTCTCTGGACTCACCGCACTGCAACCTGAGTGGTGCCAGTGCACTCTCTGGACTCACTGCACCGCATCCCCAGTGTTGCCAGTGCACTCTCTAGAGTCACTGCGCTGCATCCCCAGTGGTGCCAGTGCACTCTCTGGACTCACTGTACTGCATCCCCAGTGGTGCCAAAGCACTCTCTGGACTCCCGCCACCGCATCCCCAGTGGTTCCAGTGCCCTCTCTGGACTCACTGCACTGCATCCCCAGTGGTGCCAGTGCACTCTCTGGACTCACTGCACCGCATCCCCGTTGGTGCCAGTGCACTCTCTGGAGTGACTGCAGTGCATCCCCAGTGGTGCCAGTGCACTCTCTGGACTCGCGTCAATGCATCCCCAGTGGTGCTAATGCACTCTGGACTCACTGCACTGCATCCCCAGTGGTTCCAGCGCACTCTCTGGACTCACTGCACTGCATCCCCTGTAGTGCTAGTGCACTCTGTGGACTCACTGCAGTGCATCCCCAGTGGTGCCAGTGCACTCTCTGGACTCACTGAAGTGCATTCTCAGTGGTGCCAGTGCACTCTCTGGACTCACTTCAGTGCATCCCCACTGGTGCCAGTACACTCTGTGGACTCACTGCAGTGCATCCCCAGTGGTGCCAGTGCACTCTCTGGACTCAATGCAGTGCATCCCCAGTGGAGCCAGTGCACTCTCTGGACTCACTGCAGTGCATCCACAGTGGTGCCATTGCACTCTATTGGACTCACTGCACTGCATCCCCAGTGGTGCCAGTGCACTCTCTGGACTCACTGCAGTGCATCCCCAGTGGTGCCAGTGCACTCTCTTGAGTCACTGCACTGCATCCCCTGTGGTGCAAGAGCACTCTCTGGACTCACAGCAGTGCATCACCATTGGTGCCAGTGCACTCTCTGGACTCACTGCACTGCATCCCCAGTGGTGCCAGTGCACTCTCTGGACTCACTGCACTGCATCCCCAGTGGTGCTAGTGCACTGTGTGGACTCACTGTACTGCATCCCCAGTGGTGCCAGTGCAATCTCTGGACTCACTGCAGTGCATCCCCAGTGGTGCCAGTGCACTCTCTGGACTCACTGAAGTGCATTCTCAGTGGTGCCAGTGCACTCTCTGGACTCACTGCACTGCATCCCCAGTAGTGACAGTGCTCTCTCTGGACTCACTGCAGTGCATCCCCAGTGGTGCCAGTGCACTCTCTGGACTCACTGCACTGCTTCCCCAGTGGTGCCAGTGCACTCTTTCGAGTCACTGCAGTGCATCCCCAGTGGTGCCAGTGCACTCTCTGGACTCACTGCACTGCATCCCCAGTGGTGCCAGTGCACTCTCTGGACTCACTGCAGTGCATCCCCAGTGGTGCCAGTGCACTCTCTGGAGTCACAGCACTGCATCCCCAGTGGTGCCAGTGCAATCTCTGGACTCACTGCACTGCATCCCCAGTGGTGCCAGTGCACTCTCTGGACTCACTGAAGTGCATTCTCAGTGGTGCCAGTGCACTCTCTGGACTCACTGCACTGCATCCCCAGTGGTGCCAGTGCACTCTCTGGACTCACTGAACTGCATCCCCAGTGGTGCCAGTGCAATCTCTGGACTCACTGCAGAGCATCCCCAGTGGTGCCAGTGCACTCTCTGGACTCACTGAAGTGCATTATCAGTGGTGCCAGTGCACTCTCTGGACTCACTGCACTGCATCCCCAGTAGTGACAGTGCACTCTCTGGATTCACTGCAGTGCATACCCAGTGGGGCCAGTGCACTCTCTGGACTCACTGCGCTGCATCCCCAGTGGTGCCAGTGCACTCTCTGGACTCACTGCACTGCATCGCCAGTGCACTCTATGGACTCACTGCAGGGCATCCCCAGTGGAGCCAGTGTACTCTCAGGACTCACTGCAGTGCATCCCCAGTGGTGCCAGTGCACTCTCTGGACTCACTGCACTGCATCCCCAGTGGTGCCAGTGCACTCTCTGGACTCACTGCACTGCACCCCAATGCTGCCAGTGCACTCCCTGGCGTCACTGCACTGCATCCCCCGGGGTGCAAGTGCACTCTCTGGACTCACTGGAGTGCATCACCAGTGCTGCCAGTGTACTCTCTGGACACACTGAAGTGCATTCTCAGTGGTGCCAGTGAACTCTCTGGACTCACTGCGCTGCATCCCCAGTGGTGCCAGTACACTCACTGGACTCACTGCACTGCATCCCTCGTGGTGCCAGGGCACTCTCTGCAGACACTGCAGTGCATCCCCAAAGGTGACAGTGCACTCTCTGGACTCACTGCAGTGCATCCCCAGTGGTGCCAGTGCACTCTCTGGACTCGCGTCACTGCATCCCCAGTGGTGCCAGTGCACTCTCTGGACTCACTGAAGTGCATCCCCAGTGGTGCCAGTGCACTCTCTGGACTCACTGCAGTGCATTCCCGGTGGTGCCAGTGCACTCTCTGGACTCACTGCAGTGCATCCCCAGTGGTGCTAGTGCACTCTGGACTCACTGCAGTGCATCCCCAGTGGTGACAGTGCACTCTCTGGACTCACTGCACTGCATCCCCAGTGGTGCCAGTGCACTCTCTGGACTCACTGTACTGCATCCCCAGTGGTGCCAGTGCACTCTCTGGACTCACCGCACTGCAACCTGAGTGGTGCCAGTGCACTCTCTGGACTCACTGCACCGCATCCCCAGTGTTGCCAGTGCACTCTCTAGAGTCACTGCGCTGCATCCCCAGTGGTGCCAGTGCACTCTCTGGACTCACTGTACTGCATCCCCAGTGGTGCCAAAGCACTCTCTGGACTCCCGCCACCGCATCCCCAGTGGTTCCAGTGCACTCTCTGGACTCACTGCACTGCATCCCCAGTGGTGCCAGTGCACTCTCTGGACTCACTGCACCGCATCCCCATTGGTGCCAGTGCACTCTCTGGAGTGACTGCAGTGCATCCCCAGTGGTGCCAGTGCACTCTCTGGAATCGCGTCAATGCATCCCCAGTGGTGCTAATGCACTCTGGACTCACTGCACTGCATCCCCAGTGGTTCCAGCGCACTCTCTGGACTCACTGCACTGCATCCCCTGTAGTGCTAGTGCACTCTGTGGACTCACTGCAGTGCATCCCCAGTGGTGCCAGTGCACTCTCTGGACTCACTGAAGTGCATTCTCAGTGGTGCCAGTGCACTCTCTGGACTCACTTCAGTGCATCCCCACTGGTGCCAGTACACTCTCTGGACTCACTGCAGTGCATCCCCAGTGGTGCCAGTGCACTCTCTGGACTCAATGCAGTGCATCCCCAGTGGAGCCAGTGCAATCTCTGGACTCACTGCAGTGCATCCACAGTGGTGCCATTTTACTCTATTGGACTCACTGCACTGCATCCCCAGTGGTGCCAGTGCACTCTCTGGACTCACTGCAGTGCATCCCCAGTGGTGCCAGTGCACTCTCTTGAGTCACTGCACTGCATACCCTGTGGTGCAAGAGCACTCTCTGGACTCACAGCAGTGCATCACCATTGGTGCCAGTGCACTCTCTGGACTCACTGCACTGCATCCCCAGTGGTGCCAGTGCACTCTCTGGACTCACTGCACTGCATCCCCAGTGGTGCTAGTGCACTGTGTGGACTCACTGTACTGCATCCCCAGTGGTGCCAGTGCAATCTCTGGACTCACTGCAGTGCATCCCCAGTGGTGCCAGTGCACTCTCTGGACTCACTGAAGTGCATTCTCAGTGGTGCCAGTGCACTCTCTGGACTCACTGCACTGCATCCCCAGTAGTGACAGTGCTCTCTCTGGACTCACTGCAGTGCATCCCCAGTGGTGCCAGTGCACTCTCTGGACTCACTGCACTGCTTCCCCAGTGGTGCCAGTGCACTCTTTCGAGTCACAGCAGTGCATCCCCAGTGGTGCCAGTGCACTCTCTGGACTCACTGCACTGCATCCCCAGTGGTGCCAGTGCACTCTCTGGACTCACTGCAGTGCATCCCCAGTGGTGCCAGTGCACTCTCTGGAGTCACAGCACTGCATCCCCAGTGGTGCCAGTGCAATCTCTGGACTCACTGCACTGCATCCCCAGTGGTGCCAGTGCACTCTCTGGACTCACTGAAGTGCATTCTCAGTGGTGCCAGTGCACTCTCTGGACTCACTGCACTGCATCCCCAGTGGTGCCAGTGCACTCTCTGGACTCACTGAACTGCATCCCCAGTGGTGCCAGTGCAATCTCTGGACTCACTGCAGAGCATCCCCAGTGGTGCCAGTGCACTCTCTGGACTCACTGAAGTGCATTATCAGTGGTGCCAGTGCACTCTCTGGACTCACTGCACTGCATCCCCAGTAGTGACAGTGCACTCTCTGGATTCACAGCAGTGCATACCCAGTGGGGCCAGTGCACTCTCTGGACTCACTGCGCTGCATCCCCAGTGGTGCCAGTGCACTCTCTGGACTCACTGCACTGCATCGCCAGTGCACTCTATGGACTCACTGCAGGGCATCCCCGGTGGAGCCAGTGTACTCTCAGGACTCACTGCAGTGCATCCCCAGTGGTGCCAGTGCACTCTCTGGACTCACTGCACTGCATCCCCAGTGGTGCCAGTGCACTCTCTGGACTCACTGCACTGCACCCCAATGCTGCCAGTGCACTCTCTGGCGTCACTGCACTGCATCCCCCGGGGTGCAAGTGCACTCTCTGGACTCAGTGGAGTGCATCACCAGTGCTGCCAGTGCACTCTCTGGACTCACTGCACTGCATCACCTGTGGTGCCAGTGCACTCTCTGGACTCACTGCACCGCATCCCCAGTGGTGCCAGTGCCCTCTCTAGAGTCACTGCGCTGCATCCCCAGTTGTGCCAGTGCACTCTCTGGACTCACTGCAGCGCATCCCCAGTGGTGCCAGTGCACTCTCTGGACTCACTGCACTGATTCCCCAGTGGTGCCAGTGCACTCTTTCGAGTCACTGCAGTGCATCCCCAGTGGTGCCAGTGCACTCTCTGGACTCACTGCAGTGCATCCCCAGTGGTGCCAGTGCACTCTCTAGAGTCACTGCGCTGCATCCCCAGTTGTGCCAGTGCACTCTCTGGACTCACTGCAGCGCATCCCCAGTGGTGCCAGTGCACTCTCTGGACTCACTGCACTGCTTCCCCAGTGGTGCCAGAGCACTCTTTCGAGTCACTGCAGTGCATCCCCAGTGGTGCCAGTGCACTCTCTGGACTCACTGCAGTGCATCCCCAGTGGTGCCAGTGCACTCTCTGGACTCACTGCAGTGCATCCCCAGTGGTGCCAGTGCACTCTCTGGACTCACTGAAGTGCATCCCCAGTGGTGCCAGTGCACTCTCTGGACTCACTGCAGTGCATCCCCAGTGGTGCCAGTGCACTCTCTGGACTCGCGTCAATGCATCCCCAGTGGTGCTAATGCACTCTGGACTCACTGCACTGCATTCCCTGTGCTGCCAGTGCTCTCTCTGGACTCACTGCACTGCATCCACAGTGGTGCCAGTGCAATCTCTGGACTCACTGCACTGCATCCCCAGTGGTGCCAAAGCACTCTCTGGACTCCCGCCACCGCATCCCCAGTGGTTCCAGTGCACTCTCTGGACTCACTGCACTGCATCCCCAGTGGTGCCAGTGCACTCTCTGGACTCACTGCACCGCATCCCCATTGGTGCCAGTGCACTCTCTGGAGTGACTGCAGTGCATCCCCAGTGGTGCCAGTGCACTCTCTGGACTCGCGTCAATGCATCCCCAGTGGTGCTAATGCACTCTGGACTCACTGCACTGCATTCCCTGTGCTGCCAGTGCTCTCTCTGGACTCACTGCACTGCATCCACAGTGGTGCCAGTGCACTCTCTGGACTCACTGCAGTGCATCACCAGTGGTGCCACTACACTCTCTGGACACACTGAAGTGCATTCTCAGTGGTGCCAGTGAACTCTCTGGACTCACTGCGCTGCATCCCCAGTGGTGCCAGTACACTCACTGGACTCACTGCACTGCATCCCTCGTGGTGCCAGGGCACTCTCTGCAGACACTGCAGTGCATCCCCAAAGGTGACAGTGCACTCTCTGGACTCACTGCAGTGCATTCCCATTGGTGCCAGTGCACTCTCTGGACTCGCGTCACTGCATCCCCAGTGGTGCCAGTGCACTCTCTGGACTCACTGAAGTGCATCCCCAGTGGTGCCAGTGCACTCTCTGGACTCACTGCAGTGCATTCCCGGTGGTGCCAGTGCACTCTCTGGACTCACTGCAGTGCATCCCCAGTGGTGCTAGTGCACTCTGGACTCACTGCAGTGCATCCCCAGTGGTGACAGTGCACTCTCTGGACTCACTGCACTGCATCCCCAGTGGTGCCAGTGCACTCTCTGGACTCACTGCACTGCATCCCCAGTGGTGCCAGTGCACTCTCTGGACTCACCGCACTGCAACCTGAGTGGTGCCAGTGCACTCTCTGGACTCACTGCACCGCATCCCCAGTGTTGCCAGTGCACTCTCTAGAGTCACTGCGCTGCATCCCCAGTGGTGCCAGTGCACTCTCTGGACTCACTGTACTGCATCCCCAGTGGTGCCAAAGCACTCTCTGGACTCCCGCCACCGCATCCCCAGTGGTTCCAGTGCACTCTCTGGACTCACTGCACTGCATCCCCAGTGGTGCCAGTGCACTCTCTGGACTCACTGCACCGCATCCCCATTGGTGCCAGTGCACTCTCTGGAGTGACTGCAGTGCATCCCCAGTGGTGCCAGTGCACTCTCTGGACTCGCGTCAATGCATCCCCAGTGGTGCTAATGCACTCTGGACTCACTGCACTGCATCCCCAGTTGTTCCAGGGCACTCTCTGGACTCACTGCACTGCATCCCCTGTAGTGCTAGTGCACTCTGTGGACTCACTGCAGTGCATCCCCAGTGGTGCCAGTGCACTCTCTGGACTCACTGAAGTGCATTCTCAGTGGTGCCAGTGCACTCTCTGGACTCACTTCAGTGCATCCCCACTGGTGCCAGTACACTCTCTGGACTCACTGCACTGCATCCCCAGTGGTGCCAGTGCACTCTCTGGACTCACTGCAGTGCATCCCCAGTGGAGCCAGTGCACTCTCTGGACTCACTGCAGTGCATCCGCAGTGGTGCCATTGCACTCTCTGGACTCACTGCACTGCATCCCCAGTGGTGCCAGTGCACTCTCTGGACTCACTGCAGCGCATCCCCAGTGGTGCCAGTGCACTCTCTGGACTCACTGCACTGCTTCCCCAGTGGTGCCAGAGCACTCTTTCGAGTCACTGCAGTGCATCCCCAGTGGTGCCAGTGCACTCTCTGGACTCACTGCAGTGCATCCCCAGTGGTGCCAGTGCACTCTCTGGACTCACTGCAGTGCATCCCCAGTGGTGCCAGTGCACTCTCTGGACTCACTGAAGTGCATCCCCAGTGGTGCCAGTGCACTCTCTGGACTCACTGCAGTGCATCCCCAGTGGTGCCAGTGCACTCTCTGGACTCGCGTCAATGCATCCCCAGTGGTGCTAATGCACTCTGGACTCACTGCACTGCATTCCCTGTGCTGCCAGTGCTCTCTCTGGACTCACTGCACTGCATCCACAGTGGTGCCAGTGCAATCTCTGGACTCACTGCACTGCATCCCCAGTGGTGCCAAAGCACTCTCTGGACTCCCGCCACCGCATCCCCAGTGGTTCCAGTGCACTCTCTGGACTCACTGCAGTGCATCCCCAGTGGTGCCAGTGCACTCTCTGGACTCACTGCACCGCATCCCCATTGGTGCCAGTGCACTCTCTGGAGTGACTGCAGTGCATCCCCAGTGGTGCCAGTGCACTCTCTGGACTCGCGTCAATGCATCCCCAGTGGTGCTAATGCACTCTGGACTCACTGCACTGCATTCCCTGTGCTGCCAGTGCTCTCTCTGGACTCACTGCACTGCATCCACAGTGGTGCCAGTGCACTCTCTGGACTCACTGCAGTGCATCACCAGTGGTGCCACTACACTCTCTGGACACACTGAAGTGCATTCTCAGTGGTGCCAGTGAACTCTCTGGACTCACTGCGCTGCATCCCCAGTGGTGCCAGTACACTCACTGGACTCACTGCACTGCATCCCTCGTGGTGCCAGGGCACTCTCTGCAGACACTGCAGTGCATCCCCAAAGGTGACAGTGCACTCTCTGGACTCACTGCAGTGCATTCCCATTGGTGCCAGTGCACTCTCTGGACTCGCGTCACTGCATCCCCAGTGGTGCCAGTGCACTCTCTGGACTCACTGAAGTGCATCCCCAGTGGTGCCAGTGCACTCTCTGGACTCACTGCAGTGCATTCCCGGTGGTGCCAGTGCACTCTCTGGACTCACTGCAGTGCATCCCCAGTGGTGCTAGTGCACTCTGGACTCACTGCAGTGCATCCCCAGTGGTGACAGTGCACTCTCTGGACTCACTGCACTGCATCCCCAGTGGTGCCAGTGCACTCTCTGGACTCACTGCACTGCATCCCCAGTGGTGCCAGTGCACTCTCTGGACTCACCGCACTGCAACCTGAGTGGTGCCAGTGCACTCTCTGGACTCACTGCACCGCATCCCCAGTGTTGCCAGTGCACTCTCTAGAGTCACTGCGCTGCATCCCCAGTGGTGCCAGTGCACTCTCTGGACTCACTGTACTGCATCCCCAGTGGTGCCAAAGCACTCTCTGGACTCCCGCCACCGCATCTCCAGTGGTTCCAGTGCACTCTCTGGACTCACTGCACTGCATCCCCAGTGGTGCCAGTGCACTCTCTGGACTCACTGCACCGCATCCCCATTGGTGCCAGTGCACTCTCTGGAGTGACTGCAGTGCATCCCCAGTGGTGCCAGTGCACTCTCTGGACTCGCGTCAATGCATCCCCAGTGGTGCTAATGCACTCTGGACTCACTGCACTGCATCCCCAGTTGTTCCAGGGCACTCTCTGGACTCACTGCACTGCATCCCCTGTAGTGCTAGTGCACTCTGTGGACTCACTGCAGTGCATCCCCAGTGGTGCCAGTGCACTCTCTGGACTCACTGAAGTGCATTCTCAGTGGTGCCAGTGCACTCTCTGGACTCACTTCAGTGCATCCCCACTGGTGCCAGTACACTCTCTGGACTCACTGCACTGCATCCCCAGTGGTGCCAGTGCACTCTCTGGACTCACTGCAGTGCATCCCCAGTGGAGCCAGTGCACTCTCTGGACTCACTGCAGTGCATCCGCAGTGGTGCCATTGCACTCTCTGGACTCACTGCACTGCATCCCCAGTGGTGCCAGTGCACTCTCTGGACTCACTGCAGTGCATCCCCAGTGGTGCCAGTGCACTCTCTTGAGTCACTGCACTGCATCCCCAGTGGTGCAAGAGCACTCTCTGGACTCACAGCAGTGCATCACCATTGGTGCCAGTGCACTCTCTGGACTCACTGCAGTGCATCCCCAGTGGTGCCAGTGCACTCTCTGGACTCACTGCACTGCATCCCCAGTGGTGCTAGTGCACTGTGTGGACTCACTGTACTGCATCCCCAGTGGTGCCAGTGCAATCTCTGGACTCACTGCAGTGCATCCCCAGTGGTGCCAGTGCACTCTCTGGACTCACTGAAGTGCATTCTCAGTGGTGCCAGTGCGCTCTCTGGACTCACTGCACTGCATCCCCAGTAGTGACAGTGCTCTCTCTGGACTCACTGCAGTGCATCCCCAGTGGTGCCAGTGCACTCTCTGGACTCACTGCAGTGCTTCCCCAGTGGTGCCAGTGCACTCTTTCGAGTCACTGCAGTGCATCCCCAGTGGTGCCAGTGCACTCTCTGGACTCACTGCAGTGCATCCCCAGTGGTGCCAGTGCACTCTCTGGAGTCACAGTACTGCATCCCCAGTGGTGCCAGTGCAATCTCTGGACTCACTGCACTGCATCCCCAGTGGTGCCAGTGCACTCTCTGGACTCACTGAAGTGCATTCTCAGTGGTGCCAGTGCACTCTCTGGACTCACTGCACTGCATCCCCAGTGGTGCCAGTGCACTCTCTGGACTCACTGAACTGCATCCCCAGTGGTGCCAGTGCAATCTCTGGACTCACTGCAGAGCATCCCCAGTGGTGCCAGTGCACTCTCTGGACTCACTGCACTGCATTATCAGTGGTGCCAGTGCACTCTCTGGACTCACTGCACTGCATCCCCAGTAGTGACAGTGCACTCTCTGGATTCACTGCAGTGCATACCCAGTGGGGCCAGTGCACTCTCTGGACTCACTGCGCTGCATCCCCAGTGGTGCCAGTGCACTCTCTGGACTCACTGCACTGCATCGCCAGTGCACTCTATGGACTCACTGCAGGGCATCCCCGGTGGAGCCAGTGTACTCTCAGGACTCACTGCAGTGCATCCCCAGTGGTGCCAGTGCACTCTCTGGACTCACTGCACTGCATACCCAGTGGTGCCAGTGCACTCTCTGGACTCACTGCACTGCACCCCAATGCTGCCAGTGCACTCTCTGGCGTCACTGCACTGCATCCCCCGGGGTGCAAGTGCACTCTCTGGACTCACTGGAGTGCATCACCTGTGGTGCCAGTGCACTCTCTGGACTCACTGCAGCGCATCCCCAGTGGTGCCAGTGCACTCTCTGGACTCACTGCACTGCTTCCCCAGTGGTGCCAGTGCACTCTTTCGAGTCACTGCAGTGCATCCCCAGTGGTGCCAGTGCACTCTCTGGACTCACTGCAGTGCATCCCCAGTGGTGCCAGTGCACTCTCTAGAGTCACTGCGCTGCATCCCCAGTTGTGCCAGTGCACTCTCTGGACTCACTGCAGCGCATCCCCAGTGGTGCCAGTGCACTCTCTGGACTCACTGCACTGCTTCCCCAGTGGTGCCAGAGCACTCTTTCGAGTCACTGCAGTGCATCCCCAGTGGTGCCAGTGCACTCTCTGGACTCACTGCAGTGCATCCCCAGTGGTGCCAGTGCACTCTCTGGACTCGCGTCACTGCATCCCCAGTGGTGCCAGTGCACTCTCTGGACTCACTGAAGTGCATCCCCAGTGGTTCCAGTGCACTCTCTGGACTCACTGCAGTGCATTCCCGGTGGTGCCAGTGCACTCTCTGGACTCACTGCAGTGCATCCCCAGTGGTGCTAGTGCACTCTGGACTCACTGCAGTGCATCCCCAGTGGTGACAGTGCACTCTCTGGACTCACTGCACTGCATCCCCAGTGGTGCCAGTGCACTCTCTGGACTCACCGCACTGCAACCTGAGTGGTGCCAGTGCACTCTCTGGACTCACTGCACCGCATCCCCAGTGGTGCCAGTGCACTCTCTAGAGTCACTGCGCTGCATCCCCAGTGGTGCCAGTGCACTCTCTGGACTCACTGTACTGCATCCTCAGTGGTGCCAAAGCACTCTCTGGACTCCCGCCACCGCATCCCCAGTGGTTCCAGTGCACTCTCTGGACTCACTGCACTGCATCCCCAGTGGTGCCAGTGCACTCTCTGGACTCACTGCACCGCATCCCCATTGGTGCCAGTGCACTCTCTGGAGTGACTGCAGTGCATCCCCAGAGGTGCCAGTGCACTCTCTGGACTCGCGTCAATGCATCCCCAGTGGTGCTAATGCACTCTGGACTCACTGCACTGCATTCCCTGTGCTGCCAGTGCTCTCTCTGGACTCACTGCACTGCATCCACAGTGGTGCCAGTGCACTCTCTGGACTCACTGCAGTGCATCACCAGTGGTGCCAGTACACTCTCTGGACACACTGAAGTGCATTCTCAGTGGTGCCAGTGAACTCTCTGGACTCACTGCGCTACATCCCCAGTGGTTCCAGTACACTCACTGGACTCACTGCACTGCATCCCTCGTGGTGCCAGGGCACTCTCTGCAGACACTGCAGTGCATCACCAAAGGTGACAGTGCACTCTCTGGACTCACTGCAGTGCATCCCCAGTGGTGCCAGTGCACTCTCTGGACTCGCGTCACTGCATCCCCAGTGGTGCCAGTGCACTCTCTGGACTCACTGAAGTGCATCCCCAGTGGTGCCAGTGCACTCTCTGGACTCACTGCAGTGCATCCCCAGTGGTGCCAGTGCACTCTCTGGACTCACTGCAGTGCATTCCCGGTGGTGCCAGTGCACTCTCTGGACTCACTGCAGTGCATCCCCAGTGGTGCTAGTGCACTCTGGACTCACTGCAGTGCATCCCCAGTGGTGACAGTGCACTCTCTGGACTCACTGCACTGCATCCCCAGTGGTGCCAGTGCACTCTCTGGACTCACTGCACTGCATCCCCAGTGGTGCCAGTGCACTCTCTGGACTCACCGCACTGCAACCTGAGTGGTGCCAGTGCACTCTCTGGACTCACTGCACCGCATCCCCAGTGTTGCCAGTGCACTCTCTAGAGTCACTGCGCTGCATCCCCAGTGGTGCCAGTGCACTCTCTGGACTCACTGTACTGCATCCCCAGTGGTGCCAGTGCACTCTCTGGACTCACTGCAGTGCATCCCCAGTGGTGCCAGTGCACTCTCTGGACTCACTGCAGTGCATCCCCAGTGGTGCCAGTGCACTCTCTGGACTCGCGTCACTGCATCCCCAGTGGTGCCAGTGCACTCTCTGGACTCACTGAAGTGCATCCCCAGTGGTGCCAGTGCACTCTCTGGACTCACTGCAGTGCATCCCCAGTGGTGCCAGTGCACTCTCTGGACTCGCGTCAATGCATCCCCAGTGGTGCTAATGCTCTCTGGACTCACTGCACTGCATTCCCTGTGCTGCCAGTGCTCTCTCTGGACTCACTGCACTGCATCCACAGTGGTGCCAGTGCAATCTCTGGACTCACTGCACTGCATCCCCAGTGGTGCCAGTGCACTCTCTGGACTCACCGCACTGCAACCTGAGTGGTGCCAGTGCACTCTCTGGACTCACTGCACCGCATCCCCAGTGGTGCCAGTGCACTCTCTGGACTCACTGTACTGCATCCCCAGTGGTGCAAAAGCACTCTCTGGACTCCCGCCACCGCATCCCCAGTGGTTCCAGTGCACTCTCTGGACTCACTGCACTGCATCCCCAGTGGTGCCAGTGCACTCTCTGGACTCACTGCACCGCATCCCCATTGGTGCCAGTGCACTCTCTGGAGTGACTGCAGTGCATCCCCAGTGGTGCCAGTGCACTCTCTGGACTCGCGTCAATGCATCCCCAGTGGTGCTAATGCACTCTGGACTCACTGCACTGCGTTCCCTGTGCTGCCAGTGCTCTCTCTGGACTCACTACACAGCATCCTCAGTGGTGCCAGTGCACTCTCTGGACTCACTGCAGTGCATCACCAGTGGTGCCAGTACACTCTCTGGACACACTGAAGTGCATTCTCAGTGGTGCCAGTGAACTCTCTGGACTCACTGCGCTGCATCCCCAGTGGTGCCAGTACACTCACTGGACTCACTGCACTGCATCCCTCGTGGTGCCAGGGCACTCTCTGCAGACACTGCAGTGCATCCCCAAAGGTGACAGTGCACTCTCTGGACTCACTGCAGTGCATCTCCAGTGGTGCCAGTGCACTCTCTGGACTCGCGTCACTGCATCCCCAGTGGTGCCAGTGCACTCTCTGGACTCACTGAAGTGCATCCCCAGTGGTGCCAGTGCACTCTCTGGACTCACTGCACTGCATTCCCGGTGGTGCCAGTTCACTCTCTGGACTCACTGCAGTGCATCCCCAGTGG
Organism: Anser anser; assembly: GCF_964211835.1. NCBI lineage: Eukaryota > Metazoa > Chordata > Aves > Anseriformes > Anatidae > Anser > Anser anser. The sequence continues at coordinate 41,675,297 of NC_139726.1, forward strand.
TGCTAGTGCACTCTGGACTCACTGCAGTGCATCCCCAGTGGTGACAGTGCACTCTCTGGACTCACTGCACTGCATCCCCAGTGGTGCCAGTGCACTCTCTGAACTCACTGCACTGCATCCCCAGTTGTGCCAGTGCACTCTCTGGACTCACCGCACTGCAACCTGAGTGGTGCCAGTGCACTCTCTGGACTCACTGCACCGCATCCCCAGTGTTGCCAGTGCACTCTCTAGAGTCACTGCGCTGCATCCCCAGTGGTGCCAGTGCACTCTCTGGACTCACTGTACTGCATCCCCAGTGGTGCCAAAGCACTCTCTGGACTCCCGCCACCGCATCCCCAGTGGTTCCAGTGCACTCTCTGGACTCACTGCACTGCATCCCCAGTGGTGCCAGTGCACTCTCTGGACTCACTGCACCGCATCCCCATTGGTGCCAGTGCACTCTCTGGAGTGACTGCACTGCATCCCCAGTGGTTCCAGCGCACTCTCTGGACTCACTGCACTGCATCCCCTGTAGTGCTAGTGCACTCTCTGGACTCACTGCAGTGCATCCCCAGTGGTGCCAGTGCACTCTCTAGACTCACTGAAGTGCATTCTCAGTGGTGCCAGTGCACTCTCTGGACTCACTGCAGTGCATCCCCAGTGGAGCCAGTGCACTCTCTGGACTCACTGCACTGCATCCCCAGTGGTGCCAGTGCACTCTCTGGACTCACTGCAGTGCATCCCCAGTGGAGCCAGTGCACTCTCTGGACTCACTGCAGTGCATCCGCAGTGGTGCCATTGCACTCTCTGGACTCACTGCACTGCATCCCCAGTGGTGCCAGTGCACTCTCTGGACTCACTGCAGTGCATCCCCAGTGGTGCCAGTGCACTCTCTTGAGTCACTGCACTGCATCCCCTGTGGTGCAAGAGCACTCTCTGGACTCAGAGCAGTGCATCACCATTGGTGCCAGTGCACTCTCTGGACTCACTGCACTGCATCCCCAGTGGTGCCAGTGCACTCTCTGGACTCACTGCACTGCATCCCCAGTGGTGCTAGTGCACTGTGTGGACTCACTGTACTGCATCCCCAGTGGTGCCAGTGCAATCTCTGGACTCACTGCACTGCATCCCCAGTGGTGCCAGTGCACTCTCTGGACTCACTGAAGTGCATTCTCAGTGGTGCCAGTGCACTCTCTGGACTCACTGCACTGCATCCCCAGTGGTGCCAGTGCACTCTCTGGACTCACTGAACTGCATCCCCAGTGGTGCCAGTGCAATCTCTGGACTCACTGCAGAGCATCCCCAGTGGTGCCAGTGCACTCTCTGGACTCACTGCACTGCATTATCAGTGGTGCCAGTGCACTCTCTGGACTCACTGCACTGCATCCCCAGTAGTGACAGTGCACTCTCTGGATTCACTGCAGTGCATACCCAGTGGGGCCAGTGCACTCTCTGGACTCACTGCGCTGCATCCACAGTGGTGCCAGTGCACTCTCTGGACTCACTGCACTGCATCCCCAGTGCACTCTATGGACTCACTGCAGGGCATCCCCGGTGGAGCCAGTGTACTCTCAGGACTCACTGCAGTGCATCCCCAGTGGTGCCAGTGCACTCTCTGGACTCACTGCACTGCATCCCCAGTGGTGCCAGTGCACTCTCTGGACTCACTGCACTGCACCCCAATGCTGCCAGTGCACTCTCTGGCGTCACTGCACTGCATCCCCCGGGGTGCCAGTGCACTCTCTGGACTCACTGGAGTGCATTACCTGTGGTGCCAGTGCACTCTCTGGACTCACTGCAGCGCATCCCCATTGGTGCCAGTGCACTCTCTGGACTCACTGCACTGCTTCCCCAGTGGTGCCAGTGCACTCTTTCGAGTCACTGCAGTGCATCCCCAGTGGTGCCAGTGCACTCTCTGGACTCACTGCAGTGCATCCCCAGTGGTGCCAGTGCACTCTCTAGAGTCACTGCACTGCATCCCCAGTTGTGCCACTGCACTCTCTGGACTCACTGCAGCGCATCCCCAGTGGTGCCAGTGCACTCTCTGGACTCACTGCACTGCTTCCCCAGTGGTGCCAGAGCACTCTTTCGAGTCACTGCAGTGCATCCCCAGTGGTGCCAGTGCACTCTCTGGACTCACTGCAGTGCATCCCCAGTGGTGCCAGTGCACTCTCTGGACTCACTGCAGTGCATCCCCAGTGGTGCCAGTGCACTCTCTGGACTCGCGTCACTGCATCCCCAGTGGTGCCAGTGCACTCTCTGGACTCACTGAAGTGCATCCCCAGTGGTGCCAGTGCACTCTCTGGACTCACTGTACTGCATCCCCAGTGGTGCCAGTGCACTCTCTGGACTCACTGCAGTGCATCCCCAGTGGTGCCCGTGCACTCTCTGGACTCACTGCAGTGCATCCCCAGTGGTGCCAGTGCACTCTCTGGACTCGCGTCACTGCATCCCCAGTGGTGCCAGTGCACTCTCTGGACTCACTGAAGTGCATCCCCAGTGGTGCCAGTGCACTCTCTGGACTCACTGCAGTGCATCCCCAGTGGTGCCAGTGCACTCTCTGGACTCGCGTCAATGCATCCCCAGTGGTGCTAATGCACTCTGGACTCACTGCACTGCATTCCCTGTGCTGCCAGTGCTCTCTCTGGACTCACTGCACTGCATCCACAGTGGTGCCAGTGCAATCTCTGGACTCACTGCACTGCATCCCCAGTGGTGCCAGTGCACTCTCTGGACTCACCGCACTGCAACCTGAGTGGTGCCAGTGCACTCTCTGGACTCACTGCACCGCATCCCCAGTGGTGCCAGTGCACTCTCTAGAGTCACTGCGCTGCATCCCCAGTGGTGCCAGTGCACTCTCTGGACTCACTGTACTGCATCCCCAGTGGTGCCAAAGCACTCTCTGGACTCCCGCCACCGCATCCCCAGTGGTGCCAGTGCACTCTCTGGACTCACTGCACTGCATCCCCAGTGGTGCCAGTGCACTCTCTGGACTCACTGCACCGCATCCCCATTGGTGCCAGTGCACCCTCTGGAGTGACTGCAGTGCATCCCCAGTGGTGCCAGTGCACTCTCTGGACTCGCGTCAATGCATCCCCAGTGGTGCTAATGCACTCTGGACTCACTGCACTGCATTCCCTGTGCTGCCAGTGCTCTCTCTGGACTCACTGCACTGCATCCACAGTGGTGCCAGTGCACTCTCTGGACTCACTGCAGTGCATCACCAGTGGTGCCAGTACACTCTCTGGACACACTGAAGTGCATTCTCAGTGGTGCCAGTGCACTCTCTGGACTCACTGCAGTGCATCCCCAGTGGTGCCAGTGCACTCTCTTGAGTCACTGCACTGCATCCCCTGTGGTGCAAGAGCACTCTCTGGACTCAGAGCAGTGCATCACCATTGGTGCCAGTGCACTCTCTGGACTCACTGCACTGCATCCCCAGTGGTGCCAGTGCACTCTCTGGACTCACTGCACTGCATCCCCAGTGGTGCTAGTGCACTGTGTGGACTCACTGTACTGCATCCCCAGTGGTGCCAGTGCAATCTCTGGACTCACTGCACTGCATCCCCAGTGGTGCCAGTGCACTCTCTGGACTCACTGAAGTGCATTCTCAGTGGTGCCAGTGCACTCTCAGGACTCACTGCAGTGCATCCCCAGTGGTGCCAGTGCACTCTCTGGACTCACTGAACTGCATCCCCAGTGGTGCCAGTGCAATCTCTGGACTCACTGCAGAGCATCCCCAGTGGTGCCAGTGCACTCTCTGGACTCACTGCACTGCATTATCAGTGGTGCCAGTGCACTCTCTGGACTCACTGCACTGCATCCCCTGTAGTGACAGTGCACTCTCTGGATTCACTGCAGTGCATACCCAGTGGGGCCAGTGCACTCTCTGGACTCACTGCGCTGCATCCCCAGTGGTGCCAGTGCACTCTCTGGACTCACTGCACTGCATCCCCAGTGCACTCTATGGACTCACTGCAGGGCATCCCCGGTGGAGCCAGTGTACTCTCAGGACTCACTGCAGTGCATCCCCAGTGGTGCCAGTGCACTCTCTGGACTCACTGCACTGCATCCCCAGTGGTGCCAGTGCACTCTCTGGACTCACTGCACTGCACCCCAATGCTGCCAGTGCACTCTCTGGCGTCACTGCACTGCATCCCCCGGGGTGCAAGTGCACTCTCTGGACTCACTGGACTGCATCACCTGTGGTGCCAGTGCACTCTCTGGACTCACTGCAGCGCATCCCCAGTGGTGCCAGTGCACTCTGTGGACTCACTGCAGTGCATCCCCAGTGGTGCCAGTGCACTCTTTCGAGTCACTGCAGTGCATCCCCAGTGGTGCCAGTGCACTCTCTGGACTCACTGCAGTGCATCCCCAGTGGTGCCAGTGCACTCTCTAGAGTCACTGCGCTGCATCCCCAGTTGTGCCACTGCACTCTCTGGACTCACTGCAGCGCATCCCCAGTGGTGCCAGTGCACTCTCTGGACTCACTGCACTGCTTCCCCAGTGGTGCCAGAGCACTCTTTCGAGTCACTGCAGTGCATCCCCAGTGGTGCCAGTGCACTCTCTGGACTCACTGCAGTGCATCCCCAGTGGTGCCAGTGCACTCTCTGGACTCACTGCAGTGCATCCCCAGTGGTGCCAGTGCACTCTCTGGACTCGCGTCACTGCATCCCCAGTGGTGCCAGTGCACTCTCTGGACTCACTGAAGTGCATCCCCAGTGGTGCCAGTGCACTCTCTGGACTCACTGTACTGCATCCCCAGTGGTGCCAGTGCACTCTCTGGACTCACTGCAGTGCATCCCCAGTGGTGCCAGTGCACTCTCTGGACTCGCGTCACTGCATCCCCAGTGGTGCCAGTGCACTCTCTGGACTCACTGAAGTGCATCCCCAGTGGTGCCAGTGCACTCTCTGGACTCACTGCAGTGCTCCCCAGTGGTGCCAGTGCACTCTCTGGACTCGCGTCAATGCATCCCCAGTGGTGCTAACGCACTCTGGACTCACTGCACTGCATTCCCTGTGCTGCCAGTGCTCTCTCTGGACTCACTGCACTGCATCCACAGTGGTGCCAGTGCAATCTCTGGACTCACTGCACTGCATCCCCAGTGGTGCCAGTGCACTCTCTGGACTCACCACACTGCAACCTGAGTGGTGCCAGTGCACTCTCTGGACTCACTGCACCGCATCCCCAGTGGTGCCAGTGCACTCTCTAGAGTCACTGCGCTGCATCCCCAGTGGTGCCAGTGCACTCTCTGGACTCACTGCACTGCATCCCCAGTGGTGCTAGTGCACTGTGTGGACTCACTGTACTGCATCCCCAGTGGTGCCAGTGCAATCTCTGGACTCACTGCACTGCATCCCCAGTGGTGCCAGTGCACTCTCTGGACTCACTGAAGTGCATTCTCAGTGGTGCCAGTGCACTCTCAGGACTCACTGCAGTGCATCCCCAGTGGTGCCAGTGCACTCTCTGGACTCACTGAACTGCATCCCCAGTGGTGCCAGTGCAATCTCTGGACTCACTGCAGAGCATCCCCAGTGGTGCCAGTGCACTCTCTGGACTCACTGCACTGCATTATCAGTGGTGCCAGTGCACTCTCTGGACTCACTGCACTGCATCCCCTGTAGTGACAGTGCACTCTCTGGATTCACTGCAGTGCATACCCAGTGGGGCCAGTGCACTCTCTGGACTCACTGCGCTGCATCCCCAGTGGTGCCAGTGCACTCTCTGGACTCACTGCACTGCATCCCCAGTGCACTCTATGGACTCACTGCAGGGCATCCCCGGTGGAGCCAGTGTACTCTCAGGACTCACTGCAGTGCATCCCCAGTGGTGCCAGTGCACTCTCTGGACTCACTGCACTGCATCCCCAGTGGTGCCAAAGCACTCTCTGGACTCCCGCCACCGCATCCCCAGTGGTTCCAGTGCACTCTCTGGACTCACTGCACTGCATCCCCAGTGGTGCCAGTGCACTCTCTGGACTCACTGCAGAGCATCCCCATTGGTGCCAGTGCACCCTCTGGAGTGACTGCAGTGCATCCCCAGTGGTGCCAGTGCACTCTCTGGACTCGCGTCAATGCATCCCCAGTGGTGCTAATGCACTCTGGACTCACTGCACTGCATTCCCTGTGCTGCCAGTGCTCTCTCTGGACTCACTGCACTGCATCCACAGTGGTGCCAGTGCACTCTCTGGACTCACTGCAGTGCATCACCAGTGGTGCCAGTACACTCTCTGGACACACTGAAGTGCATTCTCAGTGGTGCCAGTGAACTCTCTGGACTCACTGCGCTGCATCCCCAGTGGTGCCAGTACACTCACTGGACTCACTGCACTGCATCCCTCGTGGTGCCAGGGCACTCTCTGCAGACACTGCAGTGCATCCCCAAAGGTGACAGTGCACTCTCTGGACTCACTGCAGTGCATCCCCAGTGGTGCCAGTGCACTCTCTGGACTCGCGTCACTGCATCCCCAGTGGTGCCAGTGCACTCTCTGGACTCACTGAAGTGCATCCCCAGTGGTGCCAGTGCACTCTCTGGACTCACTGCAGTGCATTCCCGGTGGTGCCAGTGCACTCTCTGGACTCACTGCAGTGCATCCCCAGTGGTGCTAGTGCACTCTGGACTCACTGCACTGCATCCCCAGTGGTGCCAGTGCACTCTCTGGACTCACTGCACTGCATCCCCAGTGGTGCCAGTGCACTCTCTGGACTCACTGCACTGCATCCCCAGTGGTGCCAGTGCACTCTCTGGACTCACCGCACTGCAACCTGAGTGGTGCCAGTGCACTCTCTGGACTCACTGCAGTGCATCCCCAGTGGTGCCAGTGCACTCTCTTGAGTCACTGCACTGCATCCCCTGTGGTGCAAGAGCACTCTCTGGACTCAGAGCAGTGCATCACCATTGGTGCCAGTGCACTCTCTGGACTCACTGCACTGCATCCCCAGTGGTGCCAGTGCACTCTCTGGACTCACTGCACTGCATCCCCAGTGGTGCTAGTGCACTGTGTGGACTCACTGTACTGCATCCCCAGTGGTGCCAGTGCAATCTCTGGACTCACTGCACTGCATCCCCAGTGGTGCCAGTGCACTCTCTGGACTCACTGAAGTGCATTCTCAGTGGTGCCAGTGCACTCTCAGGACTCACTGCAGTGCATCCCCAGTGGTGCCAGTGCACTCTCTGGACTCACTGAACTGCATCCCCAGTGGTGCCAGTGCAATCTCTGGACTCACTGCAGAGCATCCCCAGTGGTGCCAGTGCACTCTCTGGACTCACTGCACTGCATTATCAGTGGTGCCAGTGCACTCTCTGGACTCACTGCACTGCATCCCCTGTAGTGACAGTGCACTCTCTGGATTCACTGCAGTGCATACCCAGTGGGGCCAGTGCACTCTCTGGACTCACTGCGCTGCATCCCCAGTGGTGCCAGTGCACTCTCTGGACTCACTGCACTGCATCCCCAGTGCACTCTATGGACTCACTGCAGGGCATCCCCGGTGGAGCCAGTGTACTCTCAGGACTCACTGCAGTGCATCCCCAGTGGTGCCAGTGCACTCTCTGGACTCACTGCACTGCATCCCCAGTGGTGCCAGTGCACTCTCTGGACTCACTGCACTGCACCCCAATGCTGCCAGTGCACTCTCTGGCGTCACTGCACTGCATCCCCCGGGGTGCAAGTGCACTCTCTGGACTCACTGGACTGCATCACCTGTGGTGCCAGTGCACTCTCTGGACTCACTGCAGCGCATCCCCAGTGGTGCCAGTGCACTCTGTGGACTCACTGCAGTGCATCCCCAGTGGTGCCAGTGCACTCTTTCGAGTCACTGCAGTGCATCCCCAGTGGTGCCAGTGCACTCTCTGGACTCACTGCAGTGCATCCCCAGTGGTGCCAGTGCACTCTCTAGAGTCACTGCGCTGCATCCCCAGTTGTGCCACTGCACTCTCTGGACTCACTGCAGCGCATCCCCAGTGGTGCCAGTGCACTCTCTGGACTCACTGCACTGCTTCCCCAGTGGTGCCAGAGCACTCTTTCGAGTCACTGCAGTGCATCCCCAGTGGTGCCAGTGCACTCTCTGGACTCACTGCAGTGCATCCCCAGTGGTGCCAGTGCACTCTCTGGACTCACTGCAGTGCATCCCCAGTGGTGCCAGTGCACTCTCTGGACTCGCGTCACTGCATCCCCAGTGGTGCCAGTGCACTCTCTGGACTCACTGAAGTGCATCCCCAGTGGTGCCAGTGCACTCTCTGGACTCACTGTACTGCATCCCCAGTGGTGCCAGTGCACTCTCTGGACTCACTGCAGTGCATCCCCAGTGGTGCCAGTGCACTCTCTGGACTCACTGCAGTGCATCCCCAGTGGTGCCAGTGCACTCTCTGGACTCGCGTCACTGCATCCCCAGTGGTGCCAGTGCACTCTCTGGACTCACTGAAGTGCATCCCCAGTGGTGCCAGTGCACTCTCTGGACTCACTGCAGTGCTCCCCAGTGGTGCCAGTGCACTCTCTGGACTCGCGTCAATGCATCCCCAGTGGTGCTAATGCACTCTGGACTCACTGCACTGCATTCCCTGTGCTGCCAGTGCTCTCTCTGGACTCACTGCACTGCATCCACAGTGGTGCCAGTGCAATCTCTGGACTCACTGCACTGCATCCCCAGTGGTGCCAGTGCACTCTCTGGACTCACCGCACTGCAACCTGAGTGGTGCCAGTGCACTCTCTGGACTCACTGCACCGCATCCCCAGTGGTGCCAGTGCACTCTCTAGAGTCACTGCGCTGCATCCCCAGTGGTGCCAGTGCACTCTCTGGACTCACTGCACTGCATCCCCAGTGGTGCTAGTGCACTGTGTGGACTCACTGTACTGCATCCCCAGTGGTGCCAGTGCAATCTCTGGACTCACTGCACTGCATCCCCAGTGGTGCCAGTGCACTCTCTGGACTCACTGAAGTGCATTCTCAGTGGTGCCAGTGCACTCTCAGGACTCACTGCAGTGCATCCCCAGTGGTGCCAGTGCACTCTCTGGACTCACTGAACTGCATCCCCAGTGGTGCCAGTGCAATCTCTGGACTCACTGCAGAGCATCCCCAGTGGTGCCAGTGCACTCTCTGGACTCACTGCACTGCATTATCAGTGGTGCCAGTGCACTCTCTGGACTCACTGCACTGCATCCCCTGTAGTGACAGTGCACTCTCTGGATTCACTGCAGTGCATACCCAGTGGGGCCAGTGCACTCTCTGGACTCACTGCGCTGCATCCCCAGTGGTGCCAGTGCACTCTCTGGACTCACTGCACTGCATCCCCAGTGCACTCTATGGACTCACTGCAGGGCATCCCCGGTGGAGCCAGTGTACTCTCAGGACTCACTGCAGTGCATCCCCAGTGGTGCCAGTGCACTCTCTGGACTCACTGCACTGCATCCCCAGTGGTGCCAGTGCACTCTCTGGACTCACTGCACTGCACCCCAATGCTGCCAGTGCACTCTCTGGCGTCACTGCACTGCATCCCCCGGGGTGCAAGTGCACTCTCTGGACTCACTGGACTGCATCACCTGTGGTGCCAGTGCACTCTCTGGACTCACTGCAGCGCATCCCCAGTGGTGCCAGTGCACTCTGTGGACTCACTGCAGTGCATCCCCAGTGGTGCCAGTGCACTCTTTCGAGTCACTGCAGTGCATCCCCAGTGGTGCCAGTGCACTCTCTGGACTCACTGCAGTGCATCCCCAGTGGTGCCAGTGCACTCTCTAGAGTCACTGCGCTGCATCCCCAGTTGTGCCACTGCACTCTCTGGACTCACTGCAGCGCATCCCCAGTGGTGCCAGTGCACTCTCTGGACTCACTGCACTGCTTCCCCAGTGGTGTCACTGCACTCTTTCGAGTCACTGCAGTGCATCCCCAGTGGTGCCAGTGCACTCTCTGGACTCACTGCAGTGCATCCCCAGTGGTGCCAGTGCACTCTCTGGACTCACTGCAGTGCATCCCCAGTGGTGCCAGTGCACTCTCTGGACTCGCGTCACTGCATCCCCAGTGGTGCCAGTGCACTCTCTGGACTCACTGAAGTGCATCCCCAGTGGTGCCAGTGCACTCTCTGGACTCACTGTACTGCATCCCCAGTGGTGCCAGTGCACTCTCTGGACTCACTGCAGTGCATCCCCAGTGGTGCCAGTGCACTCTCTGGACTCACTGCAGTGCATCCCCAGTGGTGCCAGTGCACTCTCTGGACTCGCGTCACTGCATCCCCAGTGGTGCCAGTGCACTCTCTGGACTCACTGCACTGCATCCCCAGTGGTGCCAGTGCACTCTCTGGACTCACTGCAGTGCTCCCCAGTGGTGCCAGTGCACTCTCTGGACTCGCGTCAATGCATCCCCAGTGGTGCTAATGCACTCTGGACTCACTGCACTGCATTCCCTGTGCTGCCAGTGCTCTCTCTGGACTCACTGCACTGCATCCACAGTGGTGCCAGTGCAATCTCTGGACTCACTGCACTGCATCCCCAGTGGTGCCAGTGCACTCTCTGGACTCACTGCACTGCAACCTGAGTGGTGCCAGTGCACTCTCTGGACTCACTGCACCGCATCCCCAGTGGTGCCAGTGCACTCTCTAGAGTCACTGCGCTGCATCCCCAGTGGTGCCAGTGCACTCTCTGGACTCACTGTACTGCATCCCCAGTGGTGCCAAAGCACTCTCTGGACTCCCGCCACCGCATCCCCAGTGGTTCCAGTGCACTCTCTGGACTCACTGCACTGCATCCCCAGTGGTGCCAGTGCACTCTCTGGACTCACTGCAGAGCATCCCCATTGGTGCCAGTGCACCCTCTGGAGTGACTGCAGTGCATCCCCAGTGGTGCCAGTGCACTCTCTGGGCTCGCGTCAATGCATCCCCAGTGGTGCTAATGCACTCTGGACTCACTGCACTGCATTCCCTGTGCTGCCAGTGCTCTCTCTGGACTCACTGCACTGCATCCACAGTGGTGCCAGTGCACTCTCTGGACTCACTGCAGTGCATCACCAGTGGTGCCAGTACACTCTCTGGACACACTGAAGTGCATTCTCAGTGGTGCCAGTGAACTCTCTGGACTCACTGCGCTGCATCCCCAGTGGTGCCAGTACACTCACTGGACTCACTGCACTGCATCCCTCGTGGTGCCAGGGCACTCTCTGCAGACACTGCAGTGCATCCCCAAAGGTGACAGTGCACTCTCTGGACTCACTGCAGTGCATCCCCAGTGGTGCCAGTGCACTCTCTGGACTCGCGTCACTGCATCCCCAGTGGTGCCAGTGCACTCTCTGGACTCACTGAAGTGCATCCCCAGTGGTGCCAGTGCACTCTCTGGACTCACTGCAGTGCATTCCCGGTGGTGCCAGTGCACTCTCTGGACTCACTGCAGTGCATCCCCAGTGGTGCTAGTGCACTCTGGACTCACTGCACTGCATCCCCAGTGGTGCCAGTGCACTCTCTGGACTCACTGCACTGCATCCCCAGTGGTGCCAGTGCACTCTCTGGACTCACTGCACTGCATCCCCAGTGGTGCCAGTGCACTCTCTGGACTCACCGCACTGCAACCTGAGTGGTGCCAGTGCACTCTCTGGACTCACTGCACCGCATCCCCAGTGTTGCCAGTGCACTCTCTAGAGTCACTGAGCTGCATCCCCAGTGGTGCCAGTGCACTCTCTGGACTCACTGTACTGCATCCCCAGTGGTGCCAAAGCACTCTCTGAACTCCCGCCACGGCATCCCCAGTGGTTCCAGTGCACTCTCTGGACTCACTGCACTGCATCCCCAGTGGTGCCAGTGCACTCTCTGGACTCACTGCACCGCATCCCCATTGGTGCCAGTGCACTCTCTGGAGTGACTGCAGTGCATCCCCAGTGGTGCCAGTGCACTCTCTGGACTCGCGTCAATGCATCCCCAGTGGTGCTAATGCACTCTGGACTCACTGCACTGCATCCCCAGTGGTTCCAGCGCACTCTCTGGACTCACTGCACTGCATCCCCTGTAGTGCTAGTGCACTCTGTGGACTCAATGCAGTGCATCCCCAGTGGTGCCAGTGCACTCTCTGGACTCACTGAAGTGCATTCTCAGTGGTGCCAGTGCACTCTCTGGACACACTTCAGTGCATCCCCACTGGTGCCAGTACACTCTCTGGACTCACTGCACTGCATCCCCAGTGGTGCCAGTGCACTCTCTGGACTCACTGCAGTGCATCCCCAGTGGAGCCAGTGCACTCTCTGGACTCACTGCAGTGCATTCGCAGTGGTGCCATTGCACTCTCTGGACTCACTGCACTGCATCTCCAGTGGTGCCAGTGCACTCTCTGGACCCACTGCAGTGCATCCCCAGTGGTGCCAGTGCACTCTCTTGAGTCACTGCACTGCATCCCCTGTGGTGCAAGAGCACTCTCTGGACTAACAGCAGTGCATCACCATTGGTGCCAGTGCACTCTCTGGACTCACTGCACTGCATCCCCATTGGTGCCAGTGCACTCTCTGGACTCACTGCAGTGCATCACCAGTGGTGCCAGTACACTCTCTGGACACACTGAAGTGCATTCTCAGTGGTGCCAGTGAACTCTCTGGACTCACTGCGCTGCATCCCCAGTGGTGCCAGTACACTCACTGGACTCACTGCACTGCATCCCTCGTGGTGCCAGGGCACTCTCTGCAGACACTGCAGTGCATCCCCAAAGGTGACAGTGCACTCTCTGGACTCACTGCAGTGCATCCCCAGTGGTGCCAGTGCACTCTCTGGACTCACTGCACTGCTTCCCCAGTGGTGCCAGTGCACTCTTTCGAGTCACTGCAGTGCATCCCCAGTGGTGCCAGTGCACTCTCTGGACTCACTGCAGTGCATCCCCAGTGGTGCCAGTGCACTCTCTGGAGTCACAGCACTGCATCCCCAGTGGTGCCAGTGCACTCTCTGGACTCACTGCACTGCATCCCCAGTGGTGCCAGTGCACTCTCTGGACTCACTGAAGTGCATTCTCAGTGGTGCCAGTGCACTCTCTGGACTCACTGCACTGCATCCCCAGTGGTGCCAGTGCACTCTCTGGACTCACTGAACTGCATCCCCAGTGGTGCCAGTGCAATCTCTGGACTCACTGCAGAGCATCCCCAGTGGTGCCAGTGCACTCTCTGGACTCACTGCACTGCATCCCCAGTGGTGCCAGTGCACTCTCTGGACTCACTGCACTGCATCCCCAGTAGTGACAGTGCACTCTCTGGATTCACTGCAGTGCATACCCAGTGGGGCCAGTGCACTCTCTGGACTCACTGCGCTGCATCCCCAGTGGTGCCAGTGCACTCTCTGGACACACTGCACTGCATCGCCAGTGCACTCTATGGACTCACTGCAGGGCATCCCCGGTGGAGCCAGTGTACTCTCAGGACTCACTGCAGTGCATCCCCAGTGGTGCCAGTGCACTCTCTGGACTCACTGCACTGCACCCCAATGCTGCCAGTGCACTCTCTGGCGTCACTGCACTGCATCCCCCGGGGTGCAAGTGCACTCTCTGGACTCACTGGAGTGCATCACCTGTGGTGCCAGTGCACTCTCTGGACTCACTGCAGCGCATCCCCAGTGGTGCCAGTGCACTCTCTGGACTCACTGCACTGCTTCCCCAGTGGTGCCAGTGCACTCTTTCGAGTCACTGCAGTGCATCCCCAGTGGTGCCAGTGCACTCTCTGGACTCACTGCAGTGCATCCCCAGTGGTGCCAGTGCACTCTCTAGAGTCACTGCGCTGCATCCCCAGTTGTGCCAGTGCACTCTCTGGACTCACTGCAGCGCATCCCCAGTGGTGCCAGTGCACTCTCTGGACTCACTGCACTGCTTCCCCAGTGGTGCCAGAGCACTCTTTCGAGTCACTGCAGTGCATCGCCAGTGGTGCCAGTGCACTCCCTGGACTCACTGCAGTGCATCCCCAGTGGTGCCAGTGCACTCTCTGGACTCACTGCAGTGCATCCCCAGTGGTGCCAGTGCACTCTCTGGACTCGCGTCACTGCATCCCCCTTGGAGCCATTGCACTCTCTGGACTCACTGAAGTGCATCCCCAGTGGTGCCAGTGCACTCTCTGGACTCACTGCAGTGCATTCCCGGTGGTGCCAGTGCACTCTCTGGACTCACTGCAGTGCATCCCCACTGGTGCCAGTACACTCTCTGGACTCGCGTCAATGCATCCCCAGTGGTGCTAATGCACTCTGGACTCACTGCACTGCATCCCCAGTGGTTCCAGCGCACTCTCTGGACTCACTGCACTGCATCCCCTGTAGTGCTAGTGCACTCTGTGGACTCAATGCAGTGCATCCCCAGTGGTGCCAGTGCACTCTCTGGACTCACTGAAGTGCATTCTCAGTGGTGCCAGTGCACTCTCTGGACACACTTCAGTGCATCCCCACTGGTGCCAGTACACTCTCTGGACTCACTGCAGTGCATCCCCAGTGGTGCCAGTGCACTCTCTGGACTCACTGCAGTGCATCCCCAGTGGAGCCAGTGCACTCTCTGGACTCACTGCAGTGCATTCGCAGTGGTGCCATTGCACTCTCTGGACTCACTGCACTGCATCTCCAGTGGTGCCAGTGCACTCTCTGGACCCACTGCAGTGCATCCCCAGTGGTGCCAGTGCACTCTCTTGAGTCACTGCACTGCATCCCCTGTGGTGCAAGAGCACTCTCTGGACTAACAGCAGTGCATCACCATTGGTGCCAGTGCACTCTCTGGACTCACTGCACTGCATCCCCATTGGTGCCAGTGCACTCTCTGGACTCACTGCAGTGCATCACCAGTGGTGCCAGTACACTCTCTGGACACACTGAAGTGCATTCTCAGTGGTGCCAGTGAACTCTCTGGACTCACTGCGCTGCATCCCCAGTGGTGCCAGTACACTCACTGGACTCACTGCACTGCATCCCTCGTGGTGCCAGGGCACTCTCTGCAGACACTGCAGTGCATCCCCAAAGGTGACAGTGCACTCTCTGGACTCACTGCAGTGCATCCCCAGTGGTGCCAGTGCACTCTCTGGACTCACTGCACTGCTTCCCCAGTGGTGCCAGTGCACTCTTTCGAGTCACTGCAGTGCATCCCCAGTGGTGCCAGTGCACTCTCTGGACTCACTGCAGTGCATCCCCAGTGGTGCCAGTGCACTCTCTGGACTCACTGCAGTGCATCCCCAGTGGTGCCAGTGCACTCTCTGGAGTCACAGCACTGCATCCCCAGTGGTGCCAGTGCACTCTCTGGACTCACTGCACTGCATCCCCAGTGGTGCCAGTGCACTCTCTGGACTCACTGAAGTGCATTCTCAGTGGTGCCAGTGCACTCTCTGGACTCACTGCACTGCATCCCCAGTGGTGCCAGTGCACTCTCTGGACTCACTGAACTGCATCCCCAGTGGTGCCAGTGCAATCTCTGGACTCACTGCAGAGCATCCCCAGTGGTGCCAGTGCACTCTCTGGACTCACTGCACTGCATCCCCAGTGGTGCCAGTGCACTCTCTGGACTCACTGCACTGCATCCCCAGTAGTGACAGTGCACTCTCTGGATTCACTGCAGTGCATACCCAGTGGGGCCAGTGCACTCTCTGGACTCACTGCGCTGCATCCCCAGTGGTGCCAGTGCACTCTCTGGACACACTGCACTGCATCGCCAGTGCACTCTATGGACTCACTGCAGGGCATCCCCGGTGGAGCCAGTGTACTCTCAGGACTCACTGCAGTGCATCCCCAGTGGTGCCAGTGCACTCTCTGGACTCACTGCACTGCACCCCAATGCTGCCAGTGCACTCTCTGGCGTCACTGCACTGCATCCCCCGGGGTGCAAGTGCACTCTCTGGACTCACTGGAGTGCATCACCTGTGGTGCCAGTGCACTCTCTGGACTCACTGCAGCGCATCCCCAGTGGTGCCAGTGCACTCTCTGGACTCACTGCACTGCTTCCCCAGTGGTGCCAGTGCACTCTTTCGAGTCACTGCAGTGCATCCCCAGTGGTGCCAGTGCACTCTCTGGACTCACTGCAGTGCATCCCCAGTGGTGCCAGTGCACTCTCTAGAGTCACTGCGCTGCATCCCCAGTTGTGCCAGTGCACTCTCTGGACTCACTGCAGCGCATCCCCAGTGGTGCCAGTGCACTCTCTGGACTCACTGCACTGCTTCCCCAGTGGTGCCAGAGCACTCTTTCGAGTCACTGCAGTGCATCGCCAGTGGTGCCAGTGCACTCCCTGGACTCACTGCAGTGCATCCCCAGTGGTGCCAGTGCACTCTCTGGACTCACTGCAGTGCATCCCCAGTGGTGCCAGTGCACTCTCTGGACTCGCGTCACTGCATCCCCCTTGGAGCCATTGCACTCTCTGGACTCACTGAAGTGCATCCCCAGTGGTGCCAGTGCACTCTCTGGACTCACTGCAGTGCATTCCCGGTGGTGCCAGTGCACTCTCTGGACTCACTGCAGTGCATCCCCAGTGGTGCTAGTGCACTCTGGACTCACTGCAGTGCATCCCCAGTGGTGACAGTGCACTCTCTGGACTCACTGCACTGCATACCCAGTGGTGCCAGTGCACTCTCTGGACTCACTGTACTGCATCCCCAGTGGTGCCAGTGCACTCTCTGGACTCACCGCACTGCAACCTGAGTGGTGCCAGTGCACTCTCTGGACTCACTGCACCGCATCCCCAGTGGTGCCAGTGCACTCTCTAGAGTCACTGCGCTGCATCCCCAGTGGTGCCAGTGCACTCTCTGGACTCACTGCACTGCATCCCCAGTGGTTCCAGTGCACTCTCTGGACTCACTGTACCGCATCCCCATTGGTGCCAGTGCACTCTCTGGAGTGACTGCAGTGCATCCCCAGTGGTGCCAGTGCACTCTCTGGAGTCACTGCACTGCATTCCCTGTGCTGCCAGTGCTCTCTCTGGACTCACTGCACTGCATCCCCAGTGGTGCCAGTGCACTCTCTGGACTCACTGCACCGCATCCACATTGGTGCCAGTGCACTCTCTGGAGTGACTGCAGTGCATACCCAGTGGTGCCAGTGCACTCTCTGGACTCACTGCACTGCATTCCCTGTGCTGCCAGTGCTCTCTCTGGACTCACTGCACTGCATCCACAGTGGTGCCAGTGCACTCTCTGGACTCACTGCAGTGCATCACCAGTGGTGCCAGTACACTCTCTGGACACACTGAAGTGCATTCTCAGTGGTGCCAGTGAACTCTCTGGACTCACTGCAGTGCATCCCCAGTGGTGCCAGTGCACTCTCTGGACTCACCGCACTGCAACCTGAGTGGTGCCAGTGCACTCTCTGGACTCACTGCACCGCATCCCCATTGTTGCCAGTGCACTCTCTAGAGTCACTGCGCTGCATCCCCAGTGGTGCCAGTGCACTCTCTGGACTCACTGTACTGCATCCCCAGTGGTGCCAAAGCACTCTCTGGACTCCCGCCACCGCATCCCCAGTGGTGCCAGTGCACTCTCTGGAGTCACTGCACTGCATCCCCAGTGGTGCCAGTGCACTCTCTGGACTCACTGCACCGCATCCCCATTGGTGCCAGTGCACTCTCTGGACTCGCGTCAATGCATCCCCAGTGGTGCTAATGCACTCTGGACTCACTGCACTGCATTCCCTGTGCTGCCAGTGCTCTCTCTGGACTCACTGCACTGCATCCACATGTGGTGCCAGTGCACTCTCTGGACTCACTGCGCTGCATCCCCAGTGGTGCCAGTACACTCACTGGACTCACTGCACTGCATCCCTCGTGGTGCCAGGGCACTCTCTGCAGACACTGCAGTGCATCCCCAAAGGTGACAGTGCACTCTCTGGACTCACTGCAGTGCATCCCCAGTGGTGCCAGTGCACTCTCTGGACTCACTGCAGTGCATCCCCAGTGGTGCCAGTGCACTCTCTGGACTCACTGCAGTGCATCCCCAGTGGTGCCAGTGCACTCTCTGGAGTCACAGCACTGCATCCCCAGTGGTGCCAGTGCACTCTCTGGACTCACTGCACTGCATCCCCAGTGGTGCCAGTGCACTCTCTGGACTCACTGAAGTGCATTCTCAGTGGTGCCAGTGCACTCTCTGGACTCACTGCACTGCATCCCCAGTGGTGCCAGTGCACTCTCTGGACTCACTGAACTGCATCCCCAGTGGTGCCAGTGCAATCTCTGGACTCACTGCAGAGCATCCCCAGTGGTGCCAGTGCACTCTCTGGACTCACTGCACTGCATCCCCAGTGGTGCCAGTGCACTCTCTGGACTCACTGCACTGCATCCCCAGTAGTGACAGTGCACTCTCTGGATTCACTGCAGTGCATACCCAGTGGGGCCAGTGCACTCTCTGGACTCACTGCGCTGCATCCCCAGTGGTGCCAGTGCACTCTCTGGACACACTGCACTGCATCGCCAGTGCACTCTATGGACTCACTGCAGGGCATCCCCGGTGGAGCCAGTGTACTCTCAGGACTCACTGCAGTGCATCCCCAGTGGTGCCAGTGCACTCTCTGGACTCACTGCACTGCACCCCAATGCTGCCAGTGCACTCTCTGGCGTCACTGCACTGCATCCCCCGGGGTGCAAGTGCACTCTCTGGACTCACTGGAGTGCATCACCTGTGGTGCCAGTGCACTCTCTGGACTCACTGCAGCGCATCCCCAGTGGTGCCAGTGCACTCTCTGGACTCACTGCACTGCTTCCCCAGTGGTGCCAGTGCACTCTTTCGAGTCACTGCAGTGCATCCCCAGTGGTGCCAGTGCACTCTCTGGACTCACTGCAGTGCATCCCCAGTGGTGCCAGTGCACTCTCTAGAGTCACTGCGCTGCATCCCCAGTTGTGCCAGTGCACTCTCTGGACTCACTGCAGCGCATCCCCAGTGGTGCCAGTGCACTCTCTGGACTCACTGCACTGCTTCCCCAGTGGTGCCAGAGCACTCTTTCGAGTCACTGCAGTGCATCGCCAGTGGTGCCAGTGCACTCCCTGGACTCACTGCAGTGCATCCCCAGTGGTGCCAGTGCACTCTCTGGACTCACTGCAGTGCATCCCCAGTGGTGCCAGTGCACTCTCTGGACTCGCGTCACTGCATCCCCCTTGGAGCCATTGCACTCTCTGGACTCACTGAAGTGCATCCCCAGTGGTGCCAGTGCACTCTCTGGACTCACTGCAGTGCATTCCCGGTGGTGCCAGTGCACTCTCTGGACTCACTGCAGTGCATCCCCACTGGTGCCAGTACACTCTCTGGACTCGCGTCAATGCATCCCCAGTGGTGCTAATGCACTCTGGACTCACTGCACTGCATCCCCAGTGGTTCCAGCGCACTCTCTGGACTCACTGCACTGCATCCCCTGTAGTGCTAGTGCACTCTGTGGACTCAATGCAGTGCATCCCCAGTGGTGCCAGTGCACTCTCTGGACTCACTGAAGTGCATTCTCAGTGGTGCCAGTGCACTCTCTGGACACACTTCAGTGCATCCCCACTGGTGCCAGTACACTCTCTGGACTCACTGCAGTGCATCCCCAGTGGTGCCAGTGCACTCTCTGGACTCACTGCAGTGCATCCCCAGTGGAGCCAGTGCACTCTCTGGACTCACTGCAGTGCATTCGCAGTGGTGCCATTGCACTCTCTGGACTCACTGCACTGCATCTCCAGTGGTGCCAGTGCACTCTCTGGACCCACTGCAGTGCATCCCCAGTGGTGCCAGTGCACTCTCTTGAGTCACTGCACTGCATCCCCTGTGGTGCAAGAGCACTCTCTGGACTAACAGCAGTGCATCACCATTGGTGCCAGTGCACTCTCTGGACTCACTGCACTGCATCCCCATTGGTGCCAGTGCACTCTCTGGACTCACTGCAGTGCATCACCAGTGGTGCCAGTACACTCTCTGGACACACTGAAGTGCATTCTCAGTGGTGCCAGTGAACTCTCTGGACTCACTGCGCTGCATCCCCAGTGGTGCCAGTACACTCACTGGACTCACTGCACTGCATCCCTCGTGGTGCCAGGGCACTCTCTGCAGACACTGCAGTGCATCCCCAAAGGTGACAGTGCACTCTCTGGACTCACTGCAGTGCATCCCCAGTGGTGCCAGTGCACTCTCTGGACTCACTGCACTGCTTCCCCAGTGGTGCCAGTGCACTCTTTCGAGTCACTGCAGTGCATCCCCAGTGGTGCCAGTGCACTCTCTGGACTCACTGCAGTGCATCCCCAGTGGTGCCAGTGCACTCTCTGGACTCACTGCAGTGCATCCCCAGTGGTGCCAGTGCACTCTCTGGAGTCACAGCACTGCATCCCCAGTGGTGCCAGTGCACTCTCTGGACTCACTGCACTGCATCCCCAGTGGTGCCAGTGCACTCTCTGGACTCACTGAAGTGCATTCTCAGTGGTGCCAGTGCACTCTCTGGACTCACTGCACTGCATCCCCAGTGGTGCCAGTGCACTCTCTGGACTCACTGAACTGCATCCCCAGTGGTGCCAGTGCAATCTCTGGACTCACTGCAGAGCATCCCCAGTGGTGCCAGTGCACTCTCTGGACTCACTGCACTGCATCCCCAGTGGTGCCAGTGCACTCTCTGGACTCACTGCACTGCATCCCCAGTAGTGACAGTGCACTCTCTGGATTCACTGCAGTGCATACCCAGTGGGGCCAGTGCACTCTCTGGACTCACTGCGCTGCATCCCCAGTGGTGCCAGTGCACTCTCTGGACACACTGCACTGCATCGCCAGTGCACTCTATGGACTCACTGCAGGGCATCCCCGGTGGAGCCAGTGTACTCTCAGGACTCACTGCAGTGCATCCCCAGTGGTGCCAGTGCACTCTCTGGACTCACTGCACTGCACCCCATTGCTGCCAGTGCACTCTCTGGCGTCACTGCACTGCATCCCCCGGGGTGCAAGTGCACTCTCTGGACTCACTGGAGTGCATCACCTGTGGTGCCAGTGCACTCTCTGGACTCACTGCAGCGCATCCCCAGTGGTGCCAGTGCACTCTCTGGACTCACTGCACTGCTTCCCCAGTGGTGCCAGTGCACTCTTTCGAGTCACTGCAGTGCATCCCCAGTGGTGCCAGTGCACTCTCTGGACTCACTGCAGTGCATCCCCAGTGGTGCCAGTGCACTCTCTAGAGTCACTGCGCTGCATCCCCAGTTGTGCCAGTGCACTCTCTGGACTCACTGCAGCGCATCCCCAGTGGTGCCAGTGCACTCTCTGGACTCACTGCACTGCTTCCCCAGTGGTGCCAGAGCACTCTTTCGAGTCACTGCAGTGCATCGCCAGTGGTGCCAGTGCACTCCCTGGACTCACTGCAGTGCATCCCCAGTGGTGCCAGTGCACTCTCTGGACTCACTGCAGTGCATCCCCAGTGGTGCCAGTGCACTCTCTGGACTCGCGTCACTGCATCCCCCTTGGAGCCATTGCACTCTCTGGACTCACTGAAGTGCATCCCCAGTGGTGCCAGTGCACTCTCTGGACTCACTGCAGTGCATTCCCGGTGGTGCCAGTGCACTCTCTGGACTCACTGCAGTGCATCCCCAGTGGTGCTAGTGCACTCTGGACTCACTGCAGTGCATCCCCAGTGGTGACAGTGCACTCTCTGGACTCACTGCACTGCATACCCAGTGGTGCCAGTGCACTCTCTGGACTCACTGTACTGCATCCCCAGTGGTGCCAGTGCACTCTCTGGACTCACCGCACTGCAACCTGAGTGGTGCCAGTGCACTCTCTGGACTCACTGCACCGCATCCCCAGTGGTGCCAGTGCACTCTCTAGAGTCACTGCGCTGCATCCCCAGTGGTGCCAGTGCACTCTCTGGACTCACTGCACTGCATCCCCAGTGGTTCCAGTGCACTCTCTGGACTCACTGTACCGCATCCCCATTGGTGCCAGTGCACTCTCTGGAGTGACTGCAGTGCATCCCCAGTGGTGCCAGTGCACTCTCTGGAGTCACTGCACTGCATTCCCTGTGCTGCCAGTGCTCTCTCTGGACTCACTGCACTGCATCCCCAGTGGTGCCAGTGCACTCTCTGGACTCACTGCACCGCATCCACATTGGTGCCAGTGCACTCTCTGGAGTGACTGCAGTGCATACCCAGTGGTGCCAGTGCACTCTCTGGACTCACTGCACTGCATTCCCTGTGCTGCCAGTGCTCTCTCTGGACTCACTGCACTGCATCCACAGTGGTGCCAGTGCACTCTCTGGACTCACTGCAGTGCATCACCAGTGGTGCCAGTACACTCTCTGGACACACTGAAGTGCATTCTCAGTGGTGCCAGTGAACTCTCTGGACTCACTGCAGTGCATCCCCAGTGGTGCCAGTGCACTCTCTGGACTCACCGCACTGCAACCTGAGTGGTGCCAGTGCACTCTCTGGACTCACTGCACCGCATCCCCATTGTTGCCAGTGCACTCTCTAGAGTCACTGCGCTGCATCCCCAGTGGTGCCAGTGCACTCTCTGGACTCACTGTACTGCATCCCCAGTGGTGCCAAAGCACTCTCTGGACTCCCGCCACCGCATCCCCAGTGGTGCCAGTGCACTCTCTGGAGTCACTGCACTGCATCCCCAGTGGTGCCAGTGCACTCTCTGGACTCACTGCACCGCATCCCCATTGGTGCCAGTGCACTCTCTGGACTCGCGTCAATGCATCCCCAGTGGTGCTAATGCACTCTGGACTCACTGCACTGCATTCCCTGTGCTGCCAGTGCTCTCTCTGGACTCACTGCACTGCATCCACAGTGGTGCCAGTGCACTCTCTGGACTCACTGCAGTGCATCACCAGTGGTGCCAGTACACTCTCTGGACACACTGAAGTGCATTCTCAGTGGTGCCAGTGAACTCTCTGGACTCACTGCAGTGCATCCCCAGTGGTGCCAGTGCACTCTCTGGACTCACCGCACTGCAACCTGAGTGGTGCCAGTGCACTCTCTGGACTCACTGCACCGCATCCCCATTGTTGCCAGTGCACTCTCTAGAGTCACTGCGCTGCATCCCCAGTGGTGCCAGTGCACTCTCTGGACTCACTGTACTGCATCCCCAGTGGTGCCAAAGCACTCTCTGGACTCCCGCCACCGCATCCCCAGTGGTGCCAGTGCACTCTCTGGAGTCACTGCACTGCATCCCCAGTGGTGCCAGTGCACTCTCTGGACTCACTGCACCGCATCCCCATTGGTGCCAGTGCACTCTCTGGACTCGCGTCAATGCATCCCCAGTGGTGCTAATGCACTCTGGACTCACTGCACTGCATTCCCTGTGCTGCCAGTGCTCTCTCTGGACTCACTGCACTGCATCCACATGTGGTGCCAGTGCACTCTCTGGACTCACTGCAGTGCATCACCAGTGGGGCCAGTACACTCACTGGACTCACTGCACTGCATCCCTCGTGGTGCCAGGGCACTCTCTGCAGACACTGCTGTGCATCCCCAAAGGTGTCAGTGCAAATCTGACCTCACTGCACTGCATCCCCAGTGGTGCCAGTGCACTCTCTGGACTCACTGCACTACTCCAGCCGCGGCAGTCGCTCCAGCCGCGGTAGCCCTCCAGCCTCGGCAGCCGCGGCAGCCGCGGCAGGCGCTCCAGCCGCGGCAGCCGCTCCGTCCGCGGCATACGCGGCAGACTCTCCAACCGCGGCAGACGCACCAGCCGCGGAAGCCGCGGCAGCAGCTCCAAACGCGGCAGGCGCTCCAACCGCGGCAACCGCTCCAGCCGAGGCAGCCGCTCCACTCGTTAGCGGCTGGAGCGGCTGCCGCGGCTAGAGCGGCTGGAGCGTCTGCCGCGGCTGGAGCTCCTGCCGCGTTTGGAGCGGTTACCGCGGCTGGAGCGGCTGGAGCGGCTGCCGCGGCTGGAGCGGCTGCCGCGGCTGGAGGGGCTAACGCGGCTGGAGAGGCTGACGCGGTTGAAGCGTCTAGAGCGTCTGCCGCGGCTGGAGGGGCTACCGCGGCTGGAGCGGTTGACGCGGCTGGAGCGGAAACCGAGGCTGCAGCGCCACTCTCTGGTATCACTGCACTGCATAACCAGTGGTGCCAGTGCACTCACTGTACTCACTGCACTGCATCACCAGTGGTGTCAGTGCAGTCTCTGGACTCACTGCACTGCATCCCCAGTGCAGACAGTGCACTCTCTGGACTCACTGCAGTGCATCCCCAGTGGTGCCAGTGCACTCACTGGACTCACTGCAGTGCATTTTCAGTGGTGCCAGTGCACTCTCTGGACTCACTGCAGTGCATCCCCAGTGGTGCCAGTGCACTCACTGGACTCACTGCAGTGCATTTTCAGTGGTGCCAGTGCACTCTCTGGACTCACTGCAGTGCATCCACAGTGGTGCCAGTGCACTCTCTGGACTCACTGCACTGCATCCCCAGTGGTGCCAGTGCACACTCTGGACTCACTGCAGTGCATCCCCCGTGGTGCCAGTGCACTCTCTGGACTCACTGCAGGGCATCCCCAGTGGTGCCAGTGCGCTCTCTGGACTCACTGCAGGGCATTCCCAGTGGTGCCAGTGCACTCTCTGGACTCACTGCACTGCATCCCCAGTGGTGCCAGTGCACTCTCTGGACTCACTGCACTGCATCCCCAGTGGTGCCAGTGCGCTCTCTGGACTCACTGCACTGCATCCCCAGTGGTGCCAGTGCACTCTCTGGACTCACTGCACTGCATCCCCAGTGCTGCCTGTGCACTCTCTGGACTCACTGCACTGCATCCCCAGTGGTGCCAGTGCACTCTCTGGACTCACTGCAGGGCATCCCCAGTGGTGCCAGTGCGCTCTCTGGACTCACTGCAGGGCATCCCCAGTGGTGCCAGTGCACTCTCTGGACTCACTGCACTGCATCCCCAGTCCTGCCAGTGCACTCTCTTGACTCATTGCACTGCATCCCCAGTGGTGCCAGTGCACTCTCTGGACTCAGTGAAGTGCATTCTCAGTGGAGCCAGTGCACTCTCTGGACTCACTGCAGTGCATCCCCAGTGGTGCCAGTACACTCACTGGACTGACTGAAGTGCATCCCCAGTGGTGTCAGTGCACTCTCTGGAGTCACTGCGCTGCATCCCCAGTGGTGCCAGTGCACTCCCTGGACTCACTGCACTGCTACAGCCGCGGCAGCCGCTCCAGCCGCGGTAGCCCTCCAGCCGTGGCAGCCGCTCCACTCGGTAGCGGCTGGAGCGGCTGCCGCGGCTGGAGCGGCTGGAGCGGCTGCCGCGGCTGGAGCGGCTGCCGCGGATGGAGAGGCTGGCGCGGCTGGAGGGGCTGGAGCGGCTGCCGCGACTGGAGCGGCTGGAGCGGCTGCCGCGGCTGGAACGTCTGCCGCGGCTGGAGGGGCTACCGCGGGGTTGACTCGGCTGGAGTGGATGCCGAGGCTGGAGCGGCACTCTCTGGACTCACTGAAATGCATTCTCAGTGGTGCCAGTGCACTCTCTGGACTCACTGCAGTGCATCCCCAGTGGTGCCAGTGCACTCTCTGGACTCACTGCTCTGCATCCCCAGTGGTGCTAGTGCACTCTGGACTCACTGCAGTGTATCCCCAGTGGTGCCATTGCACTCTCTGGACTCACTGCACCGCATTCCCACTGGTGTCAGTGCAGTCGGTGAACTCACTGCAATACATCCCCAGTGGTGCCAAAGCACTCTCTGGACTCACTGCACCGCATCCCCAGTGGTGTCAGTGCACTCTCTGGACTCCCGGCACCGTATCCCCAGTGGTGCCAGTGCTTTCTCTGGACTCACGGCACTGCATCCCCAGTGGTGCCAGTGCACTCTCTGGACTAACTGCAGTGCATTCCCAGTGTTGCCAGTGCACTCTCTGGACTCACTGCACTGCTCCAGCCGCGGCAGCCGCTCCAGCCGCTCCAGCCGCGGCATTCGCTCCAGCCGCTCCAGCCGCGGCAGCCGCTCCAACCGCGGCAGCCGCTCCAGCCGCGGCAGCCGCTCCAGCCGCTCCAGCCGCGGCAGGCGCTCCAGCCGCTACCGAGTGGAGCGGCTGCCACGGCTGGAGGGCTTCCGCGGCTGGAGCGGCTGCCGCGGCTGGAGCAGTGCAGTGAGTCCAGGCAGTGCAAAGGCACCACTGGCGATGCAGTGAAGTGAGTGCAGAGAGTGCAATGGCACTACTGGGGATGCACTGCAGTGAGTCCAGAGAGTGCACTGGCACCACTGGGGGTGCAGTGCAGTGAGTCCAGAGAGTGCACTGGCACCACTGCGGATGCACTGCAGTGAGTCCAGAGAGTGCACTGGCACCACTGGGGATGCACTACAGTGAGTACAGGGATAGCACTGGCGGGACTGGGGATGCAGTGCAGTGAGTCCAGAGAGTGCACTGGCACCACTGGGGATGCACTGCAGTGAGTCCAGAGAGTGCACTGGCACCACTGAGAATGCACTTCAGTGAGTCCAGAGAGTGCACTGGCACCACTGGGGATGCACTGCAGTGAGTCCAGAGAGTGCACTGGCACCACTGGGGATGCACTACAGTGAGTCCAGGGATAGCACTGGCACCACTGGGGATGCAGTGCAGTGAGTCAAGAGAGTGCACTGGCTCCACTGAGAATGCACTTCAGTGAGTCCAGAGAGTGCACTGCACCACTGGGGATGCAGTGCAGTGAGTCAAGAGAGTGCACTGGCAGGACTGGGGATGCAGTGAGTCCAGGGAGTGCACTGGCACCACTGGGGATGCAGTGCAGTGAGTCAAGAGAGTGCACTGGCACCACTGGGGATGCACTGCAGTGACTCGAAAGAGTGCACTGGCACCACTGGGGAAGCAGTGCAGTGAGTCCAGAGAGTGCACTGGCACCACTGGGGATGCAGTGCAGTGAGTCCAGAGAGTGCACTGGCACCAGAGGGAATGCACTGCAGTGAGTCCAGAGAGTGCACTGGCACCGATGGGGATGCACTGCAGTGAGCCCAGGGATAGCACTGGCACCACTGGGGATGCAGTGCAGTGAGTCCAGAGAGTGCACTGGCTCCACTGAGAATGCACTTCAGTGAGTCCAGAGAGTGCACTGGCACCACTGGGGATGCCCTGCAGTGAGTCCAGAGAGTGCACTGGCACCACTGGGGATGCAGTGCAGTGAGTCCAGAGAATGCACTGGCAGCACTGGGGATGCAGTACAGTGAGTCCAGAGAGTGCACTTGCACCACGGGGGATGCACTGCAGTGAGTCCAGAGAGTGCACTGGCACCACTGGGGATGCAGTGCAGTGAGTCAAGAGAGTGCACTGGCACCACTGGGGATGCACTGCAGTGAGTCCAGAGACTGCACTGGCACCACTGGGGCTTCAGTGCAGTGAGTCCAGAGAGTGCACTGGCACCACTGGGGATGCAGTGCAGTGAGTCCAGAGAGTGCACTGGCACCACTGAAAATGCACTTCAGTGTGTCCAGAGAGTGCACTGGCACCACTGGGGATGCACTGCAGTGAGTCCAGAGAGTGCACTAGCGCCACTGGGGATGCAGTGCAGTGAGTCCAGAGAGTGCACTGGCACCACTGGGGATGCACTGCAGTCAGTCCAGAGAGTGCACTGGCACCACTGGTGATGCAGTGCAGTGAGTCCAGAGAGTGGCGCTCCAGCCTCGGTTTCCGCTCCAGCCGCGTCAACCGCTCCAGCCGCGGTAGCCCCTCCAGCCGCGGCAGACGCTCTAGACGCTCCAACCGCGTCAGCCTCTCCAGCCGCGTTAGCCCCTCCAGCCGCGGCAGCCGCTCCAGCCGCGGCAGCCGCTCCAGCCGCTCCAGCCGCGGTAACCGCTCCAAGCGCGGCAGGAGCTCCAGCCGCGGCAGCCGCACCAGCCGCTCTAGCCGCGGTAGCCGCTCCAGCCGCTACCGAGTGGAGCGGCTGCCACGGCTGGAGCGGTTGCCGCGGTTGGAGCGCCTGCCGCGGCTGGAGCGGCTGCCGCGGCTGCCGCGGCTGCCGAGGCTGGAGGGCTACCGCGGCTGGAGCGACTGCCGCGGCTGGAGTAGTGCAGTGAGTCCAGAGAGTGCACTGGCACCACTGGGGATGCAGTGCAGTGAGTCCAGAGAGTGCACTGTCACCTTTGGGGATGCACTGCAGTGTCTGCAGACAGTGCCCTGGCACCAATAGGGATGAAGGGCAGTGAGTCCAGAGAGTGTACTGGCACCACTGGGGATGCACTGCAGTGAGTCCAGAGTGCACTAGCACCCCTGGGGATGCACTGCAGTGAGTCCAGAGAGTGCACTGGCACCAACGGGAATGCACTGCAGTGAGTCCAGAGAGTGCACTGGCACCACTGAGAATGCCCTTCAGTGAGTCCAGTGAGTGCACTGGCACCACTGGGGATGCAGTGACGCGAGTCCAGAGAGTGCACTGGCACCACTGGGGATGCACTGCAGTGAGTCCAGAGAGTGCACTGGCACAACTGGGGATGCAGCGCAGTGACTCTAGAGAGTGCACTGGCACCACTGGGGATGCAGTGCAGTGAGTCCAGAGAATGCACTGGCAGCACTGGGGATGCAGTACAGTGAGTCCAGAGAGTGCACTTGCACCACGGGGGATGCACTGCAGTGAGTCCAGAGAGTGCACTGGCACCACTGGGGATGAAGTGCAGTGAGTCAAGAGAGTGCACTGGCACCACTGGGGATGCACTGCAGTGAGTCCAGAGACTGCACTGGCACCACTGGGGCTTCAGTGCAGTGAGTCCAGAGAGTGCACTGGCACCACTGGGGATGCAGTGCAGTGAGTCCAGAGAGTGCACTGGCACCACTGAAAATGCACTTCAGTGTGTCCAGAGAGTGCACTGGCACCACTGGGGATGCACTGCAGTGAGTCCAGAGAGTGCACTAGCGCCACTGGGGATGCAGTGCAGTGAGTCCAGAGAGTGCACTGGCACCACTGGGGATGCACTGCAGTCAGTCCAGAGAGTGCACTGGCACCACTGGTGATGCAGTGCAGTGAGTCCAGAGAGTGGCGCTCCAGCCTCGGTTTCCGCTCCAGCCGCGTCAACCGCTCCAGCCGCGGTAGCCCCTCCAGCCGCGGCAGACGCTCTAGACGCTCCAACCGCGTCAGCCTCTCCAGCCGCGTTAGCCCCTCCAGCCGCGGCAGCCGCTCCAGCCGCGGCAGCCGCTCCAGCCGCTCCAGCCGCGGTAACCGCTCCAAGCGCGGCAGGAGCTCCAGCCGCGGCAGCCGCACCAGCCGCTCTAGCCGCGGTAGCCGCTCCAGCCGCTACCGAGTGGAGCGGCTGCCACGGCTGGAGCGGTTGCCGCGGTTGGAGCGCCTGCCGCGGCTGGAGCGGCTGCCGCGGCTGCCGCGGCTGCCGAGGCTGGAGGGCTACCGCGGCTGGAGCGACTGCCGCGGCTGGAGTAGTGCAGTGAGTCCAGAGAGTGCACTGGCACCACTGGGGATGCAGTGCAGTGAGTCCAGAGAGTGCACTGTCACCTTTGGGGATGCACTGCAGTGTCTGCAGACAGTGCCCTGGCACCAATAGGGATGAAGGGCAGTGAGTCCAGAGAGTGTACTGGCACCACTGGGGATGCACTGCAGTGAGTCCAGAGTGCACTAGCACCCCTGGGGATGCACTGCAGTGAGTCCAGAGAGTGCACTGGCACCAACGGGAATGCACTGCAGTGAGTCCAGAGAGTGCACTGGCACCACTGAGAATGCCCTTCAGTGAGTCCAGTGAGTGCACTGGCACCACTGGGGATGCAGTGACGCGAGTCCAGAGAGTGCACTGGCACCACTGGGGATGCACTGCAGTGAGTCCAGAGAGTGCACTGGCACAACTGGGGATGCAGCGCAGTGACTCTAGAGAGTGCACTGGCACCACTGGGGATGCAGTGCAGTGAGTCCAGAGAGTGCACTAGCACCACAGGTGATGCAGTGCAGTGAGTCCAGAGAGTGCACTGGCAGCACTGGGGATGCAGTGCAGTGAGTCCAGAGAGTGCACTGGCACCACAGGTGATGCACTCCAGTGAGTCCAGAGAGTGCACTTGCACCACGGGTGATGCAGTGCAGTGACGCCAGAGAGTGCACTGGCAGCATTGGGGTGCAGTGCAGTGAGTCCAGAGAGTGCACTGGCACCACTGGGGATGCAGTGCAGTGAGTCCAGAGAGTGCACTGGCACCACTGGGGATGCGGTGCAGTCACTCCAGAGAGTGCACTGGCACCACTGGGGATGCAGTGCAGTGAGTCCAGAGAGTGCACTGGCACCACTGGGGATGCACAGCAGTGAGTCCAGAGAGTGCATTGGCACCACTGGGGATGCAGTGCAGTGAGTCCAGAGAGTGCACTGGCACCATTGGAGATGCAGTGCAGTGAGTACAGAGAGTGCACTGGCACCACTGGGGATGTAGTGCAGTGAGTCCAGAGAGTGCACTGGCACCACTGGGGATGCAGTGCAGTGAGTCCAGAGAGTGCACTGGCACCACTGGGGATGCAGTGCAGTGAGTCCAGTGACTGCACTGGCACCACTGGAGATGCACTTCAGTGAGTCCAGAGAGTGCATTGGCACCACTTGGGATGCACTGCAGTGAGTCCAGAGAGTGCACTTGCACCACTGGGGATGCAGTGCAGTAAGTCCAGAGAGTGCACTGGCACCAATGGGGATGCACAGCAGTGAGTCCACAGAGTGCACTGGCACCACTGGGGATGCAGTGCAGTGAGTCCAGAGAGTGCATTGGCACCACTGGGGATGCAGTACAGTGAGTCCAGAGAGTGCACTGGCACTACTGGGGATGCACAGCAGTGAGTCCAGAGAGTGCATTGGCACCACTGGGGATGCAGTGCAGTGAGTCCAGAGAGTGCACTGGCACCATTGGAGATGCAGTGCAGTGAGTCCAGAGAGTGCACTGGCACCACTGGGGATGCAGTGCAGCGAGTCCAGAGAGTGCACTGGCACCACTGGGGATGCAGTGCAGTGAGTCCAGAGAGTGCACTGGCACCACTGGGGATGCACTGCAGTGAGTCCAGAGAGTTCACTGGCAGCACTGGAGATGCACTTCAGTGAGTGCAGAGACTGCACTGGCACCACTGGGGATGCAGTGCAGTGAGTCCAGTGAGTGTACTGGCACCACTGGGGATGCAGCGAAGTAAGTCCAGAGAGTGCACTGGCACCACTGAGAATGCACTTCAGTGTGTCCAGAGAGTGTACTGGCACCACTGGTGATGCAGTGCAGTGAGTCCAGAGAGTGCACTGGCAACACTAGGGATGCACTGCAGTTACTCCAGAGAGTGCACTGGCACCACTGGGGATGCAGTGCAGTGAGTCCAGAGTGTGCACTGGCACCACTGGGAATGCAGTGCAGTGAGTCCAGAGATCGCACTGGCACCACGGGGGATGCACTTCAGTGAGTGAATCCAGTGAGTGCACTGGCACCACTGGGGATGCACTGCAGTGAGTCCAGAGAGTGCACTGGCACCACTGGGGATGCAGTGCAGTGAGTCCAGAGAGTGCACTGGCACCACTGGGGATGCAGTGCAGTGAGTCCAGAGAGTGCACTGGCACCAGAGGGAATGCAGTGCAGTGAGTCCAGAGTGTGCACTGGCACCACTGGGGATGCAGTGCAGTGAGTGCAGGGAGTGCACTGGCACCACTGGGGATGCAGTGCAGTGAGTCCAGAGAGTGCAGTGGCACCACTGGGGATGCAGTGCAGTGAGTCCAGAGAGTGCACAGGCAGCACTGGGGATGCAGTGCAGTGAGTCCAGAGAGTGCTCTGGCACCACTGGGGATGCAGTGCAGTGAGTCCAGAGAGTGCACTGGCACCACTGTTGATGCACTGCAGTTACTCCAGAGAGTGCACTGGCACCACTGGGGATGCGGTGCGGTGAGTCCAGAGAGTGCATTGGCACCACTGGTGATGCACTGCAGCGAGTCCAGAGAGTGCACTGGCACCACTGGGGATGCAGTGCAGTGACTCCAGAAAGTGCACTGGCACCACTGGGGATGCACTGCAGTGAGTCCACAGAGTGCACTAGCACCACTGGGGATGCAGTGCAGTGAGTCCAGAGAGTGTACTGGCACCACTGGGGATGCACTGCAGTGAGTCCAGAGAGTGCACTGGCACCACTGAGAATGCACTTCAGTGAGTCCAGAGAGCGCACTGGCACCACTGGGGATGCAGTGCAGTGAGTCCAGAGAGTGCATTGGCACCACTGAGAATGCCCTTCAGTGAGTCCAGTGAGTGCACTGGCACCACTGGGGATGCAGTGCAGTGAGTCCAGAGAGTGCACTAGCACCACTGGGAATGTAGTGCAGTGAATCCAGAGAGTGCACTGGCACCACTGGGGATGCAGTGCAGTGAGTCCAGAGAGTGCACTGGCACCACTGGGGATGCGGTGCGGTGAGTCCAGAGAGTGCACTGGCACCACTGGGGATGCAGTGCAGTGAGTCCAGAGAGTGCACTGGCACCACTGGGGATGCAGTGCAGTGAGTCCAGAGAGTGCACTGGCACCACTGGGGATGCAGTGCAGTGAGTGCAGAGAGTGCACTGGCACCACTGGGGATGCACTGCAGTGAGTCCAGAGAGTGCACTGGTACCACTGGGGATGCAGTGCAGTGAGTCCAGAGAGTGCACTGGCACCACTGGGGATGCACTGCAGTGAGTCCAGAGAGTGCACTGGCACCACTGGGGATGCAGTGCAGTGAGTCCAGAGAGTGCACTGGCACCACTGGGGATGCAGTGCAGTGAGTCCAGAGAGTGCACTGGCAC
Source organism: Anser anser (assembly GCF_964211835.1). Taxonomy (NCBI): domain Eukaryota; kingdom Metazoa; phylum Chordata; class Aves; order Anseriformes; family Anatidae; genus Anser; species Anser anser. The sequence continues at coordinate 41,707,861 of NC_139726.1, forward strand.
CACTGGGGATGCAGTGCAGTGAGTCCAGAGAGTGCACTGGCACCACTGGGGATGCACTGCAGTGAGTCCAGAGAGCGCACTGGCACCACTGGGGATGCACTGCAGTGAGTCCACAGAGTGCACTGGCACCACTGAGAATGCACTTCAGTGAGTCCAGAGAGTGCACTGGTACCACGGGGATGCACTTCAGTGAGTCCAGAGAGTGCACTAGCACCACTGGGGATGCAGTGCAGTGAATCCAGAGAGTGCACTGGCACCACTGGGGATGCACTGCAGTGAGTCCAGTGACTGCACTGGCACCACTGGAGATGCACTTCAGTGAGTGCAGAGAGTGCACTGGCACCATTGGAGATGCAGTGCAGTGAGTCCAGAGAGTGCACTGGCACCACTGGGGATGCAGTGCAGTGAGTCCAGAGAGTGCACTGGCACCACTGGGGATGCAGTGCAGTGAGTCCAGAGAGTGCACTGGCACCACTGGGGATGCACTGCAGTGAGTCCAGAGAGTTCAATGGCAGCACTGGAGATGCACTTCAGTGAGTGCAGAGACTACACTGGCACCACTGGGGATGCAGTGCAGTGAGTCCAGTGAGTGTACTGGCACCACTGGGGATGCAGCGAAGTAAGTCCAGAGAGTGCACTGGCACCACTGAGAATGCACTTCAGTGTGTCCAGAGAGTGTACTGGCACCACTGGTGATGCACTGCAGTGAGTCCAGAGAGTGCACTGGCACCACTGTGGATGCAGTGCAGTGAGTCCAGAGAGTGCACTGGCAACACTGGGGATGCACTGCAGTTACTCCAGAGAGTGCACTGGCACCACTGGGGATGCAGTGCAGTGAGTCCAGAGTGTGCACTGGCACCACTGGGGATGCAGTGCAGTGAGTCCAGAGATCGCACTAGCACCACGGGGGATGCACTTCAGTGAGTCCAGAGAGTGCACTGGCACCACTGGGGATGCACTGCAGTGAGTCCAGAGAGTGCACTGGCACCACTGGGGATGCAGTGCAGTGAGTCCAGAGAGTGCACTGGCACCACTGGGGATGCAGTGCAGTGAGTCCAGAGAGTGCACTGGCACCAGAGGGAATGCACTGCAGTGAGTCCAGTGAGTGCACTGGCACCACTGGGGATGCAGTGCAGTGAGTGCAGGGAGTGCACTGGCACCACTGGGGATGCAGTGCAGTGAGTCCAGAGAGTGCACTGGCACCACTGGGGATGCACTGCAGTGTGTCCAGAGAGTGCACTGGCACCACTGATGATGCAGTACAGTGAGTCCAGTGAGTGCACTGGCACCACTGGGGATGTAGTGCAGTGACTCGAGAGAGTGCACTTGCACCACTGGGGATGCAGTGCAGTGACTCCAGAGAGTGCACTGGCACCACTGGGGATGCAGTGCAGTGAGTCCAGAGAGTGCACTGGCACCACTGGGGATGCGGTGCGTTGAGTCCAGAGAGTGCACTGGCACCAATGGGGATGCACTGCAGTGAGTCCAGAGAGTGCACTGGCACCACTGGGGATGCACTGCAGTGAGTCCACAGAGTGCACTGGTACCACTGGGGATGCAGTGCAGTGAGTCCAGAGAGTGCACTGGCACCACTGGGGATGCACTTCAGTGAGTCCAGAGAGTGCACTGGCACCACTGGGGATGCAGTGCAGTGAGTCCAGAGAGTGCACTGGCACCACTGGGGATGCAGTGCAGTGAGTCCAGAGAGTGCACTGGCACCAGAGGGAATGCACTGCAGTGAGTCCAGTGAGTGCACTGGCACCACTGGGGATGCAGTGCAGTGAGTGCAGGGAGTGCACTGGCACCACTGGGGATGCAGTGCAGTGAGTCCAGAGAGTGCACTGGCACCACTGGGGATGCACTGCAGTGTGTCCAGAGAGTGCACTGGCACCACTGATGATGCAGTACAGTGAGTCCAGTGAGTGCACTGGCACCACTGGGGATGTAGTGCAGTGACTCGAGAGAGTGCACTTGCACCACTGGGGATGCAGTGCAGTGACTCCAGAGAGTGCACTGGCACCACTGGGGATGCAGTGCAGTGAGTCCAGAGAGTGCACTGGCACCACTGGGGATGCGGTGCGGTGAGTCCAGAGAGTGCACTGGCACCACTGGGGATGCAGTGCAGTGAGTCCAGAGAGTGCACTGGCACCACTGGGGATGCACTGCAGTGAGTCCACAGAGTGCACTGGTACCACTGGGGATGCAGTGCAGTGAGTCCAGAGAGTGCACTGGCACCACTGGGGATGCACTGCAGTGAGTCCAGAGAGTGCACTGGCACCACTGGGGATGCACTGCAGTGAGTCCAGAGAGTGCACTGGCACCACTGGGGATGCAGTGCAGTGACTGAAGAGAGTGCACTGGCACCACTGGGGATGCAGTGCAGTGAGTCCAGAGAGTGCACTGTCAGCACTGGGGATGCAGTGCAGTGAGTCCAGAGAGCGCACTGGCACCACTGGGGATGCACTGCAGTGAGTCCACAGAGTGCACTGGCACCACTGAGAATGCACTTCAGTGAGTCCAGAGAGTGCACTGGTACCACTGGGGATGCACTTCAGTGAGTCCAGAGAGTGCACTAGCACCACTGGGGATGCAGTGCAGTGAATCCAGTGAGTGCACTGGCACCACTGGGGATGCACTGCAGTGAGTCCAGTGACTGCACTGGCACCACTGGAGATGCACTTCAGTGAGTGCAGAGAGTGCACTGGCACCACTGGGGATGCAGTGCAGTGAGTCCAGTGAGTGTACTGGCACCACTGGGGATGCACTGCAGTGAGTCCAGAGAGTGCATTGGCACCACTTGGGATGAACTGCAGTGAGTCCAGAGAGTGCACTTGCACCACTGGGGATGCAGTGCAGTGAGTCCAGAGAGTGCACTGGCACCAATGGGGATGCACAGCAGTTAGTCCACAGAGTGCACTGGCACCACTGGGGATGCAGTGCAGTGAGTCCAGAGAGTGCATTGGCACCACTGGGGATGCAGTACAGTGAGTCCAGAGAGTGCACTGGCACAACTGGGGATGCACAGCAGTGAGTCCAGAGAGTGCATTGGCACCACTGGGGATGCAGTGCAGTGAGTCCAGAGAGTGCACTGGCACCATTGGAGATGCAGTGCAGTGAGTCCAGAGAGTGCACTGGCACCACTGGGGATGCAGTGCAGTGAGTCCAGAGAGTGCACTGGCACCACTGGGGATGCAGTGCAGTGAGTCCCGAGAGTGCACTGGCACCACTGGGGATGCACTGCAGTGAGTCCCGAGAGTTCACTGGCAGCACTGGAGATGCACTTCAGTGAGTGCAGAGACTGCACTGGCACCACTGGGGATGCAGTGCAGTGAGTCCAGTGAGTGTACTGGCACCACTGGGGATGCAGCGAAGTAAGTCCAGAGAGTGCACTGGCACCACTGAGAATGCACTTCAGTGTGTCCAGAGAGTGTACTGGCACCACTGGTGATGCACTGCAGTGAGTCCAGAGAGTGCACTGGCACCACTGTGGATGCAGTGCAGTGAGTCCAGAGAGTGCACTGGCAACACTGGGGATGCACTGCAGTTACTCCAGAGAGTGCACTGGCACCACTGGGGATGCAGTGCAGTGAGTCCAGAGTGTGCACTGGCACCACTGGGAATGCAGTGCAGTGAGTCCAGAGATCGCACTGGCACCACGGGGGATGCACTTCAGTGAGTCCAGAGAGTGCACTGGCACCACTGGGGATGCACTGCAGTGACTCCAGAGAGTGCACTGGCACCACTGGGGATGCAGTGCAGTGAGTCCAGAGAGTGCACAGGCAGCACTGGGGATGCAGTGCAGTGAGTCCAGAGAGTGCTCTGGCACCACTGGGGATGCAGTGCAGTGAGTCCAGAGAGTGCACTGGCACCACTGGTGATGCACTGCAGTTACTCCAGAGAGTGCACTGGCACCACTGGGGATGCGGTGCGGTGAGTCCAGAGAGTGCATTGGCACCACTGGTGATGCACTGCAGTGAGTCCAGAGAGTGCACTGGCACCACTGGGGATGCAGTGCAGTGACTCCAGAAAGTGCACTGGCACCACTGGGGATGCACTGCAGTGAGTCCACAGAGTGCACTAGCACCACTGGGGATGCAGTGCAGTGAGTCCAGAGAGTGTACTGGCACCACTGGGGATGCACTGCAGTGAGTCCAGAGAGTGCACTGGCACCACTGAGAATGCACTTCAGTGAGTCCAGAGAGCGCACTGGCACCACTGGGGATGCAGTGCAGTGAGTCCAGAGAGTGCATTGGCACCACTGAGAATGCCCTTCAGTGAGTCCAGTGAGTGCACTGGCACCACTGGGGATGCACTGCAGTGAGTCCAGAGAGTGCACTAGCACCACTGGGAATGTAGTGCAGTGAATCCAGAGAGTGCACTGGCACCACTGGTGATGCAGTATAGTGAGTCCAGTGAGTGCATTGGCACCACTGGGGATGCAGTGCAGTGAGTCCAGAGAGTGCACTGGCACCACTGGGGATGCACTGCAGTGAGTCCAGAGAGTGCACTGGCACCACTGATGATGCAGTACAGTGAGTCCAGTGAGTGCACTGGCACCACTGGGGATGTAGTGCAGTGACTCGAGAGAGTGCACTTGCACCACTGGGGATGCAGTGCAGTGACTCCAGAGAGTGCACTGGCAACACTGGGGATGCAGTGCAGTGAGTCCAGAGAGTGCACTGGCACCACTGGGGATGCGGTGCGGTAAGTCCAGAGAGTGCACTGGCACCACTGGGGATGCAGTGCAGTGAGTCCAGAGAGTGCACTGGCACCACTGGGGATGCACTGCAGTGAGTCCACAGAGTGCACTGGTACCACTGGGGATGCAGTGCAGTGAGTCCAGAGAGTGCACTGGCACCACTGGGGATGCACTGCAGTGAGTCCAGAGAGTGCACTGGCACCACTGGGGATGCAGTGCAGTGAGTCCAGAGAGTGCACTGGCACCACTGGGGATGCAGTGCAGTGAGTCCAGAGAGTGCACTGGCACCACTGGGGATGCACTGCAGTGAGTCCAGAGAGTGCACTGGCACCACTGGGGATGCACTGCAGTGAGTCCAGAGAGCGCACTGGCACCACTGGGGATGCACTGCAGTGAGTCCACAGAGTGCACTGGCACCACTGAGAATGCACTTCAGTGAGTCCAGAGAGTGCACTGGTACCACTGGGGATGCACTTCAGTGAGTCCAGAGAGTGCACTAGCACCACTGGGGATGCAGTGCAGTGAATCCAGTGAGTGCACTGGCACCACTGGGGATGCAGTGCAGTGAGTCAAGAGAGTGCACTGGCACCACTGGGGATGCACTGCAGTGAGCTCAGAGAGTGCACTGGCACCACTGGGGATTCGGTGCCGGGAGTCCAGAGAGTGCACTGGCACCACTGCGGATGCAGTGCAGTGAGTCCAGAGAGTGCACTGGCACCACTGGGGATGCAGTGCAGTGAGTCCAGAGAGTGCACTGGCACCACTGGGGATGCACTGCAGTGAGTCCAGAGAGTGCTCTGGCACCACTGGGGATGCAGTGCAGTGAGTCCAGAGAGTGCACTGGCACCACTGGGGATGCAGTGCAGTGAGTCCAGAGAGTGCACTGGCACCACTGGGGATGCACTGCAGTTACTCCAGAGAGTGCACTGGCACCACTGGGGATGCGGTGCGGTGAGTCCAGAGAGTGCACTGGCACCACTGGGGATGCAGTGCAGTGAGTCCAGAGAGTGCACTGGCACCACTGGGGATGCACTGCAGTGAGTCCAGAGAGTGCACTGGCACCACTGAGAATGCCCTTCAGTGAGTCCAGAGAGTGCACTGGCACCACTGGGGATGCACTGCAGTGAGTCCACAGAGTGCACTAGCACCACTGGGGATGCAGTGCAGTGAGTCCAGAGAGTGCACTGGCACCAGAGGGAATGCACTGCAGTGAGTCCAGAGAGTGCACTGGCACCACTGGGGATGCACTGCAGTGAGTCCAGGGATAGCACTGGCACCACTGGGGATGCAGTGCAGTGAGTCCAGAGAGTGCACTGGCTCCACTGAGAATGCACTTCAGTGAGTCCAGAGAGTGCACTGGCACCACTGGGGATGCCCTGCAGTGAGTCCAGAGAGTGCACTGGCACCACTGGGGATGCAGTGCAGTGAGTCCAGAGAATGCACTGGCAGCACTGGGGATGCAGTACAGTGAGTCCAGAGAGTGCACTTGCACCACGGGGGATGCACTGCAGTGAGTCCAGAGAGTGCACTGGCACCACTGGGGTTGCAGTGCAGTGAGTCAAGAGAGTGCACTGGCACCACTGGGGATGCACTGCAGTGAGTCCACAGAGTGCACTGGCACCACTGGGGCTTCAGTGCAGTGAGTCCAGAGAGTGCACTGGCACCACTGGGGATGCAGTGCAGTGAGTCCAGAGAGTGCACTGGCACCACTGAAAATGCACTTCAGTGTGTCCAGAGAGTGCACTGGCACCACTGGGGATGCACTGCAGTGAGTCCAGAGAGTGCACTAGCGCCACTGGGGATGCAGTGCAGTGAGTCCAGAGAGTGCACTGGCACCACTGGGGATGCAGTGCAGTGAGTCCAGAGAGTGCACTGGCACCACTGGTGATGCAGTGCAGTGAGTCCAGAGAGTGGCGCTCCAGCCTCGGTTTCCGCTCCAGCCGCGTCAACCGCTCCAGCCGCGGTAGCCCCTCCAGCCGCGGCAGACGCTCTAGACGCTCCAACCGCGTCAGCCTCTCCAGCCGCGTTAGCCCCTCCAGCCGCGGCAGCCGCTCCAGCCGCGGCAGCCGCTCCAGCCGCTCCAGCCGCGGTAACCGCTCCAAGCGCGGCAGGAGCTCCAGCCGCGGCAGCCGCACGAGCCGCTCTAGCCGCGGTAGCCGCTCCAGCCGCTACCGAGTGGAGCGGCTGCCACGGCTGGAGCGGTTGCCGCGGTTGGAGCGCCTGCCGCGGCTGGAGCGGCTGCCGCGGCTGCCGCGGCTGCCGAGGCTGGAGGGCTACCGCGGCTGGAGCGACTGCCGCGGCTGGAGTAGTGCAGTGAGTCCTGAGAGTGCACTGGCACCACTGGGGATGCAGTGCAGTGAGTCCAGAGAGTGCACTGTCACCTTTGGGGATGCACTGCAGTGTCTGCAGAGAGTGCCCTGGCACCAATAGGGATGAAGGGCAGTGAGTCCAGAGAGTGTACTGGCACCACTGGCGATGCACTGCAGTGAGTCCAGAGTGCACTAGCACCCCTGGGGATGCACTGCAGTGAGTCCAGAGAGTGCACTGGCACCAACGGGAATGCACTGCAGTGAGTCCAGAGAGTGCACTGGCACCACTGGGGATGCACTTCAGTGAGTCCAGAGAGTGCACTGGCACCACTGGGGATGCAGTGACGCGAGTCCAGAGAGTGCACTGGCACCACTGGGGATGCAGTGACGCGAGTCCAGAGAGTGCACTGGCACCACTGGGGATGCACTGCAGTGAGTCCAGAGAGTGCACTGGCACAACTGGGGATGCAGCGCAGTGACTCTAGAGAGTGCACTGGCACCAATGGGGATGCAGTGCAGTGAGTCCAGAGAGTGCACTAGCACCACAGGTGATGCAGTGCAGTGAGTCCAGAGAGTGCACTGGCAGCACTGGGGATGCAGTGCAGTGAGTCCAGAGAGTGCACTGGCACCACAGGTGATGCACTCCAGTGAGTCCAGAGAGTGCACTTGCACCACGGGTGATGCAGTGCAGTGACGCCAGAGAGTGCACTGGCAGCATTGGGGTGCAGTGCAGTGAGTCCAGAGAGTGCACTGGCACCACTGGGGATGCAGTGCAGTGAGTCCAGAGAGTGCACTTGCACCACGGGTGATGCAGTGCAGTGACGCCAGAGAGTGCACTGGCACCACTGGGGATGCAGTGCAGTGAGTCCAGAGAGTGCACTGGCACCACTGGGGATGCGGTGCCGTCACTCCAGAGAGTGCACTGGCACCACTGGGGATGCAGTGCAGTGAGTCCAGAGAGTGCACTGGAACCACTGGGGATGCGGTGGCGGGAGTCCAGAGAGTGCTTTGGCACCACTGGGGATGCAGTACAGTGAGTCCAAAGAGTGCACTGGCACCACTGGGGATGCACTGCAGTGAGTCCAGAGAGTGCACTGGCACCACTGGGGATGCAGTGCAGTGAGTCCAGAGAGTGCACGGGCTCCACTGGGGATGCAGTGCAGTGAGTCCAGAGAGTGCACTGGCACCACTGGGGATGCACTGCAGTGAGTCCAGAGAGTGCACTGGCACCACTGGGGATGCAGTGCAGTGAGTCCAGAGAGTGCACTGGCACCACTGGGGATGCACAGCAGTGAGTCCAGAGAGTGCATTGGCACCACTGGGGATGCAGTGCAGTGAGTCCAGAGAGTGCACTGGCACCATTGGAGATGCAGTGCAGTGAGTACAGAGAGTGCACTGGCACCACTGGGGATGTAGTGCAGTGAGTCCAGAGAGTGCACTGGCACCACTGGGGATGCAGTGCAGTGAGTCCAGAGATTGCACTGGCACCACTGGGGATGCAGTGCAGTGAGTCCAGTGACTGCACTGGCACCACTGGAGATGCACTTCAGTGAGTGCAGAGAGTGCACTGGCACCACTGGGGATGCAGTGCAGTGAGTCCAGTGAGTGTACTGGCACCACTGGGGATGCACTGAAGTGAGTCCAGAGAGTGCATTGGCACCACTTGGGATGCACTGCAGTGAGTCCAGAGAGTGCACTTGCACCACTGGGGATGCAGTGCAGTAAGTCCAGAGAGTGCACTGGCACCAATGGGGATGCACAGCAGTGAGTCCACAGAGTGCACTGGCACCACTGGGGATGCAGTGCAGTGAGTCCAGAGAGTGCATTGGCACCACTGGGGATGCAGTACAGTGAGTCCAGAGAGTGCACTGGCACAACTGGGGATGCACAGCAGTGAGTCCAGAGAGTGCATTGGCACCACTGGGGATGCAGTGCAGTGAGTCCAGAGAGTGCACTGGCACCATTGGAGATGCAGTGCAGTGAGTCCAGAGAGTGCACTGGCACCACTGGGGATGCAGTGCAGTGAGTCCAGAGAGTGCACTGGCACCACTGGGGATGCAGTGCAGTGTGTCCAGAGAGTGCACTGGCACCACTGGGGATGCACTGCAGTGAGTCCAGAGAGTTCACTGGCAGCACTGGAGATGCACTTCAGTGAGTGTAGAGACTGCACTGGCACCACTGGGGATGCAGTGCAGTGAGTCCAGTGAGTGTACTGGCACCACTGGGGATGCAGCGAAGTAAGTCCAGAGAGTGCACTGGCACCACTGAGAATGCACTTCAGTGTGTCCAGAGAGTGTACTGGCACCACTGGTGATGCACTGCAGTGAGTCCAGAGAGTGCACTGGCACCACTGTGGATGCAGTGCAGTGAGTCCAGAGAGTGCACTGGCAACACTAGGGATGCACTGCAGTTACTCCAGAGAGTGCACTGGCACCACTGGGGATGCAGTGCAGTGAGTCCAGAGTGTGCACTGGCACCACTGGGAATGCAGTGCAGTGAGTCCAGAGATCGCACTGGCACCACGGGGGATGCACTTCAGTGAGTGAATCCAGTGAGTGCACTGGCACCACTGGGGATGCACTGCAGTGAGTCCAGAGAGTGCACTGGCACCACTGGGGATGCAGTGCAGTGAGTCCAGAGAGTGCACTGGAACCAGAGGGAATGCACTGCAGTGAGTCCAGTGAGTGCACTGGCACCACTGGGGATGCAGTGCAGTGAGTGCAGGGAGTGCACTGGCACCACTGGGGATGCAGTGCAGTGAGTCCAGAGAGTGCAGTGGCACCACTGGGGATGCAGTGCAGTGAGTCCAGAGAGTGCACAGGCAGCACTGGGGATGCAGTGCAGTGAGTCCAGAGAGTGCTCTGGCACCACTGGGGATGCAGTGCAGTGAGTCCAGAGAGTGCACTGGCACCACTGGTGATGCACTGCAGTTACTCCAGAGAGTGCACTGGCACCACTGGGGATGCGGTGCGGTGAGTCCAGAGAGTGCATTGGCACCACTGGTGATGCACTGCAGTGAGTCCAGAGAGTGCACTGGCACCACTGGGGATGCAGTGCAGTGACTCCAGAAAGTGCACTGGCACCACTGGGGATGCACTGCAGTGAGTCCACAGAGTGCACTAGCACCACTGGGGATGCAGTGCAGTGAGTCCAGAGAGTGTACTGGCACCACTGGGGATGCACTGCAGTGAGTCCAGAGAGTGCACTGGCACCACTGAGAATGCACTTCAGTGAGTCCAGAGAGCGCACTGGCACCACTGGGGATGCAGTGCAGTGAGTCCAGAGAGTGCATTGGCACCACTGAGAATGCCCTTCAGTGAGTCCAGTGAGTGCACTGGCACCACTGGGGATGCACTGCAGTGAGTCCAGAGAGTGCACTAGCACCACTGGGAATGTAGTGCAGTGAATCCAGAGAGTGCACTGGCACCACTGGTGATGCAGTATAGTGAGACCAGTGAGTGCACTGGCACCACTGGGGATGCAGTGCAGTGAGTCCAGAGAGTGCACTGGCACCACTGGGGATGCACTGCAGTGAGTCCAGAGAGTGCACTGGCACCACTGATGATGCAGTACAGTGAGTCCAGTGAGTGCACTGGCACCACTGGGGATGTAGTGCAGTGACTCGAGAGAGTGCACTTGCACCACTGGGGATGCAGTGCAGTGACTCCAGAGAGTGCACTGGCACCACTGGGGATGCAGTGCAGTGAGTCCAGAGAGTGCACTGGCACCACTGGGGATGCGGTGCGGTGAGTCCAGAGAGTGCACTGGCACCACTGGGGATGCAGTGCAGTGAGTCCAGAGAGTGCACTGGCACCACTGGGGATGCACTGCAGTGAGTCCAGAGAGTGCACTGGCACCACTGGGGATGCAGTGCAGTGAGTCCAGAGAGTGCACTGGCACCACTGGGGATGCAGTGCAGTGAGTCCAGAGAGTGCACTGGCACCACTGGGGATGCAGTGCAGTGAGTCCAGAGAGTGCACTGGCACCACTGGGGATGCACTGCAGTGAGTCCAGAGAGCGCACTGGCACCACTGGGGATGCACTGCAGTGAGTCCACAGAGTGCACTGGCACCACTGAGAATGCACTTCAGTGAGTCCAGAGAGTGCACTGGTACCACTGGGGATGCACTTCAGTGAGTCCAGAGAGTGCACTAGCACCACTGGGGATGCAGTGCAGTGAATCCAGTGAGTGCACTGGCACCACTGGGGATGCACTGCAGTGAGTCCAGTGACTGCACTGGCACCACTGGAGATGCACTTCAGTGAGTGCAGAGAGTGCACTGGCACCATTGGAGATGCAGTGCAGTGAGTCCAGAGAGTGCACTGGCACCACTGGGGATGCAGTGCAGTGAGTCCAGAGAGTGCACTGGCACCACTGGGGATGCAGTGCAGTGAGTCCAGAGAGTGCACTGGCACCACTGGGGATGCACTGCAGTGAGTCCAGAGAGTTCACTGGCAGCACTGGAGATGCACTTCAGTGAGTGCAGAGACTGCACTGGCACCACTGGGGATGCAGTGCAGTGAGTCCAGTGAGTGTACTGGCACCACTGGGGATGCAGCGAAGTAAGTCCAGAGAGTGCACTGGCACCACTGAGAATGCACTTCAGTGTGTCCAGAGAGTGTACTGGCACCACTGGTGATGCACTGCAGTGAGTCCAGAGAGTGCACTGGCACCACTGTGGATGCAGTGCAGTGAGTCCAGAGAGTGCACTGGCAACACTGGGGATGCACTGCAGTTACTCCAGAGAGTGCACTGGCACCACTGGGGATGCAGTGCAGTGAGTCCAGAGTGTGCACTGGCACCACTGGGAATGCAGTGCAGTGAGTCCAGAGATCGCACTAGCACCACGGGGGATGCACTTCAGTGAGTCCAGAGAGTGCACTGGCACCACTGGGGATGCACTGCAGTGAGTCCAGAGAGTGCACTGGCACCACTGGGGATGCAGTGCAGTGAGTCCAGAGAGTGCACTGGCACCAGAGGGAATGCACTGCAGTGAGTCCAGTGAGTGCACTGGCACCACTGGGGATGCAGTGCAGTGAGTGCAGGGAGTGCACTGGCACCACTGGGGATGCAGTGCAGTGAGTCCAGAGAGTGCACTGGCACCACTGGGGATGCACTGCAGTGTGTCCAGAGAGTGCACTGGCACCACTGATGATGCAGTACAGTGAGTCCAGTGAGTGCACTGGCACCACTGGGGATGTAGTGCAGTGACTCGAGAGAGTGCACTTGCACCACTGGGGATGCAGTGCAGTGACTCCAGAGAGTGCACTGGCACCACTGGGGATGCAGTGCAGTGAGTCCAGAGAGTGCACTGGCACCAGTGGGGATGCAGTGCAGTGAGTCCAGAGAGTGCACTGGCACCACTGGGGATGCACTGCAGTGAGTCCACAGAGTGCACTGGTACCACTGGGGATGCAGTGCAGTGAGTCCAGAGAGTGCACTGGCACCACTGGGGATGCACTGCAGTGAGTCCAGAGAGTGCACTGGCACCACTGGGGATGCACTGCAGTGAGTCCAGAGAGTGCACTGGCACCACTGGGGATGCAGTGCAGTGAGTCCAGAGAGTGCACTGGCACCACTGGGGATGCAGTGCAGTGAGTCCAGAGAGTGCACTGGCACCACTGGGGATGCACTGCAGTGAGTCCAGAGAGCGCACTGGCACCACTGGGGATGCACTGCAGTGAGTCCACAGAGTGCACTGGCACCACTGAGAATGCACTTCAGTGAGTCCAGAGAGTGCACTGGTACCACTGGGGATGCACTTCAGTGAGTCCAGAGAGTGCACTAGCACCACTGGGGATGCAGTGCAGTGAATCCAGTGAGTGCACTGGCACCACTGGGGATGCACTGCAGTGAGTCCAGTGACTGCACTGGCACCTCTGGAGATGCACTTCAGTGAGTGCAGAGAGTGCACTGGCACCACTGGGGATGCAGTGCAGTGAGTCCAGTGAGTGTACTGGCACCACTGGGGATGCACTGCAGTGAGTCCAGAGAGTGCATTGGCACCACTTGGGATGAACTGCAGTGAGTCCAGAGAGTGCACTTGCACCACTGGGGATGCAGTGCAGTGAGTCCAGAGAGTGCACTGGCACCAATGGGGATGCACAGCAGTGAGTCCACAGAGTGCACTGGCACCACTGGGGATGCAGTGCAGTGAGTCCAGAGAGTACATTGGCACCACTGGGGATGCAGTACAGTGAGTCCAGAGAGTGCACTGGCACAACTGGGGATGCACAGCAGTGAGTCCAGAGAGTGCATTGGCACCACTGGGGATGCAGTGCAGTGAGTCCAGAGAGTGCACAGGCAGCACTGGTGATGCAGTGCAGTGAGTCCAGAGAGTGCTCTGGCACCACTGGGGATGCAGTGCAGTGAGTCCAGAGAGTGCACTGGCACCACTGGTGATGCACTGCAGTTACTCCAGAGAGTGCACTGGCACCAATGGGGATGCGGTGCGGTGAGTCCAGAGAGTGCATTGGCACCACTGGTGATGCACTGCTGTGAGTCCAGAGAGTGCACTGGCACCACTGGGGATGCAGTGCAGTGACTCCAGAAAGTGCACTGGCACCACTGGGGATGCACTGCAGTGAGTACACAGAGTGCACTAGCACCACTGGGGATGCAGTGCAGTGAGTCCAGAGAGTGTACTGGCACCACTGGGGATGCACTGCAGTGAGTCCAGAGAGTGCACTGGCACCACTGAGAATGCACTTCAGTGAGTCCAGAGAGCGCACTGGCACCACTGGGGATGCAGTGCAGTGAGTCCAGAGAGTGCATTGGCACCACTGAGAATGCCCTTCAGTGAGTCCAGTGAGTGCACTGGCACCACTGGGGATGCACTGCAGTGAGTCCAGAGAGTGCACTAGCACCACTGGGAATGTAGTGCAGTGAATCCAGAGAGTGCACTGGCACCACTGGTGATGCAGTATAGTGAGTCCAGTGAGTGCACTGGCACCACTGGGGATGCAGTGCAGTGAGTCCAGAGAGTGCACTGGCACCACTGGGGATGCACTGCAGTGAGTCCAGAGAGTGCACTGGCACCACTGATGATGCAGTACAGTGAGTCCAGTGAGTGCACTGGCACCACTGGGGATGTAGTGCAGTGACTCGAGAGAGTGCACTTGCACCACTGGGGATGCAGTGCAGTGACTCCAGAGAGTGCACTGGCACCACTGGGGATGCAGTGCAGTGAGTCCAGAGAGTGCACTGGCACCACTGGTGATGCGGTGCGGTGAGTCCAGAGAGTGCACTGGCACCACTGGGGATGCAGTGCAGTGAGTCCAGAGAGTGCACTGGCACCACTGGGGATGCACTGCAGTGAGTCCACAGAGTGCACTGGTACCACTGGGGATGCAGTGCAGTGAGTCCAGAGAGTGCACTGGCACCACTGGGGATGCACTGCAGTGAGTCCAGAGAGTGCACTGGCACCACTGGGGATGCAGTGCAGTGAGTCCAGAGAGTGCACTGGCACCACTGGGGATGCAGTGCAGTGAGTCCAGAGAGTGCACTGGCACCACTGGGGATGCAGTGCAGTGAGTCCAGAGAGTGCACTGGCACCACTGGGGATGCACTGCAGTGAGTCCAGAGAGCGCACTGGCACCACTGGGGATGCACTGCAGTGAGTCCACAGAGTGCACTGGCACCACTGAGAATGCACTTCAGTGAGTCCAGAGAGTGCACTGGTACCACTGGGGATGCACTTCAGTGAGTCCAGAGAGTGCACTAGCACCACTGGGGATGCAGTGCAGTGAATCCAGTGAGTGCACTGGCACCACTGGGGATGCAGTGCAGTGAGTCAAGAGAGTGCACTGGCACCACTGGGGATGCACTGCAGTGAGCTCAGAGAGTGCACTGGCACCACTGGGGATTCGGCGCCGGGAGTCCAGAGAGTGCACTGGCACCACTGGGGATGCAGTGCAGTGAGTCCAGAGAGTGCACTGGCACCACTGGGGATGCAGTGCAGTGAGTCCAGAGAGTGCACTGGCACCACTGGGGATGCACTGCAGTGAGTCCAGAGAGTGCTCTGGCACCACTGGGGATGCAGTGCAGTGAGTCCAGAGAGTGCACTGGCACCACTGGGGATGCAGTGCAGTGAGTCCAGAGAGTGCACTGGCACCACTGGTGATGCACTGCAGTTACTCCAGAGAGTGCACTGGCACCACTGGGGATGCGGTGCGGTGAGTCCAGAGAGTGCACTGGCACCACTGGGGATGCAGTGCAGTGAGTCCAGAGAGTGCACTGGCACCACTGGGGATGCACTGCAGTGAGTCCAGAGAGTGCACTGGCACCACTGAGAATGCCCTTCAGTGAGTCCAGAGAGTGCATTGGCACCACTGGGGATGCAGTGCAGTGAGTCCAGAGAGTGCACTGCCACCACTGGGAATGCACTGCAGTGAGTCCACAGAGTGCACTGGTACCACTGGGGATGCAGTGCAGTGAGTCCAGAGAGTGCACTGGCACCACTGGGGATGCACTGCAGTGAGTCCAGAGAGTGCACTGGCACCAACGGGGATGCACTGCAGTGAGTCCAGAGAGTGAACTGGCACCAGAGGGAATGCACTGCAGTGAGTCCAGTGAGTGCACTGGCACCACTGGGGATGCAGTGCAGTGAGTGCAGAGAGTGCACTGGCACCACTGGACATGCAGTGCAGTGAGTCCAGAGAGTGCAGTGGCACCACTGGGGATGCAGTGCAGTGAGTCCAGAGAGTGCACTGGCAGCACTGGGGATGCAGTGCAGTGAGTCCAGAGAGTGCACTGGCAATACTGGGGATGCAGTGCAGTGAGTCCAGAGAGTGCACTGGCACCACTGGGACTGCAGTGCAGTGAGTCCAGAGAGTGCACTGGCACCACTGGGGATGCAGTGCAGTGAGTCCAGAGAGTGCTCTGGCACCACTGGGGATGCACTGAAGTGAGTCCAGAGAGTGCACTGGCACCACTGGGGATGCAGTGCAGTGAGTCCAGAGAGTGCACTGGCACCACTGGGGATGCAGTGCAGTGAGTCCAGAGTGTGCACTGGCACGACTGGGAATGCAGTGCAGTGAGTCCAGAGATTGCACTGGCACCACTGGGGATGCACTTCAGTGAGTCCAGAGAGTGCACTGGCACCACAGGTGATGCACTGCAGTGAGTCCAGAGAGTGAACTAGCACCACTGGGAATGCAGTACAGTGAGTCCAGTGAGTGCACTGGCACCACTGGGGATGCAGTGCAGTGAGTCCAGAGAGTGCACTGGCACCACTGGGGATGCAGTGCAGTGAGTCCAGAGAGTGCACTGGCAGCACTGGGGATGCAGTGCAGTGAGTCCAGAGATTGCACTGGCACCACTGGGGATGCACTGCAGTGAGTCCAGAGAGCGCACTGGCACCACTGGGGATGCACTGCAGTGAGTCCACAGAGTGCACTGGAACCACTGAGAATGCACTTCAGTGAGTCCAGAGAGTGCACTGGCACCACTGGGGATGCACTGCAGTGAGTCCAGAGAGTGCACTAGCACCACTGAGGAATGCAGTGCAGTGAGTCCAGTGAGTGCACTGGCACCACTGGGGATGCAGTGCAGTGAGTCAAGAGAGTGCACTGGCACCACTGGGGATGCACTGCAGTGAGCCCAGAGAGTGCACTGGCACCACTGGGGATGCGGTGCCGGGAGTCCGGAGAGTGCTTTGGCACCCCTGGGGATCCACTTCAGTTACTCCAGAGAGTGCACTGGCAACACTGGGGATGCAGTACAGTGAGTCCAGAGAGTGCACTGGCACCACTGGGGATGCACTGCAGTGAGTCCAGAGAGTGCACTGGCACCACTCAGGGTGCAGTGCGGTGAGTCCTGAGAATGCACTGGCACCAATGGCGATGCAGTGCAGTGAGTCCAGAGAGCGCACTGGCTCCACTGGGGATGCAGTGCAGTCAGTCCTGTGAGTGTACTGGCACCACTGGGGATGCAGTGCAGTGAGTCCAGAGAGTGCACTGGCACCACTGAGAATGCACTTCAGTGAGTCCAGAGAGTGCACTGGCACCACTGGGGATGCACTGCAGTGAGTCCAGAGAGTGCACTGGCACCAACGGGGATGCACTGCAGTGAGTCCAGAGAGTGCACTGGCACCAGTGGGGATGCACTTCAGTGAGTCCAGAGAGTGCACGGGCTCCACTGGGGATGCAGTGCAGTGAGTCCAGAGAGTGCACTGGCACCACTGGGGATGCAGTGCAGTGAGTCCAGAGAGTGCACTGACACCACTGGGGATGCAGTGCAGTGAGTCCACAGAGTGCACTGGCACCACTGGGGATGCAGTGCAGTGAGTCCAGAGAGTGCACTGGCACCACTGGGGATGCAGTGTAGTGAGTGCAGAGAGTGCACTGTGAACACTGGGGATGCAGTGCAGTGAGTCCAGAGAGTGCACTGGCACCACTGGGGATGCAGTGCAGTGAGTCCAGAGTGTGCACTGGCACCACTGGGGATGCACTGCAGTGAGTCCAGAGATTGCACTGGCACCACTGGGGATGCACCTCAGTGAGTCCAGAGAGTGCACTGGCACCACTGGGGATGCAGTGCAGTGAGTCCAGAGAGTGCACTGGCACCGCTGGGGATGCAGTGCAGTGAGTCCAGAGAGTGCACTGGCACCAGAGGGAATGCACTGCAGTGAGTCCAGTGAGTGCACTGGCACCACTGTGGATGCACTGCAGTGAGTCCAGAGAGTGCACTGGCACCACTGGGGATGCAGTGCAGTGAGTCCAGAGAGTGCACTGGCACCACTGGGGATGCAGTGCAGTGAGTCCAGAGAGTGCACTGGCACCACTGGGGATGCACTGCAGTGAGTCCAGAGAGTGCACTGTCACCACTGCGGATGCAGTACAGTGAGTCCACAGAGTGCACTGGTACCAGTGGGGATGCAGTACAGTGAGTCCAGAGAGTGCAGTGGCACCACTGGGCATGCAGTGCAGTGAGTCCAGAGAGTGCACTGGCACCACTGGGGATGCACTTCAGTGACTCCAGAGAGTGCACTGGCACCACTGGGGATGCAGTGCAGTGAGTCCAAAGACTTCACTGGCAAAACTGGAGATGCAGTGCAGTGAGTCCAGAGAGTGCACTGGCACCACTGGGGATGCAGTGCAGTGAGTCCAGAGAGTGCACTGGCAGCACAGAGGATGCAGTGCAGTGAGTCCAGAGAGTGCTCTGGCACCACTGGGGATGCAGTGCAGTGAGTCCAGAGAGTGCACTGGCACCACTGGGGATGCAGTGCAGTGAGTCCAGAGAGTGCACTGGCACCACTGGGGATGCACTTCAGTGAGTCCAGAGAGTGCACTGGCACCACTGGTGATGCACTGCAGTGAGTCCAGAGAGTGCACTGGCACCACTGGGGATGCACTGCAGTGAGTCCAGAGAGTGCACTGGCACCAACGGGGATGCACTGCAGTGAGTCCAGAGAGTGAACTGGCACCAGAGGTAATGCACTGCAGTGAGTCCAGTGAGTGCACTGGCACCACTGGGGATGCAGTGCAGTGAGTGCAGAGAGTGCACTGGCACCACTGGACATGCAGTGCAGTGAGTCCAGAGAGTGCAGTGGCACCACTGGGGATGCAGTGCAGTGAGTCCAGAGAGTGCACTGGCAGCACTGGGGATGCAGTGCAGTGAGTCCAGAGAGTGCACTGGCAATACTGGGGATGCAGTGCAGTGAGTCCAGAGAGTGCACTGGCACCACTGGGACTGCAGTGCAGTGAGTCCAGAGAGTGCACTGGCACCACTGGGGATGCAGTGCAGTGAGTCCAGAGAGTGCTCTGGCACCACTGGGGATGCACTGAAGTGAGTCCAGAGAGTGCACTGGCACCACTGGGGATGCAGTGCAGTGAGTCCAGAGAGTGCACTGGCACCACTGGGGATGCAGTGCAGTGAGTCCAGAGTGTGCACTGGCACGACTGGGAATGCAGTGCAGTGAGTCCAGAGATTGCACTGGCACCACTGGGGATGCACTTCAGTGAGTCCAGAGAGTGCACTGGCACCACAGGTGATGCACTGCAGTGAGTCCAGAGAGTGAACTAGCACCACTGGGAATGCAGTACAGTGAGTCCAGTGAGTGCACTGGCACCACTGGGGATGCAGTGCAGTGAGTCCAGAGAGTGCACTGGCACCACTGGGGATGCAGTGCAGTGAGTCCAGAGAGTGCACTGGCAGCACTGGGGATGCAGTGCAGTGAGTCCAGAGATTGCACTGGCACCACTGGGGATGCACTGCAGTGAGTCCAGAGAGCGCACTGGCACCACTGGGGATGCACTGCAGTGAGTCCACAGAGTGCACTGGAACCACTGAGAATGCACTTCAGTGAGTCCAGAGAGTGCACTGGCACCACTGGGGATGCACTGCAGTGAGTCCAGAGAGTGCACTAGCACCACTGAGGAATGCAGTGCAGTGAGTCCAGTGAGTGCACTGGCACCACTGGGGATGCAGTGCAGTGAGTCAAGAGAGTGCACTGGCACCACTGGGGATGCACTGCAGTGAGCCCAGAGAGTGCACTGGCACCACTGGGGATGCGGTGCCGGGAGTCCGGAGAGTGCTTTGGCACCCCTGGGGATCCACTTCAGTTACTCCAGAGAGTGCACTGGCAACACTGGGGATGCAGTACAGTGAGTCCAGAGAGTGCACTGGCACCACTGGGGATGCACTGCAGTGAGTCCAGAGAGTGCACTGGCACCACTCAGGGTGCAGTGCGGTGAGTCCTGAGAATGCACTGGCACCAATGGGGATGCAGTGCAGTGAGTCCAGAGAGCGCACTGGCTCCACTGGGGATGCAGTGCAGTCAGTCCTGTGAGTGTACTGGCACCACTGGGGATGCAGTGCAGTGAGTCCAGAGAGTGCACTGGCACCACTGAGAATGCACTTCAGTGAGTCCAGAGAGTGCACTGGCACCACTGGGGATGCACTGCAGTGAGTCCAGAGAGTGCACTGGCACCAACGGGGATGCACTGCAGTGAGTCCAGAGAGTGCACTGGCACCAGTGGGGATGCACTTCAGTGAGTCCAGAGAGTGCACGGGCTCCACTGGGGATGCAGTGCAGTGAGTCCAGAGAGTGCACTGGCACCACTGGGGATGCAGTGCAGTGAGTCCAGAGAGTGCACTGACACCACTGGGGATGCAGTGCAGTGAGTCCACAGAGTGCACTGGCACCACTGGGGATGCAGTGCAGTGAGTCCAGAGAGTGCACTGGCACCACTGGGGATGCAGTGTAGTGAGTGCAGAGAGTGCACTGTGAACACTGGGGATGCAGTGCAGTGAGTCCAGAGAGTGCACTGGCACCACTGGGGATGCAGTGCAGTGAGTCCAGAGTGTGCACTGGCACCACTGGGGATGCACTGCAGTGAGTCCAGAGATTGCACTGGCACCACTGGGGATGCACCTCAGTGAGTCCAGAGAGTGCACTGGCACCACTGGGGATGCAGTGCAGTGAGTCCAGAGAGTGCACTGGCACCGCTGGGGATGCAGTGCAGTGAGTCCAGAGAGTGCACTGGCACCAGAGGGAATGCACTGCAGTGAGTCCAGTGAGTGCACTGGCACCACTGTGGATGCACTGCAGTGAGTCCAGAGAGTGCACTGGCACCACTGGGGATGCAGTGCAGTGAGTCCAGAGAGTGCACTGGCACCACTGGGGATGCAGTGCAGTGAGTCCAGAGAGTGCACTGGCACCACTGGGGATGCACTGCAGTGAGTCCAGAGAGTGCACTGTCACCACTGCGGATGCAGTACAGTGAGTCCACAGAGTGCACTGGTACCAGTGGGGATGCAGTACAGTGAGTCCAGAGAGTGCAGTGGCACCACTGGGCATGCAGTGCAGTGAGTCCAGAGAGTGCACTGGCACCACTGGGGATGCACTTCAGTGACTCCAGAGAGTGCACTGGCACCACTGGGGATGCAGTGCAGTGAGTCCAAAGACTTCACTGGCAAAACTGGAGATGCAGTGCAGTGAGTCCAGAGAGTGCACTGGCACCACTGGGGATGCAGTGCAGTGAGTCCAGAGATTGCACTGGCACCAACGGGGCTGCAGTGCAGTGCGTCCAGAGAGTGCACTGGCACCACTGGGGATGCACTGCAGTGAGTCCAGAGAGTGCACTGGCACCACTGGTGATGCAGTACAGTGAGTCCAGAGAGTGCACTGGCACCACTGGGGATGCAGTGCATTGAGTCCAGAGAGTGCACTGGCACAACTGGGGATGCACTTCAGTGAGTCCAGAGAGTGCACTGACACCACTGGGGATGCAGCGCAGTGAGTCCAGAGAGTGCACTGGCACCACTGGGGATGCAGTGCATTGAGTCCAGAGAGTGCACTGGCACAACTGGGGATGCACTTCAGTGAGTCCAGAGAGTGCACTGACACCACTGGGGATGCAGTGCAGTGAGTCCAGAGAGTGCACTGGCACCACTGGGGATGCAGTGCAGTGAGTCCAGAGAGTGCTCTGGCACCACTGGGGATGCACTGCAGTGAGTCCAGAGAGTACACTGGCACCACTGGGGATGCAGTGCAGTGAGTCCAGAGAGTTCACTGGCACCACTGGGGATGCAGTCCAGTGAGTCCAGTGAGTGCACTGGCACCACTGGGGATGCAGTGCAGTGACTGCAGAGAGTACACTGGCACCACCGGGGATTCACTGCAGTGAGTCCAGAGAGTGCACTGGCACCACCTGTGATGCAGTGCAGTGAGTCCAGTGAGTGCACTGGCACCACTGGGGATGCAGTGCTGTGACTCCAGAGAGCGCACTGGCACCACTGGGGATGCAGTGCAGTCAGTCCAGTGAGTGCACTGGCACCACTGGGGGTGCAGTACAGTGAGTCCAGAGAGTGCACTGACACCACTGGGGATGCAATGCAGTGAGTCCAGACAGTGCACTGGCACCACTGGGGATGCAGTGCAGTGAGTCCAGAGACTGCACTGGCACCACTGGGGATGCAGTGCAGTGAGTCCAGAGAGTGCACTGGCACCACTGGGGATGCACTGCAGTGAGTCCAGAGAGTGCACTGGCACCACTGGGGTTGCACTGCAGTTAGTCCAGAGAGTGCAGTGGCACCACTGGGGATGCACTGCAGTGAGTCCAGAGAGTGCACTGGCACCACTGGGGATGCACTGCAGTTAGTCCAGAGAGTGCACTGGCACCACTGGGGATGCACTGCAGTGAGTCCAGAGAGTGCACTGGCACCACTGGGGATGCACTGCAGTTAGTCCAGAGAGTGCACTGGCACCACTGGGGGTGCAGTACAGTGAGTCCAGAGAGTGCACTGACACCACTGGGGATGCAATGCAGTGAGTCCAGACAGTGCACTGGCACCACTGGGGATGCAGTGCAGTGAGTCCAGAGACTGCACTGGCACCACTGGGGATGCAGTGCAGTGAGTCCAGAGAGTGCACTGGCAGCACTGGGGATGCACTGCAGTGAGTCCAGAGAGTGCACTGGCACCACTGGGGATGCACTGCAGTTAGTCCAGAGAGTGCACTGTCACCACTGGGGATGCAGTACAGTGAGTCCAGAGAGTGCACTGGCACCACTGGACATGCAGTGCAGTGAGTCCAGAGAGTGCACTGGCACCACTGGACACGCAGTGCAGTGAGTCCAGAGAGTGCACTGGCACCACTGGGGATGCACTGCAGTGAGTCCAGAGAGTGCACTAGCACCACTGGGGATGCAGTGCAGTGAATCCTGTGAGTACACTGGCACCACTGGGGATGCAGAGCAGTGAGTCCAGAGAGTGCACTGGCACCACTGGGTATGCAGTGCAGTGAGTCCAGAGAGTGCACTGTCACCACTGGGGATGCACTGCAGTGAGTCCAGAGTGCACTAGCACCACTGGGGATGCACTGCAGTGAGTCCAGAGAGTGCACTGGCACCACCGGGAATGCACTGCAGTGAGTCCAGAGAGTGCACTGGCACCACTGGGGATGCACTTCAGTGAGTCCAGAGAGTGCACTGGCACCACTGGGGATGCAGTGACGCGAGTCCAGAGAGTGCACTGGCACCACTGGGGATGCACTGCAGTGAGTCCAGAGAGTGCACTGGCACCACTGGGGATGCACTGCAGTGAGTCCAGAGAGTGCACTGGCACCACTGGGGATGCACTGCAGTGACTCGAAAGAGTGCTCTGGCACCACTGGGGAAGTAGTGCAGTGAGTCCAGAGAGTGCACTGGCACCACTGGGGATGCGCTGCAGTGAGTCCAGAGTGTGCACTGGCACAACTGGGGATGCAGCGCAGTGACTCTAGAGAGTGCACTGGCACCACTGGGGATGCACTGCAGTGAGTCCAGAGAGTGCACTGGCACCACTGGGGATGCACTGCAGTGACTCGAAAGAGTGCACTGGCACCACTGGGGAAGCAGTGCAGTGAGTCCAGAGAGTGCACTGGCACCACTGGGGATGCGGTGCAGTGAGTCCAGAGAGTGCACTGGCACAACTGGGGATGCAGCGCAGTGACTCTAGAGAGGGCACTGGCACCACTGCGGATGCGGTGCAGTGAGTCCAGAGAGTGCACTGGCACCACTCTGGATGCAGTGCAGTGAGTCCAGAGAGTGCACTGGCAGCACTGGGGATGCAGTGCAGTGAGTCCAGAGAGTGCACTGGCACCACAGGTGATGCACTCCAGTGAGTCCAGAGAGTGCACATGCACCCCGGGGGATGCAGTGCAGTGAAGCCAGAGAGTGCACTGGCAGCATTGCGGTGCAGTGCAGTGAGTCCAGAGAGTGCACTGGCACCACTGGGGATGCAGTGCAGTGAGTCCAGAGAGTGCACTGGCACCACTGGGGATGCACTGCAGTGAGTCCTGAGAGTACACTGGCTCCACCGGGGATGCCCTGCAGTGAGTCCATAGAGTGCACTGGCGATGCAGTGCAGTGAGTCCAGAGAGTGCACTGGCACCACTGGGGATGCAGCGCAGTGAGTCCAGAGAGTGCACTGGCACCACTGGGGATGCACTGCAGTGAATCCAGAGAGTGCACTGTCACTACTGGGGATGCAGTGCAGTGAGTCCAGAGAGTGCACTGGCGCCACTGATAATGCACTTCAGTGAGTCCAGAGAGTGCACTGGCACCACTGGGGATGCTCTGCAGTGAGTCCAGAGATTGCACTGGCACCACTGGGGATGCAGTTCAGTGAGTCCAGAGAGTGCACTGGCACCACTGGGGATGCACTGCAGTGAGTCCAGAGAGTGCACTGGCACCACTGAGAATGCACTTCAGTGAGTCCAGAGAGTGCACTGGCACCACTGGGGATGCACTGCAGTGAGTCCAGAGATTGCACTGGCACCACTGGGGATGCAGTGCTGTGACTCCAGAGAGTGCACTGGCACCACTGGGGATGCACTGCAGTGAGTCCAGAGAGTGCACTGGCACCACTGGGGATGCACTGCAGTGAGTCCAGAGAGTGCACTGGCACCACTGGGGATGCACTGCAGTGACTCGAAAGAGTGCACTGGCACCACTGGGGAAGCAGTGCAGTGAGTCCAGAGAGTGCACTGGCACCACTGGGGATGCACTGCAGTGAGTCCAGAGAGAGCACTGTCACTACTGGGGATGCAGTGCAGTGAGTCCAGAGAGTGCACTGGCACCACTGAGAATGCACTTCAGTGAGTCCAGAGAGTGCACTGGCACCACTGGGGATGCACTGCAGTGAGTCCAGAGATTGCACTGGCACCACTGGGGATGCAGTACAGTGAGTCCACACAGTGCACTAGCACCACTGGGGATGCAGTGCAGTGAGTCCAGAGAGTGCACTGGCACCACTGGGGATGCAGTGCAGTGAGTCCAGAGAGTGCACTGGCACCAATGGTGATGCACTGCTGTGAGTCCATAGAGTGCTCTTGCACCACAGGGGATGCAGTGCAGTGACTCAAGAGAGTGCACTGGCACCACTGGGGATGCACTGCAGTGAGTCCAGAGAGTGCACTGGCACCACTGGGGATGCAGTGCAGTGAGTCCAGAGAGTGCAATGGCACCACTGCGGATGCACTGCAGTGAGTCCAGAGAGTGCACTGGCTCCACTGGGGATGCACTGCAGTGAGTCTAGAGAGTGCACTGGCACCACAGGTGATGCACTGCAGTGAGTCCAGAGAGTGCACTGGCACCACTGGGGATGCAGTGCAGTGAGTCCAGAGAGTGCACTGGCACCACTGGGGATGCACTGCAGTGAGTCCAGAGAGTGCACTGGCACCAGAGGGAATGCACTGCAGTGAGTCCAGTGAGTGCACTGGCACCACTGGGGATGCAGTGCAGTGAGTGCAGAGAGTGCACTGGCACAACTGGGGATGCAGTGCAGTGAGTCCAGAGAGTGCAGTGACACCACTGGGGATGCAGTGCAGTGAGTCCAGAGAGTGCACAGGCAGCACTGGGGATGCAGTGCAGTGAGTCCAGAGAGTGCACTGGCACCACTGGGGATGCAGTGCAGTGAGTCCAGAGAGTGCACTGGCACTACTGGGGATGCAGTGCAGTGAGTCCAGTGAGTGTACTGGCACCACTGGGGATGCACTGCAGTGAGTCCAGAGAGTGCACTGGCACCACTGAGAATGCACTTCAGTGAGTCCAGAGAGTGTACTGGCACCACTGGGGATGCAGTGCAGTGAGTCCAGAGAGTGCACTGGCACCACTGGAGATGCACTTCAGTGACTCCAAAGAGTGCACTGGCACCACTGGGGATGCACTGCAGTGAGTCCAGAGAGTGAACTAGCACCACTGGGAATGCAGTACAGTGAGTCCAGTGAGTGCACTGGCACCACTGAGGATGTAGTGCAGTGACTCGAGAGAGTGCACTGGCACCACTGGGGATGCAGTGCAGTGAGTCCAGAGAGTGCACTGGTACTACTTGGGATGCAGTGCAGTGAGTCCAGTGAGTGCACTGGCACCACTGGGAATGCAGTGCAGTGAGTCCAGAGAGTGCATTGGCACCACTGGGGATGCAGTGCAGTGAGTCCAGAGAGTGCACTGGCACCACTGGGGATGCACTGCAGTCACTCCAGAGAGTGCACTGGCACCACTGGGGATGCAGTACAGTGAGTCCAGTGAGCGCACTGGCACCACTGGGAATGCAGTGCAGTGACTCGAGAGAGTGCACTGGCACCACTGGGGATGCAGTGCAGTGAGTCCAGAGAGTGCACTGGCACCACTTGGGATGCAGTGCAGTGAGTCCAGAGAGTGCACTGGCACCACTGGGGATGCAGTGCAGTGAGTCCAGAGAGTGCACTGTCACCACTGGGAATGCAGTACAGTGAGTCCAGAGAGTGCACTGGCACCACTGGACATGCAGTGCAGTGAGTCCAGAGAGTGCACTGGCACCACTGGACATGCAGTGCAGTGAGTCCAGAGAGTGCACTGGCACCATTGGGGATGCACTTGAGTGACTCCAGAGAGTGCACTGGCAACACTGGGGATGCAGTGCAGTGAGTCCAAAGACTTCACTGACACCACTGGGGATGCAGTGCAGTGAGTCCAGAGAGTGCACTGGCACCACTGGGGATGCAGTGCAGTGAGTCCAGAGAGTGTACTGGCACCACTGGGGATGCACTTCAGTGAGCTCAGAGAGTGCACTGGCACCACTGAGAATGCACTTCAGTGAGTCCAGAGAGTGCACTGGCACCACTGGGGATGCACTGCAGTGAGTCCAGAGAGTGCACTAGCACCACTGGGGATGCAGTGCAGTGAATCCTGTGAGTACACTGGCACCACTGGTGATGCAGAGCAGTGAGTCCAGAGAGTGCACTGGCACCACTGGGTATGCAGTGCAGTGAGTCCAGAGAGTGCACTGTCACCACTGGGGATGCACTGCAGTGAGTCCAGAGTGCACTAGCACCACTGCGGATGCACTGCAGTGAGTCCAGAGAGTGCACTGGCTCCACTGGGGATGCACTGCAGTGAGTCTAGAGAGTGCACTGGCACCACAGGTGATGCACTGCAGTGAGTCCAGAGAGTGCACTGGCACCACTGGGGATGCAGTGCAGTGAGTCCAGAGAGTGCACTGGCACCACTGGGGATGCACTGCAGTGAGTCCAGAGAGTGCACTGGCACCAGAGGGAATGCACTGCAGTGAGTCCAGTGAGTGCACTGGCACCACTGGGGATGCAGTGCAGTGAGTGCAGAGAGTGCACTGGCACAACTGGGGATGCAGTGCAGTGAGTCCAGAGAGTGCAGTGACACCACTGGGGATGCAGTGCAGTGAGTCCAGAGAGTGCACAGGCAGCACTGGGGATGCAGTGCAGTGAGTCCAGAGAGTGCACTGGCACCACTGGGGATGCAGTGCAGTGAGTCCAGAGAGTGCACTGGCACCACTGGGGATGCAGTGCAGTGAGTCCAGTGAGTGTACTGGCACCACTGGGGATGCACTGCAGTGAGTCCAGAGAGTGCACTGGCACCACTGAGAATGCACTTCAGTGAGTCCAGAGAGTGCACTGGCACCACTGGGGATGCAGTGCAGTGAGTCCAGAGAGTGCACTGGCACCACTGGAGATGCACTTCAGTGACTCCAAAGAGTGCACTGGTACCACTGGGGATGCACTGCAGTGAGTCCAGAGAGTGAACTAGCACCACTGGGAATGCAGTACAGTGAGTCCAGTGAGTGCACTGTCACCACTGAGGATGTAGTGCAGTGACTCGAGAGAGTGCACTGGCACCACTGGGGATGCAGTGCAGTGAGTCCAGAGAGTGCACTGGTACTACTTGGGATGCAGTGCAGTGAGTCCAGTGAGTGCACTGGCACCACTGGGAATGCAGTGCAGTGAGTCCAGAGAGTGCACTGGCACCACTGGGGATGCAGTGCAGTGAGTCCAGAGAGTGCACTGGCACCACTGGGGATGCACTGCAGTCACTCCAGAGAGTGCACTGGCACCACTGGGGATGCAGTACAGTGAGTCCAGTGAGCGCACTGGCACCACTGGGAATGCAGTGCAGTGACTCGAGAGAGTGCACTGGCACCACTGGGGATGCAGTGCAGTGAGTCCAGAGAGTGCACTGGCACCACTTGGGATGCAGTGCAGTGAGTCCAGAGAGTGCACTGGCACCACTGGGGATGCAGTGCAGTGAGTCCAGAGAGTGCACTGTCACCACTGGGAATGCAGTACAGTGAGTCCAGAGAGTGCACTGGCACCACTGGTCATGCAGTGCAGTGAGTCCAGAGAGTGCACTGGCACCACTGGGGATGCACTTGAGTGACTCCAGAGAGTGCACTGGCAACACTGGGGATGCAGTGCAGTGAGTCCAAAGACTTCACTGACACCACTGGGGATGCAGTGCAGTGAGTCCAGAGAGTGCACTGGCACCACTGGGGATGCAGTGCAGTGAGTCCAGTGAGTGTACTGGCACCACTGGGGATGCACTTCAGTGAGCTCAGAGAGTGCACTGGCACCACTGAGAATGCACTTCAGTGAGTCCAGAGAGTGCACTGGCACCACTGGGGATGCACTGCAGTGAGTCCAGAGAGTGCACTAGCACCACTGGGGATGCAGTGCAGTGAATCCTGTGAGTACACTGGCACCACTGGTGATGCAGAGCAGTGAGTCCAGAGAGTGCACTGGCACCACTGGGTATGCAGTGCAGTGAGTCCAGAGAGTGCACTGTCACCACTGGGGATGCACTGCAGTGAGTCCAGAGTGCACTAGCACCACTGGGGATGCACTGCAGTGAGTCCAGAGAGTGCACTGGCACCACTGGGGATGCACTGCAGTGACTCGAAAGAGTGCTCTGGCACCACTGGGGAAGCAGTGCAGTGAGTCCAGAGAGTGCACTGGCACCACTGGGGATGCGCTGCAGTGAGTCCAGAGTGTGCACTGGCACAACTGGGGATGCAGCGCAGTGACTCTAGAGAGTGCACTGGCACCACTGGGGATGCACTGCAGTGAGTCCAGAGAGTGCACTGGCACCACTGGGGATGCACTGCAGTGACTCGAAAGAGTGCACTGGCACCACTGGGGAAGCAGTGCAGTGAGTCCAGAGAGTGCACTGGCACCACTGGGGATGCGCTGCAGTGAGTCCAGAGAGTGCACTGGCACAACTGGGGATGCAGTGCAGTGAGTCCAGAGAGTGCACTGGCAGCACTGGGGATGCAGTGCAGTGAGTCCAGAGAGTGCACTGGCACCACAGGTGATGCACTCCAGTGAGTCCAGAGAGTGCACTTGCACC
Organism: Anser anser; assembly: GCF_964211835.1. Lineage (NCBI taxonomy): Eukaryota > Metazoa > Chordata > Aves > Anseriformes > Anatidae > Anser > Anser anser. The sequence continues at coordinate 41,736,988 of NC_139726.1, forward strand.
CCGGGGGATGCAGTGCAGTGACGCCAGAGAGTGCACTGGCAGCATTGCGGTGCAGTGCAGTGAGTCCAGAGAGTGCACTGGCACCACTGGGGATGCAGTGCAGTGAGTCCAGAGAGTGCACTGGCACCACTGGGGATGCACTGCAGTGAGTCCTGAGAGTACACTGGCTCCACCGGGGATGCCCTGCAGTGAGTCCATAGAGTGCACTGGCGATGCAGTGCAGTGAGTCCAGAGAGTGCACTGGCACCACTGGGGATGCAGCGCAGTGAGTCCAGAGAGTGCACTGGCCCCACTGGGTATGCACTGCAGTGAATCCAGAGAGTGCACTGTCACTACTGGGGATGCAGTGCAGTGAGTCCAGAGAGTGCACTGGCGCCACTGATAATGCACTTCAGTGAGTCCAGAGAGTGCACTGGCACCACTGGGGATGCTCTGCAGTGAGTCCAGAGATTGCACTGGCACCACTGGGGATGCAGTTCAGTGAGTCCAGAGAGTGCACTGGCACCACTGGGGATGCACTGCAGTGAGTCCAGAGAGTGCACTGGCACCACTGAGAATGCACTTCAGTGAGTCCAGAGAGTGCACTGGCACCACTGGGGATGCAGTGCAGTGAGTCCAGAGATTGCACTGGCACCACTGGGGATGCAGTGCTGTGACTCCAGAGAGTGCACTGGCACCACTGGGGATGCACTGCAGTGAGTCCAGAGAGTGCACTGGCACCACTGGGGATGCACTGCAGTGAGTCCAGAGAGTGCACTGGCACCACTGGGGATGCACTGCAGTGACTCGAAAGAGTGCACTGGCACCACTGGGGAAGCAGTGCAGTGAGTCCAGAGAGTGCACTGGCACCACTGGGGATGCACTGCAGTGAGTCCAGAGAGAGCACTGTCACTACTGGGGATGCAGTGCAGTGAGTCCAGAGAGTGCACTGGCACCACTGAGAATGCACTTCAGTGAGTCCAGAGAGTGCACTGGCACCACTGGGGATGCACTGCAGTGAGTCCAGAGATTGCACTGGCACCACTGGGGATGCAGTACAGTGAGTCCACACAGTGCACTAGCACCACTGGGGATGCAGTGCAGTGAGTCCAGAGAGTGCACTGGCACCACTGGGGATGCAGTGCAGTGAGTCCAGAGAGTGCACTGGCACCAATGGTGATGCACTGCTGTGAGTCCAGAGAGTGCTCTTGCACCACAGGGGATGCAGTGCAGTGACTCAAGAGAGTGCACTGGCACCACTGGGGATGCACTGCAGTGAGTCCAGAGAGTGCACTGGCACCACTGGGGATGCAGTGCAGTGAGTCCAGAGAGTGCAATGGCACCACTGCGGATGCACTGCAGTGAGTCCAGAGAGTGCACTGGCTCCACTGGGGATGCACTGCAGTGAGTCTAGAGAGTGCAGTGGCACCACAGGTGATGCACTGCAGTGAGTCCAGAGAGTGCACTGGCACCACTGGGGATGCAGTGCAGTGAGTCCAGAGAGTGCACTGGCACCACTGGGGATGCACTGCAGTGAGTCCAGAGAGTGCACTGGCACCAGAGGGAATGCACTGCAGTGAGTCCAGTGAGTGCACTGGCACCACTGGGGATGCAGTGCAGTGAGTGCAGAGAGTGCACTGGCACAACTGGGGATGCAGTGCAGTGAGTCCAGTGAGTGTACTGGCACCACTGGGGATGCACTGCAGTGAGTCCAGAGAGTGCACTGGCACCACTGAGAATGCACTTCAGTGAGTCCAGAGAGTGCACTGGCACCACTGGGGATGCAGTGCAGTGAGTCCAGAGAGTGCACTGGCACCACTGGAGATGCACTTCAGTGACTCCAAAGAGTGCACTGGCACCACTGAGAATGCACTGCAGTGAGTCCAGAGAGTGCAGTGACACCACTGGGGATGCAGTGCAGTGAGTCCAGAGAGTGCACAGGCAGCACTGGGGATGCAGTGCAGTGAGTCCAGAGAGTGCACTGGCACCACTGGGGATGCAGTGCAGTGAGTCCAGAGGGTGCACTGGCACCACTGGGGATGCAGTGCAGTGAGTCCAGTGAGTGTACTGGCACCACTGGGGATGCACTGCAGTGAGTCCAGAGAGTGCACTGGCACCACTGAGAATGCACTTCAGTGAGTCCAGAGAGTGCACTGGCACCACTGGGGATGCAGTGCAGTGAGTCCAGAGAGTGCACTGGCACCACTGGAGATGCACTTCAGTGACTCCAAAGAGTGCACTGGCACCACTGGGGATGCACTGCAGTGAGTCCAGAGAGTGAACTAGCACCACTGGGGATGCACTGCAGTGAGTCCAGAGAGTGCACTGGTACTACTTGGGATGCAGTGCAGTGAGTCCAGTGAGTGCACTGGCACCACTGGGAATGCAGTGCAGTGAGTCCAGAGAGTGCATTGGCACCACTGGGGATGCAGTGCAGTGAGTCCAGAGAGTGCACTGGCACCACTGGGGATGCACTGCAGTCACTCCAGAGAGTGCACTGGCACCATTGATGATGCAGTACAGTGAGTCCAGTGAGCGCACTGGCACCACTGGGGATGCAGTGCAGTGACTCGAGAGAGTGCACTGGCACCACTGGGGATGCAGTGCAGTGAGTCCAGAGAGTGCACTGGCACCACTTGGGATGCAGTGCAGTGAGTCCAGAGAGTGCACTGGCACCACTGGGGATGCAGTGCAGTGAGTCCAGAGAGTGCACTGTCACCACTGGACATGCAGTGCAGTGAGTCCAGAGAGTGCACTGGCACCACTGGACATGCAGTGCAGTGAGTCCAGAGAGTGCACTGGCACCACTGGGGATGCACTTGAGTGACTCCACAGAGTGCACTGGCAACACTGGGGATGCAGTGCAGTGAGTCCAAAGACTTCACTGGCACCACTGGGGATGCAGTGCAGTGAGTCCAGAGAGTGCACTGGCACCACTGGGGATGCAGTGCAGTGAGTCCAGTGAGTGTACTGGCACCACTGGGGATGCACTTCAGTGAGCCCAGAGAGTGCACTGGCACCACTGAGAATGCACTTCAGTGAGTCCAGAGAGTGCACTGGCACCACTGGGGATGCACTGCAGTGAGTCCAGAGAGTGCACTAGCACCACTGGGGATGCAGTGCAGTGAATCCTGTGAGTACACTGGCACCACTGGGGATGCAGAGCAGTGAGTCCAGAGAGTGCACTGGCACCACTGGGTATGCAGTGCAGTGAGTCCAGAGAGTGCACTGTCACCACTGGGGATGCACTGCAGTGAGTCCAGAGTGCACTAGCACCACTGGGGATGCACTGCAGTGAGTCCAGAGAGTGCACTGGCACCACCGGGAATGCACTGCAGTGAGTCCAGAGAGTGCACTGGCACCACTGGGGATGCACTTCAGTGAGTCCAGAGAGTGCACTGGCACCACTGGGGATGCAGTGACGCGAGTCCAGAGAGTGCACTGGCACCACTGGGGATGCACTGCAGTGAGTCCAGAGAGTGCACTGGCACCACTGGGGATGCACTGCAGTGAGTCCAGAGAGTGCACTGGCACCACTGGGGATGCACTGCAGTGACTCGAAAGAGTGCTCTGGCACCACTGGGGAAGCAGTGCAGTGAGTCCAGAGAGTGCACTGGCACCACTGGGGATGCGCTGCAGTGAGTCCAGAGTGTGCACTGGCACAACTGGGGATGCAGCGCAGTGACTCTAGAGAGTGCACTGGCACCACTGGGGATGCACTGCAGTGAGTCCAGAGAGTGCACTGGCACCACTGGGGATGCACTGCAGTGACTCGAAAGAGTGCACTGGCACCACTGGGGAAGCAGTGCAGTGAGTCCAGAGAGTGCACTGGCACCACTGGGGATGCGCTGCAGTGAGTCCAGAGAGTGCACTGGCACAACTGGGGATGCAGCGCAGTGACTCTAGAGAGGGCACTGGCACCACTGCGGATGCGGTGCAGTGAGTCCAGAGAGTGCACTGGCACCACTCTGGATGCAGTGCAGTGAGTCCAGAGAGTGCACTGGCAGCACTGGGGATGCAGTGCAGTGAGTCCAGAGAGTGCACTGGCACCACAGGTGATGCACTCCAGTGAGTCCAGAGAGTGCACTTGCACCCCGGGGGATGCAGTGCAGTGAGTCCAGAGAGTGCACTGGCAGCATTGGGGTGCAGTGCAGTGAGTGCAGAGAGTGCACTGGCACAACTGGGGATGCAGTGCAGTGAGTCCAGAGAGTGCACTGGCACCACTGGGGATGCACTGCAGTGAGTCCTGAGAGTACACTGGCTCCACCGGGGATGCCCTGCAGTGAGTCCATAGAGTGCACTGGCGATGCAGTGCAGTGAGTCCAGAGAGTGCACTGGAACCACTGGGGATGCACTTCAGTGAGTCCAGAGAGTGCACTGGCCCCACTGGGTATGCACTGCAGTGAATCCAGAGAGTGCACTGTCACTACTGGGGATGCAGTGCAGTGAGTCCAGAGAGTGCACTGGCACCACTGATAATGCACTTCAGTGAGTCCAGAGAGTGCACTGGCACCACTGGGGATGCTCTGCAGTGAGTCCAGAGATTGCACTGGCACCACTGGGGATGCAGTTCAGTGAGTCCAGAGAGTGCACTGGCACCACTGGGGATGCAGTGCAGTGAGTCCAGAGAGTGCACTGGCACCACTGAGAATGCACTTCAGTGAGTCCAGAGAGTGCACTGGCACCACTGGGGATGCAGTGCAGTGAGTCCAGAGATTGCACTGGCACCACTGGGGATGCAGTGCTTTGACTCCAGAGAGCGCACTGGCACCACTGGGGATGCACTGCAGTGAGTCCAGAGAGTGCACTGGCACCAGTGGGGATGCACTGCAGTGAGTCCAGAGAGTGCACTGGCACCACTGGGGATGCACTGCAGTGACTCGAAAGAGTGCACTGGCACCACTGGGGAAGCAGTGCAGTGAGTCCAGAGAGTGCACTGGCACCACTGGGGATGCACTGCAGTGAGTCCAGAGAGAGCACTGTCACTACTGGGGATGCAGTGCAGTGAGTCCAGAGAGTGCACTGGCACCACTGAGAATGCACTTCAGTGAGTCCAGAGAGTGCACTGGCACCACTGGGGATGCACTGCAGTGAGTCCAGAGATTGCACTGGCACCTCTGGGGATGCAGTACAGTGAGTCCACACAGTGCACTAGCACCACTGGGGATGCAGTGCAGTGAGTCCAGAGAGTGCACTGGCACCACTGGGGATGCAGTGCAGTGAGTCCAGAGAGTGCACTGGCACCAATGGTGATGCACTACTGTGAGTCCAGAGAGTGCTCTTGCACCACAGGGGATGCAGTGCAGTAACTCAAGAGAGTGCACTGGCACCACTGGGGATGCACTGCAGTGAGTCCAGAGAGTGCACTGGCACCACTGGGGATGCAGTGCAGTGAGCCCAGAGAGTGCAATGGCACCACTGCGGATGCACTGCAGTGAGTCCAGAGAGTGCACTGGCTCCACTGGGGATGCACTGCAGTGAGTCCAGAGAGTGCACTGGCACCACAGGTGATGCACTGCAGTGAGTCCAGAGAGTGCACTGGCACCACTGGGGATGCAGTGCAGTGAGTCCAGAGAGTGCACTGGCACCACTGGGGATGCACTGCAGTGAGTCCAGAGAGTGCACTGGCACCAGAGGGAATGCACTGCAGTGAGTCCAGTGAGTGCACTGGCACCACTGGGGATGCACTGCAGTGAGTGCAGAGAGTGCACTGGCACAACTGGGGATGCAGTGCAGTGAGTCCAGAGAGTGCAGTGACACCACTGGGGATGCAGTGCAGTGAGTCCAGAGAGTGCACAGGCAGCACTGGGGATGCAGTGCAGTGAGTCCAGAGAGTGCACTGGCACCACTGGGGATGCAGTGCAGTGAGTCCAGAGAGTGCACTGGCACCACTGGGGATGCAGTGCAGTGAGTCCAGTGAGTGTACTGGCACCACTGGGGATGCAGTGCAGTGAGTCCAGAGAGTGCACTGGCACCACTGAGAATGCACTTCAGTGAGTCCAGAGAGTGCACTGGCACCACTGGGGATGCACTTCAGTGAGTCCAGAGAGTGCACTGGCCCCACTGGAGATGCACTTCAGTGACTCCAAAGAGTGCACTGGCACCACTGGGGATGCACTGCAGTGAGTCCAGAGACTGAACTAGCACCACTGGGAATGCAGTACAGTGAGTCCAGTGAGTGCACTGGCACCACTGAGGATGTAGTGCAGTGACTCGAGAGAGTGCACTGGCACCACTGGGGATGCAGTGCAGTGAGTCCAGAGAGTGCACTGGTACCACTTGGGATGCACTGCAGTGAGTCCAGTGAGTGCACTGGCACCAGTGGGGATGCAGTGCAGTGAGTCCAGAGAGTGCATTGGCACCACTGGGGATGCAGTGCAGTGAGTCCAGAGAGTGCACTGGCACCACTGGGGATGCACTGCAGTCACTCCAGAGAGTGCACTGGCACCATTGATGATGCAGTACAGTGAGTCCAGTGAGTGCACTGGCACCACTGGGGATGCAGTGCAGTGAGTCCAGAGAGTGCACTGGCACCACTTGGGATGCAGTGCAGTGAGTCCAGAGAGTGCACTGGCACCACTGGGGATGCAGTGCAGTGAGTCCAGAGAGTGCACTGGCACCACTGGGGATGCACTGCTGTGAGTCCAGAGAGTGCACTGGCAGCAGTGGGGATGCACTGCAGTGAGTCCAGAGAGTACACTGGCACCACTGGGGATGCACTGCAGTGAGTCCAGAGAGTGCAGTGGCACCACTGGGGATGCAGTGCAGTGAGTCCAGAGAGTGCACTGGCACCACTGGGGATGCACTGCAGTGAGTCCAGAGAGTGCACTGGCACCACTGGGGATGCAGTGCAGTGAGTCCAGAGAGTGCACTGGCACCATTGGTTATGCACTGCAGTGAGTCCAGAGATTGCACTGGCACCACTGGGGATGCACTGCAGTGAGTCCAGAGAGCGCACTGGCACCACTGGGGATGCACTGCAGTGAGTCCACAGAGTGCACTGGAACCACTGAGAATGCACTTCAGTGAGTCCAGAGAGTGCACTGGCACCACTGGGGATGCACTGCAGTGAGTCCAGAGAGTGCACTAGCACCACTGGGGAATGCAGTGCAGTGAGTCCAGTGAGTGCACTGGCACCACTGGGGATGCAGTGCAGTGAGTCAAGAGAGTGCACTGGCACCACTGGGGATGCACTGCAGTGAGCCCAGAGAGTGCACTGGCACCACTGGGGATGCGGTGCCGGGAGTCCAGAGAGTGCTTTGGCACCACTGGGGATCCACTGCAGTTACTCCAGAGAGTGCACTGGCAACACTGGGGATGCAGTACAGTGAGTCCAGAGAGTGCACTGGCACCACTGGGGATGCACTGCAGTGAGTCCAGAGAGTGCACTGGCACCACTCAGGGTGCAGTGCGGTGAGTCCAGAGAATGCACTGGCACCAATGGGGATGCAGTGCAGTGAGTTCAGAGAGCGCACTGGCTCCACTGGGGATGCAGTGCAGTCAGTCCTGTGAGTGTACTGGCACCACTGGGGATGCAGTGCAGTGAGTCCAGAGAGTGCACTGGCACCACTGAGAATGCACTTCAGTGAGTCCAGAGAGTGCACTGGCACCACTGGGGATGCACTGCAGTGAGTCCAGAGAGTGCACTGGCACCAACGGGGATGCACTGCAGTGAGTCCAGAGAGTGCACTGGCACCACTGGGGATGCACTTCAGTGAGTCCAGAGAGTGCACGGGCTCCACTGGGGATGCAGTGCAGTGAGTCCAGAGAGTGCACTGGCACCACTGGGGATGCAGTGCAGTGAGTCCAGAGAGTGCACTGACACCACTGGGGATGCAGTGCAGTGAGTCCACAGAGTGCACTGGCACCACTGGGGATGCAGTGCAGTGAGTCCAGAGAGTGCACTGGCACCACTGGGGATGCAGTGTAGTGAGTGCAGAGAGTGCACTGTGAACACTGGGGATGCAGTGCAGTGAGTCCAGAGAGTGCACTGGCACCACTGGGGATGCAGTGCAGTGAGTCCAGAGTGTGCACTGGCACCACTGGGGATGCACTGCAGTGAGTCCAGAGATTGCACTGGCACCACTGGGGATGCACCTCAGTGAGTCCAGAGAGTGCACTGGCACCACTGGTGATGCACTGCAGTGAGTCCAGAGAATGCACTGGCACCACTGGGGATGCAGTGCAGTGAGTCCAGAGAGTGCACTGGCACCACTGGGGATGCAGTGCAGTGAGTCCAGAGAGTGCACTGGCACCAGAGGGAATGCACTGCAGTGAGTCCAGTGAGTGCACTGGCACCACTGTGGATGCACTGCAGTGAGTCCAGAGAGTGCACTGGCACCACTGGGGATGCAGTGCAGTGAGTCCAGAGAGTGCACTGGCACCACTGGGGATGCAGTGCAGTGAGTCCAGAGAGTGCACTGGCACCACTGGGGATGCACTGCAGTGAGTCCAGAGAGTGCACTGTCACCACTGGGGATGCAGTACAGTGAGTCCACAGAGTGCACTGGTACCAGTGGGGATGCAGTACAGTGAGTCCAGAGAGTGCAGTGGCACCACTGGGCATGCAGTGCAGTGAGTCCAGAGAGTGCACTGGCACCACTGGGGATGCACTTCAGTGACTCCAGAGAGTGCACTGGCACCACTGGGGATGCAGTGCAGTGAGTCCAAAGATTGCACTGGCACCAACGGGGCTGCAGTGCAGTGAGTCCAGAGAGTGCACTGGCACCACTGGGGATGCACTGCAGTGAGTCCAGAGAGTGCACTGGCACCACTGGTGATGCAGTACAGTGAGTCCAGAGAGTGCACTGGCACCACTGGGGATGCAGTGCATTGAGTCCAGAGAGTGCACTGGCACAACTGGGGATGCACTTCAGTGAGTCCAGAGAGTGCACTGACACCACTGGGGATGCAGTGCAGTGAGTCCAGAGAGTGCACTGGCACCACTGGGGATGCAGTGCATTGAGTCCAGAGAGTGCACTGGCACAACTGGGGATGCACTTCAGTGAGTCCAGAGAGTGCACTGACACCACTGGGGATGCAGTGCAGTGAGTCCAGAGAGTGCACTGGCACCACTGGGGATGCAGTGCAGTCAGTCCAGAGAGTGCTCTGGCACCACTGGGGATGCACTGCAGTGAGTCCAGAGAGTACACTGGCACCACTGGGGATGCAGTGCAGTGAGTCCAGAGAGTTCACTGGCGCCACTGGGGATGCAGTCCAGTGAGTCCAGTGAGTGCACTGGCACCACTGGGGATGCAGTGCAGTGACTGCAGAGAGTACACTGGCACCACCGGGGATTCACTGCAGTGAGTCCAGAGAGTGCACTGGCACCACCTGTGATGCAGTGCAGTGAGTCCAGAGAGTGCACTGGCACCACTGGGGATGCAGTGCTGTGACTCCAGAGAGCGCACTGGCACCACTGGGGATGCAGTGCAGTCAGTCCAGTGAGTGCACTGGCACCACTGGGGGTGCAGTACAGTGAGTCCAGAGAGTGCACTGACACCACTGGGGATGCACTACAGTGAGTCCAGACAGTGCACTGGCACCACTGGGGATGCAGTGCAGTGAGTCCAGAGACTGCACTGGCACCACTGGGGATGCAGTGCAGTGAGTCCAGAGAGTGCACTGGCACCACTGGGGATGCACTGCAGTGAGTCCAGAGAGTGCACTGGCACCACTGGGGATGCACTGCAGTTAGTCCAGAGAGTGCACTGGCACCACTGGGGATGCAGTACAGTGAGTCCAGAGAGTGCACTGGCACCACTGGACATGCAGTGCAGTGAGTCCACAGAGTGCACTGGCACCACTGGACATGCAGTGCAGTGAGTCCAGAGAGTGCACTAGCACCACTGGGGATGCACTTGAGTGACTCCACAGAGTGCACTGGCAACACTGGGGATGCAGTGCAGTGAGTCCAAAGACTTCACTGGCACCACTGGGGATGCAGTGCAGTGACTCCAGAGAGTGCACTGGCACCACTGGGGATGCACTGCAGTGAGTCCAGTGAGTGTACTGGCACCACTGGGGATGCACTTCAGTGAGCCCAGAGAGTGCACTGGCACCACTGAGAATGCACTTCAGTGAGTCCAGAGAGTGCACTGGCACCACTGGGGATGCACTGCAGTGAGTCCAGAGAGTGCACTAGCACCACTGGGGATGCAGTGCAGTGAATCCTGTGAGTACACTGGCACCACTGGGGATGCAGAGCAGTGAGTCCAGAGAGCTCACTGGCACCACTGGGGATGCAGTGCAGTGAGTCCAGAGAGTGCACTGGCACCACTGGAGATGCAGTACAGTGAGTCCAGTGAATGCACTGGAACCACTGGGGATGCAGTGCAGTGAGTCCAGAGAGTGCACTGGCACCACTGGTGATGCAGTACAGTGAGTCCAGTGAGTGCACTGGTACCACTGGGCCTGCAGTGCAGTGAGTCCAGAGAGTGCACTGGCACCACTGGGGATGCAGTGAAGTGAGTCCAGAGAGTGCACTGGCACCACCGATTATGCAGTACAGTGAGTCCAGAGAGTGCACTGGCACCACTGGGGATGCAGTGCAGTGAGTCCAGAGACTTCACTGGCACCACTGAGAATGCAGTGCAGTGAGTGCAGAGAGTGCACTGGCACCACTGGGGATGCAGTGCAGTGAGTCCAGAGAGTGCACTGGCACCACTGGGGATGCACTGCAGTGAGTCCAGAGATTGCACTGGCACCTCTGGGGATGCAGTACAGTGAGTCCACACAGTGCACTAGCACCACTGGGGATGCAGTGCAGTGAGTCCAGAGAGTGCACTGGCACCACTGGGGATGCAGTGCAGTGAGTCCAGAGAGTGCACTGGCACCAATGGTGATGCACTACTGTGAGTCCAGAGAGTGCTCTTGCACCACAGGGGATGCAGTGCAGTAACTCAAGAGAGTGCACTGGCACCACTGGGGATGCACTGCAGTGAGTCCAGAGAGTGCACTGGCACCACTGGGGATGCAGTGCAGTGAGCCCAGAGAGTGCAATGGCACCACTGCGGATGCACTGCAGTGAGTCCAGAGAGTGCACTGGCTCCACTGGGGATGCACTGCAGTGAGTCCAGAGAGTGCACTGGCACCACAGGTGATGCACTGCAGTGAGTCCAGAGAGTGCACTGGCACCACTGGGGATGCAGTGCAGTGAGTCCAGAGAGTGCACTGGCACCACTGGGGATGCACTGCAGTGAGTCCAGAGAGTGCACTGGCACCAGAGGGAATGCACTGCAGTGAGTCCAGTGAGTGCACTGGCACCACTGGGGATGCACTGCAGTGAGTGCAGAGAGTGCACTGGCACAACTGGGGATGCAGTGCAGTGAGTCCAGAGAGTGCAGTGACACCACTGGGGATGCAGTGCAGTGAGTCCAGAGAGTGCACAGGCAGCACTGGGGATGCAGTGCAGTGAGTCCAGAGAGTGCACTGGCACCACTGGGGATGCAGTGCAGTGAGTCCAGAGAGTGCACTGGCACCACTGGGGATGCAGTGCAGTGAGTCCAGTGAGTGTACTGGCACCACTGGGGATGCAGTGCAGTGAGTCCAGAGAGTGCACTGGCACCACTGAGAATGCACTTCAGTGAGTCCAGAGAGTGCACTGGCACCACTGGGGATGCACTTCAGTGAGTCCAGAGAGTGCACTGGCCCCACTGGAGATGCACTTCAGTGACTCCAAAGAGTGCACTGGCACCACTGGGGATGCACTGCAGTGAGTCCAGAGACTGAACTAGCACCACTGGGAATGCAGTACAGTGAGTCCAGTGAGTGCACTGGCACCACTGAGGATGTAGTGCAGTGACTCGAGAGAGTGCACTGGCACCACTGGGGATGCAGTGCAGTGAGTCCAGAGAGTGCACTGGTACCACTTGGGATGCACTGCAGTGAGTCCAGTGAGTGCACTGGCACCACTGGGAATGCAGTGCAGTGAGTCCAGAGAGTGCATTGGCACCACTGGGGATGCAGTGCAGTGAGTCCAGAGAGTGCACTGGCACCACTGGGGATGCACTGCAGTCACTCCAGAGAGTGCACTGGCACCATTGATGATGCAGTACAGTGAGTCCAGTGAGTGCACTGGCACCACTGGGGATGCAGTGCAGTGAGTCCAGAGAGTGCACTGGCACCACTTGGGATGCAGTGCAGTGAGTCCAGAGAGTGCACTGGCACCACTGGGGATGCAGTGCAGTGAGTCCAGAGAGTGCACTGGCACCACTGGGGATGCACTGCTGTGAGTCCAGAGAGTGCACTGGCAGCAGTGGGGATGCACTGCAGTGAGTCCAGAGAGTACACTGGCACCACTGGGGATGCACTGCAGTGAGTCCAGAGAGTGCAGTGGCACCACTGGGGATGCAGTGCAGTGAGTCCAGAGAGTGCACTGGCACCACTGGGGATGCACTGCAGTGAGTCCAGAGAGTGCACTGGCACCACTGGGGATGCAGTGCAGTGAGTCCAGAGAGTGCACTGGCACCATTGGTTATGCACTGCAGTGAGTCCAGAGATTGCACTGGCACCACTGGGGATGCACTGCAGTGAGTCCAGAGAGCGCACTGGCACCACTGGGGATGCACTGCAGTGAGTCCACAGAGTGCACTGGAACCACTGAGAATGCACTTCAGTGAGTCCAGAGAGTGCACTGGCACCACTGGGGATGCACTGCAGTGAGTCCAGAGAGTGCACTAGCACCACTGGGGAATGCAGTGCAGTGAGTCCAGTGAGTGCACTGGCACCACTGGGGATGCAGTGCAGTGAGTCAAGAGAGTGCACTGGCACCACTGGGGATGCACTGCAGTGAGCCCAGAGAGTGCACTGGCACCACTGGGGATGCGGTGCCGGGAGTCCAGAGAGTGCTTTGGCACCACTGGGGATCCACTGCAGTTACTCCAGAGAGTGCACTGGCAACACTGGGGATGCAGTACAGTGAGTCCAGAGAGTGCACTGGCACCACTGGGGATGCACTGCAGTGAGTCCAGAGAGTGCACTGGCACCACTCAGGGTGCAGTGCGATGAGTCCAGAGAATGCACTGGCACCAATGGGGATGCAGTGCAGTGAGTTCAGAGAGCGCACTGGCTCCACTGGGGATGCAGTGCAGTCAGTCCTGTGAGTGTACTGGCACCACTGGGGATGCAGTGCAGTGAGTCCAGAGAGTGCACTGGCACCACTGAGAATGCACTTCAGTGAGTCCAGAGAGTGCACTGGCACCACTGGGGAGGCACTGCAGTGAGTCCAGAGAGTGCACTGGCACCAACGGGGATGCACTGCAGTGAGTCCAGAGAGTGCACTGGCACCACTGGGGATGCACTTCAGTGAGTCCAGAGAGTGCACGGGCTCCACTGGGGATGCAGTGCAGTGAGTCCAGAGAGTGCACTGGCACCACTGGGGATGCAGTGCAGTGAGTCCAGAGAGTGCACTGACACCACTGGGGATGCAGTGCAGTGAGTCCACAGAGTGCACTGGCACCACTGGGGATGCAGTGCAGTGAGTCCAGAGAGTGCACTGGCACCACTGGGGATGCAGTGTAGTGAGTGCAGAGAGTGCACTGTGAACACTGGGGATGCAGTGCAGTGAGTCCAGAGAGTGCACTGGCACCACTGGGGATGCAGTGCAGTGAGTCCAGAGTGTGCACTGGCACCACTGGGGATGCACTGCAGTGAGTCCAGAGATTGCACTGGCACCACTGGGGATGCACCTCAGTGAGTCCAGAGAGTGCACTGGCACCACTGGTGATGCACTGCAGTGAGTCCAGAGAATGCACTGGCACCACTGGGGATGCAGTGCAGTGAGTCCAGAGAGTGCACTGGCACCACTGGGGATGCAGTGCAGTGAGTCCAGAGAGTGCACTGGCACCAGAGGGAATGCACTGCAGTGAGTCCAGTGAGTGCACTGGCACCACTGTGGATGCACTGCAGTGAGTCCAGAGAGTGCACTGGCACCACTGGGGATGCAGTGCAGTGAGTCCAGAGAGTGCACTGGCACCACTGGGGATGCAGTGCAGTGAGTCCAGAGAGTGCACTGGCACCACTGGGGATGCACTGCAGTGAGTCCAGAGAGTGCACTGTCACCACTGGGGATGCAGTACAGTGAGTCCACAGAGTGCACTGGTACCAGTGGGGATGCAGTACAGTGAGTCCAGAGAGTGCAGTGGCACCACTGGGCATGCAGTGCAGTGAGTCCAGAGAGTGCACTGGCACCACTGGGGATGCACTTCAGTGACTCCAGAGAGTGCACTGGCACCACTGGGGATGCAGTGCAGTGAGTCCAAAGATTGCACTGGCACCAACGGGGCTGCAGTGCAGTGAGTCCAGAGAGTGCACTGGCACCACTGGGGATGCACTGCAGTGAGTCCAGAGAGTGCACTGGCACCACTGGTGATGCAGTACAGTGAGTCCAGAGAGTGCACTGGCACCACTGGGGATGCAGTGCATTGAGTCCAGAGAGTGCACTGGCACCACTGGGGATGCACTTCAGTGAGTCCAGAGAGTGCACTGACACCACTGGGGATGCAGTGCAGTGAGTCCAGAGAGTGCACTGGCACCACTGGGGATGCAGTGCATTGAGTCCAGAGAGTGCACTGGCACAACTGGGGATGCACTTCAGTGAGTCCAGAGAGTGCACTGACACCACTGGGGATGCAGTGCAGTGAGTCCAGAGAGTGCACTGGCACCACTGGGGATGCAGTGCAGTCAGTCCAGAGAGTGCTCTGGCACCACTGGGGATGCACTGCAGTGAGTCCAGAGAGTACACTGGCACCACTGGGGATGCAGTGCAGTGAGTCCAGAGAGTTCACTGGCGCCACTGGGGATGCAGTCCAGTGAGTCCAGTGAGTGCACTGGCACCACTGGGGATGCAGTGCAGTGACTGCAGAGAGTACACTGGCACCACCGGGGATTCACTGCAGTGAGTCCAGAGAGTGCACTGGCACCACCTGTGATGCAGTGCAGTGAGTCCAGAGAGTGCACTGGCACCACTGGGGATGCAGTGCTGTGACTCCAGAGAGCGCACTGGCACCACTGGGGATGCAGTGCAGTCAGTCCAGTGAGTGCACTGGCACCACTGGGGGTGCAGTACAGTGAGTCCAGAGAGTGCACTGACACCACTGGGGATGCACTACAGTGAGTCCAGACAGTGCACTGGCACCACTGGGGATGCAGTGCAGTGAGTCCAGAGACTGCACTGGCACCACTGGGGATGCAGTGCAGTGAGTCCAGAGAGTGCACTGGCACCACTGGGGATGCACTGCAGTGAGTCCAGAGAGTGCACTGGCACCACTGGGGATGCACTGCAGTTAGTCCAGAGAGTGCACTGGCACCACTGGGGATGCAGTACAGTGAGTCCAGAGAGTGCACTGGCACCACTGGACATGCAGTGCAGTGAGTCCACAGAGTGCACTGGCACCACTGGACATGCAGTGCAGTGAGTCCAGAGAGTGCACTAGCACCACTGGGGATGCACTTGAGTGACTCCACAGAGTGCACTGGCAACACTGGGGATGCAGTGCAGTGAGTCCAAAGACTTCACTGGCACCACTGGGGATGCAGTGCAGTGACTCCAGAGAGTGCACTGGCACCACTGGGGATGCACTGCAGTGAGTCCAGTGAGTGTACTGGCACCACTGGGGATGCACTTCAGTGAGCCCAGAGAGTGCACTGGCACCACTGAGAATGCACTTCAGTGAGTCCAGAGAGTGCACTGGCACCACTGGGGATGCACTGCAGTGAGTCCAGAGAGTGCACTAGCACCACTGGGGATGCAGTGCAGTGAATCCTGTGAGTACACTGGCACCACTGGGGATGCAGAGCAGTGAGTCCAGAGAGCTCACTGGCACCACTGGGGATGCAGTGCAGTGAGTCCAGAGAGTGCACTGGCACCACTGGAGATGCAGTACAGTGAGTCCAGTGAATGCACTGGAACCACTGGGGATGCAGTGCAGTGAGTCCAGAGAGTGCACTGGCACCACTGGTGATGCAGTACAGTGAGTCCAGTGAGTGCACTGGTACCACTGGGCCTGCAGTGCAGTGAGTCCAGAGAGTGCACTGGCACCACTGGGGATGCAGTGAAGTGAGTCCAGAGAGTGCACTGGCACCACCGATTATGCAGTACAGTGAGTCCAGAGAGTGCACTGGCACCACTGGGGATGCAGTGCAGTGAGTCCAGAGACTTCACTGGCACCACTGAGAATGCAGTGCAGTGAGTGCAGAGAGTGCACTGGCACCACTGGGGATGCAGTGCAGTGAGTCCAGAGAGTGCACTGGCACCACTGGGGATGCACTGCAGTGAGTCCAGAGAGTGCACTGGCACCACTGGGGATGCACTGCAGTGAGTCCAGAGAGTGCACTGGCACCACTGGGGATGCACTGCAGTGAGTCCAGAGATTGCACTGGCACCACTGGGGATGCAGTGCAGTGAGTCCAGAGAGTGCACTGGCACCACTGGTGATGCAGTTTAGTGAGTCCAGAGAGTGCACTGGCACCACTGGGGATGCACTTCAGTGAGTCCAGAGAGTGTACTGACACCACTGGGGATGCGGTGCAGTGAGTCCAGAGAGTGCACTGGCACCACTGGGGATGCAGTGCAGTGAGTCCAGAGAGTGCTCTGGCACCACTGGGGATGCACTGCAGTGAGTCCAGAGACTGCACTGGCACCACTGGGGATGCAGTGCAGTGAGTCCAGAGAGTGCACTGGCACCACTGGGGATGCAGTGCAGTGAGTCCAGAGAGTGCACTGGCAGCACTGGGGATGCAGTCCAGTGAGTCCAGTGAATGCACTGGCACCACTGGGGATGCTGTGCAGTGAGTGCAGAGAGTGCACTGGCACCACCTGTGATGCAGTACAGTGTGTCCAGTGAGTGCACTGGCACCACTGGGGATGCAGTGCTGTGACTCCGGAGAGCGCACTGGCACCACTGGTTATGCAGTGCAGTCAGTCCAGTGAGTGCACTGGCACCACTGGGGATGCAGTGCAGTGAGTGCAGAGAGTGCAATGGCACCAATGGGGATACACTTCAGTGAGTCCAGAGAGTGCACTGGCACCACTGGGGATGCAGTGCAGTGAATCCAGTGAGTGCACTGGCACCACTGGGGATGCAGTGCTGTGACTCCAGAGAGCGCACTGGCACCACTGGGGATGCAGTGCAGTGAGTCCAGAGAGTGCACTGGCACCACTGGGGATGCAGTGCAGTGAGTCCAGAGAGTGCACTGGCACCACTGGGGATGCAGTGCAGTGAGTCCAGAGAGTGCACTGGCACCACTGGGGATGCACTGCAGTGAGTCCAGAGATTGCACTGGCACCACTGGGGATGCAGTGCAGTGAGTGCAGAGAGTGCACTGGCACCACTGGGGATGCACTTCAGTGAGTTCAGAGAGTGCACTGGCACCACTGGGGATGGGTTTCAAGCCAACTGCATTAACCGCTCATGCTTCTTTCTTATGAGACGTTAGTAAACCAATTACATAGCCTTGTCAAGACTAAATCACAGGTAAAAATCCTGTACATCTCATGTGGCCAACCGCTCCCAACTAGGATTCCAAGAACCAGGAGGTTCGGTGAAAATAGGGCTAGTGCTATTAGAGGGGTGATTATTAGGGTAAGCCCTAAGCTGTCTTTAATGGAGAAGTATGGGTGGAATGGGATTTTGTCGCAGTCTGATACGATTCCTAGTGGGTTATTTGAGCCTGATTCGTGTAGGAAGGTTAGGTGGACTAGGGTGATTCCTGCAATTAGGAAGGGCAGTAGGAAGTGGATGGCGAAGAATCGGGTTAAGGTTGGATTGTCTACTGAGAATCCTCCTCAGGCTCATTCTACTAGAGTTTGCCCAATGTACGGGATGGCTGAGAATAGGTTGGTGATTACGGTGGCCCCTCAGAATGACATTTGTCCTCATGGTAGGACATACCCTACGAAGGCAGTTGCTATTAGGGTGAGTAGGAGGATTACTCCTGTGTTTCAGGTTTCTTTGTATAGGTAGGAGCCGTAGTAGAGGCCTCGTCCGATGTGTAAGTAGATGCAGATAAAGAAGAGCGAAGTACCGTTGGCGTGGAGGTTGCGGATGAGCCATCCGTACTGGACGTCTCGGCATGTGTGAGCTACTGAGGAGAAGGCGAGTGAAGTGTCTGCGGTGTAGTGTATGGCTAGTAGCAGGCCTGTTAGGATTTGTGTGGCTAAGCAGATGGCTAGAAGGGAGCCAAAGTTTCATCAGGCAGAGATGTTGGAGGGGGCGGGTAGGTCGATTAGGGAGTTGTTGATTATTTTTAGTAGGGGATGGGATTTGCGGATGTTAGGGGCCATTAGTGAGTCTGTGTGTTATTAGGATTATTACCAGGATGGAGAGGGCGAAGGATCCTAGGTAGGCCTTAATTAGCCCTGTGTGTATTGAGGTTGCGGCTTTGCTTGCGGCTACTTGTAGTTCAGCAAGGCCCTCTGGCCCTATTTTTTTGAGTCAGGAGAGGTCGATCAAGTGTAGGGCAATGTTTTGTCCCTTTTCTAGTAGGTTTTTGGAGAAGAATCGGTGTACTAGGGGGTTGAAGTACCCTAATGCAGAGGAGAAGTTTATGAGGGGGTTTGGTTTGGGGTGAGTGAGGGTGTGTGTTATGTTCGATAGTTCTAGGGCTAGGATGATTCCTAGGATTGTTATGAGGATGGCAGCAGTTTTGGTGATAAGGGGTATGGTTATTGGGGGGGTTTTGGTTGGTGTGATGAAAGAGGTAATGATTATTCCTGCTGTAATGCTGCCTAGGGCGAGTCGGGTTAGGGGGGCGGTGATTAGTGGGTTGTTTTCGTTTATTGATACTATTGGGGGGATTCGGGTTTGTCCAGCTTGGACTAGGATGGTTATGCGGATGCTGTAGGTTGCGGTGAATGCTGTGGCTATAAGGGTTAGGAGTAGGGCTCAAGTATTTAGGTATGATGTGTTTAAGCTTTCGATGATGAGGTCTTTTGAGTAGAATCCGGCTAGGAATGGGGTTCCTATCAGCGCCAGGTTTCCGATGGTTAGGCAGGAAGTAGTGACTGGGAGTATTTTCTGTAGGCCTCCTATCTTTCGGATATCTTGTTCTCCGTTTAGGTTGTGGATGATAGACCCTGAGCATAGGAATAGTATGGCTTTAAAGAAGGCATGGGTTGAGATGTGTAGGAAGGCTAGTTGTGGGAGGTTTAGTCCGATAGTGACTATTATTAGTCCTAGTTGGCTGGATGTTGAGAAAGCAATGATTTTTTTGATGTCATTTTGGGTTAGGGCGCATGTGGCAGCGAATAGGGTTGATAGAGCACCTAGGCATAGGCAGGCAGTTAGGGCTGTCTGGTTGGTGGCTAGCAGGGGGTGCATGCGGATGAGCAGGAAGATTCCGGCTACTACTATGGTACTGGAGTGCAGTAGGGCTGATACTGGGGTGGGGCCTTCTATTGCTGCGGGCAGTCATGGGTGGAGTCCAAATTGGGCGGATTTTCCTGCGGCTGCGAGGATTAATCCTATGAGGGGGAGGATTGGGGTTTGGTGGGGGTGTACGGCTTGTTGGATCTCTCAGGTGTTGAATGTTGAAGCTAGTCATGCTATGCTCAGGATCAGTCCGACGTCTCCGATTCGGTTGTAGATTACGGCTTGTAGGGCGGCGGTGTTGGCATCTGCTCGGCCTTGTCATCAGCCGATGAGAAGGAAGGACATGATTCGTACTCCTTCCCAGCCTACGAATAGGAGGAATATGTTGTTTGCGGTTGTTAGGAGGAGTATGGCGACTAGGAATGTCAGTAGGTAGGTGAAAAATTTTGTTACGTATGGCTCTGAGGCCATGTATCATATGGCGAATTGTAGGATTGATCATGTTACAAATAGGGCGATTGGAAGAAATGTTATTGAGTATTGGTCTATTTTTAGGCTCAGGGGGATTTTAAAGTTTATAATGAATTTTCACTCCCAGTGGCAGGTGACAGATTCTACTCCCGAGTAGATGAATGCGGTTGTAGGGGCTAGGCTAATTAGGAATGCGGTTTTAACAGCGCGGGTGGTGGCTTGTGGGGTGTTTTTAAAGTTTTTAAATAGAAATGGCAGGATGATTGGGGTTAGGAGGATTGTCAGCGTGAGTAGTGTGAGGGAGTTGATTAGTAGTGTGGGGTTCACTACTTTTACTTGGATTTGCACCAAGATGGGTGGTTCCTAAGACCAGTGGATTGCTGTTATCCTTTAAAAGTAAGGGGGCTGAGGTTTTAGGCTCAGATGTAAGAGTTAGCAGCTCTTGTTGGTTAAACCCTCCCGTCGGCAGGTAAGAAGGTTTGAACTTCTATTCTTAGAATCACAGTCTAATGTTTGGTTTAAACTATACTTGCATGAGGGGATTCCGGAGATCAGTTCGGGTTTGAGGATTAGGAGGAATATTGGGATAATGTGGAGTGTTATGAGCAGGTGTTCTCGCGTGGTTGAGTTTTGCATAGATGTGATGTGGGAGGGGATTGAGCCTCGTTGGGTCATTAGTAGTATGAATAAGGTGTAGGAGGCGGTTAGTAGGGTTGCGATTCCTGTTAGGATGATCGTGAAGGCAGATCAGTTGAATAAGGTGATTATAATGGTTAGCTCTGCTATGAGGTTTGTTGTTGGGGGTAAGGCTATGTTTGTTAGATTGGCCAGCAATCATCAGGTAGCTATGAGTGGTAGGAGAGGTTGTAGGCCTCGTGTGAGTAGTAGAATTCGACTGTGCGTACGTTCATAGTTTGTGTTGGCTAGGCAGAATAGTATGGAGGAAGTTAGTCCATGGGAAATTATTAGGATCATTGCCCCTGAGAATGATCAGTGGGTTTGGATTATTCCTGCGGCAATAACTAGGCCTATGTGGCTAACGGATGAATAAGCGATTAGTGATTTTAGGTCTGTCTGTCGTAGGCAGATTGAGCTAGTCATTAGGGCGCCTCATAGGGCCAGGGTTAGGAAGGGGTAGTGCAGGAGGTTGGACAGTGGGCCCATAAATAGAGTGACTCGTATAATTCCGTATCCTCCTAGCTTTAGTAGTAGGGCGGCGAGGAGTATTGAGCCTGCGATGGGTGCTTCTACGTGGGCTTTTGGCAGTCAGAGGTGTAGGCCGTATAGTGGGGCTTTTACTATGAATGCTATGAGCAGTGCTAGACCTGATAGTATTCCTGTCCATGAGGTGGATAGGGTTGGGTGGGTTAGTTGTAGGGTTGGCAGGTGCAGGGTGCCAATTTTCACGTATAGGTGTATGATTGTGATTAGCAGGGGTAGAGAGCTTACTGGCGTGTAGAATAGCAGGTAGATGCCAGCGCTTAGGCGTTCTGGTTGGTTCCCCCATCGGGTGATTAAGATTAGGGTGGGAATGAGGGTTGCTTCAAATGAGATGTAAAATAGTGCTAGTTCTGTGGTGGAAAAGGCTAGTAGGATGAATGGCTGGACTGCGACTAAGGTTGAGATAAAGATTCGTTTGCGTTGTAGGGGTTCTTGTTGCAGGTGGTTTTGGCTTGCTATGATTATGAGTGGGAGTAGTCAGCAGGATAGTACTAGGAGGGGGGATGAGATTTGGTCAATTCCTGTTCAGTTGGATAAAAATTTGTAGGGGTAGTAGGTTGGGATTAATCACTGTAGGCTTAGGGCAGCGATTAGGAGGCTGTATAAGGTGGTGTTAGTCCATAGAAATTTTGGTGGAGACAGCAGGGCTGTTGGAAGAAGTATGATTGTGGGTAGGATGATTTTTAGCATTGCAGGAGGTTTAGGTTGTGTAGATGGTCGGAGCCATGTGTGCGGGTGGAGGCTACTAGGATGGCCAGGCCTGTGCCCGCCTCACACGCTGAGAAGGTTAGCATGAGAATTGGTACCATGGTGAATGAGGAGACTTGGTTTTCGATGGATCATATTGATAGGCCTACGAATATCGATAATATTATGCTTTCAAGGCATAGTAGGGCGGATACTAGGTGGGTTCGGTGGAAGGCTAGTCCTAGTCCGCTGAAAATGAAGGCTGAGTAGAAGCTTAAATGTAGGGGCGACATAAAAAAGTTACAGGGTTGGCTGTAATCTGCTGGGTCGAAACCAGCTATCTTTTTGGTTAGACTAACTTTCTGTTATTCTGCTCATTCTAGGCCCCCTTGAATTCACTCGTAGGCCAGTCCGAGTGTTAGGAGAAGGAGGATCACTACAGTTCAGGTGAGGGTCATTAGGGGGGATTGGAGTTGGACGGCTCATGGCAGGGGGAGTAGGAGGGCGATTTCTAGGTCGAATAGGACGAACAGGATGGCTACTGAGGAAGAATCGGACTGAGAATGGTAATCGAGCAGATCCAAGTGGGTCGAATCCACATTCGTACGGTGAGAGTTTCTCTGAGTCGGGGTTTATTTGGGCGAGTCAGAAGTTTAATGCGGTTAGGGCGGCGCTTAGGATTGATGATAGGGCGAATATGAACATGAGTGCGTTCATTGCTCTCCTCTGGGTTTATACCAGATTCTAGAGATTGGAAGTCAATTGTAATTAATATACTAGAAGAGCAAGATCCTCATCAGTAGATGGTTATGTAGAGGAATAGTCAGATGACGTCTACGAAGTGTCAGTATCAGGCTGCTGCCTCGAATCCGAAGTGGTGGTCTGATGTAAAGTGGAACTTGATCAGTCGGAAGAGGCAGACGGTCAGGAAGGAGGATCCGATGATTACGTGGAGTCCGTGGAATCCAGTGGCAACGAAGAAGGTAGATCCGTAGACGCTATCGGCGATTGAGAATGGGGCTTCGTGGTATTCTATTGCTTGTAGGGCTGTGAAGTAGAATCCCAGGAGGATCGTTAGGGTTAGGGCGTGGATGGCGTGTTTTCGGTTTCCTTCTGTGATGCTGTGATGGGCTCACGTTACGGTAACGCCTGAGGCTAGTAGGATGGCTGTGTTTAGTAGGGGGACTTCTATCGGGTTGAGTGGTTTAATTCCTGTTGGGGGTCATTGGCCTCCTAGTTCTGGGGTTGGGGCCAGGCTCGAGTGGAAGAACGCTCAGAAGAACCCTAAGAAGAAGAATGCTTCGGATGTGATGAAAAGGATTATGCCGTATCGTAGGCCTTTTTGGACTGTGGGAGTGTGATGGCCTTGGAAGGTGCTTTCTCGTACAATGTCTCGTCATCATTGGAGTATTACTAGGAGTATTGAGATGAGGCCTAGGGTTAGTAGTATGGATGAGTTGTAGTGGAATCACATGATTAATCCTGAGGTTGTGAGTAGGGCGGCGGCTGCCCCGAAGATTGGTCAAGGGCTTGGGTCAACTATGTGGTATGAGTGTGCTTGGTGTGCCATTAGATGTTTTCTTGTAAGTATAGGCTTAGAAGGAGCACGAAGACGTAGGCCTGGATTATGGCTACTGCTACTTCTAGGATGGTTAGGAGTAGTAGGATGATTATTGTTAGGATGGATACTGCAGGAAGGGTGGGTATTAATGCAATGGAGGCTGTAGAGATGAGTTGGATGAGTAAGTGTCCTGCTGTAAGGTTGGCTGTAAGGCGGACTCCGAGGGCTAGGGGGCGGATTAGTAGGCTGGTTGTTTCGATCAGGATTAGTGCGGGGATTAGGGGTGTAGGGGTACCTTCGGGTAATAGGTGGGCTAAAGAGGCTGATGGTTGGTTTCGTAGGCCTGTTAGTAGTGTGGCGAGCCATAGTGGGAAGGCTAGGGCTATGTTCATAGATAGTTGGGTGGTTGGGGTGAATGTATATGGAAGGAGGCCTAGAAGGTTGATTGTAAGAAGTATGATTATTAGGGATGTAAATATTATGGCTCATTTGTGGCCATTTTTGTTGAGTGGGACTATTAGTTGTTTTGTGATTAGGTGAAGGAGTCATGTTTGGATAGTAGAAAGGCGGTTGTTGATTCATCGGTTGTTTGGGGACGGGAATAGTAGGGCTGGGAAGAGTAGGGATAGTAGGATTAAGGGGATGCCAAATAGATTGGGGCTGGAAAATTGGTCAAAGAAGCTTAGGTTCATGGTCAGGATCATGGTGTGGGTTTGGTAGTGAGGGAGGTCTTATTTGATGGGGGGTTGGTTGTGGTGAAGGCTAGTAGTTTTGGTTGGATGAGGAGTGCTAGGGTTAATCAGGTTATAATTATGATTGAAAATCATGGTGCGGGGTTAAGCTGTGGCATATCATTAAGGAGGGGGAAGTCCCTCTTTGGCTAGCTTAAAAGGCTAGTGCTGTTGCATAGCTTCTTAATGATTAGGATGATGATAGAAGGGACGATCAGGCCTCGAAATGTGGGAGTGGGGTTGATTCTACTACAATGGGTATGTAGCTGTGATTAGCCCCGCAAATTTCTGAGCATTGTCCGTAAAAAATCCCAGGCCGGGTGGTAATGAATGAAGTTTGGTTTAGTCGGCCTGGGATTGCGTCTGTTTTAACTCCGAGCGTTGGGACTGCTCAGGAGTGGAGTACGTCTCCTGCAGTAATGATCACGCGGATGGGGGATTCTATTGGGATAACTACGCGGTGGTCAACTTCTAGCAGTCGGAAGTGGCCGTTGGGTAAGTCTGGGGTGGGCACTATGTAGGAGTCGAATGATAGGTCTTTGAAGTCTGTGTATTCGTAGCTTCAGTATCATTGGTGGCCGATGGCTTTTAGGGTGAGGTCTGGTTCATCGATTTTGTCCATTATGTAGAGGATTTGTAGGGATGGGAGGGCGAGGAGTACCAGGACGATAGCAGGTAGGATTGTCCAGATCAGCTCTACTTCTTGGGCGTCTACAGCATTGGACGAGAGTTTTTCTGTTAGTATGTGGGCTAAAAGGTAGAGAACTAGGCTGCAGATAGCTAGGGCAACGATTAGGGCGTGGTCGTGGAATTCAACGAGTTCTTCTATGATGGGTGATGAGGCGTCTTGGAATCCTAGTTGGGAGTGGTTGGCCACATGAGATGTACAGGATTTTTACCTGTGATTTAGTCTTGACAAGGCTATGTAATTGGTTTACTAACGTCTCATAAGAAAGAAGCATGAGCGGTTAATGCAGTTGGCTTGAAACCAGCATGTGAGGGTTCGATTCCTTCCTTTCTTGTACTTGGACGAAGGCCGGTTCCTCGAAAGTATGGTATGGGGGAGGGCAGCCGTGGATTCATTCAACGTTTGTGGTAGTTAGTTCTGGTTGTAGGACTTTTCGTTTGGCCGGAAAGGCTTCTCAGATGATGAATATTAGTATGATTACGGCTACTATTGAGATTAGGGAGCCGATGGAGGAAATGGTGTTTCATAGTGTGTAGGCGTCGGGATAGTCCGAGTATCGTCGGGGTATTCCTGCTAGGCCTAGGAAGTGCTGGGGGAAGAACGTTAGGTTTACTCCTGTAAATATTACCCCGAAGTGGGCTTTTGCTCATGTTTGGTGTAGGGTAAACCCAGTGAGTAGTGGGAATCAGTGAGTAAATCCTGCTAGAGGCCATCCTAGTATAGGTAGAAGGTAAGTAAGGCCAATTTGGGGCTGTAAACTAGGATGATGGCGATTCAGCCTAAGTGGGAGATGGACGAGAAGGCTAGGATTTTGCGTGTTTGTGTTTGGTTCAGTCCTATTCAGCCTCCTAGTGCTGTTGAGGCTAGGGCCATGGCGGTGAGTAGAGCTGGGTCGAGGGATTTGGATGTTAGTAGGAGCAGGGTTAGTGGGGGGAATTTTATGAGGGTCGAGAGTAGCAGGGCTGTTATTAGTGGCGATCCTTGTAGTACTTCTGGGAATCAGAAGTGAAATGGCACTAGGCCCAGTTTAATAGCGATTGCTGCTGTCAGTAGTAGACAGGAGGTTGGGTGGTTTATTTGTGTGATGTCTCATTGGCCAGTGACTCAGGCATTGGTTATGCTAGAGAATAGGACCAGGGCGGAAGCAGCTGCTTGGGTTAGGAAGTATTTCGTTGCGGCTTCTACTGCTCGTGGGTGGTGGGATTTGGCAATTAGGGGAATGATGGCTAGTGTGTTGATCTCCAGTCCTGTCCAGGCCAGAACTCAGTGGTTGCTGGAAATTGTGATTGTGGTGCCCAAGATGAGGCTGAAGGTTATGATTGGGG
The DNA here is from genome assembly GCF_964211835.1 of Anser anser. NCBI lineage: Eukaryota > Metazoa > Chordata > Aves > Anseriformes > Anatidae > Anser > Anser anser. The sequence goes on from NC_139726.1 coordinate 41,762,961, forward strand.
TCGCGTAAGGGTTCATTAGTAGAGGAGGGGGTTAAACCATCATTTTCGGGGTATGGGCCCGATAGCTTGATTAGCTGACTCTACTAGAAAATAATATAAGGGAAGTATGGAGAATTTTGATTTCTCTTGTGTGGGTTCAATTCCTACTTTTCTAAGGTCAACAGGAAATGAGAGGGCTGTTATACCTCTATGTTCACTTTATCATAGTGACCCTTTGTAGTTCAGGCACATTTCCTTATGTAAGGAGGTAGGCCTGCATAGCAGATAGGTATGCTGATGTGTCAGAGGCACAGAGCTAGTGTGAGGGGTAGGAAGTTTTTTCATAGTAGGTGCATTAGTTGGTCATATCGGAATCGTGGGTATGAAGCTCGGACCCATAAGAAACCAGAAGATAGTAGGAGGACTTTTGTGGCTAGGATGACGGGGAATAGTTCTGTGGGTGGCCCTAGGGCGCTTGGGTTTAGGAATATGATGGCTGTAAGTGTATTTATTAGCATAATGTTCGCATATTCAGCTAGGAAGAATAAGGCGAAGGGTCCTGCGGCGTATTCAACGTTAAACCCTGAGACTAGCTCAGATTCACCCTCTGTGAGGTCAGAAGGAGCTCGGTTTGTCTCTGCTAGGGTGGATACGTATCATATTATTGCTAGGGGTCATGAGGAGAAAATGAAGTATAGAGGCTCCTGTGCGACGGCAAAGGAGCTGAGTGTGTAGCTTCCGCTTAGTATGATTATTGATAGCAGGATTATGGCCAGTGTCACTTCGTATGAAATGGTCTGTGCTACTGCCCGTAGGGCTCCGATTAGTGCGTATTTTGAGTTCGAGGCTCAGCCTGATCATAGGACTGAGTAGACGGCTAGGCTTGACATGGCTATTAGGAAGAGAACTCCGAGGTTTAGATCTGCTAGGGGAAATGGGAGTGGTAGTGGTGCTCAAGTGGTGAGGGCTAGGACAAGGGCTAGTATTGGTATCAGAATGAATAGAAGTGGGGAAGAGGTAGAGGGTCGGATGGGCTCTTTGGTAAATAGTTTCAGTCCGTCCGCAAATGGTTGAAGTAGGCCAAAAGGCCCGACAACGTTAGGGCCTTTGCGGGATTGTATGTAGCTTAGGATTTTCCGTTCTACTAGGGTTAGGAAGGCTACGGCAATCAGGATTGGGATGATGTATAGGAGGGATATAACGAGGCAGCTTAGTGTTGTTATTTGAATCATGGGTGAAGCTAGGGAGAGGATTTGAACCTCTGGGGAAAGGGCTTAAGCCTTCTGCACTTGCCGGGCTCTGCCACTCTAGCTGGTCCTTTTCTAGGATTGAAAGTGGTGGGGGAAGGCCCTCTTCACGGTTTAGTTGGTTTCACTGCTTAGAGGGGGGGGGCGTGCTTGTGGTATTGGCCCCACTTTCCCGGTCCTTTCGTACTGGGGAGAGTGTGTCATAGATAGAAACCGACCTGGATTGCTCCGGTCTGAACTCAGATCACGTAGGACTGTTAATCGTTGAACAAACGAACCCTTAATAGCGGCTGCACCATTAGGATGTCCTGATCCAACATCGAGGTCGTAAACCCCCCTGTCGATATGGGCTCTTGAGGGGGATTGCGCTGTTATCCCTGGGGTAGCTTGGTCCATTAATCAATTATATTGGGTCTGGTCACTGTTAGCACTTTGAGGGGTAGCTCTAGGTAAAGAGGTATGGTCTTGTTTTTGGAGGATTTGTTCTCCTCCAAGGTCGCCCCAACCGAAAAATATCGACCAGGCTCTGCGATGGTAGTGGCCCCAGTGGGGTTGATTGAGGATTCGCGGTGGTCGTTGATTTTTAAGTTCCACAGGGTCTTCTCGTCTTATGTTCACATCCCCGCTTTTGCACGGGGAGATCAATTTCACTGATTATCTGTGAGAGACAGTTAAGACCTCGTTTAGCCATTCATACAAGTCTCGATTTATGGGACAATTGATTGCGCTACCTTTGCACGGTTAGGATACCGCGGCCGTTAAACCTAAGTCACCGGGCAGGCATCACCTTCAATACTTGTTTAATTTGCTGAAGGCTATGTTTTTGGTAAACAGTCGGGCCTTATTAATTTGCCGAGTTCCTTTCACAGATTTTAATCGCTCTTATAGGCGCTCCTGAGTCGGGTTAACAGGGTTAGTTAATACGTGGTCTTGTAGGGGTTTTTGTATCTGTCTAGGTCTGTTAATAATGTTTCTATGTAAGCTTGCGCCGTTAGAGGGGTGTGGCCCTGAGTTACTTATTTTAGCATTAATTCTCCTATATTCATAGGTTGACCTGTTTGTGATAAGGGAATCATCTTATTTTGGTATTTTTAGGTGGTGGAGCTTTGACGCACTCTTTTTTGATGGCTGCTTTAGGGCCCACGGTAGGATCAGTAGTAAGAATTATCCGCTAGTCGAGGTTGTGTCCTTTTTTAATGGAGCTGTCCCTCCATTAAATAGCTCTTAATCATCTCATTAGGGTTCAGGATGTCCGGTAGGGAGGATTAAGGGGGAACTTAGATTCGTTTCACAGGTAACCAGCTATCACCCAGCTCGGTTGGCTTTTCACCTCTACTGACAAGTCATCCCACTCTTTTGCAACAGAGACGGGTTCGCTCTCTTTAACTGCTTGAAAGTAGCTCGCTTGGGTTTCGGGGGGGCAAACTTTAGTTCACTTTGCTTGGTTGTTCTCGCTAAACCATGATGCAAAAGGTACAAGGGTTGATCTTTGCTGTCTGTCGCTTTGATTGTTTCACTGCTATTTCATCTTTCCCTTACGGTACTGGGGTCTCTATCGCGTCTAAGTGTCTTTTCTATCGCCTATACTAAGACTGTAAAATGCTTTAGTTTAATTAGTTTAGTAAATTCTTTAGTTTTGGTGTACTATTTGTGTGGTTGAGCTAGAGGGGGGGCTTCAAGACGATCCGGTCTAGTAGATATCTTTCAGGTGTAAGCTGAGTGCTTTGGTGTTATAGCTACGTCTTGATATTCTAAGTACACCTTCCGGTACACTTACCTTGTTACGACTTACCTCATCTTCAGCGTATTTATGGTATTAGTTATGTGGGATGTGGCTTTTGAGGAGGGTGACGGGCGGTATGTACGTGCCCCAGGGCCGGCTTAAAGTAGGCTCTATTGTCCCACTTTACTGCTAAATCCGCCTTCCAGAAGTGGTTTCACGCTTCTTTCCGTGTGCCCTATGAATAGGGAATGTAGCCCATTTCTTCCACTCCATAGGCTATACCTTGACCTGTCTTATTAGCGGGGTGCTATTGTGTCCACTGTTGTGCTCTCATTCGAGGTGGGCTGGCGACGGCGGTATGTAGGCTGTGTTGGCAAGGGGTGGTTGGGTTAATCGGGGATTATCGATTGTAGAACAGGCTCCTCTAGGTGGGTTTGGGGCACCGCCAAGTCCTTAGAGTTTTAAGCGTTTGTGCTCGTAGTTCTCTGGCGGATACTTCGGTAAAGTAAGTATCAAGATTTAGGGCCAGGCATAGTGGGGTATCTAATCCCAGTTTGGGCCCTGGCTTTCGTGGGTTTAAATCAGTCGTTAGTTCCTAAGATCATCTTAATGGTGTGTTTAGGTGCATCTTGGGCTTATGACAGCTCAGTTGCATTTTGATCTTAGTTAGCTAGGATAGGCATTTTACCACTCTTTACGCCGTGTCAATAGGACGGTTGATTTGGGTTTCTTGTATGACCGCGGTGGCTGGCACAAGATTTACCAACCCTTGAAGTTAGGCTGTTGCTATAACTAAGTCAAGTTTGCACTCATTGCTTAATGTTAATTACTGCTGAATACCCGTGGGGGCGTGGCTTAGCGAGGCGTCTTGGGCTACTACTTGGGTGTGCCTGATACCCGCTCCTCAAGGCCTGTATGGGGGTAGGTGGTCGAGGGCGTTTACACTGGGGCGCGGATACTTGCATGTATATATTTAGCAAAAACCAACCGTAAGGTTAGGACTAAGTCTTTTGTCCGCAGGCATGTTTTATGCCATCTTGGCAACTTCAGTGCCATGCTTTGTGTTAAGCTATGTGGACGGGGGTGTGGTTAGCTGATAGTTGAGTGGTGAGTGAGAGTGAAGTATATGAAATTATTGCTTGTGTTTACTATTTTTAGTACTGGAGTTTCTCTAATAAGTTTAAGTTATTTTGTATGTGTTTGTGTGTATATATACATCGTTCCGATGATGTCATGGAAGGGATGATTAATGGAGTTTTAGAGGTAGTTTGCTGGGATTGGGCGATGAAGGTTTATGCTACATGGTGGTTAGCGAAAGTTTACTGGTTTAGTTTGTGAAGCGCAGGGGTTGCGCTTAATGATTTGTTGTTTTGTGCTATGTCCAACGAGCATTCATCCAATAGCCCCATTTAACCCGGAGGGTGGAGGTAACATTAACTGAATGTGGTCAAAGTGCATCAGTGTCAGGATGATTCCCCATATACGCCAACCGTCTCATCGAGGGACCCTTGAAATATAGGATAGGCCGTGAGGCAGGTGTGTCCAGGCTTAGATTGTGGGACCCCCGAGATCACTGGGAATAGCCACCTGTGAGGTAACCCCGGAAAAAATAAGAGGAACCAGAGGCGCCAAAAAGCTGGAACATGCCGCGATTACGCATTGAGAAGGTGAAAGTACTCACAGATGCCACTTTGAAGGGCAAGGAGGGGTGAGTGAACCCAATGGATGGCCCTGACCGAGGAACCAGAGGCGCAAAAATGTGAGGAGGGCGAGGGGTTTAGGGGGAACGTATGGGCCTGAAGCTAGTCATACCGGACATTATGTGCAACGGGTTGCTGATTTCACGTGAGGAGTACGATTAATAAATCCGTCTGATACGAACTGCATGAGATATGTGGTGGAGAGTTGTTGTTGGAGCATGTCCTGTGAGCATTCATTAAAATGGGGTCTTGTTATGCGCTTGAGTGGAGTTGTATTGGGTGTTGTGGGGTATGGTCCTAGAACATTCATGCCGGGTGGTTTGGTAGGAGTGTGGTTAAGGGTTTAATGGCCGTGTACATGTATGGGTTTAGCACCTGCTTATAAGATAGTCCGTATATAATGTATATTACTGGTACTATAGTATGTATGTATATGGGGTATATAAATTTATGCACGAATATGCATAACCAAATACCCCCGCCTCGGGGGGGGAGGGGGGGGGGGTTAAGCATAATGGCATAGATGGGGTAGAATTATTGGGGGCTTGCGGTTAGTTCCTGTAGTTGAGAACAATGGCGGCTTTTCGAGCCGCAGGCCTCGGGTAGTGTCCGGGCAGGAATAATGACTTATTTTATGTTTTTTTTAGGGATTTGCTTTGCGGTGGGTGTTTTGGGTGTGGCGTCGAATCCTTCGCCGTATTATGGGGTTGTTGGTTTGGTGTTAGCGTCTGTGGCGGGGTGCGGGTGGTTGCTGGGCCTTGGGGTTTCGTTCGTGGCTTTAGTGCTGTTTATGGTGTATTTGGGGGGTATGCTGGTGGTGTTTGTTTATTCAGTAGCTTTAGCAGCGGAGCCTTTCCCTGGGGCTTGGGGGGATTGACGGGTGATTGGATGTGCAGTAGCGTTTGTGGCAATTGTTTTTGGGGGGTTGGTGTTTGGGGGGTTTATGGGGGCTTGGAAGTTCGGGGTTTCTACTGTGAATAATGTTGGGGTGTTTGTTGTTCGGTCGGATTTTAGTGGAGTTTCCATGTTTTATTCACATGGGGCAGGGATGTTTTTAGTGGCGGGTTGGGGGCTGTTGTTGACTTTGTTTGTTGTATTGGAGCTTGTGCGGGGGTTGTCGCGGGGTGCTATTCGGGCGGTTTAGGGGTTAGGGTCAGAGAATAGTTTATTGAAAATGCCAGCTTTGGGAGCTGGAGATAAAGGTTTGAGTCCTTTTTTTCTGAGTTTGGGGTACTCTAAGAAGTGGTAAGTCTTCAATCTTTGGTTTACAAGACCAATGTTTTTATAAACTATTAGAGTATTTAGCAGTTGAGTATTTTGTTTTCTAGGGCGCTTGCGGCGGGGAGGAGAAATAGGAGGATAGTGAAGTAGGCGATTGAAGCGAGTTGGCCGATGATGATGAATGGGTGTTCGACGGGTTGGCTTCCTACTCATGTTAGGACGAGGAGGTCGGCGACTAGTACTCAGAATAGGAGCTGGGAGAGTGGTCGGAATGTTATTGCTCGTTGTTTTGATTTGTGCAGGAATGGGATTAGGAATAGGATCAGTACGGAGGCGGCCAGTGCTAATACGCCTCCTAGTTTATTTGGGATTGAACGTAGGATGGCGTAGGCGAATAGGAAGTATCATTCTGGCTTGATGTGTGGTGGGGTTACTAGCGGGTTTGCTGGGGTGAAGTTTTCTGGGTCTCCCAGGAGGTTAACCGCTCATGCTTCTTTCTTATGAGACGTTAGTAAACCAATTACATAGCCTTGTCAAGACTAAATCACAGGTAAAAATCCTGTACATCTCATGTGGCCAACCACTCCCAACTAGGATTCCAAGACGCCTCATCACCCATCATAGAAGAACTCGTTGAATTCCACGACCACGCCCTAATCGTTGCCCTAGCTATCTGCAGCCTAGTTCTCTACCTTTTAGCCCACATACTAACAGAAAAACTCTCGTCCAATGCTGTAGACGCCCAAGAAGTAGAGCTGATCTGGACAATCCTACCTGCTATCGTCCTGGTACTCCTCGCCCTCCCATCCCTACAAATCCTCTACATAATGGACGAAATCGACGAACCAGACCTCACCCTAAAAGCCATCGGCCACCAATGATACTGAAGCTACGAATACACAGACTTCAAAGACCTATCATTCGACTCCTACATAGTGCCCACCCCAGACTTACCCAACGGCCACTTCCGACTGCTAGAAGTTGACCACCGCGTAGTTATCCCAATAGAATCCCCCATCCGCGTGATCATTACTGCAGGAGACGTACTCCACTCCTGAGCAGTCCCAACGCTCGGAGTTAAAACAGACGCAATCCCAGGCCGACTAAACCAAACTTCATTCATTACCACCCGGCCTGGGATTTTTTACGGACAATGCTCAGAAATTTGCGGGGCTAATCACAGCTACATACCCATTGTAGTAGAATCAACCCCACTCCCACATTTCGAGGCCTGATCGTCCCTTCTATCATCATCCTAATCATTAAGAAGCTATGCAACAGCACTAGCCTTTTAAGCTAGCCAAAGAGGGACTTCCCCCTCCTTAATGATATGCCACAGCTTAACCCCGCACCATGATTTTCAATCATAATTATAACCTGATTAACCCTAGCACTCCTCATCCAACCAAAACTACTAGCCTTCACCACAACCAACCCCCCATCAAATAAGACCTCCCTCACTACCAAACCCACACCATGATCCTGACCATGAACCTAAGCTTCTTTGACCAATTTTCCAGCCCCAATCTATTTGGCATCCCCTTAATCCTACTATCCCTACTCTTCCCAGCCCTACTATTCCCGTCCCCAAACAACCGATGAATCAACAACCGCCTTTCTACTATCCAAACATGACTCCTTCACCTAATCACAAAACAACTAATAGTCCCACTCAACAAAAATGGCCACAAATGAGCCATAATATTTACATCCCTAATAATCATACTTCTTACAATCAACCTTCTAGGCCTCCTTCCATATACATTCACCCCAACCACCCAACTATCTATGAACATAGCCCTAGCCTTCCCACTATGGCTCGCCACACTACTAACAGTCATGTTTAACCATGTACGTGCCCCAGGGCTGGCTTAAAGTAGGCTCTATTGTCCCACTTTACTGCTAAATCCGCCTTCCAGAAGTGGTTTCACGCTTCTTTCCGTGTGCCCTATGAATAGGGAATGTAGCCCATTTCTTCCACTCCATAGGCTATACCTTGACCTGTCTTATTAGCGGGGTGCTATTGTGTCCACTGTTGTGCTCTCATTCGAGGTGGGCTGGCGACGGCGGTATGTAGGCTGTGTTGGCAAGGGGTGGTTGGGTTAATCGGGGATTATCGATTGTAGAACAGGCTCCTCTAGGTGGGTTTGGGGCACCGCCAAGTCCTTAGAGTTTTAAGCGTTTGTGCTCGTAGTTCTCTGGCGGATACTTCGGTAAAGTAAGTATCAAGATTTAGGGCCAGGCATAGTGGGGTATCTAATCCCAGTTTGGGCCCTGGCTTTCGTGGGTTTAAATCAGTCGTTAGTTCCTAAGATCATCTTAATGGTGTGTTTAGGTGCATCTTGGGCTTATGACAGCTCAGTTGCATTTTGATCTTAGTTAGCTAGGATAGGCATTTTACCACTCTTTACGCCGTGTCAATAGGACGGTTGATTTGGGTTTCTTGTATGACCGCGGTGGCTGGCACAAGATTTACCAACCCTTGAAGTTAGGCTGTTGCTATAATTAAGTCAAGTTTGCACTCATTGCTTAATGTTAATTACTGCTGAATACCCGTGGGGGCGTGGCTTAGCGAGGCGTCTTGGGCTACTACTTGGGTGTGCCTGATACCCGCTCCTCAAGGCCTGTATGGGGGTAGGTGGTCGAGGGCGTTTACACTGGGGCGCGGATACTTGCATGTATATATTTAGCAAAAACCAACCGTAAGGTTAGGACTAAGTCTTTTGTCCGCAGGCATGTTTTATGCCATCTTGGCAACTTCAGTGCCATGCTTTGTGTTAAGCTATGTGGACGGGGGTGTGGTTAGCTGATAGTTGAGTGGTGAGTGAGAGTGAAGTATATGAAATTATTGCTTGTGTTTACTATTTTTAGTACTGGAGTTTCTCTAAGTCCTAAGACTAGGAGGAAATGGTGTTTCATAGTGTGTAGGCGTCGGGATAGTCCGAGTATCGTCGGGGTATTCCTGCTAGGCCTAGGAAGTGCTGGGGGAAGAACGTTAGGTTTACTCCTGTAAATATTACCCCGAAGTGGGCTTTTGCTCATGTTTAGTGTAGGGTAAACCCAGTGAGTAGTGGGAATCAGTGAGTAAATCCTGCTAGAATGGCAAAGACGGCGCCTATGGATAGGACGTAGTGGAAGTGGACACTATTTGTCTGATCCGTACTAATTACCGCCATCCTACTCCTTCTATCACTCCCCGTACTCGCCGCTGGTATTACAATATTACTAACTGATCGAAACCTAAACACCACATTCTTCGACCCCGCTGTAGGAGGAGACCCAATCCTGTACCAACACCTATTCTGATTCTTCGGACACCCAGAAGTCTATATTCTGATCCTACCGGGGTTCGGAATCATCTCACACGTAGTCACGTACTACTCAGGCAAAAAGGAGCCCTTCGGCTACATGGGAATAGTCTGAGCCATACTATCCATCGGCTTCCTAGGATTCATCGTCTGAGCTCACCACATGTTTACAGTAGGAATAGACGTTGATACCCGAGCCTACTTTACATCAGCCACTATAATCATTGCCATCCCTACCGGAATCAAAGTATTTAGCTGACTAGCCACCCTGCACGGAGGAACAATCAAATGAGACCCCCCCAATACTATGAGCTCTAGGATTTATCTTCCTATTTACCATCGGAGGATTAACAGGAATCGTTCTTGCAAACTCTTCCCTAGACATCGCCCTGCACGACACGTACTACGTAGTTGCCCACTTCCACTACATCCTATCCATAGGCGCCGTCTTTGCCATTCTAGCAGGATTTACTCACTGATTCCCACTACTCACTGGGTTTACCCTACACCAAACATGAGCAAAAGCCCACTTCGGGGTAATATTTACAAGAGTAAACCTAACGTTCTTCCCCCAGCACTTCCTAGGCCTAGCAGGAATACCCCGACGATACTCGGACTATCCCGATTCCTACACACTATGAAACACCATTTCCTCCATCGGCTCCCTAATCTCAATAGTAGCCGTAATCATACTAATATTCATCATCTGAGAAGCCTTTCCGGCCAAACGAAAAGTCCTACAACCAGAACTAACTACCACAAACGTTGAATGAATCCACGGCTGCCCTCCCCCATACCATACTTTCGAGGAACCGGCCTTCGTCCAAGTACAAGAAAGGAAGGAATCGAACCCTCACATGCTGGTTTCAAGCCAACTGCATTAACCGCTCATGCTTCTTTCTTATGAGACGTTAGTAAACCAATTACATAGCCTTGTCAAGACTAAATCACAGGTAAAAATCCTGTACATCTCATGTGGCCAACCACTCCCAACTAGGATTCCAAGACGCCTCATCACCCATCATAGAAGAACTCGTTGAATTCCACGACCACGCCCTAATCGTTGCCCTAGCTATCTGCAGCCTAGTTCTCTACCTTTTAGCCCACATACTAACAGAAAAATTCTCGTCCAATGCTGTAGACGCCCAAGAAGTAGAGCTGATCTGGACAATCCTACCTGCTATCGTCCTGGTACTCCTCGCCCTCCCATCCCTACAAATCCTCTACATAATGGACAAAATCGATGAACCAGACCTCACCCTAAAAGCCATCGACCACCAATGATACTGAAGCTACGAATACACAGACTTCAAAGACCTATCATTCGACTCCTACATAGTGCCCACCCCAGACTTACCCAACGGCCACTTCCGACTGCTAGAAGTTGACCACCGCGTAGTTATCCCAATAGAATCCCCCATCCGCGTGATCATTACTGCAGGAGACGTACTCCACTCCTGAGCAGTCCCAACGCTCGGAGTTAAAACAGACGCAATCCCAGGCCGACTAAACCAAACTTCATTCATTACCACCCGGCCTGGGATTTTTTACGGACAATGCTCAGAAATTTGCGGGGCTAATCACAGCTACATACCCATTGTAGTAGAATCAACCCCACTCCCACATTTCGAGGCCTGATCGTCCCTTCTATCATCATCCTAATCATTAAGAAGCTATGCAACAGCACTAGCCTTTTAAGCTAGCCAAAGAGGGACTTCCCCCTCCTTAATGATATGCCACAGCTTAACCCCGCACCATGATTTTCAATCATAATTATAACCTGATTAACCCTAGCACTCCTCATCCAACCAAAACTACTAGCCTTCACCACAACCAACCCCCCATCAAATAAGACCTCCCTCACTACCAAACCCACACCATGATCCTGACCATGAACCTAAGCTTCTTTGACCAATTTTCCAGCCCCAATCTATTTGGCATCCCCTTAATCCTACTATCCCTACTCTTCCCAGCCCTACTATTCCCGTCCCCAAACAACCGATGAATCAACAACCGCCTTTCTACTATCCAAACATGACTCCTTCACCTAATCACAAAACAACTAATAGTCCCACTCAACAAAAATGGCCACAAATGAGCCATAATATTTACATCCCTAATAATCATACTTCTTACAATCAACCTTCTAGGCCTCCTTCCATATACATTCACCCCAACCACCCAACTATCTATGAACATAGCCCTAGCCTTCCCACTATGGCTCGCCACACTACTAACAGGCCTACGAAACCAACCATCAGCCTCTTTAGCCCACCTATTACCCGAAGGTACCCCTACACCCCTAATCCCCGCACTAATCCTGATCGAAACAACCAGCCTACTAATCCGCCCCCTAGCCCTCGGAGTCCGCCTTACAGCCAACCTTACAGCAGGACACTTACTCATCCAACTCATCTCTACAGCCTCCATTGCATTAATACCCACCCTTCCTGCAGTATCCATCCTAACAATAATCATCCTACTACTCCTAACCATCCTAGAAGTAGCAGTAGCCATAATCCAGGCCTACGTCTTCGTGCTCCTTCTAAGCCTATACTTACAAGAAAACATCTAATGGCACACCAAGCACACTCATACCACATAGTTGACCCAAGCCCTTGACCAATCTTCGGGGCAGCCGCCGCCCTACTCACAACCTCAGGATTAATCATGTGATTCCACTACAACTCATCCATACTACTAACCCTAGGCCTCATCTCAATACTCCTAGTAATACTCCAATGATGACGAGACATTGTACGAGAAAGCACCTTCCAAGGCCATCACACTCCCACAGTCCAAAAAGGCCTACGATACGGCATAATCCTTTTCATCACATCCGAAGCATTCTTCTTCTTAGGGTTCTTCTGAGCGTTCTTCCACTCGAGCCTGGCCCCAACCCCAGAACTAGGAGGCCAATGACCCCCAACAGGAATTAAACCACTCAACCCGATAGAAGTCCCCCTACTAAACACAGCCATCCTACTAGCCTCAGGCGTTACCGTAACGTGAGCCCATCACAGCATCACAGAAGGAAACCGAAAACACGCCATCCACGCCCTAACCCTAACGATCCTCCTGGGATTCTACTTCACAGCCCTACAAGCAATAGAATACCACGAAGCCCCATTCTCAATCGCCGATAGCGTCTACGGATCTACCTTCTTCGTTGCCACTGGATTCCACGGACTCCACGTAATCATCGGATCCTCCTTCCTGACCGTCTGCCTCTTCCGACTGATCAAGTTCCACTTTACATCAGACCACCACTTCGGATTCGAGGCAGCAGCCTGATACTGACACTTCGTAGACGTCATCTGACTATTCCTCTACATAACCATCTACTGATGAGGATCTTGCTCTTCTAGTATATTAATTACAATTGACTTCCAATCTCTAGAATCTGGTATAAACCCAGAGGAGAGCAATGAACGCACTCATGTTCATATTCGCCCTATCATCAATCCTAAGCGCCGCCCTAACCGCATTAAACTTCTGACTCGCCCAAATAAACCCCGACTCAGAGAAACTCTCACCGTACGAATGTGGATTCGACCCACTTGGATCTGCTCGATTACCATTCTCAGTCCGATTCTTCCTCAGTAGCCATCCTGTTCGTCCTATTCGACCTAGAAATCGCCCTCCTACTCCCCCTGCCATGAGCCGTCCAACTCCAATCCCCCCTAATGACCCTCACCTGAACTGTAGTGATCCTCCTTCTCCTAACACTCGGACTGGCCTACGAGTGAATTCAAGGGGGCCTAGAATGAGCAGAATAACAGAAAGTTAGTCTAACCAAAAAGATAGCTGGTTTCGACCCAGCAGATTACAGCCAACCCTGTAACTTTTTTATGTCGCCCCTACATTTAAGCTTCTACTCAGCCTTCATTTTCAGCGGACTAGGACTAGCCTTCCACCGAACCCACCTAGTATCCGCCCTACTATGCCTTGAAAGCATAATATTATCGATATTCGTAGGCCTATCAATATGATCCATCGAAAACCAAGTCTCCTCATTCACCATGGTACCAATTCTCATGCTAACCTTCTCAGCGTGTGAGGCGGGCACAGGCCTGGCCATCCTAGTAGCCTCCACCCGCACACATGGCTCCGACCATCTACACAACCTAAACCTCCTGCAATGCTAAAAATCATCCTACCCACAATCATACTTCTTCCAACAGCCCTGCTGTCTCCACCAAAATTTCTATGGACTAACACCACCTTATACAGCCTCCTAATCGCTGCCCTAAGCCTACAGTGATTAATCCCAACCTACTACCCCTACAAATTTTTATCCAACTGAACAGGAATTGACCAAATCTCATCCCCCCTCCTAGTACTATCCTGCTGACTACTCCCACTCATAATCATAGCAAGCCAAAACCACCTGCAACAAGAACCCCTACAACGCAAACGAATCTTTATCTCAACCTTAGTCGCAGTCCAGCCATTCATCCTACTAGCCTTTTCCACCACAGAACTAGCACTATTTTACATCTCATTTGAAGCAACCCTCATTCCCACCCTAATCTTAATCACCCGATGGGGGAACCAACCAGAACGCCTAAGCGCTGGCATCTACCTGCTATTCTACACGCCAGTAAGCTCTCTACCCCTGCTAATCACAATCATACACCTATACGTGAAAATTGGCACCCTGCACCTGCCAACCCTACAACTAACCCACCCAACCCTATCCACCTCATGGACAGGAATACTATCAGGTCTAGCACTGCTCATAGCATTCATAGTAAAAGCCCCACTATACGGCCTACACCTCTGACTGCCAAAAGCCCACGTAGAAGCACCCATCGCAGGCTCAATACTCCTCGCCGCCCTACTACTAAAGCTAGGAGGATACGGAATTATACGAGTCACTCTATTTATGGGCCCACTGTCCAACCTCCTGCACTACCCCTTCCTAACCCTGGCCCTATGAGGCGCCCTAATGACTAGCTCAATCTGCCTACGACAGACAGACCTAAAATCACTAATCGCTTATTCATCCGTTAGCCACATAGGCCTAGTTATCGCCGCAGGAATAATCCAAACCCACTGATCATTCTCAGGGGCAATGATCCTAATAATTTCCCATGGACTAACTTCCTCCATACTATTCTGCCTAGCCAACACAAACTATGAACGTACGCACAGCCGAATTCTACTACTCACACGAGGCCTACAACCTCTCCTACCACTCATAGCTACCTGATGATTGCTGGCCAATCTAACAAACATAGCCTTACCCCCAACAACAAACCTCATAGCAGAGCTAACCATTATAATCACCTTATTCAACTGATCTGCCTTCACGATCATCCTAACAGGAATCGCAACCCTACTAACCGCCTCCTACACCTTATTCATACTACTAATGACCCAACGAGGCTCATTCCCCTCCCACAGCACATCTATGCAAAACTCAACCACGCGAGAACACCTGCTCATAACACTCCACATTATCCCAATATTCCTCCTAATCCTCAAACCCGAACTGATCTCCGGAATCCCCTCATGCAAGTATAGTTTAAACCAAACATTAGACTGTGATTCTAAGAATAGAAGTTCAAACCTTCTTACCTGCCGAGGGGAGGGTTTAACCAACAAGAGCTGCTAACTCTTACATCTGAGCCTAAAACCTCAGCCCCCTTACTTTTAAAGGATAACAGCAATCCACTGGTCTTAGGAACCACCCATCTTGGTGCAAATCCAAGTAAAAGTAGTGAACCCCACACTACTAATCAACTCCCTCACACTACTCACGCTGACAATCCTCCTAACCCCAATCATCCTGCCATTTCTATTTAAAAACTTTAAAAACACCCCACAAGCCACCACCCGCGCTGTTAAAACCGCATTCCTAATTAGCCTAGCCCCTACAACCGCATTCATCTACTCGGGAGTAGAATCTGTCACCTGCCACTGGGAGTGAAAATTCATTATAAACTTTAAAATCCCCCTGAGCCTAAAAATAGACCAATACTCAATAACATTTCTTCCAATCACCCTATTTGTAACATGATCAATCCTACAATTCGCCATATGATACATGGCCTCAGAGCCATACGTAACAAAATTTTTCACCTACCTACTGACATTCCTAGTCGCCATACTCCTCCTAACAACCGCAAACAACATATTCCTCCTATTCGTAGGCTGGGAAGGAGTACGAATCATGTCCTTCCTTCTCATCGGCTGATGACAAGGCCGAGCAGATGCCAACACCGCCGCCCTACAAGCCGTAATCTACAACCGAATCGGAGACGTCGGACTGACCCTGAGCATAGCATGACTAGCTTCAACATTCAACACCTGAGAGATCCAACAAGCCGTACACCCCCACCAAACCCCAATCCTCCCCCTCATAGGATTAATCCTCGCAGCCGCAGGAAAATCCGCCCAATTTGGACTCCACCCATGACTGCCCGCAGCAATAGAAGGCCCCACCCCAGTATCAGCCCTACTGCACTCCAGTACCATAGTAGTAGCCGGAATCTTCCTGCTCATCCGCATGCACCCCCTGCTAGCCACCAACCAGACAGCCCTAACTGCCTGCCTATGCCTAGGTGCTCTATCAACCCTATTCGCTGCCACATGCGCCCTAACCCAAAATGACATCAAAAAAATCATTGCTTTCTCAACATCCAGCCAACTAGGACTAATAATAGTCACTATCGGACTAAACCTCCCACAACTAGCCTTCCTACACATCTCAACCCATGCCTTCTTTAAAGCCATACTATTCCTATGCTCAGGGTCTATCATCCACAACCTAAACGGAGAACAAGATATCCGAAAGATAGGAGGCCTACAGAAAATACTCCCAGTCACTACTTCCTGCCTAACCATCGGAAACCTGGCGCTGATAGGAACCCCATTCCTAGCCGGATTCTACTCAAAAGACCTCATCATCGAAAGCTTAAACACATCATACCTAAATACTTGAGCCCTACTCCTAACCCTTATAGCCACAGCATTCACCGCAACCTACAGCATCCGCATAACCATCCTAGTCCAAGCTGGACAAACCCGAATCCCCCCAATAGTATCAATAAACGAAAACAACCCACTAATCACCGCCCCCCTAACCCGACTCGCCCTAGGCAGCATTACAGCAGGAATAATCATTACCTCTTTCATCACACCAACCAAAACCCCCCCAATAACCATACCCCTTATCACCAAAACTGCTGCCATCCTCATAACAATCCTAGGAATCATCCTAGCCCTAGAACTATCGAACATAACACACACCCTCACTCACCCCAAACCAAACCCCCTCATAAACTTCTCCTCTGCATTAGGGTACTTCAACCCCCTAGTACACCGATTCTTCTCCAAAAACCTACTAGAAAAGGGACAAAACATTGCCCTACACTTGATCGACCTCTCCTGACTCAAAAAAATAGGGCCAGAGGGCCTTGCTGAACTACAAGTAGCCGCAAGCAAAGCCGCAACCTCAATACACACAGGGCTAATTAAGGCCTACCTAGGATCCTTCGCCCTCTCCATCCTGGTAATAATCCTAATAACACACAGACTCACTAATGGCCCCTAACATCCGCAAATCCCATCCCCTACTAAAAATAATCAACAACTCCCTAATCGACCTACCCGCCCCCTCCAACATCTCTGCCTGATGAAACTTTGGCTCCCTTCTAGCCATCTGCTTAGCCACACAAATCCTAACAGGCCTGCTACTAGCCATACACTACACCGCAGACACTTCACTCGCCTTCTCCTCAGTAGCTCACACATGCCGAGACGTCCAGTACGGATGGCTCATCCGCAACCTCCACGCCAACGGTGCTTCGCTCTTCTTTATCTGCATCTACTTACACATCGGACGAGGCCTCTACTACGGCTCCTACCTATACAAAGAAACCTGAAACACAGGAGTAATCCTCCTACTCACCCTAATAGCAACTGCCTTCGTAGGGTATGTCCTACCATGAGGACAAATGTCATTCTGAGGGGCCACCGTAATCACCAACCTATTCTCAGCCATCCCGTACATTGGGCAAACTCTAGTAGAATGAGCCTGAGGAGGATTCTCAGTAGACAATCCAACCTTAACCCGATTCTTCGCCATCCACTTCCTACTGCCCTTCCTAATTGCAGGAATCACCCTAGTCCACCTAACCTTCCTACACGAATCAGGCTCAAATAACCCACTAGGAATCGTATCAGACTGCGAAAAAATCCCATTCCACCCATACTTCTCCATTAAAGACAGTTAGGGCTTACCCTAATAATCACCCCTCTAATAGCACTAGCCCTATTTTCACCGAAATTCCTGGTTCTTGGAATCCTAGTTGGGAGTGGTTGGCCACATGAGATGTACAGGATTTTTACCTGTGATTTAGTCTTGACAAGGCTATGTAATTGGTTTACTAACGTCTCATAAGAAAGAAGCATGAGCGGTTAATGCAGTTGGCTTGAAACCCATCCCCAGTGGTGCCAGTGCACTCTCTGAACTCACTGAAGTGCATCCCCAGTGGTGCCAGTGCACTCTCTGCACTCACTGCACTGCATCCCCAGTGGTGCCAGTGCGCTCTCTGGAGTCACAGCACTGCATCCCCAGTGGTGCCAGTGCACTCGCTGCACTCACTGCACTGCATCACCAGTGGTGCCAGTGTACTCTCTGGACTCACTGCACTGCATCCCCAGTGGTGCCAGTGCACTCTCTTGAGTCACTACACTACATCCCCAGTGGTGCCATTGCACTCTCTGGACTCACTGTACTGCATCATCGTTGGTGCCAGTGCACTCTCTGGACTCACTACACTGCATCCCCAGTGGTGCCAGTGCACTCTCTGGACTCACTGCACTGCAGACCCAGTGGTGCCAGTGCACTCACTGGACTCACTGTACTGCATCACCAGTGCTGCCAGTGCACTCTCTGGACTCACTGCACTGCATCCCCAGTGGTTCCAGTGCATTCACTGGACTCACTGTACTGCATCACCAGTGGTGCCAGTGCACTCTCTGGACTCACTGCACTGCATCCCCAGTGGTGCCAGTGAGCTCTCTGGACTCACTGCACTGCATCCCCAGTGGTGCCAGTGTACTAACAGGATTCACTGCACTGCATCCCCAGTGGTGCTAGTGCACTCTCTGGACTCACTGCAGTGCATCCCCAGTGGTGCCAGTGCACTCTCTGGACTCGCTGAAGTGCATTCTCAGTGGTGCCAGTGCACTCTCTGGACTCACTGCAGTGCATCCCCAGTGGTGCCAGTCCACTCACTGGACTCACTGCACTGCATCCCCAGTGGTGCCAGTGCACTCTGTGGACTCACTGTACTGCATCCCCAGTGGTGCCAGTGCACTCTCTGGACTCACTGCAGTGCATCCCCAGTGGTGCCAGTGCACTCTCTGGACTCACTGCACTGCATCCCCAGTGGTGCCAGTGCACTCTCTGGACTCACTGCACTGAAGCCCCAGTGGTGCCAGTGCACTCTCTGGACTCACTGCACTGCATCCCCAGTGGTGCCAGTGCACTCTCTGGACTCACTGCACTGCATCCCCAGTGGTGCCAGTGCACTCTCTGGACTCACTGCAGGGCATCCCCAGTGGTGCCAGTGCACTGTCTGGACTCACTGCAGTGCATCCCCAGTGGTGCCAGTGCACTCTCTGCACTCACTGTAGTGCATCCCCAGTGGTGCCAGTGCACTCACTGGACTGACTGCACTGCATCCCCAGTGGTGCCAGTGCACTCTCTGGACTCACTGCACTGCATCCCCAGTGGTGCCAGTGCACTCACTGGACTCACTGGACACATCCCCAGTGGTGCCAGTGCACTCTCTGGACTCACTGCAGTGCATCCCCAGTGGTGCCAGTGCACTCTCTGGACTCACTGCAGTGCATCCCCAGTGGTGCCAGTGTACTCTCTGGACTCACTGCAGTGCATCACCAGTGGTGCCAGTGCACTCTCTGGACTCACTGCACTGCATCCCCAGTGGTGTCAGTGCACTCTCTGGACTCACTGAAGTGCATCCCCAGTGCTGACAGTGCACTCTCTGGACTCAATGCACTGCATCCACAGTGGTGCCAGTGCAATCTCTGGACTCACTGAAGTGCATCCCCAGTGGTGCCAGTGCACTCTCTGGACTCACTGCAGTGCATACCCAGTGGTGCCAGTGCACTCTCTGGACTCACTGCACTGCTTCCCCAGTGGTGCCAGTGCACTCACTGGACTCACTGCAGTGCATCCCCAGTGGTGCCAGTGCACTCTCTGGGCTCACTTCAGTGCATCCCCAGTGGTGCCAGTGCACTCTCTGGACTCACTGCACTGCATCCCCAGTGGTGCCTGTGCGCTCTCTGGAGTCACTGCACTGCATCCCCAGTGGTGCCAGTGCACTCTCTGGACTCACTGCAGTGCATCCCCAGTGGTGCCAGTGCACTCTCTGGACTCACTGAAGTGCATTCTCAGTGGTGCCAGTGCACTCTCTGGAGTCACTGCACTGCATCCCCAGTGGTGCCAGTGCACTCTCTGGACTCACTGCACTGCATCCCCAGTGCTGCCAGTGCACTCTCTGGACTCACTGCACTGCATCCCTAGTGGTGCCACTGCACTCTCTGGACTCACTGCACTGCTTCCCCAGTGGTGCCAGTGCACTCTCTGGACTCACTGCACTGCATCCCCAGTGGTGCCAGTGCACTCACTGGACTCACTGCAGTGCATCCCCACTGGTGCCAGTGCACTCTCTGGACTCACTGCAGTGCATCCCCAGTGGTGCCAGTGCACTCTCTGGACTCATTGCACTGCATCCCCAGTGGTTCCAGTGCACTCTCTGGACTCACTGCACTGCATCCCCAGTGGTGCCAGTGCACTCACTGGACTCACTGCAGTGCATTCCCAGTGGTGCCAGTGCACTCTCTGGACTCACTGTACTGCACCCCCAGTGGTGCCAGTGTACTCTCTGGACTCACTGCACTGCATCCCCAGTGGTGCCAGTGCACTCACTGGACTCACTGGACACATCCCCAGTGGTGCCAGTGCACTCTCTGGACTCACTGCAGTGCATCCCCACTGGTGCCAGTGCACTCTCTGGACTCACTGCACTGCATCCCCAGTGGTGCCAGTGCACTCTCTGGAGTCACAGCACTGCATCCCCAGTGGTGCCAGTGCACTCTCTGGACTCACTGCAGTGCATCCCCAGTGGTGCCAGTGCACCCTCTGGACTCACTGAAGTGCATCCCCAGTGGTGCCAGTGCACTCTCTGGACTCACTGAAGTGCATTCTCAGTGGTGCCAGTGCACTCTCCGGACTCACTGCAGTGCATCCCCAGTGGTGCCAGTGCACTCTCTGGACTCACTGTACTGCATCCCCAGTGGTGCCAGTGCACTCTCTGGACTCACTGCAGTGCATTCCCAGTGGTGCCAGTGCACTCTTTGGACTCACTGCACTGCAGCCCCATTGGTGCCAGTGCACTCTCTGGACTCACTGCACTGCATCCCCAGTGGTGCCAGTGCACTCTCTGGACTCACTGCACTGCATCCCCAGTGGTGCCAGTGCACTCTCTGGACTCACTGCACTGCATCCCCAGTGGTGCCAGTGCACTCTCTGCACTCACTTCTCTGCATTCCCAGTGGTGCCAGTGAAGTCTCTGGACTCACTGCACTGCATCCACAGTTGCGCCAGTGCAATCTCTGGACTCACTGCACTGCATCCCCAGTGGTGCCAGTGCACTCTCTGGACTCACTGCACTGCATCCCCAGTGGTGCCAGTGCACTCTCTGGACTCACTGCACTGTATCCCCAGTGGTGCCAGTGCACTCACTGGATTCACTGCAGTGCATCCCCAGTGGTGCCAGTGCACTCTCTGGACTCACTGCAGAGCATCCCCAGTGGTGCCAGTGCACTCTGTGGACTCACTGCACTGCATCCCCAGTGGTGACAGTGCACTCTCTGGACTCAGTGCAGTGCATCCCCAGTGGTGCCAGTGCACTCTCTGGACTCACTGCACTGCATCCCCAGTGGTGCCAGTGAAGTCTCTGGACTCACTGCACTGCATCCACAGTGGTGCCAGTGCACTCTCTGGACTCACTGCAGTGCATCCCCAGTGGTGACAGTGCACTCTCTGGACTCACTGCACTGCATCCCCAGTGGTGCCAGTGCACTCTCTGGAGTCACCGCACTGCATCCCCAGTGGTGCCAGTGCACTCTCTGGACTCACTGCAGTGCATCCCCAGTGGTGCCAGTGCACCCTCTGGACTCACTGAAGTGCATCCCCAGTGGTGCCAGTGCACTCTCTGGACTCACTGAAGTGCATTCTCAGTGGTGCCAGTGCACTCTCTGGACTCACTGCAGTGCATCCCCAGTGGTGCCAGTACACTCACTGGACTCACTGCACTGCATCCCCAGTGGTGCCAGTGCACTCTCTGGACTCACTAAACTGCATCACCAGTGGTGCCTCTGCACTCTCTGGACTCACTGCACTGCTTCCCCAGTGGTGCCAGTGCACTCACTGGACTCACTGCAGTGCATCCCCAGTGGTGCCAGTGCACTCTCTGGGCTCACTGCAGTGCATCCCCAGTGGTGCCAGTGCACTCTCTGGACTCACTGCACTGCATCCCCAGTGGTGCCAGTGCACTCTCTGGACTCACTGCAATGCATTCTCAGTGGTGCCAGTGCACTCTCTGGACTCACTGCACTGCATCCCCAGTGGTGCCAGTGCACTCTCTCGAGTCACTGCACTACATCCCCAGTGGTGCCAGTGCACTCTCTGGACTCACTGCACTGCATCCCCAGTGCTGCCAGTGCACTCTCTGGACTCACTGCACTGCATCCCTAGTGGTGCCACTGCACTCTCTGGACTCACTGCACTGCTTCCCCAGTGGTGCCAGTGCACTCTCTGGACTCACTGCACTGCATCCCCAGTGGTGCCAGTGCACTCACTGGACTCACTGCAGTGCATCCCCACTGGTGCCAGTGCACTCTCTGGACTCACTGCACTGCATCCCCAGTGGTGCCAGTGCACTCTCTGGACTCACTGCACTGCATCCCCAGTGGTTCCAGCGCACTCTCTGGACTCACTGCACTGCATCCCCAGTGGTGCTAGCGCACTCTGTGGACTCACTGCGGTGCATCCCCAGTGGTGCCAGTGCACTCTCTGGACTCACTGAAGTGCATTCTCAGTGGTGCCAGTGTACTCTCTGGACTCACTTCAGTGCATCCCCAGTGGTGCCATTACACTCTCTGGACTCACTGCAGTGCATCCCCAGTGGTGCCAGTGCACTCTCTGGACTCACTGCAGTGCATCCCCAGTGGAGCCAGTGCACTCTCTGGACTCACTGCAGTGCATCCGCAGTGGTGCCATTGCACTCTCTGGACTCACTGCACTGCATCTCCAGTGGTGCCAGTGCACTCTCTGGACTCACTGCACTGCATCCCCAGTGCTGCCAGTGCACTCTCTTGAGTCACTGCACTGCATCCCCTGTGGTGCAAGAGCACTCTCTGGACTCACAGCAGTGCATCACCAGTGGTGCCAGTGCACTCTCTGGACTCACTGCACTGCATCCCCAGTGGTGCCAGTGCACTCTCTGGACTCACTGCACTGCATCCCCAGTGGTGCCAGTGCACTCTCTGGACTCACTGAAGTGCATTCTCAGTGGTGCCAGTGCACTCTCTGGACTCACTGCAGTGCATCCCCAGTGGTGCCAGTGCACCCTCTGGACTCACTGAAGTGCATCCCCAGTGGTGCCAGTGCACTCTCTGGACTCACTGAAGTGCATTCTCAGTGGTGCCAGTGCACTCTCTGGACTCACTGCAGTGCATCCCCAGTGGTGCCAGTACACTCACTGGACTCACTGCACTGCATCCCCAGTGGTGCCAGTGCACTCTCTGGACTCACTAAACTGCATCACCAGTGGTGCCTCTGCACTCTCTGGACTCACTGCACTGCTTCCCCAGTGGTGCCAGTGCACTCACTGGACTCACTGCAGTGCATCCCCAGTGGTGCCAGTGCACTCTCTGGGCTCACTGCAGTGCATCCCCAGTGGTGCCAGTGCACTCTCTGGACTCACTGCACTGCATCCCCAGTGGTGCCAGTGCACTCTCTGGACTCACTGCAATGCATTCTCAGTGGTGCCAGTGCACTCTCTGGACTCACTGCACTGCATCCCCAGTGGTGCCAGTGCACTCTCTCGAGTCACTGCACTACATCCCCAGTGGTGCCAGTGCACTCTCTGGACTCACTGCACTGCATCCCCAGTGCTGCCAGTGCACTCTCTGGACTCACTGCACTGCATCCCTAGTGGTGCCACTGCACTCTCTGGACTCACTGCACTGCTTCCCCAGTGGTGCCAGTGCACTCTCTGGACTCACTGCACTGCATCCCCAGTGGTGCCAGTGCACTCACTGGACTCACTGCAGTGCATCCCCACTGGTGCCAGTGCACTCTCTGGACTCACTGCACTGCATCCCCAGTGGTGCCAGTGCACTCTCTGGACTCACTGCACTGCATCCCCAGTGGTTCCAGCGCACTCTCTGGACTCACTGCACTGCATCCCCAGTGGTGCTAGCGCACTCTGTGGACTCACTGCGGTGCATCCCCAGTGGTGCCAGTGCACTCTCTGGACTCACTGAAGTGCATTCTCAGTGGTGCCAGTGTACTCTCTGGACTCACTTCAGTGCATCCCCAGTGGTGCCATTACACTCTCTGGACTCACTGCAGTGCATCCCCAGTGGTGCCAGTGCACTCTCTGGACTCACTGCAGTGCATCCCCAGTGGAGCCAGTGCACTCTCTGGACTCACTGCAGTGCATCCGCAGTGGTGCCATTGCACTCTCTGGACTCACTGCACTGCATCTCCAGTGGTGCCAGTGCACTCTCTGGACTCACTGCACTGCATCCCCAGTGCTGCCAGTGCACTCTCTTGAGTCACTGCACTGCATCCCCTGTGGTGCAAGAGCACTCTCTGGACTCACAGCAGTGCATCACCAGTGGTGCCAGTGCACTCTCTGGACTCACTGCACTGCATCCCCAGTGGTGCCAGTGCACTCTCTGGACTCACTGCACTGCATCCCCAGTGGTGCTAGTGCACTGTGTGGACTCACTGTACTGCATCCCCAGTGGTGCCAGTGCAATCTCTGGACTCACTGCAGTGCATCCCCAGTGGTGCCAGTGCACTCTCTGGACTCACTGCACTGCATCCCCAGTGGTGCCAGTGCACTCTCTGGACTCACTGCACTGCATCCCCAGTAGTGACAGTGCACTCTCTGGACTCACTGCAGTGCATCCCCAGTGGTGCCAGTGCACTCTCTGGACTCACTGCACTGCATCCCCAGTAGTGCCAGTGCACTCTCTGGACTCACTGCACTGCATCCCCATTGGTGCCAGTGCACTCTCTGGACTCACTGTAGGGCATCCCCAGTGGTGCCAGTGCACTGTCTGGACTCACTGCAGTGCATCCCCAGTGGTGCCAGTGCACTCTCTTGACTCACTGTACTGCACCCCCAGTGGTGCCAGTGCACTCACTGGACTGACTGCACTGCATCCCCAGTGGTGCCAGTGCACTCTCTGGACTCACTGCACTCCATTCCCACTGGTGCCAGTGCACTCTCTGGACTCACTGCACTGCATCCCCAGTGGTGCCAGTGCACTCTCTGGACTCACTGGACACATCCCCAGTGGTGCCAGTGCACTCTCTGGACTCACTGCAGTGCATCCCCACTGCTGCCAGTGTACTCTCTGGACTCACTGCAGTGCATCCCCAGTGGTGCCAGTGCACTCTCTGGACTCACTGGACACATCCCCAGTGGTGCCAGTGCACTCTCTGGACTCACTGGACACATCCCCAGTGGTGCCAGTGCACTCTCTGGACTCACTGCAGTGCATCCCCACTGCTGCCAGTGTACTCTCTGGACTCACTGCAGTGCATCCCCAGTGGTGCCAGTGCACTCTCTGGACTCACTGCACTGCATCCCCAGTTGTGCCAGTGCACTCTCTGGACTCACTGCAGTGCATCCCCAGTGGTGCCAGTGCACTCTCTGGACTCAATGCACTGCATCCCCAGTGGTGCCAGTGCACTCTCTAGACTCACTGCACTGCATCCCCAGTGGTGCCAGTGCAATCTCTGGACTCACTGTAGTGCATCCCCAGTGGTGCCAGTGCACTCTCTGGACTCACTGCACTGCATCCCCAGTGGTGCCAGTGTACTCTCTGGACTCACTGTACTGCATCACCAGTGGTGCCAGTGCACTCTCTGGACTCACTGCAGTGCATTCCCAGTGGTGCCAGTGCACTCTTTGGACTCACTGCACTGCAGCCCCATTGGTGCCAGTGCACTCTCTAGACTCACTGCACTGCATCACAGGTGGTGCCAGTGCACTCTCTGGACTCACTGCACTGCATCCCCAGTGGTGCCAGTGCACTCTCTGGACTCACTGCACTGCATCCCCAGTGGTGCCAGTGCACTCTCTGCACTCACTTCTCTGCATTCCCAGTGGTGCCAGTGAAGTCTCTGGACTCACTGCACTGCATCCCCAGTGGTGCCAGTGCACTCTCTGGACTCACTGCACTGCATCCCCAGTGGTGCCAGTGCACTCTCTGGACTCACTGCAGTGCATCCCCAGTGGTGCCAGTGCACTCTCTGGACTCACTGCACTGCATCCCCAGTGGTGCAAGTGCACTCTCTCGAGTCACTGCACTACATCCCCAGTGGTGCCAGTGCACTCACTGGACTCACTGTACTGCATCATCTGTGGTGCCAGTGCACTCTCTGGACTCACTGCAATGCATCCCCAGTGGTGCCAGTGCACTCTCTGGACTCACTGAAGTGCATCCCCAGTGGTGCCAGTGCACTCTCTGGACTCACTAAACTGCATCACCAGTGGTGCCTCTGCACTCTCTGGACTCACTGCACTGCTTCCCCAGTGGTGCCAGTGCACTCACTGGACTCACTGCAGTGCATCCCCACTGGTGCCAGTGCACTCTCTGGGCTCACTGCAGTGCATCCCCAGTGGTGCCAGTGCACTCTCTGGACTCACTGCACTGCATCCCCAGTGGTGCCAGTGCACTCTCTGGACTCACTGCAATGCATTCTCAGTGGTGCCAGTGCACTCTCTGGACTCACTGCACTGCATCCCCAGTGGTGCCAGTGCACTCTCTCGAGTCACTGCACTACATCCCCAGTGGTGCCAGTGCACTCTCTGGACTCACTGCACTGCATCCCCAGTGGTGCCAGTGCACTCTGTGGACTCACTGCACTGCATCCCCAGTGCTGCCAGTGCACTCTCTGGACTCACTGCACTGCATCCCTAGTGGTGCCACTGCACTCTCTGGACTCACTGCACTGCTTCCCCAGTGGTGCCAGTGCACTCTCTGGACTCACTGCACTGCATCCCCAGTGGTGCCAGTGCACTCACTGGACTCACTGCAGTGCATCCCCACTGGTGCCAGTGCACTCTCTGGACTCACTGCACTGCATCCCCAGTGGTGCCAGTGCACTCTCTGGACTCACTGCACTGCATCCCCAGTGGTTCCAGCGCACTCTCTGGACTCACTGCACTGCATCCCCAGTGGTGCTAGTGCACTCCGTGGACTCACTGCAGTGCATCCCCAGTGGTGCCAGTGCACTCTCTGGACTCACTGAAGTGCATTCTCAGTGGTGCCAGTGTACTCTCTGGACTCACTTCAGTGCATCCCCAGTGGTGCCATTACACTCTCTGGACTCACTGCAGTGCATCCCCAGTGGTGCCAGTGCACTCTCTGGACTCACTGCAGTGCATCCCCAGTGGAGCCAGTGCACTCTCTGGACTCACTGCAGTGCATCCGCAGTGGTGCCATTGCACTCTCTGGACTCACTGCACTGCATCTCCAGTGGTGCCAGTGCACTCTCTGGACTCACTGCACTGCATCCCCAGTGCTGCCAGTGCACTCTCTTGAGTCACTGCACTGCATCCCCTGTGGTGCAAGAGCACTCTCTGGACTCACAGCAGTGCATCACCAGTGGTGCCAGTGCACTCTCTGGACTCACTGCACTGCATCCCCAGTGGTGCCAGTGCACTCTCTGGACTCACTGCACTGCATCCCCAGTAGTGACAGTGCACTCTCTGGACTCACTGCAGTGCATCCCCAGTGGTGCCAGTGCACTCTCTGGACTCACTGCACTGCATCCCCAGTAGTGCCAGTGCACTCTCTGGACTCACTGCACTGCATCCCCATTGGTGCCAGTGCACTCTCTGGACTCACTGTAGGGCATCCCCAGTGGTGCCAGTGCACTGTCTGGACTCACTGCAGTGCATCCCCAGTGGTGCCAGTGCACTCTCTTGACTCACTGTACTGCACCCCCAGTGGTGCCAGTGCACTCACTGGACTGACTGCACTACATCCCCAGTGGTGCCAGTGCACTCTCTGGACTCACTGCACTCCATCCCCACTGGTGCCAGTGCACTCTCTGGACTCACTGCACTGCATCCCCAGTGGTGTCAGTGCACTCTCTGGACTCACTGGACACATCCCCAGTGGTGCCAGTGCACTCTCTGGACTCACTGCACTGCATCCCCACTGCTGCCAGTGTACTCTCTGGACTCACTGCAGTGCATCCCCAGTGGTGCCAGTGCACTCTCTGGACTCACTGGACACATCCCCAGTGGTGCCAGTGCACTCTCTGGACTCACTGGACACATCCCCAGTGGTGCCAGTGCACTCTCTGGACTCACTGCAGTGCATTCCCAGTGGTGCCAGTGCACTCTTTGGACTCACTGCACTGCAGCCCCATTGGTGCCAGTGCACTCTCGGGACTCACTGCACTGCATCACAGGTGGTGCCAGTGCACTCTCTGGACTCACTGCACTGCATCCCCAGTGGTGCCAGTGCACTCTCTGGACTCACTGTAGGGCATCCCCAGTGGTGCCAGTGCACTGTCTGGACTCACTGCAGTGCATCCCCAGTGGTGCCAGTGCACTCTCTTGACTCACTGTACTGCACCCCCAGTGGTGCCAGTGCACTCACTGGACTGACTGCACTACATCCCCAGTGGTGCCAGTGCACTCTCTGGACTCACTGCACTCCATCCCCACTGGTGCCAGTGCACTCTCTGGACTCACTGCACTGCATCCCCAGTGGTGTCAGTGCACTCTCTGGACTCACTGGACACATCCCCAGTGGTGCCAGTGCACTCTCTGGACTCACTGCACTGCATCCCCACTGCTGCCAGTGTACTCTCTGGACTCACTGCAGTGCATCCCCAGTGGTGCCAGTGCACTCTCTGGACTCACTGGACACATCCCCAGTGGTGCCAGTGCACTCTCTGGACTCACTGGACACATCCCCAGTGGTGCCAGTGCACTCTCTGGACTCACTGCAGTGCATTCCCAGTGGTGCCAGTGCACTCTTTGGACTCACTGCACTGCAGCCCCATTGGTGCCAGTGCACTCTCGGGACTCACTGCACTGCATCACAGGTGGTGCCAGTGCACTCTCTGGACTCACTGCACTGCATCCCCAGTGGTGCCAGTGCACTCTCTGGACTCACTGCACTGCATCCCCAGTGGTGCCAGTGCACTCTCTGCACTCACTTCTCTGCATTCCCAGTGGTGCCAGTGAAGTCTCTGGACTCACTGCACTGCATCCCAGTGGTGCCAGTGCACTCTCTGGACTCACTGCACTGCATCCCCAGTGGTGCCAGTGCACTCTCTGGACTCACTGCAGTGCATCCCCAGTGGTGCCAGTGCACTCTCTGGACTCACTGCAGTGCATCCCCAGTGGTGCCAGTGCACTCTCTGGACTCACTGCAGTGCATCCCCAGTGGTGCCAGTGCACTCTCTGGACTCACTGCAGTGCATCCCCAGTGGTGCCAGTGCACTCTCTGGACTCACTGCACTGCATCCCCAGTGGTGCCAGTGCCCTCTGTGGACTCACTGCACTGCATCCCCAGTAGTGACAGTGCACTCTCTGGACTCACTGCAGTGCATCCCCAGTGGTGCCAGTGCACTCTCTGGACTCACTGCACTGCATCCCCAGTAGTGCCAGTGCACTCTCTGGACTCACTGCACTGCATCCCCATTGGTGCCAGTGCACTCTCTGGACTCACTGTAGGGCATCCCCAGTGGTGCCAGTGCACTGTCTGGACTCACTGCAGTGCATCCCCAGTGGTGCCAGTGCACTCTCTTGACTCACTGTACTGCACCCCCAGTGGTGCCAGTGCACTCACTGGACTGACTGCACTACATCCCCAGTGGTGCCAGTGCACTCTCTGGACTCACTGCACTCCATCCCCACTGGTGCCAGTGCACTCTCTGGACTCACTGCACTGCATCCCCAGTGGTGTCAGTGCACTCTCTGGACTCACTGGACACATCCCCAGTGGTGCCAGTGCACTCTCTGGACTCACTGCACTGCATCCCCACTGCTGCCAGTGTACTCTCTGGACTCACTGCAGTGCATCCCCAGTGGTGCCAGTGCACTCTCTGGACTCACTGGACACATCCCCAGTGGTGCCAGTGCACTCTCTGGACTCACTGGACACATCCCCAGTGGTGCCAGTGCACTCTCTGGACTCACTGCAGTGCATTCCCAGTGGTGCCAGTGCACTCTTTGGACTCACTGCACTGCAGCCCCATTGGTGCCAGTGCACTCTCGGGACTCACTGCACTGCATCACAGGTGGTGCCAGTGCACTCTCTGGACTCACTGCACTGCATCCCCAGTGGTGCCAGTGCACTCTCTGGACTCACTGCACTGCATCCCCAGTGGTGCCAGTGCACTCTCTGCACTCACTTCTCTGCATTCCCAGTGGTGCCAGTGAAGTCTCTGGACTCACTGCACTGCATCCCAGTGGTGCCAGTGCACTCTCTGGACTCACTGCACTGCATCCCCAGTGGTGCCAGTGCACTCTCTGGACTCACTGCAGTGCATCCCCAGTGGTGCCAGTGCACTCTTTCGAGTCCCTGCAGTGCATCCCCAGTGGTGCCAGTGCACTCTCTGGACTCACTGCAGTGCATCCCCAGTGGTGCCAGTGCACTCTCTGGACTCACTGCAGTGCATCCCCAGTGGTGCCAGTGCACTCTCTGGACTCACAGCACTGCATCCCCAGTGGTGCCAGTGCACTCTCTGGAGTCACAGCACTGCATCAACAGTGGTGCCTCTGCACTCTCTGGAGTCACTGCACTGCATCCCCAGTGGTGCCAGTGCTCTCTCTGGACTCACTGCAGTGCATCTGCAGTGGTGCCAGTGCACTCTCTGGACTCACTGCAGTGCATCCCCAGTGGTGCCAGTGCACTCTCTGGACTCACTGCAGTGCATCCCAAGTGCTGCCAGTGCACTCTCTGGACTCACTGCACTGCATCCCCAGTGGTGCCAGTGCACTCTCCGGAATCGCTGCAGTGCATCCCCAGTGGTGCCAGTGCACTCTCTGGACTCACTGCACTGCATCCACAGTGGTGCCAGTGCACTCTCTGGACTCACTGCATTTCATCCACAGTGGTGCCAGTGCACTCTCTGGACTCACTGCACTGCATCCCCAGTGGTGCCAGGGCACTCTCTGGACTCACTGCACTGCATCCCCAGTGGTGCCAGTGCACTCTCTGCCCTCACTGCAGTGCATCCCCAGTGGTGCCAGTGCACTCTCTGCACTCACTGCAGTGCATCCCCAGTGGTGCCAGTGCAATCTCTGGGCTCACCGGGGTGCATCCCCAGTGGTGCCAGTGCACTCTCTGGACTCACTGCACTGCATCCCCAGTGGTGCCAGTGCACTCTCTGGACTCACTGCAGTGCATCCCCAGTGGTGCCAGTGCACTCTCTGCACTCACTGCACTGCATCACCAGTGGTGCCAGTGCACTCTCTGGACTCACTGCAGTGCATCCCCAGTGGTGCCAGTGCACTCTCTGGACTCACTGCACTGCATCCCCAGTGGTGCCAGTGCACTCTCTGGACTCACTGCACTGCATCAACAGTGGTGCCTCTGCACTCTCTGGACTCACTGCACTGCATCCCCAGTGCTGCCAGTGCACTCTCTGGACTCACTGCAGTGCATCCCCAGTGGTGCCAGTGCACTCTCTGGACTCACTGCAGTGCATCCCCAGTGGTGCCAGTGCACTCTCTGGACTCACTGCACTGCATCCCCAGTGGTGCCAGTGCACTCTCTGGACTCACTGCACTTCATCCCCAGTGGTGCCAGTGCACTCTCTGGACTCACTGCATTGCATCCCCAGTGGTGCCAGTGCACTCTCTGGACTCACTGCACTGCAACCCCAGTGGTGCCACTGCACTCTCTGGACTCACTGCACTGCATCCCCAGTGGTGCCAGTGCACTCTCTGGACTCACTGCACTGCATCCCATGTAGTGCCAGTGCACTCTCTGGACTCACTGCACTGCATCCCCAGTGGTGCCAGTGCACTCTCTGGAATCACTGCAGTGCATCCCCAGTGGTGCCAGTGCACTCTCTGGAGTCACTGCACTGCATCCCCAGTGGTGCCAGTGGACTCTCTGGACTCACTGCATTGCATCCCCAGTGGTGCCAGTGCACTCTCTGGACTCACTGCACTGCATCCCCAGTGGTGCCAGTGCACTCTCTGGACTCACTGCACTGCATCCCCAGTGGTGCCAGTGCACTCTCTGGACTCACTGCACTGCATCCCCAGTGGTGCCAGGGCACTCTCCGGACTCACTGCAGTGCATCCCCAGTGGTGCCAGTGCACTCTTTCGAGTCACTGCACTGCATCCCCATTAGTGCCAGTGCATTCTCTGGACTCATTGCAGTGCATCTCCAGTGGTGCCAGTGCACTCTCTGGACTCACTGCAGTGCATCCCCAGTGGTGCCAGTGCACTCTCTGCACTCACTGCACTGCATCCCCAGTGGTGCCAGTGCACTCTCCGGACTCACTGCACTGCATCCCCAGTGGTGCCAGTGCACTCTCTGGACTCACTGCACTGCATCCCCAGTGGTGCCAGTGCACTCTCTGCACTCACTGCACTGCATCCCCAGTGGTGCCAGTGCACTCTCTGCACTCACTGCACTGCATCCCCGGTGTTCCCAGAGCACTCTCTGGACTCACCGAGCTGCATCCCCAGTGGTGCCAGTGCACTCTCTGGACTCACCGCACTGCATCCCCAGTGGTGCCAGTGCACCCTCTGGACTCACTGCAGTGCAGCCCCTGAGGTGCCAGTGTACTCTCTGGACTCACTGCACTGCATCCCCAGTGGTGACAGTGCACTCTCTGGTATCACTGCAGTGCATCCCCTGTGGTGCCATTGCACTCTCTGGACTCACTGCACTCCATCCCCAGTGGTGCCTGTGCACTCTCTTGAGTCACTGCACTGCATACCCATTGGTGCCAGTGCACTCTCTGGACTCACTGCACTGCATCCCCAGTGGTGCCAGTGCACTCTTTCGAGTCACTGCACTGCATCCCCAGTGGTGCCAGTGCATTCTCTGGACTCACTGCAGTGCATCCCCATTGGTGCCAGGGCAGTCTCTGGAGTCACTGCAGTGCATCCCCAGTGGTGCCAGTGCACTCTCTGGACTCACTGCACTGCATCCCCAGTGCTGACAGTGCACTCTCTGGACTCACTGCACTGCATCCCCAGTGGTGCCAGTACACTCTCTGGACTCACTGCAGTGCATCCCCTTTTGCGCCAGTGCACTCTCTGGACTCACTGCACTGCATCCCCAGTGGTGCCAGTGCACTCTCTAGAGTCACTGCAGTGCATCCCCAGTGGTGCCAGTGCACTCTCTGGACTCACTGCACTGCATCCCCAGTGGTGCCAGTGCACTCTGTGGACTCACTGCACTGCATCCCCAGTGGTGCCAGTGCACTCTCTGGACTCACTGCAGTGCATCCCCAGTGGCGCCAGTGCACTCTCTGGACTCACTGCACTGCATCCCATTGGTGCTAGTGCACTCTCTGGACTCACTGCACTGCATCCCCAGTGGTGCCAGTGCACTCTCTGGACTCACTGCACTGCATCCCCAGTTGTGCCAGTGCACTCTCTGGACTCACTGCAGTGCATCACTAGTGGTGCCAGTGCACTCTCTGGACTCACTGCAGTGCTTCCGCACTGGTGCCAGTGCACTCTCTGCACTCACTGCACTGCATCAACAGTGGTGCCTCTGCACTCTCTGGAGTCACTGCACTGCATCCCCAGTGGTGCCAGTGCACTCTCTGGACTCACTGTAGTGCATCCCCAGTGGTGCCAGTACACTCTCTGGACTCACTGCACTGCATCCCCAGTGGTGCCAGTGCACTCTCTGGACTCACTGCAGTGCATCACTTGTGGTGCCTTTGCACTCTCAGGACTCACTGCACTGCATCCCCAGTGGTGCCAGTGCACTCTCTGGACTCAGTGCACTCAATCCCCAGTGGTGGCCGTGCACTCTCTGGACTCAGTGCACTGCATCCCCAGTGGTGCCACTGCACTCTCTGGACTCACTGCAGTGCATCCCCAGTGGTGCCAGTGCACTCTCTGGACTCACTGCACTGCATCCCCAGTGGTGCCAGTGCACTCTCTGAGCTCACTGCAGTGCATCCCCAGTGGTGCCAGTGCACTCTCTGGACTCACTGCACTGCATCCCCAGTGGTGCCACTGCACTCTCTGGACTCACTGCACTGCATCAACAGTGGTGCCAGTGCACTCTCTGCACTCACTGCACTGCATCCCCAGTGGTGCCAGTGTAGTCTCTGGACTCACTGCACTGCATCCCCAGTGGTGCCAGTGCACTCTCTGAGCTCACTGCAGTGCATCCCCAGTGGTGCCAGTGCACTCTCTGGACTCACTGCACTGCATCCCCAGTGGTGCCACTGCACTCTCTGGAGTCACTGCACTGCATCCCCAGTGGTGCCAGTGCACTCTCTGGACTCACTGCATTGCATCCCCAGTGGTGCCAGTGCACTCTCCAGACTCACTGCAGTGCATCCGCAGTGGTGCCAGTGCACTCTTTCGAGTCACTGCAGTGCATCCCCAGTGGTGCCAGTGCACTCTCTGGACTCACTGCAGTGCATCCCCAGTGGTGCCAGTGCACTCTCTGGACTCACTGAACTGCATCCCCAGTGCTGCCCGTGCACTCTCTGGACTCACTGCACTGCATCCCCAGTGGTGCCACTGCACTCTCTGGACTCACAGCACTGCATCCCCAGTGGTGCCAGTGCACTCTCTGGAGTCACAGCACTGCATCAACAGTGGTGCCTCTGCACTCTCTGGAGTCACTGCAGTGCATCCCCAGTGGTGCCAGTGCACTCTCTGGACTCACTGCAGTGCATCCCCACTGGTGCCAGTGTACTCTCTGGACTCACTGCAGTGCTTCCCCTCTGGTGCCAGTGCACTCCTTGGACGCACTGCACTGCATCCCCAGTGGTGCCAGTGCACTCTCTGGACTCACTGCAGTGCATCCCCAGTGGTGCCAGTACACTCTCTGGACTCACTGCACTGCATCCCCAGTGGTGCCAGTGCACTCTCTGGACTCACTGCAGTGCATCACTTGTGGTGCCTTTGCACTCTCAGGACTCACTGCACTGCATCCCCAGTGGTGCCAGTGCACTCTCTGGACTCAGTGCACTCAATCCCCAGTGGTGGCCGTGCACTCTCTGGACTCAGTGCACTGCATCCCCAATGGTGCCACTGCACTCTCTGGACTCACTGCAGTGCATCCCCAGTGGTGCCAGTGCACTCTCTGGACTCACTGCACTGCATCCCCAGTGGTGCCAGTGCACTCTCTGAGCTCACTGCAGTGCATCCCCAGTGGTGCCAGTGCACTCTCTGGACTCACTGCACTGCATCCCCAGTGGTGCCACTGCACTCTCTGGACTCACTGCACTGCATCAACAGTGGTGCCAGTGCACTCTCTGCACTCACTGCACTGCATCCCCAGTGGTGCCAGTGTAGTCTCTGGACTCACTGCACTGCATCCCCAGTGGTGCCAGTGCACTCTCTGAGCTCACTGCAGTGCATCCCCAGTGGTGCCAGTGCACTCTCTGGACTCACTGCACTGCATCCCCAGTGGTGCCACTGCACTCTCTGGAGTCACTGCACTGCATCCCCAGTGGTGCCAGTGCACTCTCCAGACTCACTGCAGTGCATCCGCAGTGGTGCCAGTGCACTCTTTCGAGTCACTGCAGTGCATCCCCAGTGGTGCCAGTGCACTCTCTGGACTCACTGCAGTGCATCCCCAGTGGTGCCAGTGCACTCTCTGGACTCACTGCAGTGCTTCCCCTCTGGTGCCAGTGCACTCCTTGGACGCACTGCACTGCATCCCCAGTGGTGCCAGTGCACTCTCTGGACTCACTGCAGTGCATCACCAGTGGTGCCAGTGCAATCTCTGGAGTCACTGCACTGCATCCCCAGTGGTGCCAGTGCACTCTCTGGACTCACTGCACTGCATCCCCAGTGGTGCCAGTGCACTCTCTGGACTCACTGGACTGCATTCCCATTGGTGCCAGTGCACTGTCTGGACCCACTGCAGTGCATCCCCACTGGTGCCAGTGCACTCTCTGGACTCAGTGCACTGCATCCCCAATGGTGCCAGTGCACTCTCTGTAGTCACTGCACTGCGTCCCCAGTGGTGCCAGTGCACTCTCTGGACTCACTGCAGTGTATCCCCTGTGGTGCCAGTGCAATCTCTGGACTCACTGCAGTGCATCCCCAGTGGTGCCAGTGCACTCTCTGCACTCACTGCAGTGCAGCCCCTGAGGTGCCAGTGCACTCTCTGGACTCACTGCAGTGCATCCCCAGTGGTGCCAGTGCACTCTCTGGACTCACTGCAGTGCAACCCCAGTGGTGCCAGTGTAGTCTCTGGACTCAAGGCACAGTAACCCCAGTGGTGCCAGTGCAATCTAAGGACTCACAGCAGTGCAGCTAAAGTTGGTGCCAGTGCACTCTCTGGACTCACTGCACTGCATCCCCAGTGGTGCCAGTGCACTCTCTGGACTCACTGCACTGCATCCCCAGTGGTGCCAGTGGACTCTCTGCTCTCATGCACTGCATACCCAGTGGTGCCAGTGCACTCTTTGGACTCACTGCACTGCATGAACAGTGGTGCCAGTGCACTCTCTGGACTCACTGCACTGCATCCCCAGTGGTGCCAGTGTAGTCTCTGGACTCACTGTAGTGCATCCCCAGAGGTGCCAGTTCAATCTCAGGACTCACTGCAGTGCAGCTCCAGTTGGTGCCAGTGCAGTCTCTGGACTCACTGCACTGCATCCCCAGTGGTGCCAGTGCACTCTCTGGACTCACTGCAGTACATCCCCAGTGGTGCCAGTGCACTCTCTGGACTCACTGCACTGCATCCCCAGTGGTGCCAGTGCACTCTCTGGACTCACTGAACTGCATCCCCAGTGGTGCCAGAGCACTCTCTGGACTCACTGAACTGCATCCCCAGTGCTCCCAGTGCACTCTCTGGACTCACTGCACTGCATCGCCAGTGGTGCCAGTGCACTCTCTGGACTCACTGCACTGCATCCCCAGTGGTGCCACTGCACTCTCTGGACTCACTGCACTGCATCACCAGTGGTGCCAGTGCACTCTCTGGACTCACTGCATTGCATCCCCAGTGGTGCCAGTGCACTCTCTGAGCTCACTGCAGTGCATCCCCAGTGGTGCCACTGCACTCTCTGGACTCACTGCAGTGCTTCCCCTCTGGTGCCAGTGCACTCCTTGGACGCACTGCACTGCATCCCCAGTGGTGCCAGTGCACTCTCTGGACTCACTGCACTGCATCACCAGTGGTGCCAGTGCACTCTCTGGAGTCACTGCACTGCATCCCCAGTGGTGCCAGTGCACTCTCTGGACTCACTGCAGTGCATCCCCAGTGGTGCCAGTGCACTCTCTGGACTCACTGGACTGCATTCCCATTGGTGCCAGTGCACTCTCTGGACCCACTGCAGTGCATCCCCACTGGTGCCAGTGCACTCTCTGGACTCAGTGCACTGCATCCCCAATGGTGCCAGTGCACTCTCTGTAGTCACTGCACTGCGTCCCCAGTGGTGCCAGTGCACTCTCTGGACTCACTGCAGTGTATCCCCTGTGGTGCCAGTGCACTCTGTGGACTCACTGCACTGCATCCCCAGTGGTGCCAGTGCACTCTCTGGACTCACTGCAGTGCATCCCCAGTGGTGCCAGTGCACTCTCTGCACTCACTGCAGTGCAGGCCCTGAGGTGCCAGTGCACTCTCTGGACTCACTGCAGTGAATCTCCCTTGGTGCCAGTGCACTCTCTGGACTCACTGCACTGCATCCCCAGTGGTGCCAGTTCACTCTCTGGACTCACTGAACTGCATCCCCAGTGGTGCCAGTGCACTCTGTGGACTCACTGCACTGCATCCCCAGTGGTGCCTGTGAAGTCTCTGGACTCACTGCAGTGCAACCCCAGTGGTGCCAGTGCAATCTAAGGACTCACAGCAGTGCAGCTAAAGTTGGTGCCAGTGCACTCTCTGGACTCACTGCACTGCATCCCCAGTGGTGCCAGTGCACTCTCTGGACTCACTGCACTGCACTGCATCCCCAGTGGTGCCAGTGGACTCTCTGCACTCATGCATTGCATACCCAGTGGTGCCAGTGCACTATTTGGACTCACTGCACTGCATGAACAGTGGTGCCAGTGCACTCTCTGGACTCACTGCACTGCATCCCCAGTGGTGCCAGTGCACTCTCTGGACTCACTGCAGTGCATCCCCAGTGGTGCCAGTGCACTCTCTGCACTCACTGCACTGCATCCCCAGTGGTGCCAGTGCACTCTCCGGACTCACTGCACTGCATCCCCAGTGGTGCCAGTGCACTCTCTGGACTCACTGCACTGCATCCCCAGTGGTGCCAGTGCACTCTCTGCACTCACTGCACTGCATCCCTAGTGGTGCCAGTGCACTCTCTGCACTCACTGCACTGCATCCCCGGTGATCCCAGAGCACTCTCTGGACTCACCGAGCTGCATCCCCAGTGGTGCCAGTGCACTCTCTGGACTCACCGCACTGCATCCCCAGTGGTGCCAGTGCACTCTCTGGACTCACTGCAGTGCAGCCCCTGAGGTGCCAGTGTACTCTCTGGACTCACTGCACTGCATCCCCAGTGGTGACAGTGCACTCTCTGGTATCACTGCAGTGCATCCCCTGTGGTGCCATTGTTCTCTCTGGACTCACTGCACTCCATCCCCAGTGGTGCCTGTGCACTCTCTTGAGTCACTGCACTGCATCCCCAGTGGAGCCAGTGCACTCTATGGACTAACTGCACTGCATACCCAGTGGTGCCAGTGCACTCTCTGGACTCACTGCACTGCATCCCCAGTGGTGCCAGTGCACTCTTTCGAGTCACTGCACTGCATCCCCAGTGGTGCCAGTGCATTCTCTGGACTCGCTGCAGTGCATCCCCATTGGTGCCAGTGCAGTCTCTGGAGTCACTGCAGTGCATCCCCAGTGGTGCCAGTGCACTCTCTGGACTCACTGCACTGCATCCCCAGTGCTGACAGTGCACTCTCTGGACTCACTGCACTGCATCCCCAGTGGTGCCAGTGCACTCTCTGGACTCACTGCAGTGCATCCCCTTTTGCGCCAGTGCACTCTCTGGACTCACTGCACTGCATCCCCAGTGGTGCCAGTGCACTCTCTAGAGTCACTGCAGTGCATCCCCAGTGGTGCCAGTGCACTCTCTGGACTCACTGCACTGCATCCCCAGTGGTGCCAGTGCACTCTGTGGACTCACTGCACTGCATCCCCAGTGGTGCCAGTGCACTCTCTGGACTCACTGCACTGCATCCCCAGTGGTGCCAGTGCACTCTCTGGACTCACTGCAGTGCATCCCCAGTGGTGCCAGTGCACTCTCTGGACTCACTGCACTGCATCCCCAGTGCTGACAGTGCACTCTCTGGACTCACAGAACTGCATCCCCAGTGGTGCCAGTGCACTCTCTGGACTCACGGCACTGCATCCCCAGTGGTGCCAGTGCACTCTCTGCACTCACTGCACTGCATCCCCAGTGGTGCCAGTGCACTCTCTGGACTCACTGCACTGCATCCCCAGTGGTGCCAGTGCACTCTCTGGACTCACTGCACTGCATCCCCAGTGGTGCCAGTGCACTCTCTGGACTCACTGCACTGCATCACCAGTAGTGCCAGTGCACTCTGTGGACTCACTCCGCTGCATCCCCAGTGGTGCCAGTGCACTCTCTGGACTCACTGCACTGCATCCCCAGTGGTGCCAGTGCACTATCTGGACTCATTGCAGTGCATCCCCAGTGGTGCCAGTGCACTCTCTGAGTCACTGCACTGCATTCCCAGTGGTGGCAGTGCACTCTCTGGACTCACTGCAGTGCATCCCAAGTGGTGCCAGTGCACTCTCTGGACTCACTGCACTGCAACCCCAGTGGTGCCAGTGCACTCTCTGGACTCACTGCAGTGCATCCCCAGTGGTGCCAGTGCACTCTCTGGACTCACCGCACTGCATCCCCAGTGGTGCCAGTGCACTCTCTGGACTCACTGCACTGCATCCCCAAGGTGCCAGTGCACTCTCTGGACTCAACTGCACTGCATCCCCTGTGGTGCCCGTGCACTCTCTGGACTCACTGCAGTGCATCCCCAGTGGTGCCAGTGCACTCTCTGGACTCACTGCATTGCATCCCAAGTGGTGCCAGTGCACTCTCTGCACTCACTGCACTGCATCCCCAGTGGTGCCAGTGCACTCTCTGGACTCACTGCACTGCATCCCCAGTGGTGCCTGTGCAGTCTCTGGACTCACTACAGTTCATCCCCAGTGGAGCCAGTGCACTCTCTGGACTCACTGCACTCCATCCCCACTGGTGCCAGTGCACTCTATGGACTCACTGCACTCCATCCCCACTGGTGCCAGTCCACTCTCTGGACTCACTGCACTGCATCCCCAGTGGTGCCAGTGCACTCTCTGCACTCATGCACTGCATCCCCAGTGGTGCCAGTGCACTCTTTGGACTCATTGTACTGCATGAACAGTGGTGCCAGTGCACTCTCTGGACTCACTGCACTGCATCCCCAGTGGTTCCAGTGTAGTCTCTGGACTCACTGTAGTGCATCCCCAGTGGTGCCAGTGCAATCTCAGGACTCACTGCAGTGCAGATCCACTTTGTGCCAGTGCAGTCTCTGGACTCACTGCACTGCATCCCCACTGGTGCCAGTGCACTCTCTGGACTCACTGCAGTGCATCCCCAGTGGTGCCAGTGCACTCTCTGGAGTCAGTGCAGTGTATCAACAGTGGTGCCAGTGCACTCTCTGGACTCACTGAACTGCATCCCCAGTGGTGCCAGAGCACTCTCTGGACTCACTGCAGTGCATCCCCAGTGCTGCCAGTGCACTCTCTGGACTCACTGCACTGCATCGCCAGTGGTGCCAGTGCACTCTCTGGACTCACTGCACTGCATCCCCAGTGGTGCCAGTGCACTCTCTGCACTCAGTGCACTGCATCCCCAGTGGTGCCAGTGCACTCTCTGGACTCACTGCACTGCATCCCCAGTGGTGCCAGTGCACTCTCTGGAGTCACAGCACTGCATCAACAGTGGTGCCTCTGCACTCTCTGGAGTCACTGCACTGCATCCCCAGTGGTGCCAGTGCACTCTCTGGACTCACTGTAGTGCATCCCCAGTGGTGCCAGTGCACTCTCTGGACTCACTGCAGTGCATCCCCAGTAGTGCCAGTGCACTCTCTGGACTTACTGCACTGCATCCCCCGTGGTGCCAGTGCACTCTCTGGAATCACTGCAGTGCATCCCCAGTGGTGCCAGTGCACTCTCTGGAGTCACTGCACTGCATCCCCAGTGGTGCCAGTGCACTATCTGGACTCATTGCAGTGCATCCCCAGAGGTGCCAGTGCACTCTCTGAGTCACTGCACTGCATTCCCAGTGCTGCCAGTGCACTCTCTGGACTCACTGCAGTGCATCCCAAGTGGTGCCAGTGCACTCTCTGGACTCACTGCACTGCAACCCCAGTGGTGCCAGTGCACTCTCTGGACTCACTGCAGTGCATCCCCAGTGGTGCCAGTGCACTCTCTGGACTCACCGCACTGCATCCCCAGTGGTGCCAGTGCACTCTTTGGACTCACTGCAGTGCATCCCCAAGGTGCCAGTGCACTCTATGGACTCAACTGCACTGCATCCCCAGTGGTGCCCGTGCACTCTCTGGACTCACTGCAGTGCATCCCCAGTGGTGCCAGTGCACTCTCTGGACTCACTGCATTGCATCCCCAGTGGTGCCAGTGCACTCTCTTCACTCACTGCACTGCATCCCCAGTGGTGCCAGTGCACTCTCTGGACTCACTGCACTGCATCCCCAGTGGTGCCTGTGCAGTCTCTGGACTCACTACAGTTCATCCCCAGTGGAGCCAGTGCACTCTCTGGACTCACTGCACTCCATCCCCAGTGGTGCCAGTGCAGTCTCTGGACTCACTGCACTGCATCCCCACTGGTGCCAGTGCACTCTCTGGACTCACTGCACTGCATCCCCAGTGGTGCCAGTGCACTCTCTGGAGTCACTGCAGTGTATCCCCAGTGGTGCCAGTGCACTCTCTGGACTCACTGAACTGCATCCCCAGTGGTGCCAGAGCACTCTCTGGACTCACTGCAGTGCATCCCCAGTGCTGCCAGTGCACTCTCTGGACTCACTGCACTGCATCGCCAGTGGTGCCAGTGCACTCTCTGGACTCACTGCACTGCATCCCCAGTGGTGCCAGTGCACTCTCTGCACTCAGTGCACTGCATCCCCAGTGGTGCCAGTGCACTCTCTGGACTCACTGCACTGCATCCCCAGTGGTGCCAGTGCACTCTCTGGAGTCACAGCACTGCATCAACAGTGGTGCCTCTGCACTCTCTGGAGTCACTGCACTGCATCCCCAATGGTGCCGGTGCACTCTCTGGACTCACTGTAGTGCATCCCCAGTGGTGCCAGTGCACTCTCTGGACTCACTGCAGTGCATACCCAGTAGTGCCAGTGCACTCTCTGGACTCACTGCACTGCATCCCCAGTGGTGCCAGTGCACTCTCTGGAATCACTGCACTGCATCCCCAGTGGTGCCAGTGCACTCTCTGGAGTCACTGCAGTGCATCCCCAGTGGTGCCAGGGCACTCTCTGGACTCACTGCATTGCATCCCCAGTGGTGCCAGTGCACTCTCTGGACTCACTGCACTGCATCCCCAGTGGTGCCACTGCACTCTCTGGACTCACTGCACTGCATCACCAGTGGTGCCAGGGCACTCTCCGGACTCACTGCAGTGCATCCGCAGTGGTGCCAGTGCACTCCTTCGAGTCACTGCAGTGCATCCCCAGTGGTGCCAGTGCACTCTCTGGACTCACTGCAGTGCATCCCCAGTGCTGCCAGTGCACTCTCTGGACTCACTGCAGTGCATCCCCAGTGGTGCCAGTGCACTCTCTGGACTCACTGCACTGCATCCCCAGTGGTGCCAGTGCACTCTCCGGAACCACTGCACTGCATCCCCAGTGGTGTCAGTGCACTATCTGGACTCACTGCAGTGCATCCCCAGTGGTGCCAGTGCACTCTCTGGACTCACTGCAGTGCATCCCCAGTGGTGGCAGTGCACTCTCTGGACTCACTGCATTGCATCCCCAGTGGTGCCAGTGCACTCTCTGCACTCACTGCACTGCATCCCCAGTGGTGCCAGTGCACTCTCTGGAGTCACTGGAGTGCATCCCCAGTGGTGCCTGTGCAGTCTCTGGACTCACTACATTTCATCCCCATTGGAGCCAGTGCACTCTCTGGACTCACTGCTCTGCATCCCCAGTGGAGCCAGTGCACTCTCTGGACTCACTGCACTCCATCCCCACTGGTGCCAGTCCACTCTCTGGACTCACTGCACTGCATCCCCAGTGGTGCCAGTGGACTCTCTGCACTCATGCACTGCATACCCAGTGGTGCCAGTGCACTCTTTGGACTCACTGCACTGCATGAACAGTGGTGCCAGTGCACTCTCTGGACTCACTGAACTGCATCCCCAGTGGTGCCAGTGCACTCTCTGGACTCACTGTAGTGCATCCCCAGTGGTGCCAGTGCAATCTCAGGACTCACTGCAGTGCAGCTCCAGTTGTTGCCAGTGCAGTCTCTGGACTCACTGCACTGCATCCCCAGTGGTGCCAGTGCACTCTCTGGACTCACTGCAGTGCATCCCCAGTGGTGCCTGTGCACTCTCTGGAGTCACTGCAGTGTATCCCCAGTGGTGCCAGTGCACTCTCTGGACTCACTGAACTGCATCCCGCGTGGTGCCAGAGCACTCTCTGGACTCACTGCAGTGCATTCCCAGTGGTGCCAGTGCACTCTCTGGACTCACTGCAGTGCATCGCCAGTGGTGCCAGTGCACTCTCTGGACTCACTGCAGTGCATCCCCAGTGCTGCCAGTGCACTCTCTGGACTCACTGCACTGCATCCCCAGTGGTGCCACTGCACTCTCTGGACTCACTGCACTGCATCCCCAGTGGTGCCAGTGCACTCTCTGGAGTCACAGCACTGCATCAACAGTGGTGCCTCTGCACTCTCTGGAGTCACTGCACTGCATCCCCAGTGGTGCCAGTGCACTCTCTGGACTCACTGCAGTGCATCCCCATTGGTGCCAGTGCACTCTCTGGACTCACTGCAGTGCTTCCCCTCTGGTGCCAGTGCACTCCTTGGACGCACTGCACTGCATCCCCAGTGGTGCCAGTGCACTCTCTGGACTCACTGCAGTGCATCACCAGTGGTGCCAGTGCACTCTCTGGAGTCACTGCACTGCATTCCCAGTGGTGCCAGTGCACTCTCTGGACTCACTGCACTGCATCCCCAGTGGTGCCAGTGCACTCTCTGGACTCACTGCACTGCAACCCCAGTGGTGCCAGTGCACTCTCTGGACTCACTGCAGTGCATCCCCAGTGGTGCCAGTGCACTCTCTGGACTCACCGCATTGCATCCCCAGTGGTGCCAGTGCACTCTCTGGACTCACTGCACTGCATCCCCAGTGGTGCCAGTGCACTCTCTGGACTCAACTGCACTGCATCCCCAGTGGTGCCCGTACACTCTCTGGACTCACTGCACTGCATCCCCAGTGGTGCCAGTGCACTCTCCGGACTCACTGCAGTGCATCCCCAGTGGTGCCAGTGCACTCTCCGGACTCACTGCAGTGCATCCGCAGTGGTGCCAGTGCACTCTTTCGAGTCACTGCAGTGCATCCCCAGTGGTGCCAGTGCACTCTCTGGACTCACTGCAGTGCATCCCCAGTGGTGCCAGTGCACTCTCTGGACTCACTGCAGTGCATCCCCAGTGCTGCCAGTGCACTCTCTGGACTCACTGCACTGCATCCCCAGTGGTGCCACTGCACTCTCTGGACTCACAGCACTGCATCCCCAGTGGTGCCAGTGCACTCTCTGGAGTCACAGC
Organism: Anser anser; assembly: GCF_964211835.1. Classification (NCBI taxonomy): domain Eukaryota; kingdom Metazoa; phylum Chordata; class Aves; order Anseriformes; family Anatidae; genus Anser; species Anser anser. The sequence continues at coordinate 41,807,447 of NC_139726.1, forward strand.
ACTGCATCAACAGTGGTGCCTCTGCACTCTCTGGAGTCACTGCACTGCATCCCCAGTGGTGCCAGTGCACTCTCTGGACTCACTGCAGTGCATCCCCAGTGCTGCCAGTGCACTCTCTGGACTCACTGCAGTGCTTCCCCTCTGGTGCCAGTGCACTCCTTGGACGCACTGCACTGCATCCCCAATGGTGCCAGTGCACTCTCTGGACTCACTGCAGTGCATCACCAGTGGTGCCAGTGCACTCTCTGGAGTCACTGCACTGCATCCACAGTGGTGCCAGTGCACTCTCTGGACTCACTGCAGTGCATCCCCAGTGGTGCCAGTGCACTCTCTGGACTCACTGGACTGCATTCCCATTGGTGCCAGTGCACTGTCTGGACCCACTGCAGTGCATCCCCACTGATGCCAGTGCACTCTCTGGACTCAGTGCACTGCATCCCCAATGGTGCCAGTGCACTCTCTGTAGTCACTGCACTGCGTCCCCAGTGGTGCCATTGCACTCTCTGGACTCACTGCAGTGTATCCCCTGTGGTGCCAGTGCACTCTGTGGACTCACTGCACTGCATCCCCAGTGGTGCCAGTGCACTCTCTGCACTCACTGCAGTGCAGCCCCTGAGGTGCCAGTGCACTCTCTGGACTCACTGCAGTGAATCTCCCTTGGTGCCAGTGCACTCTCTGGACTCACTGCACTGCATCCCCAGTGGTGCCAGTTCACTCTCTGGACTCACTGAACTGCATCCCCAGGGGTGCCAGTGCAGTCTGTGGACTCACTGCACTGCATCCCCAGTGGTGCCTGTGAAGTCTCTGGACTCACTGCAGTGCAACCCCAGTGGTGCCAGTGTAGTCTCTGGACTCAAGGCACAGTAACCCCTGTGGTGCCAGTGCAATCTAAGGACTCACAGCAGTGCAGCTAAAGTTGGTGCCAGTGCACTCTCTGGACTCACTGCACTGCATCCCCAGTGGTGCCAGTGCACTCTCTGGACTCACTGCACTACATCCCCTTTGGTGCCAGTGCACTCTCTGGACTCACTGCAGTGCATCCCCAGTGGTGCCATTGCACTCTCAGGACTCACTGCACTGCATCCCCAGTGGTGCCAGTGCACTCTCTGGACTCACTGAAGTGCATCCCCAGTGGAGCCAGTGCACTCTGTGGACTCACTGCACTGCATCCCCAGTGGTGCCAGTGCACTCTCTGGACTCAATGCACTGCATCCCCAAGGTGCCAGTGCACTCTCTGGACTCAATGCACTGCATCCCGAGTGGAGCCAGAGCACTCTCTGTACTCACTGCAGTGCATCCCCAGTGGGGACAGTGCACTCTCTGTAGTCACTGCGCTGCATCCCCAGTGGTGCCAGTGCACTCTCTGGACTCACTGCAGTGTAACCCCTGCGGTGCCAGTGCACTCTGTGTCTCAGTGCAATGCATCCCCAGTGGTGCCAGTGCACTCTCTGGACTCACCGCAATGTAGCACAAATGGCGCCAGTGCACTCTCTGGACTCACTGCAGTGCAGCCCCTTAGGTGCCAGTGCACTCTCTGTACTCACTGCAGTGCATTCCCAGTGGTGCCAGTGCAATCTCTGGACGCCTTGCAGTGAATCCCCGGTGGTGCCAGAGCACTCTCTAGACTCACTGCACTAAATCCCCAGTGGTGCCAGTTCACTCTCTGGACTCACTGAACTGAATCCCCAGTGGTGCCAGTGCACTCTCTGCACTCACTGTACTGCATCCCCAGTGGTGCCTGTGATATCTCTGGACTCAGTGCAGTGCATCCCCAGTGCTGCCAGTGCAATCTCAGGACTCACAGCAGTGCAGCTCCTGTTGGTGCCAGTGCACTCTCTGGACTCACTGCACTGCATTCCCAGTGGTGCCAGTGCACTCTCTGGACTCACTGCACTGCATCCACAGTGCTGACAGTACACTCTCTGGACTCACTGCAGTGCATCCCCTGTGGTGCCATTGCACTCTCAGGACTCACTGCACTGCATCCCCAGTGGTGCCAGTGCACTCTCGGGTCTCACTGCACTGCATCCCCATTGCTGACAGTGCCCTCTCTGGACTCACTGCACTGCATTCCCAGTGGTGCCAGTGCACTCTCTGGACTCACTGCACTGCATCCCCAGTGGTGCCAGTGCACTCTCTGGACTCACTGCACTGCAACCCCAGTGGGGCCAGTGCACTCTCTGGACGCACTGCAGTGCATCCCCAGTGGTGCCAGTGCACTCTCTGGACTCACCGCACTGCATCCCCAGTGGTGCCAGTGCACTCTCTGGACTCACTGCACTGCATCCCCAGTGGTGCCAGTGCACTCTCCGGACTCACTGCAGTGCATCCCCAGTGGTGCCAGTGCACTCTCCGGACTCACTGCAGTGCATCCCCAGTGGTGCCAGTGCACTCTCTGGACTCACTGCAGTGCACCCCAGTGCTGCCAGTGCACTCTCTGGACTCACTGCACTGCATCCCCAGTGGTGCCACTGCACTCTCTGGACTCACAGCACTGCATCCCCAGTGGTGCCAGTGCACTCTCTGGAGTCACAGCACTGCATCAACAGTCGTGCCTCTGCACTCTCTGGAGTCACTGCACTGCATCCCCAGTGGTGCCAGTGCACTCTGTGGACTTACTGTACTGCATCCCCAGTGGTGCCAGTGCACTCTCTGGACTCACTGCAGTGCTTCCCCTCTGGTGCCAGTGCACTCCTTGGACGCACTGCACTGCATCCCCAATGGTGCCAGTGCACTCTCTGGACTCACTGCAGTGCATCACCAGTGGTGCCAGTGCACTCTCTGGAGTCACTGCACTGCATTCCCATTGGTGCCAGTGCACTGTCTGGACCCACTGCAGTGCATCCCCACTGATGTCAGTGCACTCTCTGGACTCAGTGCACTGCATCCCCAATGGTGCCAGTGCACTCTCTGTAGTCACTGCACTGCGTCCCCAGTGGTGCCAGTGCACTCTCTGGACTCACTGCACTGTATCCCCTGTGGTGCCAGTGCACTCTGTGGACTCACTGCACTGCATCCCCAGTGGTGCCAGTGCACTCTCTGGACTCAATGCACTGCATCCCCAGTGGTGCCAGTGCACTCTCTGCACTCACTGCAGTGCAGCCCCTGAGGTGCCAGTGCACTCTCTGGACTCACTACAGTGAATCTCCCTTGGTGCCAGTGCACTCTCTGGACTCACTGCACTGCATCCCCAGTGGTGTCAGTTCACTCTCTGGACTCACTGAACTGCATCCCCAGGGGTGCCAGTGCAGTGTGTGGACTCACTGCACTGCATCCCCAGTGGTGCCTGTGAAGTCTCTGGACTCACTGCAGTGCAACCCCAGTGGTGCCAGTGTAGTCTCTGGACTCAAGGCACAGTAACCCCTGTGGTGCCAGTGCAATCTAAGGACTCACAGCAGTGCAGCTAAAGTTGGTGCCAGTGCACTCTCTGGACTCACTGCACTGCATCCCCAGTGGTGCCAGTGCACTCTCTGGACTCACTGCACTACATCCCCTTTGGTGCCAGTGCACTCTCTGGACTCACTGCAGTGCATCCCCAGTGGTGCCATTGCACTCTCAGGACTCACTGCACTGCATCCCCAGTGGTGCCAGTGCACTCTCTGGACTCACTGAAGTGCATCCCCAGTGGAGCCAGTGCACTCTGTGGACTCACTGCACTGCATCCCCAAGGTGCCAGTGCACTCTCTGGACTCAATGCACTGCATCCCGAGTGGAGCCAGAGCACTCTCTGTACTCACTGCAGTGCATCCCCAGTGGGGCCAGTGCACTCTCTGTAGTCACTACGCTGCATCCCCAGTGGTGCCAGTGCACTCTCTGGACTCACTGCAGTGTAACCCCTGCGGTGCCAGTGCACTCTGTGCTCTCAGTGCAATGCATCCCCAGTGGTGCCAGTGCACTCTCTGGACTCACCGCAATGTAGCCCAAATGGCGCCAGTGCACTCTCTGGACTCACTGCAGTGCAGCCCCTTAGGTGCCAGTGCACTCTCTGTACTCACTGCAGTGCATCCCCAGTGGTGCCAGTGCACTCTCTGGACGCCTTGCAGTGAATCCCCGGTGGTGCCAGAGCACTCTCTAGACTCACTGCACTAAATCCCCAGTGGTGCCAGTTCACTCTCTGGACTCACTGAACTGAATCCCCAGTGGTGCCAGTGCACTCTCTGCACTCACTGTACTGCATCCCCAGTGGTGCCTGTGATATCTCTGGACTCAGTGCAGTGCATCCCCAGTGCTGCCAGTGCAATCTCAGGACTCACAGCAGTGCAGCTCCAGTTGGTGCCAGTGCACTCTCTGGACTCACTGCACTGCATTCCCAGTGGTGCCAGTGCACTCTCTGGACTCACTGCACTGCATCCACAGTGCTGACAGTACACTCTCTGGACTCACTGCAGTGCATCCCCAGTGGTGCCAGTGCACTCTCGGGTCTCACTGCACTGCATCCCCATTGCTGACAGTGCCCTCTCTGGACTCACTGCAGTGCATCCCCAGTGGTGCCAGGGCACTCTCTGGACTCACTGCACTACATCCCCTTTGGTGCCAGTGCACTCTCTGGACTCACTGCAGTGCATCCACTGTGGTGCCATTGCACTCTCAGGACTCACTGCACTGCATCCCTAGTGGAGCCAGAGCACTCTCTGTACTCACTGCAGTGCATCACCAGTGGGGACAGTGCACTCTCTGGACTCTCTGCAGTGTAACCCCTGCGGTGCCAGTGCACTCTGTGCTCTCAGTGCAATGCATCCCCAGTGGTGCCAGTGCACTCTCTGGACTCACCGCAATGTAGCCCAAATGGCGCCAGTGCACTCTCTGGACTCACTGCAGTGCAGCCCCTTAGGTGCCAGTGCACTCTCTGTACTCACTGCAGTGCATTCCCAGTGGTGCCAGTGCACTCTCTGGACGCCTTGCAGTGAATCCCCGGTGGTGCCAGAGCACTCTCTAGACTCACTGCACTAAATCCCCAGTGGTGCCAGTTCACTCTCTGGACTCACTGAACTGAATCCCCAGTGGTGCCAGTGCACTCTCTGCACTCACTGTACTGCATCCCCAGTGGTGCCTGTGATGTCTCTGGACTCAGTGCAGTGCATCCCCAGTGCTGCCAGGGCAATCTCAGGACTCACAGCAGTGCAGCTCCAGTTGGTGCCAGTGCACTCTCTGGACTCACTGCACTGCATCCCCAGTGGTGCCAGTGCACTCTCTGGACTCACTGCACTGCATCCACAGTGCTGACAGTACACTCTCTGGACTCACTGCAGTGCATCCCCTGTGGTGCCATTGCACTCTCAGGACTCACTGCACTGCATCCCCAGTGGTGCCAGTGCACTCTCTGGTCTCACTGCACTGCATCCCCAGTGGTGCCAGTGCCCTCTCTGGACTCACTGCACTGCATTCCCAGTGGTGCCAGTGCACTCTCTGGACTCACTGCAGTGCATCCCCAGTGGTGCCAGGGCACTCTCTGGACTCACTGCACTACATCCCCTTTGGTGCCAGTGCACTCTCTGGACTCACTGCAGTGCATCCACTCTGGTGCCATTGCACTCTCAGGACTCACTGCACTGCATCCCCAGTTGTGCCAGTGCACTCTCTGGACTCAATGCACTGCATCCCCAAGGTGCCAGTGCACTCTCTGGACTCAATGCACTGCATCCCGAGTGGAGCCAGAGCACTCTCTGGACTCACTGCAGTGCATCCCCAGTGGGGACAGTGCACTCTCTGTAGTCACTGCGCTGCATCCCCAGTGGTGACAGTGCACTCTCTGGACTCACTGTGCTGCATCCCCAGTGGTGCCAGTGCACTCTCTGGACTCACTGCAGTGTAACCCCAATAGTGCCAGTGCACTCTCTGGACTCATTGCACTGCATCCCCAGTGGTGCCAGTGCACTCTCTGAAATCACTGCAGTGCATCCCCAGTAGTGCCAGTGCACTCTCTGGAGTCACTGCACTGCATCCCCAGTGGTGCCAGTGCACTCTCTGGACTCATTGCAGTGCATCCCCAGAGGTGCCAGTGCACTCTCTGAGTCACTGCACTGCATTCCCAGTGGTGCCAGTGCACTCTCTGGACTCACTGCACTGCAACCCCAGTGGTGCCAGTGCACTCTCTGGACTCACTGCAGTGCATCCCCAAAGGTGCCAGTGCACTCTCTGGACTCACTGCACTGCATCCCCAGTGGTGCCAGTGCACTCTCTGGACTCACTGCACTGCATCCCCAGTGGTGCCAGTGCACTCTCTGGACTCACTGCAGTGCATCCCCAGTGGTGCCAGTGCACTCTCTGGACTCACTGCAGTGCTTCCCCTCTGGTGCCAGTGCACTCTTTGGACGCACTGCACTGCATCCCCAGTGGTGCCAGTGCACTCTCTGGACTCACTGCAGTGCATCACCAGTGGTGCCAGTGCACTCTCTGGAGTCACTGCACTGCATCCCCAGTGGTGCCAGTGCACTCTCTGGACTCACTGCACTGCATCCCCAGTGGTGCCAGTGCACTCTCTGGACTCACTGCACTGCATTCCCATTGGTGCCAGTGCACTCTCTGGACCCACTGCAGTGCATCCCCACTGGTGCCAGTGCACTCTCTGGACTCAGTCCACTGCATCCCCAATGGTGCCAGTGAACTCTCTGTAGTCACTGCACTGCGTCCCCTGTGGTGCCAGTGCACTCTCTGGACTCACTGCAGTGTATCACCTGTGGTGCCAGTGCACTCTGTGGACTCACTGCACTGCATCCCAGTGGTGCCAGTGCACTCTCTGGACTCACTGCAGTGCATCCCCAGTGGTGCCAGTGCACTCTCTGGACTCACTGCAGTGCAGCCCCTGAGGTGCCAGTGCACTCTCTGGACTCACTGCAGTGAATCTCCCGTGGTGCCAGTGCACTCTCTGGACTCACTGCAGTGCATCCCCAGTGGTGCCAGTGCACTCTCTGGACTCACTGCACTGCATCCCCAGTGGTGCCAGTGCACTCTCTGGAGTAACAGCACTGCATCAACAGTGGTGCCTCTGCACTCTCTGGAGTCACTGCACTGCATCCCCAGTGGTGCCAGTGCACTCTCTGGACTCACTGTAGTGCATCCCCAGTGGTGCCAGTGCACTCTCTGGACTCACTGCAGTGCATCCCTAGTAGTGCCAGTGCACTCTCTGGACTCACTGCACTGCATCCCCAGTGGTGCCAGTGCACTCTCTGAAATCACTGCAGTGCATCCCCAGTAGTGCCAGTGCACTCTCTGGAGTCACTGCACTGCATCCCCAGTGGTGCCAGTGCACTATCTGGACTCATTGCAGTGCATCCCCAGAGGTGCCAGTGCACTCTCTGAGTCACTGCACTGCATCCCCAGTGGTGCCAGTGCACTCTCTGGACTCACTGCACTGCATCCCCAGTGGTGCCAGTGCACTCTCTGGACTCACTGCACTGCAACCCCAGTGGTGCCAGTGCACTCTCTGGACTCACTGCAGTGCATCCCCAGTGGTGCCAGTGCACTCTCTGAACTCACCGCACTGCATCCCCAGTGGTGCCAGTGCACTCTCTGGACTCACTGCACTGCATCCCCAGTGGTGCCAGTGCACTCTCTGGACTCAACTGCACTGCATCCCCAGTGGTGCCCGTACACTCTCTGGACTCACTGCACTGCATCCCCAGTGGTGCCAGTGCACTCTCCGGACTCACTGCAGTGCATCCCCAGTGGTGCCAGTGCACTCTCCGGACTCACTGCAGTGCATCCCCAGTGGTGCCAGTGCACTCTTTCGAGTCACTGCAGTGCATCCCCAGTGGTGCCAGTGCACTCTCTGGACTCACTGCAGTGCATCCCCAGTGCTGCCAGTGCACTCTCTGGACTCACTGCAGTGCATCCCCAGTGCTGCCACTGCACTCTCTGGACTCACTGCACTGCATCCCCAGTGGTGCCACTGCACTCTCTGGACTCACAGCACTGCATCCCCAGTGGTGCCAGTGCACTCTCTGTAGTCACAGCACTGCATCAACAGTGGTGTCTCTGCACTCTCTGGAGTCACTGCACTGCATCCCCAGTGGTGCCAGTGCACTCTCTGGACTCACTGCAGTGCATCCCCAGTGGTGCCAGTGCACTCTCTGGACTCACTGCAGTGCTTCCCCTCTGGTGCCAGTGCACTCCTTGGACGCACTGCACTGCATCCCCAATGGTGCCAGTGCACTCTCTGGACTCACTGCAGTGCATCACCAGTGGTGCCAGTGCACTCTCTGGAGTCACTGCACTGCATCCACAGTGGTGCCAGTGCACTCTCTGGACTCACTGCAGTGCATCCCCAGTGGTGCCAGTGCACTCTCTGGAATCACTGGACTGCATTCCCATTGTTGCCAGTGCACTGTCTGGACCCACTGCAGTGCATCCCCACTGATGCCAGTGCACTCTCTGGACTCAGTGCACTGCATCCCCAATGGTGCCAGTGCACTCTCTGTACTCACTGCACTGCGTCCCCAGTGGTGCCATTGCACTCTCTGGACTCACTGCAGTGTATCCCCTGTGGTGCCAGTGCACTCTGTGGACTCACTGCACTGCATCCCCAGTGGTGCCAGTGCACTCTCTGGACTCAATGCACTGCATCCCCAGTAGTGCCAGTGCACTCTCTGCACTCACTGCAGTGCAGCTCCTGAGGTGCCAGTGCACTCTCTGGACTCACTGCAGTGAATCCCCCTTGGTGCCAGTGCACTCTCTGGACTCACTGCACTGCATCCCCAGTGGTGCCAGTGCACTCTCTGGACTCACTGCACTGCAACCCCAGTGGTGCCAGTGCACTCTCTGGACTCACTGCAGTGCATCCCCAGTGGTGCCAGTGCACTCTCTGGACTCACCGCACTGCATCCCCAGTGGTGCCAGTGCACTCTCTGGACTCACTGCACTGCATCCCCAGTGGTGCCTGTGCAATCTCTGGACTCAACTGCACTGCATCCCCAGTGGTGCCCGTACACTCTCTGGACTCACTGCACTGCATCCCCAGTGTTGCCAGTGCACTCTCCGGACTCACTGCAGTGCATCCCCAATGGTGCCAGTGCACTCTCCGGACTCACTGCAGTGCATCCCCAGTGGTGCCAGTGCACTCTCTGGACTCACTGCAGTGCACCCCAGTGCTGCCAGTGCACTCTCTGGACTCACTGCACTGCATCCCCAGTGGTGCCACTGCACTCTCTGTACTCACTGCAGTGCATCCCCAGTGGTGCCAGTGCACTCTCTGGAGTCACAGCACTGCATCAACAGTGGTGCCTCTGCACTCTCTGGAGTCACTGCACTGCATCCCCAGTGGTGCCAGTGCACTCTCTGGACTCACTGCAGTGCATCCCCAGTGGTGCCAGTGCACTCTCTGGACTCACTGCAGTGCTTCCCCTCTGGTGCCAGTGCACTCCTTGGACGCACTGCACTGCATCCCCAATGGTGCCAGTGCACTCTCTGGACTCACTGCAGTGCATCACCAGTGGTGCCAGTGCACTCTCTGGAGTCACTGCACTGCATTCCCATTGGTGCCAGTGCACTCTCTGGACTCACTGCAGTGCATCACCAGTGGTGCCAGTGCACTCTCTGGAGTCACTGCACTGCATTCCCATTGGTGCCAGTGCACTGTCTGGACCCACTGCAGTGCATCCCCACTGATGCCAGTGCACTCTCTGGACTCAGTGCACTGCATCCCCAATGGTGCCAGTGCACTCTGTGGACTCACTGCACTGCATCCCCAGTGGTGCCAGTGCACTCTCTGGACTCAATGCACTGCATCCCCAGTGGTGCCAGTGCACTCTCTGCACTCACTGCAGTGCAGCCCCTGAGGTGCCAGTGCACTCTCTGGACTCACTGCAGTGAATCTCCCTTGCTGCCAGTGCACTCTCTGGACTCACTGCACTGCATCCCCAGTGGTGCCAGTTCACTCTCTGGACTCACTGAACTGCATCCCCAGGGGTGCCAGTGCAGTCTGTGGACTCACTGCACTGCATCCCCAGTGGTGCCTGTGAAGTCTCTGGACTCACTGCAGTGCAACCCCAGTGGTGCCAGTGTAGTCTCTGGACTCAAGGCACAGTAACCCCTGTGGTGCCAGTGCAATCTAAGGACTCACAGCAGTGCAGCTAAAGTTGGTGCCAGTGCACTCTCTGGACTCACTGCACTGCATCCCCAGTGGTGCCAGTGCACTCTCTGGACTCACTGCACTACATCCCCTTTGGTGCCAGTGCACTCTCTGGACTCACTGCAGTGCATCCCCAGTGGTGCCATTGCACTCTCAGGACTCACTGCACTGCATCCCCAGTGGTGCCAGTGCACTCTCTGGACTCACTGAAGTGCATCCCCAGTGGAGCCAGTGCACTCTGTGGACTCACTGCACTGCATCCCCAAGGTGCCAGTGCACTCTCTGGACTCAATGCACTGCATCCCGAGTGGAGCCAGAGCACTCTCTGTACTCACTGCAGTGCATCCCCAGTGGGGACAGTGCACTCTCTGTAGTCACTGCGCTGCATCCCCAGTGGTGCCAGTGCACTCTCTGGACTCACTGCAGTGTAACCCCTGCGGTGCCAGTGCACTCTGTGCTCTCAGTGCAATGCATCCCCAGTGGTGCCAGTGCACTCTCTGGACTCACCGCAATGTAGCCCAAATGGCGCCGGTGCACTCTCTGGACTCACTGCAGTGCAGCCCCTTAGGTGCCAGTGCACTCTCTGTACTCACTGCAGTGCATCCCCAGTGGTGCCAGTGCACTCTCTGGACTCACTGAAGTGAATCCCCGGTGGTGCCAGAGCACTCTCTAGACTCACTGCACTAAATCCCCAGTGGTGCCAGTTCACTCTCTGGACTCACTGAACTGAATCCCCAGTGGTGCCAGTGATATCTCTGGACTCAGTGCAGTGCATCCCCAGTGCTGCCAGTGCAATCTCAGGACTCACAGCAGTGCAGCTCCAGTTGGTGCCAGTGCACTCTCTGGACTCACTGCACTGCATTCCCAGTGGTGCCAGTGCACTCTCTGGACTCACTGCACTGCATCCACAGTGCTGACAGTACACTCTCTGGACTCACTGCAGTGCATCCCCAGTGGTGCCAGTGCACTCTCGGGTCTCACTGCACTGCATCCCCATTGCTGACAGTGCCCTCTCTGGACTCACTGCAGTGCATCCCCAGTGGTGCCTGTGCACTCTCTTGAGTCACTGCACTGCATACCCAGTGGTGCCAGTGCACTCTCTGGACTCACTGCACTCCATCCCCAGTGGTGCCTGTGCACTCTCTTGAGTCACTGCACTGCATACCCAGTGGTGCCAGTGCACTCTCTGGACTCACTGCACTGCATCCCCAGTGGTGCCAGTGCACTCTTTCGAGTCACTGCACTGCATCCCCAGTGGTGCCAGTGCATTCTCTGGACTCACTGCAGTGCATCCCCATTGGTGCCAGGGCAGTCTCTGGAGTCACTGCAGTGCATCCCCAGTGGTGCCAGTGCACTCTCTGGACTCACTGCACTGCATCCCCAGTGCTGACAGTGCACTCTCTGGACTCACTGCACTGCATCCCCAGTGGTGCCAGTACACTCTCTGGACTCACTGCAGTGCATCCCCTTTTGCGCCAGTGCACTCTCTGGACTCACTGCACTGCATCCCCAGTGGTGCCAGTGCACTCTCTAGAGTCACTGCAGTGCATCCCCAGTGGTGCCAGTGCACTCTCTGGACTCACTGCACTGCATCCCCAGTGGTGCCAGTGCACTCTGTGGACTCACTGCACTGCATCCCCAGTGGTGCCAGTGCACTCTCTGGACTCACTGCACTGCATCCCCAGTGGTGCCAGTGCACTCTCTGGACTCACTGCAGTGCATCCCCAGTGGTGCCAGTGCACTCTCTGGACTCACTGCACTGCATCCCCAGTGCTGACAGTGCACTCTCTGGACTCACTGCACTGCATCCCCAGTGGTGCCAGTGCACTCTCTGGACTCACTGCACTGCATCCCCAGTGGAGACAGTGCACTCTTTGTAGTCACTGCGCTGCATCCCCAGTGGTTCCAGGGCACTCTCTCGACTCACTGCACTGCAACTCCAGTGGTGCCAGTGCACTCTCTGGACTCACTGCACTGCATCCCCAGTGGTGCCAGTGCACTCTCTGGACTGACTGCACTGCATCCCCAGTGGTGCCAGTGCCCTCTGTGGACTCACTGCACTACATCCCCTGTGGTGCCAGTGCACTCTCTGGACTCACAGCACTGCATCCCCAGTGGTGTGAGTGCACTCTCTGGACTCACCGGGGTGCATCCCCAGTGGTGCCAGTGCACTCTCTGGACTCACCGGGGTGCATCCCCAGTGGTGCCAGTGCACTCTCTGGACTCACTGCAGTGCATCCCCAGTGGTGCCAGTGCACTCTGTGGACTCACTGCAGTGCATCCCCAGTGTTGCCAGTGCACTCTCTGGACTCACTGCACTTCAACTCTAGTGGTGCCACTGCACTCTCTGGACTCACTGCACTGCATCCCCAGTGGTGCCAGTGCACTCTCTGGACTCACTGCAGTGCATCCCCAGTGGCGCCAGTGCACTCTCTGGACTCACTGCACTGCATCCCATTGGTGCTAGTGCACTCTCTGGACTCACTGCACTGCATCCCCAGTGGTGCCAGTGCACTCTCTGGACTCACTGCACTGCATCCCCAGTTGTGCCAGTGCACTCTCTGGACTCACTGCAGTGCATCCCTAGTGGTGCCAGTGCACTCTCTGGACTCACTGCAGTGCTTCCGCACTGGTGCCAGTGCACTCTCTGCACTCACTGCACTGCATCAACAGTGGTGCCTCTTGACTCTCTGGAGTCACTGCACTGCATCCCCAGTGGTGCCAGTGCACTCTCTGGACTCACTGTAGTGCATCCCCAGTGGTGCCAGTACACTCTCTGGACTCACTGCACTGCATCCCCAGTGGTGCCAGTGCACTCTCTGGACTCACTGCAGTGCATCACTTGTGGTGCCTTTGCACTCTCAGGACTCACTGCACTGCATCCCCAGTGGTGCCAGTGCACTCTCTGGACTCAGTGCACTCAATCCCCAGTGGTGGCAGTGCACTCTCTGGACTCAGTGCACTGCATCCCCAATGGTGCCACTGCACTCTCTGGACTCACTGCAGTGCATCCCCAGTGGTGCCAGTGCACTCTCTGAGCTCACTGCAGTGCATCCCCAGTGGTGCCAGTGCACTCTCTGGACTCACTGCACTGCATCCCCAGTGGTGCCACTGCACTCTCTGGACTCACTGCACTGCATCAACAGTGGTGCCAGTGCACTCTCTGCACTCACTGCACTGCATCCCCAGTGGTGCCAGTGTAGTCTCTGGACTCACTGCACTGCATCCCCAGTGGTGCCAGTGCACTCTCTGAGCTCACTGCAGTGCATCCCCAGTGGTGCCAGTGCACTCTCTGGACTCACTGCACTGCATCCCCAGTGGTGCCACTGCACTCTCTGGAGTCACTGCACTCCATCCCCAGTGGTGCCAGTGCACTCTCTGGACTCACTGCATTGCATCCCCAGTGGTGCCAGTGCACTCTCCAGACTCACTGCAGTGCATCCGCAGTGGTGCCAGTGCACTCTTTCGAGTCACTGCAGTGCATCCCCAGTGGTGCCAGTGCACTCTCTGGACTCACTGCAGTGCATCCCCAGTGGTGCCAGTGCACTCTCTGGACTCACTGCAGTGCATCCCCAGTGCTGCCCGTGCACTCTCTGGACTCACTGCACTGCATCCCCAGTGGTGCCACTGCACTCTCTGGACTCACAGCACTGCATCCCCAGTGGTGCCAGTGCACTCTCTGGAGTCACAGCACTGCATCAACAGTGGTGCCTCTGCACTCTCTGGAGTCACTGCAGTGCATCCCCAGTGGTGCCAGTGCACTCTCTGGACTCACTGCAGTGCATCCCCAGTGGTGCCAGTGCACTCTCTGGACTCACTGCAGTGCTTCCCCTCTGGTGCCAGTGCACTCCTTGGACGCACTGCACTGCATCCCCAGTGGTGCCAGTGCACTCTCTGGACTCACTGCAGTGCATCACCAGTGGTGCCAGTGCAATCTCTGGAGTCACTGCACTGCATCCCCAGTGGTGCCAGTGCACTCTCTGGACTCACTGCACTGCATCCCCAGTGGTGCCAGTGCACTCTCTGGACTCACTGGACTGCATTCCCATTGGTGCCAGTGCACTGTCTGGACCCACTGCAGTGCATCCCAACTGGTGCCAGTGCACTCTCTGGACTCAGTGCACTGCATCCCCAATGGTGCCAGTGCACTCTCTGTAGTCACTGCACTGCGTCCCCAGTGGTGCCAGTGCACTCTCTGGACTCACTGCAGTGTATCCCCTGTGGTGCCAGTGCAATCTCTGGACTCACTGCAGTGCATCCCCAGTGGTGCCAGTGCACTCTCTGCACTCACTGCAGTGCAGCCCCTGAGGTGCCAGTGCACTCTCTGGACTCACTGCAGTGCATCCCCAGTGGTGCCAGTGCACTCTCTGGACTCACTGCACTGCATCCCCAGTGGTGCCTGTGAAGTCTCTGGACTCACTGCAGTGCAACCCCAGTGGTGCCAGTGTAGTCTCTGGACTCAAGGCACAGTAACCCCAGTGGTGCCAGTGCAATCTAAGGACTCACAGCAGTGCAGCTAAATTTGGTGCCAGTGCACTCTCTGGACTCACTGCACTGCATCCCCAGTGGTGCCAGTGGACTCTTTGGACTCACTGCACTGCATGAACAGTGGTGCCAGTGCACTCTCTGGACTCACTGCACTGCATCCCCAGTGGTGCCAGTGTAGTCTCTGGACTCACTGTAGTGCATCCCCAGTGGTGCCAGTTCAATCTCAGGACTCACTGCAGTGCAGCTCCAGTTGGTGCCAGTGCAGTCTCTGGACTCACTGCACTGCATCCCCAGTGGTGCCAGTGCACTCTCTGGACTCACTGCAGTGCATCCCCAGTGGTGCCAGTGCACTCTCTGGACCCACTGCACTGCATCCCCAGTGGTGCCAGTGCACTCTCTGGACTCACTGAACTGCATCCCCAGTGGTGCCAGAGCACTCTCTGGACTCACTGAACTGCATCCCCAGTGCTGCCAGTGCACTCTCTGGACTCACTGCACTG
This sequence comes from Anser anser, assembly GCF_964211835.1. Taxonomy (NCBI): domain Eukaryota; kingdom Metazoa; phylum Chordata; class Aves; order Anseriformes; family Anatidae; genus Anser; species Anser anser. The sequence continues at coordinate 41,822,501 of NC_139726.1, forward strand.
CATCGCCAGTGGTGCCAGTGCACTCTCTGGACTCACTGCACTGCATCACCAGTGGTGCCAGTGCACTCTCTGGACTCAGTGCACTGCATCCCCAGTGGTGCCAGTGCACTCTCTGGACTCACTGCATTGCATCCCCAGTGGTGCCAGTGCACTCTCTGAGCTCACTGCAGTGCATCCCCAGTGGTGCCACTGCACTCTCTGGACTCACTGCAGTGCTTCCCCTCTGGTGCCAGTGCACTCCTTGGACGCACTGCACTGCATCCCCAGTGGTGCCAGTGCACTCTCTGGACTCACTGCACTGCATCACCAGTGGTGCCAGTGCACTCTCTGGAGTCACTGCACTGCATCCCCAGTGGTGCCAGTGCACTCTCTGGACTCACTGCAGTGCATCCCCAGTGGTGCCAGTGCACTCTCTGGACTCACTGGACTGCATTCCCATTGGTGCCAGTGCACTCTCTGGACCCACTGCAGTGCATCCCCACTGGTGCCAGTGCACTCTCTGGACTCAGTGCACTGCATCCCCAATGGTGCCAGTGCACTCTCTGTAGTCACTGCACTGCGTCCCCAGTGGTGCCAGTGCACTCTCTGGACTCACTGCAGTGTATCCCCTGTGGTGCCAGTGCACTCTGTGGACTCACTGCACTGCATCCCCAGTGGTGCCAGTGCACTCTCTGGACTCACTGCAGTGCATCCCCAGTGGTGCCAGTGCACTCTCTGCACTCACTGCAGTGCAGCCCCTGAGGTGCCAGTGCACTCTCTGGACTCACTGCAGTGAATCTCCCTTGGTGCCAGTGCACTCTCTGGACTCACTGCACTGCATCCCCAGTGGTGCCAGTTCACTCTCTGGACTCACTGAACTGCATCCCCAGTGGTGCCAGTGCACTCTGTGGACTCACTGCACTGCATCCCCAGTGGTGCCTGTGAAGTCTCTGGACTCACTGCAGTGCAACCCCAGTGGTGCCAGTGTAGTCTCTGGACTCAAGGCACAGTAACCCCAGTGGTGCCAGTGCAATCTAAGGACTCACAGCAGTGCAGCTAAAGTTGGTGCCAGTGCACTCTCTGGACTCACTGCACTGCATCCCCAGTGGTGCCAGTGCACTCTCTGGACTCACTGCACTGCACTGCATCCCCAGTGGTGCCAGTGGACTCTCTGCACTCATGCACTGCATACCCAGTGGTGCCAGTGCACTATTTGGACTCACTGCACTGCATTAACAGTGGTGCCAGTGCACTCTCTGGACTCACTGCACTGCATCCCCAGTGGGGACAGTGCACTCTCTGTAGTCACTGCGCTGCATCCCCAGTGGTGCCAGTGCACTCTCTGGACTCACTGCAGTGTAACCCCTGCGGTGCCAGTGCACTCTGTGCTCTCAGTGCAATGCATCCCCAGTGGTGCCAGTGCACTCTCTGGACTCACCGCAATGTAGCCCAAATGGCGCCGGTGCACTCTCTGGACTCACTGCAGTGCAGCCCCTTAGGTGCCAGTGCACTCTCTGTACTCACTGCAGTGCATCCCCAGTGGTGCCAGTGCACTCTCTGGACTCACTGAAGTGAATCCCCGGTGGTGCCAGAGCACTCTCTAGACTCACTGCACTAAATCCCCAGTGGTGCCAGTTCACTCTCTGGACTCACTGAACTGAATCCCCAGTGGTGCCAGTGCACTCTCTGCACTCACTGTACTGCATCCCCAGTGGTGCCTGTGATATCTCTGGACTCAGTGCAGTGCATCCCCAGTGCTGCCAGTGCAATCTCAGGACTCACAGCAGTGCAGCTCCAGTTGGTGCCAGTGCACTCTCTGGACTCACTGCACTGCATTCCCAGTGGTGCCAGTGCACTCTCTGGACTCACAGCACTGCATCCACAGTGCTGACAGTACACTCTCTGGACTCACTGCAGTGCATCCCCAGTGGTGCCAGTGCACTCTCGGGTCTCACTGCACTGCATCCCCATTGCTGACAGTGCCCTCTCTGGACTCACTGCAGTGCATCCCCAGTGGTGCCTGTGCACTCTCTTGAGTCACTGCACTGCATACCCAGTGGTGCCAGTGCACTCTCTGGACTCACTGCACTCCATCCCCAGTGGTGCCTGTGCACTCTCTTGAGTCACTGCACTGCATACCCAGTGGTGCCAGTGCACTCTCTGGACTCACTGCACTGCATCCCCAGTGGTGCCAGTGCACTCTTTCGAGTCACTGCACTGCATCCCCAGTGGTGCCAGTGCATTCTCTGGACTCACTGCAGTGCATCCCCATTGGTGCCAGGGCAGTCTCTGGAGTCACTGCAGTGCATCCCCAGTGGTGCCAGTGCACTCTCTGGACTCACTGCACTGCATCCCCAGTGCTGACAGTGCACTCTCTGGACTCACTGCACTGCATCCCCAGTGGTGCCAGTACACTCTCTGGACTCACTGCAGTGCATCCCCTTTTGCGCCAGTGCACTCTCTGGACTCACTGCACTGCATCCCCAGTGGTGCCAGTGCACTCTCTAGAGTCACTGCAGTGCATCCCCAGTGGTGCCAGTGCACTCTCTGGACTCACTGCACTGCATCCCCAGTGGTGCCAGTGCACTCTGTGGACTCACTGCACTGCATCCCCAGTGGTGCCAGTGCACTCTCTGGACTCACTGCACTGCATCCCCAGTGGTGCCAGTGCACTCTCTGGACTCACTGCAGTGCATCCCCAGTGGTGCCAGTGCACTCTCTGGACTCACTGCACTGCATCCCCAGTGCTGACAGTGCACTCTCTGGACTCACTGCACTGCATCCCCAGTGGTGCCAGTGCACTCTCTGGACTCACTGCACTGCATCCCCAGTGGAGACAGTGCACTCTTTGTAGTCACTGCGCTGCATCCCCAGTGGTTCCAGGGCACTCTCTCGACTCACTGCACTGCAACTCCAGTGGTGCCAGTGCACTCTCTGGACTCACTGCACTGCATCCCCAGTGGTGCCAGTGCACTCTCTGGACTGACTGCACTGCATCCCCAGTGGTGCCAGTGCCCTCTGTGGACTCACTGCACTACATCCCCTGTGGTGCCAGTGCACTCTCTGGACTCACAGCACTGCATCCCCAGTGGTGTGAGTGCACTCTCTGGACTCACCGGGGTGCATCCCCAGTGGTGCCAGTGCACTCTCTGGACTCACCGGGGTGCATCCCCAGTGGTGCCAGTGCACTCTCTGGACTCACTGCAGTGCATCCCCAGTGGTGCCAGTGCACTCTGTGGACTCACTGCAGTGCATCCCCAGTGTTGCCAGTGCACTCTCTGGACTCACTGCACTTCAACTCTAGTGGTGCCAGTGCACTCTCTGGACTCACTGCAGTGCATCCCCAGTGTTGCCAGTGCACTCTCTGGACTCACTGCAGTGCATCCCCAGTGGCGCCAGTGCACTCTCTGGACTCACTGCACTGCATCCCATTGGTGCTAGTGCACTCTCTGGACTCACTGCACTGCATCCCCAGTGGTGCCAGTGCACTCTCTGGACTCACTGCACTGCATCCCCAGTTGTGCCAGTGCACTCTCTGGACTCACTGCAGTGCATCCCTAGTGGTGCCAGTGCACTCTCTGGACTCACTGCAGTGCTTCCGCACTGGTGCCAGTGCACTCTCTGCACTCACTGCACTGCATCAACAGTGGTGCCTCTGCACTCTCTGGAGTCACTGCACTGCATCCCCAGTGGTGCCAGTGCACTCTCTGGACTCACTGTAGTGCATCCCCAGTGGTGCCAGTACACTCTCTGGACTCACTGCACTGCATCCCCAGTGGTGCCAGTGCACTCTCTGGACTCACTGCAGTGCATCACTTGTGGTGCCTTTGCACTCTCAGGACTCACTGCACTGCATCCCCAGTGGTGCCAGTGCACTCTCTGGACTCAGTGCACTCAATCCCCAGTGGTGGCAGTGCACTCTCTGGACTCAGTGCACTGCATCCCCAATGGTGCCACTGCACTCTCTGGACTCACTGCAGTGCATCCCCAGTGGTGCCAGTGCACTCTCTGAGCTCACTGCAGTGCATCCCCAGTGGTGCCAGTGCACTCTCTGGACTCACTGCACTGCATCCCCAGTGGTGCCACTGCACTCTCTGGACTCACTGCAGTGCATCCCCAGTGGTGCCAGTGCACTCTCTGGACTCACTGCAGTGCATCCCCAGTGCTGCCCGTGCACTCTCTGGACTCACTGCACTGCATCCCCAGTGGTGCCACTGCACTCTCTGGACTCACAGCACTGCATCCCCAGTGGTGCCAGTGCACTCTCTGGAGTCTCAGCACTGCATCAACAGTGGTGCCTCTGCACTCTCTGGAGTCACTGCAGTGCATCCCCAGTGGTGCCAGTGCACTCTCTGGACTCACTGCAGTGCATCCCCAGTGGTGCCAGTGCACTCTCTGGACTCACTGCAGTGCTTCCCCTCTGGTGCCAGTGCACTCCTTGGACGCACTGCACTGCATCCCCAGTGGTGCCAGTGCACTCTCTGGACTCACTGCAGTGCATCACCAGTGGTGCCAGTGCAATCTCTGGAGTCACTGCACTGCATCCCCAGTGGTGCCAGTGCACTCTCTGGACTCACTGCACTGCATCCTCAGTGGTGCCAGTGCACTCTCTGGACTCACTGGACTGCATTCCCATTGGTGCCAGTGCACTGTCTGGACCCACTGCAGTGCATCCCCACTGGTGCCAGTGCACTCTCTGGACTCAGTGCACTGCATCCCCAATGGTGCCAGTGCACTCTCTGTAGTCACTGCACTGCGTCCCCAGTGGTGCCAGTGCACTCTCTGGACTCACTGCAGTGTATCCCCTGTGGTGCCAGTGCAATCTCTGGACTCACTGCAGTGCATCCCCAGTGGTGCCAGTGCACTCTCTGCACTCACTGCAGTGCAGCCCCTGAGGTGCCAGTGCACTCTCTGGACTCACTGCAGTGCATCCCCAGTGGTGCCAGTGCACTCTCTGGACTCACTGCACTGCATCCCCAGTGGTGCCTGTGAAGTCTCTGGACTCACTGCAGTGCAACCCCAGTGGTGCCAGTGTAGTCTCTGGACTCAAGGCACAGTAACCCCAGTGGTGCCAGTGCAATCTAAGGACTCACAGCAGTGCAGCTAAAGTTGGTGCCAGTGCACTCTCTGGACTCACTGCACTGCATCCCCAGTGGTGCCAGTGCACTCTCTGGACTCACTGCACTGCATCCCCAGTGGTGCCAGTGGACTCTTTGGACTCACTGCACTGCATGAACAGTGGTGCCAGTGCACTCTCTGGACTCACTGCACTGCATCCCCAGTGGTGCCAGTGTAGTCTCTGGACTCACTGTAGTGCATCCCCAGTGGTGCCAGTTCAATCTCAGGACTCACTGCAGTGCAGCTCCAGTTGGTGCCAGTGCAGTCTCTGGACTCACTGCACTGCATCCCCAGTGGTGCCAGTGCACTCTCTGGACTCACTGCAGTGCATCCCCAGTGGTGCCAGTGCACTCTCTGGACTCACTGCACTGCATCCCCAGTGGTGCCAGTGCACTCTCTGGACTCACTGAACTGCATCCCCAGTGGTGCCAGAGCACTCTCTGGACTCACTGAACTGCATCCCCAGTGCTGCCAGTGCACTCTCTGGACTCACTGCACTGCATCGCCAGTGGTGCCAGTGCACTCTCTGGACTCACTGCACTGCATCACCAGTGGTGCCAGTGCACTCTCTGGACTCAGTGCACTGCATCCCCAGTGGTGCCAGTGCACTCTCTGGACTCACTGCATTGCATCCCCAGTGGTGCCAGTGCACTCTCTGAGCTCACTGCAGTGCATCCCCAGTGGTGCCACTGCACTCTCTGGACTCACTGCAGTGCTTCCCCTCTGGTGCCAGTGCACTCCTTGGACGCACTGCACTGCATCCCCAGTGGTGCCAGTGCACTCTCTGGACTCACTGCACTGCATCACCAGTGGTGCCAGTGCACTCTCTGGAGTCACTGCACTGCATCCCCAGTGGTGCCAGTGCACTCTCTGGACTCACTGCAGTGCATCCCCAGTGGTGCCAGTGCACTCTCTGGACTCACTGGACTGCATTCCCATTGGTGCCAGTGCACTCTCTGGACCCACTGCAGTGCATCCCCACTGGTGCCAGTGCACTCTCTGGACTCACTGCAGTGCATCCCCAATGGTGCCAGTGCACTCTCTGTAGTCACTGCACTGCGTCCCCAGTGGTGCCAGTGCACTCTCTGGACTCACTGCAGTGTATCCCCTGTGGTGCCAGTGCACTCTGTGGACTCACTGCACTGCATCCCCAGTGGTGCCAGTGCACTCTCTGGACTCACTGCAGTGCATCCCCAGTGGTGCCAGTGCACTCTCTGCACTCACTGCAGTGCAGCCCCTGAGGTGCCAGTGCACTCTCTGGACTCACTGCAGTGAATCTCCCTTGGTGCCAGTGCACTCTCTGGACTCACTGCACTGCATCCCCAGTGGTGCCAGTTCACTCTCTGGACTCACTGAACTGCATCCCCAGTGGTGCCAGTGCACTCTGTGGACTCACTGCACTGCATCCCCAGTGGTGCCTGTGAAGTCTCTGGACTCACTGCAGTGCAACCCCAGTGGTGCCAGTGTAGTCTCTGGACTCAAGGCACAGTAACCCCAGTGGTGCCAGTGCAATCTAAGGACTCACAGCAGTGCAGCTAAAGTTGGTGCCAGTGCACTCTCTGGACTCACTGCACTGCATCCCCAGTGGTGCCAGTGCACTCTCTGGACTCACTGCACTGCACTGCATCCCCAGTGGTGCCAGTGGACTCTCTGCACTCATGCACTGCATACCCAGTGGTGCCAGTGCACTATTTGGACTCACTGCACTGCATTAACAGTGGTGCCAGTGCACTCTCTGGACTCACTGCACTGCATCCCCAGTGGTGCCAGTGCACTCTCTGGACTCACTGCAGTGCATCCCCAGTGGTGCCAGTGCACTCTCTGCACTCACTGCACTGCATCCCCAGTGGTGCCAGTGCACTCTCCGGACTCACTGCACTGCATCCCCAGTGGTGCCAGTGCACTCTCTGGACTCACTGCACTGCATCCCCAGTGGTGCCAGTGCACTCTCTGCACTCACTGCACTGCATCCCCAGTGGTGCCAGTGCACTCTCTGCACTCACTGCACTGCATCCCCGGTGATCCCAGAGCACTCTCTGGACTCACCGAGCTGCATCCCCAGTGGTGCCAGTGCACTCTCTGGACTCACCGCACTGCATCCCCAGTGGTGCCAGTGCACTCTCTGGACTCACCGCACTGCATCCCCAGTGGTGACAGTGCACTCTCTGGTATCACTGCAGTGCATCCCCTGTGGTGCCATTGTTCTCTCTGGACTCACTGCACTCCATCCCCAGTGGTGCCTGTGCACTCTCTTGAGTCACTGCACTGCATCCCCAGTGGAGCCAGTGCACTCTATGGACTAACTGCACTGCATACCCAGTGGTGCCAGTGCACTCTCTGGACTCACTGCACTGCATCCCCAGTGGTGCCAGTGCACTCTTTCGAGTCACTGCACTGCATCCCCAGTGGTGCCAGTGCATTCTCTGGACTCACTGCACTGCATCCCCATTGGTGCCAGTGCAGTCTCTGGAGTCACTGCAGTGCATCCCCAGTGGTGCCAGTGCACTCTCTGGACTCACTGCACTGCATCCCCAGTGCTGACAGTGCACTCTCTGGACTCACTGCACTGCATCCCCAGTGGTGCCAGTGCACTCTCTGGACTCACTGCAGTGCATCCCCTTTTGCGCCAGTGCACTCTCTGGACTCACTGCAGTGCATCCCCAGTGGTGCCAGTGCACTCTCTGGACTCACTGCACTGCATCCCCAGTGCTGACAGTGCACTCTCTGGACTCACAGAACTGCATCCCCAGTGGTGCCAGTGCACTCTCTGGACTCACGGCACTGCATCCCCAGTGGTGCCAGTGCACTCTCTGCACTCACTGCACTGCATCCCCAGTGGTGCCAGTGCACTCTCTGGACTCACTGCACTGCATCCCCAGTGGTGCCAGTGCACTCTCTGGACTCACTGCACTGCATCCCCAGTGGTGCCAGTGCACTCTCTGGACTCACTGCACTGCATCACCAGTAGTGCCAGTGCACTCTGTGGACTCACTCCGCTGCATCCCCAGTGGTGCCAGTGCACTCTCTGGACTCACTGCACTGCATCCCCAGTGGTGCCAGTGCACTATCTGGACTCATTGCAGTGCATCCCCAGTGGTGCCAGTGCACTCTCTGAGTCACTGCACTGCATTCCCAGTGGTGGCAGTGCACTCTCTGGACTCACTGCACTGCATCCCAAGTGGTGCCAGTGCACTCTCTGGACTCACTGCACTGCAACCCCAGTGGTGCCAGTGCACTCTCTGGACTCACTGCAGTGCATCCCCAGTGGTGCCAGTGCACTCTCTGGACTCACCGCACTGCATCCCCAGTGGTGCCAGTGCACTCTCTGGACTCACTGCACTGCATCCCCAAGGTGCCAGTGCACTCTCTGGACTCAACTGCACTGCATCCCCTGTGGTGCCCGTGCACTCTCTGGACTCACTGCAGTGCATCCCCAGTGGTGCCAGTGCACTCTCTGGACTCACTGCATTGCATCCCAAGTGGTGCCAGTGCACTCTCTGCACTCACTGCACTGCATCCCCAGTGGTGCCACTGCACTCTCTGGACTCACTGCACTGCATCCCCAGTGGTGCCTGTGCAGTCTCTGGACTCACTACAGTTCATCCCCAGTGGAGCCAGTGCACTCTCTGGACTCACTGCACTCCATCCCCAGTGGTGCCAGTGCACTCTCTGGACTCACTGCACTCCATCCCCACTGGTGCCAGTCCACTCTCTGGACTCACTGCACTGCATCCCCAGTGGTGCCAGTGCACTCTCTGCACTCATGCACTGCATCCCCAGTGGTGCCAGTGCACTCTTTGGACTCATTGTACTGCATGAACAGTGGTGCCAGTGCACTCTCTGGACTCACTGCACTGCATCCCCAGTGGTTCCAGTGTAGTCTCTGGACTCACTGTAGTGCATCCCCAGTGGTGCCAGTGCAATCTCAGGACTCACTGCAGTGCAGATCCAGTTTGTGCCAGTGCAGTCTCTGGACTCACTGCACTGCATCCCCACTGGTGCCAGTGCACTCTCTGGACTCACTGCAGTGCATCCCCAGTGGTGCCAGTGCACTCTCTGGAGTCACTGCAGTGTATCCCCAGTGGTGCCAGTGCACTCTCTGGACTCACTGAACTGCATCCCCAGTGGTGCCAGAGCACTCTCTGGACTCACTGCAGTGCATCCCCAGTGCTGCCAGTGCACTCTCTGGACTCACTGCACTGCATCGCCAGTGGTGCCAGTGCACTCTCTGGACTCACTGCACTGCATCCCCAGTGGTGCCAGTGCACTCTCTGCACTCAGTGCACTGCATCCCCAGTGGTGCCAGTGCACTCTCTGGACTCACTGCACTGCATCCCCAGTGGTGCCAGTGCACTCTCTGGAGTCACAGCACTGCATCAACAGTGGTGCCTCTGCACTCTCTGGAGTCACTGCACTGCATCCCCAGTGGTGCCAGTGCACTCTCTGGACTCACTGTAGTGCATCCCCAGTGGTGCCAGTGCACTCTCTGGACTCACTGCAGTGCATCCCCAGTAGTGCCAGTGCACTCTCTGGACTTACTGCACTGCATCCCCCGTGGTGCCAGTGCACTCTCTGGAATCACTGCAGTGCATCCCCAGTGGTGCCAGTGCACTCTCTGGAGTCACTGCACAGCATCCCCAGTGGTGCCAGTGCACTATCTGGACTCATTGCAGTGCATCCCCAGTGGTGCCAGTGCACTCTCTGAGTCACTGCACTGCATTCGCAGTGGTGCCAGTGCACTCTCTGGACTCACTGCAGTGCATCCCAAGTGGTGCCAGTGCACTCTCTGGACTCACTGCACTGCAACCCCAGTGGTGCCAGTGCACTCTCTGGACTCACTGCAGTGCATCCCCAGTGGTGCCAGTGCACTCTCTGGACTCACCGCACTGCATCCCCAGTGGTGCCAGTGCACTCTTTGGACTCACTGCAGTGCATCCCCAAGGTGCCAGTGCACTCTATGGACTCAACTGCACTGCATCCCCAGTGGTGCCCGTGCACTCTCTGGACTCACTGCAGTGCATCCCCAGTGGTGCCAGTGCACTCACTGGACTCACTGCATTGCATCCCCAGTGGTGCCAGTGCACTCTCTGCACTCACTGCACTGCATCCCCAGTGGTGCCAGTGCACTCTCTGGACTCACTGCACTGCATCCCCAGTGGTGCCTGTGCAGTCTCTGGACTCACTACAGTTCATCCCCAGTGGAGCCAGTGCACTCTCTGGACTCACTGCACTCCATCCCCAGTGGTGCCAGTGCAGTCTCTGGACTCACTGCACTGCATCCCCACTGGTGCCAGTGCACTCTCTGGACTCACTGCACTGCATCCCCAGTGGTGCCAGTGCACTCTCTGGAGTCACTGCAGTGTATCCCCAGTGGTGCCAGTGCACTCTCTGTACTCACTGAACTGCATCCCCAGTGGTGCCAGAGCACTCTCTGGACTCACTGCAGTGCATCCCCAGTGCTGCCAGTGCACTCTCTGGACTCACTGCACTGCATCGCCAGTGGTGCCAGTGCACTCTCTGGACTCACTGCACTGCATCCCCAGTGGTGCCAGTGCACTCTCTGCACTCAGTGCACTGCATCCCCAGTGGTGCCAGTGCACTCTCTGGACTCACTGCACTGCATCCCCAGTGGTGCCAGTGCGCTCTCTGGAGTCACAGCACTGCATCAACAGTGGTGCCTCTGCACTCTCTGGAGTCACTGCACTGCATCCCCAATGGTGCCGGTGCACTCTCTGGACTCACTGTAGTGCATCCCCAGTGGTGCCAGTGCACTCTCTGGACTCACTGCAGTGCATACCCAGTAGTGCCAGTGCACTCTCTGGACTCACTGCACTGCATCCCCAGTGGTGCCAGTGCACTCTCTGGAATCACTGCAGTGCATCCCCAGTGGTGCCAGTGCACTCTCTGGAGTCACTGCACTGCATCCCCAGTGGTGCCAGGGCACTCTCTGGACTCACTGCACTGCATCCCCAGTGGTGCCAGTGCACTCTCTGGACTCACTGCACTGCATCCCCAGTGGTGCCACTGCACTCTCTGGACTCACTGCACTGCATCACCAGTGGTGCCAGGGCACTCTCCGGACTCACTGCAGTGCATCCGCAGTGGTGCCAGTGCACTCCTTCGAGTCACTGCAGTGCATCCCCAGTGGTGCCAGTGCACTCTCTGGACTCACTGCAGTGCATCCCCAGTGCTGCCAGTGCACTCTCTGGACTCACTGCACTGCATCCCCAGTGGTGCCAGTGCACTCTCTGGAACCACTGCACTGCATCCCCAGTGGTGTCAGTGCACTATCTGGACTCACTGCAGTGCATCCCCAGTGGTGCCAGTGCACTCTCTGGACTCACTGCAGTGCATCCCCAGTGGTGGCAGTGCACTCTCTGGACTCACTGCATTGCATCCCCAGTGGTGCCAGTGCACTCTCTGCACTCACTGCACTGCATCCCCAGTGGTGCCAGTGCACTCTCTGGAGTCACTGGAGTGCATCCCCAGTGGTGCCTGTGCAGTCTCTGGACTCACTACATTTCATCCCCATTGGAGCCAGTGCACTCTCTGGACTCACTGCACTGCATCCCCAGTGGTGCCAGTGCACTCTCTGGACTCACTGCACTCCATCCCCACTGGTGCCAGTCCACTCTCTGGACTCACTGCACTGCATCCCCAGTGGTGCCAGTGGACTCTCTGCACTCATGCACTGCATACCCAGTGGTGCCAGTGCACTCTTTGGACTCACTGCACTGCATGAACAGTGGTGCCAGTGCACTCTCTGGACTCACTGAACTGCATCCCCAGTGGTGCCAGTGCACTCTCTGGACTCACTGTAGTGCATCCCCAGTGGTGCCAGTGCAATCTCAGGACTCACTGCAGTGCAGCTCCAGTTGTTGCCAGTGCAGTCTCTGGACTCACTGCACTGCATCCCCAGTGGTGCCAGTGCACTCTCTGGACTCACTGCAGTGCATCCCCAGTGGTGCCTGTGCACTCTCTGGAGTCACTGCAGTGTATCCCCAGTGGTGCCAGTGCACTCTCTGGACTCACTGAACTGCATCCCGCGTGGTGCCAGAGCACTCTCTGGACTCACTGCAGTGCATTCCCAGTGCTGCCAGTGCACTCTCTGGACTCACTGCAGTGCATCGCCAGTGGTGCCAGTGCACTCTCTGGACTCACTGCAGTGCATCCCCAGTGCTGCCAGTGCACTCTCTGGACTCACTGCACTGCATCCCCAGTGGTGCCACTGCACTCTCTGGACTCACTGCACTGCATCCCCAGTGGTGCCAGTGCACTCTCTGGAGTCACAGCACTGCATCAACAGTGGTGCCTCTGCACTCTCTGGAGTCACTGCACTGCATCCCCAGTGGTGCCAGTGCACTCTCTGGACTCACTGCAGTGCATCCCCATTGGTGCCAGTGCACTCTCTGGACTCACTGCAGTGCTTCCCCTCTGGTGCCAGTGCACTCCTTGGACGCACTGCACTGCATCCCCAGTGGTGCCAGTGCACTCTCTGGACTCACTGCAGTGCATCACCAGTGGTGCCAGTGCACTCTCTGGAGTCACTGCACTGCATCCCCAGTGGTGCCAGTGCACTCTCTGGACTCACTGCAGTGCATCCCCAGTGGTGCCAGTGCACTCTCTGGACTCACTGTACTGCATTCCCATTGGTGCCAGTGCACTCTCTGGACCGACTGCAGTGCATCCCCACTGGTGCCAGTGCACTCTCTGGACTCAGTGCACTGCATCCCCATTGCTGCCAGTGCACTCTCTGTAGTCACTGCACTGCATCCCCTGTGGTGCCAGTGCACTCTCTGGACTCACTGCAGTGTATCACCTGTGGTGCCAGTGCACTCTGTGGACTCACTGCACTGCATCCCAGTGGTGCCAGTGCACTCTCTGGACTCACTGCAGTGCATCCCCAGTGGTGCCAGTGCACTCTCTGGACTCACTGCAGTGCAGCCCCTGAGGTGCCAGTGCACTCTCTGGACTCACTGCAGTGAATCTCCCGTGGTGCCAGTGCACTCTCTGGACTCACTGCAGTGCATCCCCAGTGGTGCCAGTGCACTCTCTGGACTCACTGCACTGCATCCCCAGTGGTGCCAGTGCACTCTCTGGAGTCACAGCACTGCATCAACAGTGGTGCCTCTGCACTCTCTGGAGTCACTGCACTGCATCCCCAATGGTGCCAGTGCACTCTCTGGACTCACTGTAGTGCATCCCCAGTGATGCCAGTGCACTGTCTGGACTCACTGCAGTGCATCCCCAATAGTGCCAGTGCACTCTCTGGACTCACTGCACTGCATCCCCAGTGGTGCCAGTGCACTCTCTGAAATCACTGCAGTGCATCCCCAGTAGTGCCAGTGCACTCTCTGGAGTCACTGCACTGCATCCCCAGTGGTGCCAGTGCACTCTCTGGACTCATTCCAGTGCATCCCCAGAGGTGCCAGTGCACTCTCTGAGTCACTGCACTGCATCCCCAGTGGTGCCAGTGCACTCTCTGGACTCACTGCACTGCAACCCCAGTGGTGCCAGTGCACTCTCTGGACTCACTGCAGTGCATCCCCAGTGGTGCCAGTGCACTCTCTGGAGTCACAGCACTGCATCAACATTGGTGCCTCTGCACTCTCTGGAGTCACTGCACTGCATCCCCAGTGGTGCCAGTGCACTCTCTGGACTCACTGCAGTGCATCCCCAGTGGTGCCAGTGCACTCTCTGGACTCACTGCAGTGCTTCCCCTCTGGTGCCAGTGCACTCCTTGGACGCACTGCACTGCATCCCCAGTGGTGCCAGTGCACTCTCTGGACTCACTGCAGTGCATCACCAGTGGTGCCAGTGCACTCTCTGGAGTCACTGCACTGCATCCCCAGTGGTGCCAGTGCACTCTCTGGACTCACTGCACTGCATCCCCAGTGGTGCCAGTGCACTCTCTGGACTCACTGCACTGCATTCCCATTGGTGCCAGTGCACTCTCTGGACCCACTGCAGTGCATCCCCACTGGTGCCAGTGCACTCTCTGGACTCAGTTCACTGCATCCCCAATGGTGCCAGTGCACTCTCTGTAGTCACTGCACTGCGTCCCCTGTGGTGCCAGTGCACTCTCTGGACTCACTGCAGTGTATCACCTGTGGTGCCAGTGCACTCTGTGGACTCACTGCACTGCATCCCAGTGGTGCCAGTGCACTCTCTGGACTCACTGCAGTGCATCCCCAGTGGTGCCAGTGCACTCTCTGGACTCACTGCAGTGCAGCCCCTGAGGTGCCAGTGCACTCTCTGGACTCACTGCAGTGAATCTCCCGTGGTGCCAGTGCACTCTCTGGACTCACTGCAGTGCATCCCCAGTGGTGCCAGTGCACTCTCTGGACTCACTGCACTGCATCCCCAGTGGTGCCAGTGCACTCTCTGGAGTCACAGCACTGCATCAACAGTGGTGCCTCTGCACTCTCTGGAGTCACTGCACTGCATCCCCAGTGGTGCCAGTGCACTCTCTGGACTCACTGTAGTGCATCCCCAGTGGTGCCAGTGCACTCTCTGGACTCACTGCAGTGCATCCCTAGTAGTGCCAGTGCACTCTCTGGACTCACTGCATTGCATCCCCAGTGGTGCCAGTGCACTCTCTGAAATCACTGCAGTGCATCCCCAGTAGTGCCAGTGCACTCTCTGGAGTCACTGCACTGCATCCCCAGTGGTGCCAGTGCACTATCTGGACTCATTGCAGTGCATCCCCAGAGGTGCCAGTGCACTCTCTGAGTCACTGCACTGCATTCCCAGTGGTGCCAGTGCACTCTCTGGACTCACTGCACTGCATCCCCAGTGGTGCCAGTGCACTCTCTGGACTCACCGCACTGCAACCCCAGTGGTGCCAGTGCACTCTCTGGACTCACTGCAGTGCATCCCCAGTGGTGCCAGTGCACTCTCTGGACTCACCGCACTGCATCCCCAGTGGCGCCAGTGCACTCTCTGGACTCACTGCACTGCATCCCCAGTGGTGCCAGTGCACTCTCTGGACTCAACTGCACTGCATCCCCAGTGGTGCCCGTACACTCTCTGGACTCACTGCACTGCATCCCCAGTGGTGCCAGTGCACTCTCCGGACTCACTGCAGTGCATCCCCAGTGGTGCCAGTGCACTCTCCGGACTCACTGCAGTGCATCCGCAGTGGTGCCAGTGCACTCTTTCGAGTCACTGCAGTGCATCCCCAGTGGTGCCAGTGCACTCTCAGGACTCACTGCACTGCATCCCCAGTGGTGCCAGTGCACTCTCGGGTCTCACTGCACTGCATCCCCATTGCTGACAGTGCCCTCTCTGGACTCACTGCACTGCATTCCCAGTGGTGCCAGTGCACTCTCTGGACTCACTGCACTGCATCCCCAGTGGTGCCAGTGCACTCTCTGGACTCACTCTACTGCAACCCCAGTGGTGCCAGTGCACTCTCTGGACTCACTGCAGTGCATCCCCAGTGGTGCCAGTGCACTCTCTGGACTCACCGCACTGCATCCCCAGTGGTGCCAGTGCACTCTCTGGACTCACTGCACTGCATCCCCAGTGGTGCCAGTGCACTCTCTGGACTCAACTGCACTGCATCCCCAGTGGTGCCCGTACACTCTCTGGACTCACTGCACTGCATCCCCAGTGGTGCCAGTGCACTCTCCGGACTCACTGCAGTGCATCCCCAGTGGTGCCAGTGCACTCTCCGGACTCACTGCAGTGCATCCCCAGTGGTGCCAGTGCACTCTCTGGACTCACTGCAGTGCACCCCAGTGCTGCCAGTGCACTCTCTGGACTCACTGCACTGCATCCCCAGTGGTGCCACTGCACTCTCTGGACTCACAGCACTGCATCCCCAGTGGTGCCAGTGCACTCTCTGGAGTCACAGCACTGCATCAACAGTGGTGCCTCTGCACTCTCTGGAGTCACTGCACTGCATCCCCAGTGGTGCCAGTGCACTCTCTGGACTCACTGCAGTGCATCCCCAGTGGTGCCAGTGCACTCTCTGGACTCACTGCAGTGCTTCCCCTCTGGTGCCAGTGCACTCCTTGGACGCACTGCACTGCATCCCCAATGGTGCCAGTGCACTCTCTGGACTCACTGCAGTGCATCACCAGTGGTGCCAGTGCACTCTCTGGAGTCACTGCACTGCATCCACAGTGGTGCCAGTGCACTCTCTGGACTCACTGCAGTGCATCCCCAGTGGTGCCAGTGCACTCTCTGGACTCACTGGACTGCATTCCCATTGGTGCCAGTGCACTGTCTGGACCCACTGCAGTGCATCCCCACTGATGCCAGTGCACTCTCTGGACTCAGTGCACTGCATCCCCAATGGTGCCAGTGCACTCTCTGTAGTCACTGCACTGCGTCCCCAGTGGTGCCATTGCACTCTCTGGACTCACTGCAGTGTATCGCCTGTGGTGCCAGTGCACTCTGTGGACTCACTGCACTGCATCCCCAGTGGTGCCAGTGCACTCTCTGGACTCAATGCACTGCATCCCCAGTGGTGCCAGTGCACTCTCTGCACTCACTGCAGTGCAGCCCCTGAGGTGCCAGTGCACTCTCTGGACTCACTGCAGTGAATCTCCCTTGGTGCCAGTGCACTCTCTGGACTCACTGCACTGCATCCCCAGTGGTGCCAGTTCACTCTCTGGACTCACTGAACTGCATCCCCAGGGGTGCCAGTGCAGTGTGTGGACTCACTGCACTGCATCCCCAGTGGTGCCTGTGAAGTCTCTGGACTCACTGCAGTGCAACCCCAGTGGTGCCAGTGTAGTCTCTGGACTCAAGGCACAGTAACCCCTGTGGTGCCAGTGCAATCTAAGGACTCACAGCAGTGCAGCTAAAGTTGGTGCCAGTGCACTCTCTGGACTCACTGCACTGCATCCCCAGTGGTGCCAGTGCACTCTCTGGACTCACTGCACTACATCCCCTTTGGTGCCAGTGCACTCTCTGGACTCACTGCAGTGCATCCCCAGTGGTGCCATTGCACTCTCAGGACTCACTGCACTGCATCCCCAGTGGTGCCAGTGCACTCTCTGGACTCACTGAAGTGCATCCCCAGTGGTGCCAGTGCACTCTGTGGACTCACTGCACTGCATCCCCAGTGGTGCCAGTGCACTCTCTGGACTCAATGCACTGCATCCCCAAGGTGCCAGTGCACTCTCTGGACTCAATGCACTGCATCCCGAGTGGAGCCTGAGCACTCTCTGTACTCACTGCAGTGCATCCCCAGTGGGGACAGTGCACTCTCTGTAGTCACTGCGCTGCATCCCCAGTGGTGCCAGTGCACTCTCTGGACTCACTGCAGTGTAACCCCTGCGGTGCCAGTGCACTCTGTGTCTCAGTGCAATGCATCCCCAGTGGTGCCAGTGCACTCTCTGGACTCACCGCAATGTAGCACAAATGGCGCCAGTGCACTCTCTGGACTCACTGCAGTGCAGCCCCTTAGGTGCCAGTGCACTCTCTGTACTCACTGCAGTGCATTCCCAGTGGTGCCAGTGCACTCTCTGGACGCCTTGCAGTGAATCCCCGGTGGTGCCAGAGCACTCTCTAGACTCACTGCACTAAATCCCCAGTGGTGCCAGTTCACTCTCTGGACTCACTGAACTGAATCGCCAGTGGTGCCAGTGCACTCTCTGCACTCACTGTACTGCATCCCCAGTGGTGCCTGTGATATCTCTGGACTCAGTGCAGTGCATCCCCAGTGCTGCCAGTGCAATCTCAGGACTCACAGCAGTGCAGCTCCAGTTGGTGCCAGTGCACTCTCTGGACTCACTGCACTGCATTCCCAGTGGTGCCAGTGCACTCTCTGGACTCACTGCACTGCATCCACAGTGCTGACAGTACACTCTCTGGACTCACTGCAGTGCATCCCCTGTGGTGCCATTGCACTCTCAGGACTCACTGCACTGCATCCCCAGTGGTGCCAGTGCACTCTCGGGTCTCACTGCACTGCATCCCCATTGCTGACAGTGCCCTCTCTGGACTCACTGCACTGCATTCCCAGTGGTGCCAGTGCACTCTCTGGACTCACTGCACTGCATCCCCAGTGGTGCCAGTGCACTCTCTGGACTCACTGCACTGCAACCCCAGTGGTGCCAGTGCACTCTCTGGACTCACTGCAGTGCATCCCCAGTGGTGCCAGTGCACTCTCTGGACTCACCGCACTGCATCCCCAGTGGTGCCAGTGCACTCTCTGGACTCACTGCAGTGCATCCCCAGTGGTGCCAGTGCACTCTCTGGACTCAACTGCACTGCATCCCCAGTGGTGCCCGTACACTCTCTGGACTCACTGCACTGCATCCCCAGTGGTGCCAGTGCACTCTCCGGACTCACTGCAGTGCATCCCCAGTGGTGCCAGTGCACTCTCCGGACTCACTGCAGTGCATCCCCAGTGGTGCCAGTGCACTCTCTGGACTCACTGCAGTGCACCCCAGTGCTGCCAGTGCACTCTCTGGACTCACTGCACTGCATCCCCAGTGGTGCCACTGCACTCTCTGGACTCACAGCACTGCATCCCCAGTGGTGCCAGTGCACTCTCTGGAGTCACAGCACTGCATCAACAGTGGTGCCTCTGCACTCTCTGGAGTCACTGCACTGCATCCCCAGTGGTGCCAGTGCACTCTCTGGACTCACTGCAGTGCATCCCCAGTGGTGCCAGTGCACTCTCTGGACTCACTGCAGTGCTTCCCCTCTGGTGCCAGTGCACTCCTTGGACGCACTGCACTGCATCCCCAATGGTGCCAGTGCACTCTCTGGACTCACTGCAGTGCATCACCAGTGGTGCCAGTGCACTCTCTGGAGTCACTGCACTGCATTCCCATTGGTGCCAGTGCACTGTCTGGACCCACTGCAGTGCATCCCCACTGATGCCAGTGCACTCTCTGGACTCAGTGCACTGCATCCCCAATGGTGCCAGTGCACTCTCTGTAGTCACTGCACTGCGTCCCCAGTGGTGCCAGTGCACTCTCTGGACTCACTGCACTGTATCCCCTGTGGTGCCAGTGCACTCTGTGGACTCACTGCACTGCATCCCCAGTGGTGCCAGTGCACTCTCTGGACTCAATGCACTGCATCCCCAGTGGTGCCAGTGCACTCTCTGCACTCACTGCAGTGCAGCCCCTAAGGTGCCAGTGCACTCTCTGGACTCACTGCAGTGAATCTCCCTTGGTGCCAGTGCACTCTCTGGACTCACTGCACTGCATCCCCAGTGGTGTCAGTTCACTCTCTGGACTCACTGCACTGCATCCCCAGGGGTGCCAGTGCAGTCTGTGGACTCACTGCACTGCATCCCCAGTGGTGCCAGTGAAGTCTCTGGACTCACTGCAGTGCAACCCCAGTGGTGCCAGTGTAGTCTCTGGACTCAAGGCACAGTAACCCCTGTGGTGCCAGTGCAATCTAAGGACTCACAGCAGTGCAGCTACAGTTGGTGCCAGTGCACTCTCTGGACTCACTGCAGTGCATCCCCAGTGGTGCCAGTGCACTCTCTGGACTCACTGCACTACATCCCCTTTGGTGCCAGTGCACTCTCTGGACTCACTGCAGTGCATCCCCAGTTGTGCCATTGCACTCTCAGGACTCACTGCACTGCATCCCCAGTGGTGCCAGTGCACTCTCTGGACTCACTGAAGTGCATCCCCAGTGGAGCCAGTGCACTCTGTAGACTCACTGCACTGCATCCCCAGTGGTGCCAGTGCACTCTCTGGACTCAATGCACTGCATCCCCAAGGTGCCAGTGCACTCTCTGGACTCAATGCACTGCATCCCGAGTGGAGCCAGAGCACTCTCTGTACTCACTGCAGTGCATCCCCAGTGGGGACAGTGCACTCTCTGTAGTCACTGCGCTGCATCCCCAGTGGTGCCAGTGCACTCTCTGGACTCACTGCAGTGTAACCCCTGCGTTGCCAGTGCACTCTGTGTCTCAGTGCAATGCATCCCCAGTGGTGCCAGTGCACTCTCTGGACTCACCGCAATGTAGCACAAATGGCGCCAGTGCACTCTCTGGACTCACTGCAGTGCAGCCCCTTAGGTGCCAGTGCACTCTCTGTACTCACTGCAATGCATTCCCAGTGGTGCCAGTGCACTCTCTGGACGCCTTGCAGTGAATCCCCGGTGGTGCCAGAGCACTCTCTAGACTCACTGCACTAAATCCCCAGTGGTGCCAGTTCACTCTCTGGACTCACTGAACTGAATCCCCAGTGGTGCCAGTGCACTCTCTGCACTCACTGTACTGCATCCCCAGTGGTGCCTGTGATATCTCTGGACTCAGTGCAGTGCATCCCCAGTGCTGCCAGTGCAATCTCAGGACTCACAGCAGTGCAGCTCCAGTTGGTGCCAGTGCACTCTCTGGACTCACTGCACTGCATTCCCAGTGGTGCCAGTGCACTCTCTGGACTCACTGCACTGCATCCACAGTGCTGACAGTACACTCTCTGGACTCACTGCAGTGCATCCCCTGTGGTGCCATTGCACTCTCAGGACTCACTGCACTGCATCCCCAGTGGTGCCAGTGCACTCTCGGGTCTCACTGCACTGCATCCCCATTGCTGACAGTGCCCTCTCTGGACTCACTGCACTGCATTCCCAGTGGTGCCAGTGCACTCTCTGGACTCACTGCACTGCATCCCCAGTGGTGCCCGTACACTCTCTGGACTCACTGCACTGCATCCCCAGTGGTGCCAGTGCACTCTCCGGACTCACTGCAGTGCATCCCCAGTGGTGCCAGTGCACTCTCTGGACTCACTGCAGTGCACCCCAGTGCTGCCAGTGCACTCTCTGGACTCACTGCAGTGTAACCCCTGCGGTGCCAGTGCACTCTGTGCTCTCAGTGCAATGCATCCCCAGTGGTGCCAGTGCACTCTCTGGACTCACCGCAATGTAGCCCAAATGGCGCCGGTGCACTCTCTGGACACACTGCAGTGCAGCCCCTGAGGTGCCAGTGCACTCTCTGTACTCACTGCAGTGCATCCCCAGTGGTGCCAGTGCACTCTCTGGACGCCTTGCAGTGAATCCCCAGTGGTGCCAGAGCACTCTCTAGACTCACTGCACTAAATCCCCAGTGGTGCCAGTTCACTCTCTGGACTCACTGAACTGAATCCCCAGTGGTGCCAGTGCACTCTCTGCACTCACTGTACTGCATCCCCAGTGGTGCCTGTGATATTTCTGGACTCAGTGCAGTGCATCCCCAGTGCTGCCAGTGCAATCTCAGGACTCACAGCAGTGCAGCTCCAGTTGGTGCCAGTGCACTCTCTGGACTCACTGCACTGCATTCCCAGTGGTGCCAGTGCACTCTCTGGACTCACTGCACTGCATCCACAGTGCTGACAGTACACTCTCTGGACTCACTGCAGTGCATCCCCAGTGGTGCCAGTGCACTCTCGGGTCTCACTGCACTGCATCCCCATTGCTGACAGTGCCCTCTCTGGACTCACTGCACTGCATCCCCAGTGGTGCCAGGGCACTCTCTGGACTCACTGCACTACATCCCCTTTGGTGCCAGTGCACTCTCTGGACTCACTGCAGTGCATCCACTGTGGTGCCATTGCACTCTCAGGACTCACTGCACTGCATCCCTATTGGAGCCAGAGCACTCTCTGTACTCACTGCAGTGCATCCCCAGTGGGGACAGTGCACTCTCTGGACTCACTGCAGTGTAACCCCTGCGGTGCCAGTGCACTCTGTGCTCTCAGTGCAATGCATCCCCAGTGGTGCCAGTGCACTCTCTGGACTCACCGCAATGTAGCCCAAATGGCGCCAGTGCACTCTCTGGACTCACTGCAGTGCAGCCCCTTAGGTGCCAGTGCACTCTCTGTACTCACTGCAGTGCATTCCCATTGGTGCCAGTGCACTCTCTGGACGCCTTGCAGTGAATCCCCGGTGGTGCCAGAGCACTCTCTAGACTCACTGCACTAAATCCCCAGTGGTGCCAGTTCACTCTCTGGACTCACTGAACTGAATCCCCAGTGGAGCCAGTGCACTCTCTGCACTCACTGTACTGCATCCCCAGTGGTGCCTGTGATGTCTCTGGACTCAGTGCAGTGCATCCCCAGTGGTGCCAGTGCAATCTCAGGACTCACAGCAGTGCAGCTCCAGTTGGTGCCAGTGCACTCTCTGGACTCACTGCACTGCATCCCCAGTGGTGCCAGTGCACTCTCTGGACTCACTGCACTGCATCCACAGTGGTGACAGTACACTCTCTGGACTCACTGCAGTGCATCCCCAGTGGTGCCATTGCACTCTCAGGACTCACTGCACTGCATCCCCAGTGGTGCCAGTGCACTCTCTGGTCTCACTGCACTGCATCCCCATTGCTGACAGTGCCCTCTCTGGACTCACTGCACTGCATTCCCAGTGGTGCCAGTGCATTCTCTGGACTCACTGCAGTGCATCCCCAGTGGTGCCAGGGCACTCTCTGGACTCACTGCACTACATCCCCTTTGGTGCCAGTGCACTCTCTGGACTCACTGCAGTGCATCCCCTGTGGTGCCAGGGCACTCTCTGGACTCACTGCAGTGCACCCCAGTGCTGCCAGTGCACTCTCTGGACTCACTGCACTGCATCCCCAGTGGTGCCACTGCACTCTCTGGACTCACAGCACTGCATCCCCAGTGGTGCCAGTGCACTCTCTGGAGTCACAGCACTGCATCAACAGTGGTGCCTCTGCACTCTCTGGAGTCACTGCACTGCATCCCCAGTGGTGCCAGTGCACTCTCTGGACTCACTGCAGTGCATCCCCAGTGGTGCCAGTGCACTCTCTGGACTCACTGCAGTGCTTCCCCTCTGGTGCCAGTGCACTCCTTGGACGCACTGCACTGCATCCCCAATGGTGCCAGTGCACTCTCTGGACTCACTGCAGTGCATCACCAGTGGTGCCAGTGCACTCTCTGGAGTCACTGCACTGCATTCCCATTGGTGCCAGTGCACTGTCTGGACCAACTGCAGTGCATCCCCACTGATGCCAGTGCACTCTCTGGACTCAGTGCACTGCATCCCCAATGGTGCCAGTGCACTCTCTGTAGTCACTGCACTGCGTCCCCAGTGGTGCCAGTGCACTCTCTGGACTCACTGCACTGTATCCCCTGTGGTGCCAGTGCACTCTGTGGACTCACTGCACTGCATCCCCAGTGGTGCCAGTGCACTCTCTGGACTCACTGCAGTGCATCCCCAGTGGTGCCAGTGCACTCTCTGCACTCACTGCAGTGCAGCCCCTGAGGTGCCAGTGCACTCTCTGGACTCACTGCAGTGAATCTCCCTTGCTGCCAGTGCACTCTCTGGACTCACTGCACTGCATCCCCAGTGGTGCCAGTTCACTCTCTGGACTCACTGAACTGCATCCCCAGGGGTGCCAGTGCAGTCTGTGGACTCACTGCACTGCATCCCCAGTGGTGCCTGTGAAGTCTCTGGACTCACTGCAGTGCAACCCCAGTTGTGCCAGTGTAGTCTCTGGACTCAAGGCACAGTAACCCCTGTGGTGCCAGTGCAATCTAAGGACTCACAGCAGTGCAGCTAAAGTTGGTGCCAGTGCACTCTCTGGACTCACTGCACTGCATCACCAGTGGTGCCAGTGCACTCTCTGGACTCACTGCACTACATCCCCTTTGGTGCCAGTGCACTCTCTGGACTCACTGCAGTGCATCCCCAGTGGTGCCATTGCACTCTCTGGACTCACTGCACTGCATCCCCAGTGGTGCCAGTGCACTCTCTGGACTCACTGAAGTGCATCCCCAGTGGAGCCAGTGCACTCTGTGGACTCACTGCACTGCATCCCCAAGGTGCCAGTGCACTCTCTGGACTCAATGCACTGCATCCCGAGTGGAGCCAGAGCACTCTCTGTACTCACTGCAGTGCATCCCCAGTGGGGACAGTGCACTCTCTGTAGTCACTGCGCTGCATCCCCAGTGGTGCCAGTGCACTCTCTGGACTCACTGCAGTGTAACCCCTGCGGTGCCAGTGCACTCTGTGCTCTCAGTGCAATGCATCCCCAGTGGTGCCAGTGCACTCTCTGGACTCACCGCAATGTAGCCCAAATGGCGCCGGTGCACTCTCTGGACACACTGCAGTGCAGCCCCTGAGGTGCCAGTGCACTCTCTGTACTCACTGCAGTGCATCCCCAGTGGTGCCAGTGCACTCTCTGGACGCCTTGCAGTGAATCCCCGGTGGTGCCAGAGCACTCTCTAGACTCACTGCACTAAATCCCCAGTGGTGCCAGTTCACTCTCTGGACTCACTGAACTGAATCCCCAGTGGTGCCAGTGCACTCTCTGCACTCACTGTACTGCATCCCCAGTGGTGCCTGTGATATTTCTGGACTCAGTGCAGTGCATCCCCAGTGCTGCCAGTGCAATCTCAGGACTCACAGCAGTGCAGCTCCAGTTGGTGCCAGTGCACTCTCTGGACTCACTGCACTGCATTCCCAGTGGTGCCAGTGCACTCTCTGGACTCACTGCACTGCATCCACAGTGCTGACAGTACACTCTCTGGACTCACTGCAGTGCATCCCCAGTGGTGCCAGTGCACTCTCGGGTCTCACTGCACTGCATCCCCATTGCTGACAGGGCCCTCTCTGGACTCACTGCACTGCATCCCCAGTGGTGCCAGGGCACTCTCTGGACTCACTGCACTACATCCCCTTTGGTGCCAGTGCACTCTCTGGACTCACTGCAGTGCATCCACTGTGGTGCCATTGCACTCTCAGGACTCACTGCACTGCATCCCTATTGGAGCCAGAGCACTCTCTGTACTCACTGCAGTGCATCCCCAGTGGGGACAGTGCACTCTCTGGACTCACTGCAGTGTAACCCCTGCGGTGCCAGTGCACTCTGTGCTCTCAGTGCAATGCATCCCCAGTGGTGCCAGTGCACTCTCTGGACTCACCGCAATGTAGCCCAAATGGCGCCAGTGCACTCTCTGGACTCACTGCAGTGCAGCCCCTTAGGTGCCAGTGCACTCTCTGTACTCACTGCAGTGCATTCCCATTGGTGCCAGTGCACTCTCTGGACGCCTTGCAGTGAATCCCCGGTGGTGCCAGAGCACTCTCTAGACTCACTGCACTAAATCCCCAGTGGTGCCAGTTCACTCTCTGGACTCACTGAACTGAATCCCCAGTGGAGCCAGTGCACTCTCTGCACTCACTGTACTGCATCCCCAGTGGTGCCTGTGATGTCTCTGGACTCAGTGCAGTGCATCCCCAGTGGTGCCAGTGCAATCTCAGGACTCACAGCAGTGCAGCTCCAGTTGGTGCCAGTGCACTCTCTGGACTCACTGCACTGCATCCCCAGTGGTGCCAGTGCACTCTCTGGACTCACTGCACTGCATCCACAGTGGTGACAGTACACTCTCTGGACTCACTGCAGTGCATCCCCAGTGGTGCCATTGCACTCTCAGGACTCACTGCACTGCATCCCCAGTGGTGCCAGTGCACTCTCTGGTCTCACTGCACTGCATCCCCATTGCTGACAGTGCCCTCTCTGGACTCACTGCACTGCATTCCCAGTGGTGCCAGTGCATTCTCTGGACTCACTGCAGTGCATCCCCAGTGGTGCCAGGGCACTCTCTGGACTCACTGCACTACATCCCCTTTGGTGCCAGTGCACTCTCTGGACTCACTGCAGTGCATCCCCTGTGGTGCCAGGGCACTCTCTGGACTCACTGCACTGCATCCCCAGTGGTGCCAGTGCACTCTCTGGACTCACTGAAGTGCATCCCCAGTGGAGCCAGTGCTCTCTGTGGACTCACTGCACTCATCCCCAGTGGTGCCAGTGCACTCTCTGGACTCAATGCACTGCATCCCCAAGGTGCCAGTGCACTCTCTGGACTCAATGCACTGTATCCCGAGTGGAGCCAGAGCACTCTCTGTGCTCACTGCAGTGCATCCCCAGTGGGTCAGTGCACTCTCTGTAGTCACTGCGCTGCATCCCCAGTGGTGACAGTGCACTCTCTGGACTCACTGTGCTGCATCCCCAGTGGTGCCAGTGCACTCTCTGGACTCACTGCAGTGTAACCCCTGCGGTGCCAGTGCACTCTGTGCTCTCAGTGCAATGCATCCCCAGTGGTGCCAGTGCACTCTCTGGACTCACCGTAATGTAGCCCAAATGGCGCCAGTGCACTCTCTGGACTCACTGCATTGCAGCCCCTTAGGTGCCAGTGCACTCTCTGGACTCACTGCAGTGCATTCCCAGTGGTGCCAGTGCACTCTCTGGACGCCTTGCAGTGAATCCCCGTTGGTGCCAGTGCACTCTTTAGACTCACTGCACTGCATCCCCAGTGGTGCCAGTTCACTCTCTGGACTCACTGAACTGAATCCCCATTGGTGCCAGTGCACTCTCTGCACTCACTGTACTGCATCCACAATGCTGACAGTACACTCTCTGGACTCACTGCAGTGCATCCCCTGTGGTGCCATTGCACTCTCAGGACTCACTGCACTGCATCCCCAGTGGTGCCAGTGCACTCTCTGGTCTCACTGCACTGCATCCACAATGCTGACAGTACACTCTCTGGACTCACTGCACTATATCCCCTGTGGTGTCATTGCACTCTCAGGACTCACTGCACTGCATCCCCAGTGGTGCCAGTGCACTCTCTGGACTCAATGCACTGCATCCCCAAGGTGCCAGTGCACTCTCTGGACTCAATGCACTGCATCCCGAGTGGAGCCAGAGCACTCTCTGGACTCACTGCAGTGCATCCCCAGTGGGGACAGTGCACTCTCTGTAGTCACTGCGCTGCATCCCCAGTGGTGACAGTGCACTCTCTGGACTCACTGTGCTGCATCCCCAGTGGTGCCAGTGCACTCTCTGGACTCACTGCAGTGTAACCCCAATAGTGCCAGTGCACTCTCTGGACTCACTGCACTGCATCCCCAGTGGTGCCAGTGCACTCTCTGAAATCACTGCAGTGCATCCCCAGTAGTGCCAGTGCACTCTCTGGAGTCACTGCACTGCATCCCCAGTGGTGCCAGTGCACTCTCTGGACTCATTGCACTACATCCCCAGAGGTGCCAGTGCACTCTCTGAGTCACTGCACTGCATTCCCAGTGGTGCCAGTGCACTCTCTGGACTCACTGCACTGCAACCCCAGTGGTGCCAGTGCACTCTCTGGACTCACTGCAGTGCATCCCCAAAGGTGCCAGTGCACTCTCTGGACTCACTGCACTGCATCCCCAGTGGTGCCAGTGCACTCTCTGGACTCACTGCACTGCATCCCCAGTGGTGCCAGTGCACTCTCTGGACTCACTGCAGTGCATCCCCAGTGGTGCCAGTGCACTCTCTGGACTCACTGCAGTGCTTCCCCTCTGTTGCCAGTGCACTCCTTGGACGCACTGCACTGCATCCCCAGTGGTGCCAGTGCACTCTCTGGACTCACTGCAGTGCATCACCAGTGGTGCCAGTGCACTCTCTGGAGTCACTGCACTGCATCCCCATTGGTGCCAGTGCACTCTCTGGACTCACTGCACTGCATACCCAGTGGTGCCAGTGCACTCTCTGGACTCACTGCACTGCATTCCCATTGGTGCCAGTGCACTCTCTGGACCCACTGCAGTGCATCCCCACTGGTGCCAGTGCACTCTCTGGACTCAGTCCACTGCATCCCCAATGGTGCCAGTGCACTCTCTGTAGTCACTGCACTGCGTCCCCTGTGGTGCCAGTGCACTCTCTGGACTCACTGCAGTGTATCACCTGTGGTGCCAGTGCACTCTGTGGACTCACTGCACTGCATCCCAGTGGTGCCAGTGCACTCTCTGGACTCACTGCAGTGCATCCCCAGTGGTGCCAGTGCACTCTCTGGACTCACTGCAGTGCAGCCCCTGAGGTGCCAGTGCACTCTCTGGACTCACTGCAGTGAATCTCCCGTGGTGCCAGTGCACTCTCTGGACTCACTGCAGTGCATCCCCAGTGGTGCCAGTGCACTCTCTGGACTCACTGCACTGCATCCCCAGTGGTGCCAGTGCACTCTCTGGAGTAACAGCACTGCATCAACAGTGGTGCCTCTGCACTCTCTGGAGTCACTGTAGTGCATCCCCAGTGGTGCCAGTGCACTCTCTGGACTCACTGCAGTGCATCCCTAGTAGTGCCAGTGCACTCTCTGGACTCACTGCACTGCATCCCCAGTGGTGCCAGTGCACTCTCTGAAATCACTGCAGTGCATCCCCAGTAGTGCCAGTGCACTCTCTGGAGTCACTGCACTGCATCCCCAGTGGTGCCAGTGCACTATCTGGACTCATTGCAGTGCATCCCCAGAGGTGCCAGTGCACTCTCTGAGTCACTGCACTGCATTCCCAGAGGTGCCAGTGCACTCTCTGGACTCACTGCACTGCATCCCCAGTGGTGCCAGTGCACTCTCTGGACTCACTGCACTGCAACCCCAGTGGTGCCAGTTCACTCTCTGGACTCACTGAACTGCATCCCCAGGGGTGCCAGTGCAGTCTGTGGACTCACTGCACTGCATCCCCAGTGGTGCCTGTGAAGTCTCTGGACTCACTGCAGTGCAACCCCAGTGGTGCCAGTGCACTCTCTGGACTCAATGCACTGCATCCCGAGTGGAGCCAGAGCACTCTCAGGACTCACTGCACTGCATCCCCTGTGGGGACAGTGCACTCTCTGTAGTCACTGCGCTGCATCCCCAGTGGTGCCAGTGCACTCTCTGGACTCACTGCAGTGTAACCCCTGCGTTGCCAGTGCACTCTGTGTCTCAGTGCAATGCATCCCCAGTGGTGCCAGTGCACTCTCTGGTCTCACTGCACTGCATCCCCATTGCTGACAGTGCCCTCTCTGGACTCACTGCACTGCATTCCCAGTGGTGCCAGTGCACTCTCTGGACTCACTGCAGTGCAACCCCAGTTGTGCCAGGGCACTCTCTGCAGACAATGCAGTGCATCCCCGGTGCTGACAGTGCACTCTCTGGACTCACTGTACTGCTCGAGCCGCGGCAGCCGCTCCAGCCGCGGTAGCCCGTACAGCCTCGGCCGCCGCTCCAGCCGCTCCAGCCGCGGCAGACGCGGCAGCCGTTCCAGCCGCGGCTGCCGCTCCATCCGCGGCATACGGGGCAGCCGCTCCAGCCCCTCCAGCCGCGGCAGTCGCTCCAACCGCGGCAGGCGCTCCAGCCGCGGCATCCGCGGCAGCCGCTCCAGCCGCGGCAGCCGCTCCAACCGCGGCAGCCGCTCCAGCCGTGGCAGCCGCTCCACTCGGTAGCGGCTTTCGCGGCTGCCGCGGCTGGAGCGGCTGCAGCGGCTGCCGCGGCTGGAGCGGCTGCCGCGGCAGGAGCGGCTGCGGCGGCTGGAGCGTCTAGAGCGTCTGCCGCGGCTGGAGGGGCTACCGCGGCTGGAGCGGCTGAGGCGGCTGGAGCGGATGCCGCGGCTGGAGCAGTGCAGTGAGTCCAGAGAGTGCACTGGCACTACCGGGGATTCAGACACATTCTCACGGCAGTGAGATCCCCAGTAGTGCCAGTGCACTCTCTGGACTCACTGCACTGCATCCCCAGTGGTGCCAGTGCACTCTCTGGACTCACTGCAGTGCATCCCTAGTGGAGCCAGTGCACTCTCTGGACTCACTGCAGTGCATCCCCAGTGGTTCCAGTGAACTCTCTGGACTCACTGCACTACATCCCCTTTGGTGCCAGTGCACTCTCTGGACTCACTGCACTGCATCCCCAGTGGTGCCAGTGCACTCTCTGGACTCACTGCACTACATCCCCTTTGGTGCCAGTGCACTCTCTGGACTCACTGCAGTGCATCCACTGTGGTGCCATTGCACTCTCAGGACTCACTGCACTGCATCCCCAGTGGTGCCAGTGCACTCTCTGGACTCACTGAAGTGCATCCCCAGTGGAGCCAGTGCTCTCTGTGGACTCACTGCACTGCATCCCCAGTGGTGCCAGTGCACTCTCTGGACTCACTGCAGTGTAACCCCTGCGGTGCCAGTGCACTCTGTGCTCTCAGTGCAATGCATCCCCAGTGGTGCCAGTGCACTCTCTGGACTCACCGCAATGTAGCCCAAATGGCGCCAGTGCACTCTCTGGACTCACTGCAGTGCAGCCCCTTAGGTGCCAGTGCACTCTCTGTACTCACTGCAGTGCATTCCCAGTGGTGCCAGTGCACTCTCTGGACGCCTTGCAGTGAATCCCCGGTGGTGCCAGAGCACTCTCTAGACTCACTGCACTAAAGCCCCAGTGGTGCCAGTTCACTCTCTGGACTCACTGAACTGAATCCCCAGTGGTGCCAGTGCACTCTCTGCACTCACTGTACTGCATCCCCAGTGGTGCCTGTGATGTCTCTGGACTCAGTGCAGTGCATCCCCAGTGCTGCCAATGCAATCTCAGGACTCACAGCAGTGCAGCTCCAGTTGGTGCCAGTGCACTCTCTGGACTCACTGCACTGCATCCCCAGTGGTGCCAGTGCACTCTCTGGACTCACTGCACTGCATCCACAGTGCTGACAGTACACTCTCTGGACTCACTGCAGTGCATCCTCTGTGGTGCCATTGCACTCTCAGGACTCACTGCACTGCATCCCCAGTGGTGCCAGTGCACTCT
Organism: Anser anser; assembly: GCF_964211835.1. Classification (NCBI taxonomy): domain Eukaryota; kingdom Metazoa; phylum Chordata; class Aves; order Anseriformes; family Anatidae; genus Anser; species Anser anser. The sequence goes on from NC_139726.1 coordinate 41,853,097, forward strand.
CTGGTCTCACTGCACTGCATCCCCATTGCTGACAGTGCCCTCTCTGGACTCACTGGAGTGCATTCCCAGTGGTGCCAGTGCACTCTCTGGACTCACTGCAGTGCATCCCCAGTGGTGCCAGGGCACTCTCTGGACTCACTGCACTACATCCCCTTTGGTGCCAGTGCACTCTCTGGACTCACTGCAGTGCATCCACTGTGATGCCATTGCACTCTTAGGACTCACTGCACTGCACCCCATTGGTGCCAGTGCACTCTCTAGACTCACTGAAGTGCATCCCCAGTGGAGCCAGTGCTCTCTGTGGACTCACTGCACTACATCCCCAGTGGTGCCAGTGCACTCTCTGGACTCAATGCACTGCATCCCCAAGGTGCCAGTGCACTCTCTGGACTCACTGCACTGCATCCCGAGTGGAGCCAGAGCACTCTCTGTGCTCACTGCAGTGCATCCCCAGTGGGGACAGTGCCCTCTCTGTAGTCACTGCGCTGCATCCCCAGTGGTGACAGTGCACTCTCTGGACTCACTGTGCTGCATCCCCAGTGGTGCCAGTGCACTCTCTGGACTCACTGCAGTGTAACCCCTGCGGTGCCAGTGCACTCTGTGCTCTCAGTGCAATGCATCCCCAGTGGTGCCAGTGCACTCTCTGGACTCACCGCAATGTAGCCCAAATGGCGCCAGTGCACTCTCTGGACTCACTGCAGTGCAGCCCCTTAGGTGCCAGTGCACTCTCTGTACTCACTGCAGTGCATTCCCAGTGGTGCCAGTGCACTCTCTGGACGCCTTGCAGTGAATCCCCGTTGGTGCCAGAGCACTCTCTAGACTCACTGCACTAAATCCCCAGTGGTGCCAGTTCACTCTCTGGACTCACTGAACTGAATCCACATTGGTGCCAGTGCACTCTCTGCACTCACTGTACTGCATCCACAATGCTGACAGTACACTCTCTGGACTCACTGCAGTGCATCCCCTGTGGTGCCATTGCACTCTCAGGACTCACTGCACTGCATCCCCAGTGGTGCCAGTGCACTCTCTGGTCTCACTGCACTGCATCCACAATGCTGACAGTACACTCTCTGGACTCACTGCAGTGCATCCCCTGTGGTGCCATTGCACTCTCAGGACTCACTGCACTGCATCCCCAGTGGTGCCAGTGCACTCTCTGGTCTCACTGCACTGCATCCCCATTGCTGACAGTGCCCTCTCTGGACTCACTGCACTGCATTCCCAGTGGTGCCAGTGCACTCTCTGGACTCACTGCAGTGCATCCCCAGTTGTGCCAGGGCACTCTCTGCAGACAATGCAGTGCATCCCCAGTGCTGACAGTGCACTCTCTGGACTCACTGTACTGCTCGAGCCGCGGCAGCCGCTCTAGCCGCGTTAGCGCCTACAGCCTCGGCAGCCGCTCCAGCCGCTCCAGCCGCGGCAGCCGCGGCAGCCGGTCCAGCCGCGGCAGCCGCTCCATCCGCGGCATACGCGGCAGCCGCTCCAGCCGCTCCAGCCGCGGCAGCCGCTCCAACCGCGGCAGCCGCTCCAGCCGTGGCAGCCGCTCCACTCGGTAGCGGCTTTCGCGGCTGCCGCGGCTGGAGCGGCTGCAGCGGCTGCCGCGGCTGGAGCGGCTGCCGCGGCAGGAGCGGCTGCGGCGGCTGGAGCGTCTAGAGTGTCTGCCGCGGCTGGAGGGGCTACCGCAGCTGGAGCGGCTGAGGCGGCTGGAGCGGATGCCGCGGCTGGAGCAGTGCAGTGAGTCCAGAGAGTCAACTGGCACCACTGAGGATGCAGTACAGTGAGTCCAGAGAGTGCACTGGCACCACAGGGGATGCACTGCAGTTACTCCAGAGAGTGCACTGGAACCACTGGGGATGCAGTTCAGTGAGTCCAGAGAGTGCACTGGCACCACCGGGGATTCAGATACATTCTCACTTCAGTGAGATCCCCAGTAGTGCCAGTGCACTCTCTGGACTCACTGCACTGCATCCCCATTGCTGACAGTGCCCTTTCTGGACTCAGTGCACTGCATCCCCAGTCGTGCCAGTTCACTCTCTGGACTCACTGCAGTGCATCCCCAGAAGTGCCAGTGTCTCTCTGGACTCATTGCACTGCATCACCTGTGGTGCCAGTGCACTCTCTGGACTCACTGTACTGCTCGAGCCGCGGCAAATGCTCCAGCCGCGGTAGCCACTCCAGCCTCGGCAGCCGCTCCAGCCGCTCCAGCCGCGGCAGCCGCGGCAGCCGGTCCAGCCGCGGCAGCCGCTCCATCCGCGGCATACGCGGCAGACGCTCCAGCCGCTCCAGCCGCGGCAGCCGCTCCAACCGCGGCAGGCGCTCCAGCCGCGGCAGCCGCTCCAGCCGCGGCAGACGCGGCAGCCGCTCCAGCCGTGGCAGCCGCTCCACTCGGTAGCGGCTTTAGCGGCTGCCGCGGCTGGAGCGCCTGTCGCGGCTGCCGAGGCTGGAGCGGCTGCCGCGGATGGAGCGACTGCGGCGGATAGAGCGTCTAGAGCGTCTGCCGCGGCTGGAGGGGCTACCGCGGCTGGAGCGGCTGAGGCGGCTGGAGCGGATGCCGCGGCTGGAGCAGTGCAGTGAGTCCAGAGAGTCAACTGGCACCACTGGGGATGCAGTACAGTGAGTCCAGAGAGTGCACTGGCACAACAGGGGATGCACTGCAGTTACTCCAGAGAGTGCACTGGCACCACTGGGGATGCAGTGCAGTGAGTCCACAGAGTGCACTGGCACCACTGGGGATGCACTGCAGTGAGTCCAGAGAGTGCACTGGCACCACTGGGGATGCAGTGCAGTGAGTCCAGAGAGTGCACTGGCACCACTGGGGATGCACTGCAGTGACTCCAGAGAGTGAACTGGCACCACTGGGGATGCGATGCAGTGAGTCCAGAGAGAGCACTGGCACCACTGGGGTTGCAGTGCAGTGAGTCCAGAGTGCACTGGCACCACTGGGGATGCAGTGAAGTGAGTTAAGAGAGTACACTGGCACCACTGGGGATGCACTGCAGTGAGTCCAGAGAGTGCACTGGCACCACTGGTGATGCAGTGCAATGAGTCCACAGAGCCACTAGCACCACTGGGGATGCACTGCAGTGAGACCAGAGAGTGCACTGGCACCACTGGGGATGCAGTGCAGTGAGTCCTGAGAGTGCAATGGCACCACAGGGGATGCACTGCAACGAGTCCAGAGAGTGCACTGGCACCACTGGGGATGCAGCGCAGTGAGTCCAGAGAGTGCACTGGCACCACTGGGGATGCACTGCCGTGAGTCCAGAGATTGCACTGGCACCACTGGGGATGCAGTGCAGTGAGTCCAAAGAGTGCACTGGCACTACTTAGGATGCAGTGCAGTGAGTAAAGAGAGTGCACTGGCACCACTGGGGATGCAGTGCACTGAGTCCAGAGAGTGCACTGGCACCACTGGGGATGGACTGCAGTGAGTCCAGAGAGTGCACTGGCACCACTGGGGATGCAGTGCAGTGAGTCCAGAGACTGCACTGGCACCAGTGGGGATGCACTGCAGTGAGTAAAGAGAATGCACTGGCACCTTTGGGTTTGCACTGCAGTGAGTCCAGAGAGTGCACTGGCACCACTGGGGGTGCAGTGCAGTGAGTCCACAGATTGCACTGGCACCAAAGGGGATACACTGCAGTGAGTCCAGAGAGTGCACTGGCACCACTGGGGATGCACTGCCGTGAGTGCAGATAGTGCACTGGCACCGCTGCGTTTGCACCCCGGTGTTTTCAGAGAGTGCAGTGGCACCACTGGGGATGCAGTGCAGTGAGTCCAGAGAGTGCACTGGCACCACTGGGGATGCAGTGCAGTGAGTCCAGAGAGTGCACTGTCACCACTGGGGATGCAGTGCAGTGAGTCCAGAGAGTGCACTGTCACCACTGGGGATGCAGTGCAGTGAGTGCAGAGAGTGCACTGGCACCTTGGGAATGCAGTGCAGTGAGTCCAGAGAGTGCACTGGCACCACTGGGGATGCAGTGCAGTGAGTCCACAGAGTGCACTGGCACCACTGGGGATGCACTGCAGTGAGTCCACAGAGTGCACTGGCACCACTGGGGATGCAGTGCGGTGAGTCCAGAGAGAGCACTGGCACCACTGGGGTTGCAGTGCAGTGAGTCCAGAGAGTGCACTGGCACCACTGGGGATGCAGTGAAGTGAGTTAAGAGAGTACCCTGGCACCACTGTGGATGCACTGCAGTGAGACCAGAGAGTGCACTGGCACCACTGGGGATGCAGTGCAGTGAGTCCTGAGAGTGCAATGGCACCATAGGGGATGCACTGCAGTGAGTCCAGAGAGTGCACTGGCACCTCTGGGGATGCAGTGCAGTGAGTCCAGAGAGTGCACTGGCACCACTGGGGATGCAGTGCAGTGAGTGCAGAGAGTGCACTGGCACCAACTGGAGCTGCAATGCTGTGAGTCCTGAGATTGCTCTGGCACCACTGGGGATGCACTGCAGTGAGTCCAGAGATTTCACAGGCACCAATGGGGATGCAGTGCAGTGACTCCAGAGAGTACACTGGCACTAATCGGGATTCAGTTCAGTGAGTCCAGAGAGTGAACTGGCACCATTGGGGAAGTAGTGCAGTGAGTCCAGAGTGCACTGGCACCACTGGGGATGCAGTGCAGTGAGTCCAGAGAGTGCACTGGCACCACTGGGGATGCAGTGCAGTGAGTCCAGAGAGTGCAGTGGCACCAATGGGGATGCAGTGCAGTGAGTCCAGAGAGTGCACTGGTACCACTGCGGATGCACTGCAGTGAGTCCAGAGAGTGCACTGGCACCACTGGGGATGCAGTGCAGTGAGACTAGAGGTTGCAGTGGCACCACTGGGGATGCAGTGCAGTGAGTCCAGAGAGGGCACTGGTACGATAGGGGATGCACTGCAGTGAGTCCAGAGAGTGCACTGGCACCTCTGGGGATGCAGTGCAGTGAGTCCAGAGAGGGCACTGGCACCACTGGCGATGCACCCCGGCAAGTCCAGAGAGTGCACTGGCACCACTGTGGATGCACTGCAGTGAGTCCAGAGAGTGCACTGGCACCACTGGGGATGCAGTGCAGTGAGTCCAGAGAGTGCACTGGCACCACTGGGGATGCAATGCAGTGAGTCCAGAGAGTGCACTGGCACCACTGGGGATGCACTGCAGTGAGTCCAGATGTTAGCCTAGCAACCACATAATCACCAGGTGATTATATGAAGGTGCTTTATTCAGCGCTGGAAGCCGGGGCAGGTGCCCAAATCTGGCTTCAAGTCCCGTTACTTCCCAGCCGTTATTTATAAATACAATATTGCGTCAGGTATACATATTCTTTACAAGTTGCAACAGCAGCCTCGCTTTTCATTCTAATTAGCTCCCCTCCCCTTTGCACATGCGTGGCGCACTCTGGTGGTCGTCCAGGTGGTCGTCCAGATGAAGTAAGGAGTCTTCCTCTCCGCTAAACCTTTCACCTTTCTTACTCGACGCATGCTCCCTCCGCTTCTTGGTTCTGCTTCAACTCATTTCATTATTTCCAGGCCCTTATCTAAGGTCAGGTTGTACCTGTTCCCTCCCAAGGTTCCCCTTCAATGACTCTTTTGATTGTTCAATGTACTCCCTAAGTATCCAGTATACATAGATTAATTGATAATGTAAGTACATTTGGCAATGCTTAATTATACTGTAGGTCCCATTACCTAAGAGACATAAGTAAAACATCCATTCGATTCTCCCCAACACTAACACAGAGACTGCACTGGCACCACTGGGGATGCAGTGCAGTGAGTCCAGAGAGGGCACTGGCACCACTGGCGATGCACTGCAGTGAGTCCAGAGAGTGCACTGGCACCACTGGCGATGCACTGCAGTGAGTCCAGAGAGTGCACTTGCACCACCTGGCATGCAGTGCAGTGAGTCCAGAGAATGCACTGGCACCACTGGGGATGCAGTGCAGTGAGTCCAGAGAGTGCACTGGCACCACTGGAGTTGAAGTGCAGTGAGTCAAGAGAGTGCACTGGAACCACTGGGGATGCAGCGCAGTGACGCCTGAGAGTGCACTGGCACCACTGGGGATGCAGTGCAGTGAGTCCAGAGAGTGCACTGGCACCACTGGGGATGCAGTGCCGTGAGTCCAGAGAGTGCATTGGCACCACTGGGGATGCACTGCAATGAGTCCAGAGAGTGCACTGGCACCAATGGCAACGCAGAGCAGTGAGTCCAGAGAGTGCCTTGGCACCACAGGGGATGCAGTGCAGTGAGTCCAGAGAGTGCACTAGCACCACTGGGGATGCACTGCAGTGAGTCCAGAGAGTGCACTGGCACCACTGGGGATGCAGTGCAGTGAGTCCAGAGAGTTCACTGGCTCCACTGGGGATGTAGTGCAGTGAGTCCAGAGAGTGCACTGGCACCAATGGGGATGCAGTGCAGTGAGTCCAGAGAGTACAGTGGCACCACTGGGGATGCAGTGCAGTGAGTCCAAAGAGTGCACTGGCACCACAGGGATGCACTGCAGTGAGTCCACAGACTTCACAGGCACCACTGGGGATGCAGTGCAGTGAGTCCAGAGAGTGCCCTGGCACCACTGGGAATGCAGTGAGTCCAGACAGTGCACTGGCACCACTGGGGATGCACTGCAGTGAGCCCAGAGAGTGCACTGGCACCACTGGGGATGCACCCCGGCAAGTCCAGAGAGTGCACTGGCACCACTGGGGATGCAGCGCAGTGAGTCCAGAGAGTGCACTGGCACCACTGGGGATGCACTGCAGTGAGTCCAGAGAGTGCACTGGCACCACTGGGGATGCACTGCCGTGAGTCCAGAGATTGCACTGGCACCACTGGGGATGCAGTGCAGTGAGTCCAGAGAGTGCACTGGCACCACTGGGGATGCACTGCAGTGAGTCCAAAGAGTGCACTGGCACTACTTAGGATGCAGTGCAGTGAGTAAAGAGACTGCACTGGCACCACTGGGGATGCAGTGCACTGAGTCCAGAGAGTGCACTGGCACCACTGGGGATGGACTGCAGTGAGTCCAGAGAGTGCACTGGCACCACTGGGGATGCAGTGCAGTGAGTCCAGAGAGTGCACTGGCACCACTGGGGATGCACTGCAGTGAGTAAAGAGAATGCACTGGCACCTTTGGGTTTGCACTGCAGTGAGTCCAGAGAGTGCACTGGCATCACTGGGGGTGCAGTGCAGTGAGTCCACAGATTGCACTGGCACCACAGGGGATACACTGCAGTGAGTCCAGAGAGTGCACTGGCACCACTGGGGATGCACTGCCGTGAGTGCAGAGAGTGCACTGGCACCGCTGCGTTTGCACCCCAGTGTTTTCAGAGAGTGCAGTGGCACCACTGGGGATGCAGTGCAGTGAGTCCAGAGAGTGCACTGGCACCACTGGGGATGCAGTGCAGTGAGTCCAGAGAGTGCACTGTCACCACTGGGGATGCAGTGCAGTGAGTCCAGAGAGTGCACTGTCACCACTGGGGATGCAGTGCAGTGAGTGCAGAGAGTGCGCTGGCACCTTGGGGATGCAGTGCAGTGAGTCCAGAGAGTGCACTGGCACCACTGGGGATGCAGTGCAGTGAGTCCACAGAGTGCACTGGCACCACTGGGGATGCACTGCAGTGAGTCCAGAGAGTGCACTGGCACCACTGGGGATGCAGTGAAGTGAGTTAAGAGAGTACACTGGCACCACTGTGGATGCACTGCAGTGAGTCCAGAGAGTGCTCTGGCACCACTGGTGATGCAGTGCAATGAGTCCACAGAGCCACTGGCACCACTGGGGATGCCCTGCAGTGAGACCAGAGAGTGCACTGGCACCACTGGGGATGCAGTGCAGTGAGTCCTGAGAGTGCAATGGCACCACAGGGGATGCACTGCAGTGAGTCCAGAGAGTGCACTGGCACCTCTGGGGATGCAGTGCAGTGAGTCCAGAGAGTGCACTGGCACCACTGGGGATGCAGTGCAGTGAGTGCAGAGAGTGCACTGGCACCAACTTGAGCTGCACTGCAGTGAGTCCTGAGATTGCACTGGCACCAATGGGGATGCAGTGCAGTGACTCCAGAGAGTACACTGGCACTAATGGGGATTCAGTTCAGTGAGTCCAGAGAGTGAACTGGCACCATTGGGGAAGTAGTGCAGTGAGTCCAGAGTGCACTGGCACCACTGGGGATGCAGTGCAGTGAGTCCAGAGAGTGCACTGGCACCACTGGGGATGCAGTGCAGTGAGTCCAGAGAGTGCAGTGGCACCAATGGGGATGCAGTGCAGTGAGTCCAGAGAGTGCACTGGTACCACTGGGGATGCACTGCAGTGAGTCCAGAGAGTGCACTGGCACCACTGGGGATGCAGTGCAGTGAGACCAGAGGTTGCAGTGGCACCACTGGGGATGCAGTGCAGTGAGTCCAGAGAGGGCACTGGTACGATAGGGGATGCAATGCAGTGAGTCCAGAGAGTGCACTGGCACCTCTGGGGATGCAGTGCAGTGAGTCCAGAGAGGGCACTGGCACCACTGGCGATGCACCCCGGCAAGTCCAGAGAGTGCACTGGCACCACTGTGGATGCACTGCAGTGAGTCCAGAGAGTGCACTGGCACCACTGGGGATGCAGTGCAGTGAGTCCACAGAGTGCACTGGCACCACTGGGGATGCAATGCAGTGAGTCCAGAGAGTGCACTGGCACCACTGGGGATGCACTGCAGTGAGTCCAGATGTTAGCCTAGCAACCACATAATCACCAGGTGATTATATGAAGGTGCTTTATTCAGCGCTGGAAGCCGGGGCAGGTGCCCAAATCTGGCTTCAAGTCCCGTTACTTCCCAGCCGTTATTTATAAATACAATATTGCGTCAGGTATACATATTCTTTACAGGTTGCAACAGCAGCCTCGCTTTTCATTCTAATTAGCTCCCCTCCCCTTTGCACATGCGTGGCGCACTCTGGTGGTCGTCCAGGTGGTCGTCCAGATGAAGTAAGGAGTCTACCTCTCCGCTAAACCTTTCACCTTTCTTACTCGACGCATGCTCCCTCCGCTTCTTGGTTCTGCTTCAACTCATTTCATTATTTCCAGGCCCTTATCTAAGGTCAGGTTGTACCTGTTCCCTCCCAAGGTTCCCCTTCAATGACTCTTTTGATTGTTCAATGTACTCCATAAGTATCCAGTATACATAGATTAATTGATAATGTAAGTACATTTGGCAATGCTTAATTATACTGTAGGTCCCATTACCTAAGAGACATTAGTAAAACATCCATTCGATTCTCCCCAACACTAACACAGAGACTGCACTGGCACCACTGGGGATGCAGTGCAGTGAGTCCAGAGAGGGCACTGGCACCACTGGCGATGCACTGCAGTGAGTCCAGAGAGTGCACTGGCACCACTGGCGATGCACTGCAGTGAGTCCAGAGAGTGCACTGGCACCACCTGGCATGCAGTGCAGTGAGTCCAGAGAATGCACTGGCACCACTGGGGATGCAGTGCAGTGAGTCCAGAGAGTGCACTGGCACCACTGGAGTTGAAGTGCAGTGAGTCCAGAGAGTGCACTGGAACCACTGGGGATGCAGCGCAGTGACTCCTGAGAGTGCACTGGCACCACTGGGGATGCAGTGCAGTGAGTCCAGAGAGTGCACTGGCACCACTGGGGATGCAGTGCCGTGAGTCCAGAGAGTGCATTGGCACCACTGGGGATGCACTGCAATGAGTCCAGAGAGTGCACTGGCACCAATGGCAACGCAGAGCAGTGAGTCCAGAGAGTGCCTTGGCACCACAGGGGATGCAGTGCAGTGAGTCCAGAGAGTGCACTAGCACCACTGGGGATGCACTGCAGTGAGTCCAGAGAGTGCACTGGCACCACTGGGAATGCAGTGCAGTGAGTCCAGAGAGTTCACTGGCACCACTGGGGATGTAGTGCAGTGAGTCCAGAGAGTGCACTGGCACCAATGGGGATGCAGTGCAGTGAGTCCAGAGAGTGCACTGCCACCACTGGGGATGCAGTGCAGTGAGTCCAAAGAGTGCACTGGCACCACAGGGATGCACTGCAGTGAGTCCACAGACTTCACAGGCACCACTGGGGATGCACTGCACTGAGTCCAGAGAGTGCCCTGGCACCACTGGGAATGCAGTGAGTCCAGACAGTGCACTGGCACCACTGGGGATGCACTGCATTGAGCCCAGAGAGTGCACTGGCACCACTGGGGATGCACCCCGGCAAGTCCAGAGAGTGCACTGGCACCACTGGGGATGCAGCGCAGTGAGTCCAGAGAGTGCACTGGCACCACTGGGGATGCAGTGCAGTGAGTCCAGAGAGTGCACTGGCACCACTGGGGATGCACTGCCGTGAGTCCAGAGATTGCACTGGCACTAATGGGGATGCAGTGCAGTGAGTCCAGAGAGTGCACTGGCACCACTGGGGATGCACTGCAGTGAGTCCAAAGAGTGCACTGGCACCACTTAGGATGCAGTGCAGTGAGTAAAGAGAGTGCACTGGCACCACTGGGGATGCAGTGCAGTGAGTCCAGAGAGTGCACTGGCACCACTGGGGATGGACTGCAGTGAGTCCAGAGAGTGCACTGGCACCACTGGGGATGCAGTGCAGTGAGTCCAGAGACTGCACTGGCACCAGTGGGGATGCACTGCAGTGAGTAAAGAGAATGCACTGGCACCTTTGGGTTTGCACTGCAGTGAGTGCAGAGAGTGCACTGGCACCACTGGGGATGCAGTGCAGTGAGTCCAGAGAGTGCACTGGCACCACTGGGGATGCAGTGCAGTGAGTCCAGAGAGTGCACTGGCACCACTGGGGATGAGGTGCAGTGAGTCCAGAGAGTGCACTGGCACCACTGGGGATGCACTGCAGTGAGTACAGAGAGTGCACTGGCACCACTGGGATGCAGTGCAGTGAGTCCAGAGAGTGCACTGGCACCACTGGGATGCAGTGCACTGAGTCCACAGAGTGCACTGGCACCACGGGGGATACACTGCAGTGAGTCCAGAGAGTGCACTGGCACCACTGGGGATGCACTGCCGTGAGTGCAGAGAGTGCACTCGCACCGGTGCGGTTGCACCCCGGTGTTTTCAGAGAGTGCACTGGCACCACTGGGGATGCAGTGCACTGAGTCCAGAGAGGGCACTGTCAGCAATGGGGTTGCAGTGCAGTGAGTCCAGAGAGTGCACTGGCACCACTGGGGATGCAGTGCAGTGAGTCCAGAGACTTCACAGGCACCACTGGGGATGCAGTGCTGTGAGTCCAGAGAGTGCACTGGCACCACTGGGGATGCAGTGCAGTGAGTCCGGAGAGTGCAATGGCACCACAGGGGATGCACTGCAGTGAGTCCAGAGAGTGCACTGGCACCACTGGGGATGCAATGCAGTGAGTCCAGAGAGTGCACTGGCACCACTGGGGATGCACCCCGGTGAGTCCAGAGAGTGCACTGGCACCACTGGGGATGCACCCCGGCAAGTCCAGAGAGTGCACTGGCACCACTGGGGATGCAGTGCAGTGAGTCCAGAGAGTGCACTGGCACCACTGGGGACGCAGTGCAGTGAGTCCACAGAGGGCACTGGCACCACTGGGGATGCAGTGCAGTGAGTCCAGAGAGTGCCCCAGCACCACTGGGGATGCAGTGCAGTGAGTCCAGAGAGCGCATTGGCACCACTGGGGATGCACTTCAGTGACTCCAGAGAGTGCACTGGCACCACTGGGGATGCACTGCAGTGAGTCCAGATGTTAGCCTAGCAACCACATAATCACCAAGTGATTATATGAAGGTGCTTTATTTAGCGCTGGAAGCCGGGGCAGGTGCCCAAATCTGGCTTCAAGTCCCGTTACTTCCCAGCCGTTATTTATAAATACAATATTGCGTCAGGTATACATATTCATTACAGGTTGCAACATCAGCCTCGCTTTTCATTCTAATTAGCTCCCATCACCTTTGCACATGCGTGGCGCACTCTGGTGGTCGTCCAGGTGGTCGTCCAGATGAAGTAAGGAGTCCTCCTCTCCGCTAAACTTTTCACCTTTCTTACTCGATGCATGCTCCCTCCGCTTCTTGGTTCTGCTTCAACTCATTTCATCATTTCCAGGCCCTTATCCAAGGTCAGGTTGTACCTGTTCCCTCCCAAGGTTCCCCTTCAATGACTCTTTTGATTCTTCAATGTACTCCCTAAGTATCCAGTATACATAGATTAATTGATAATGTAAGTACATTTGGCAATGCTTAATTATACTGTAGGTCCCATTACGTAAGAGACATTACATCCATGCCGTGGTGCCAGTGCACTCTCTGGACTCACTGCACTGCATCCCCAGTGGTGCCAGTGCACTCTCTGGACTCACTGCAGTGCATCCCCAGTGGTGCCAGTGCACTCTCTGCACTCACTGCACTGCATCCCCAGTGGTGCCAGTGCACTCTCTGGACTCACTGCAGTGCATCCCCAGTGGTGCCAGTGCACTCTCTGGACTCACAGCACTGCATCCCCAGTGGTGCCAGTGCACTCTCTGGGCTCACTGCAGTGCAACCCCAGTGGTGCCAGTGCACTCTCTGGAGTCACTGCACTGCATCCCCAGTGGTGCCAGTGCACTCTCTGGAGTCTCTGCAGTGCATCCCCAGTGGTGCCAGTGCACTCTGTGGTCTCACTGTACTGCATCCTCAGTGGTGCCAGTGCACTCTCTGGACTCACAGCACTGCATCCCCAGTGGTGCCATTGCACTCTCTGGACTCACTGCAGTACATCCCCAATGGTGCCAGTGTACTCTCTGCACTCACTGCAGTGCATCCCCAGTGGTGCCAGTGCACTCTCTGGACTCACTGCAGTGCATCCCCAGTGGTGCCAGTGCACTCACTGGAGTCACTGTACTGCATCCCCAGTGGTGCCAGTGCACTCTCTGGACTCACTGCACTGCATCCCCAGTGGTGCCAGTGCACTCTCTGGACTAACTGAACTGCATCCCCAATTGATCCAGTGCACTCTCTGGACTCACTGCACTGCATCCCCAGTGGTGCCAGTGCACTCTCTGGAGTCACTGCACTGCATCCCCAGTGGTGCCAGTGCACTCTCTAGAGTCACTGCAGTGCATCCCCAGTGGTGCCAGTGCACTCTCTGGACTCACTGCACTGCATCCCCAGTGGTGCCAGTGCACTCTGTGGACTCACTGCACTGCATCCCCAGTGGTGCCAGTGCACTCTCTGCACTCACTGCACTGCATCCCCAGTGGTGCCAGTGTACTCTCTGGACTCACTGCAGTGCATCCCCAGTGGAGCCAGTTCACTCTCTGGACTCACTGCACTGCATCCCCAGTGGTGCCAGTGCACTCTCTGGACTCACTGCAGTGCATCCCCAGTGGTGCCAGTGCACCCTCTGGACTCACTGCAGTGCATCCCCAGTGGTGCCAGTGCACTCTCTGCACTCACTGCACTGCATCCCCAGTGGTGCCAGTGCACTCTCTGGAGTCACTGCACTGCATCCCCAGTGCTGCCAGTGCACTCTCTGGACTCACTGCACTGCATCCCCAGTGGTGCCAGTGCACTCTCTGGACTCACTGCACTGCATCCCCAGTGGTGCCAGTGCACTCTCTGGACTCACTGCAGTGCATCCCCAGTGGTGCCAGTGCACTCTCTTCACTCACTGCACTGCATCCCCAGTGGTGCCAGTGCACTCTCTGGACTCACTGCAGTGCATCCCCAGTGGTGCCAGTGCACTCTCTGGAGTCACTGCAGTGCATCCCCAGTGGTGCCAGTGCACTCTCTGGAGTCTCTGCAGTGCATCCCCAGTGGTGCCAGTGCACTCTGTGGTCTCACTGTACTGCATCCTCAGTGGTGCCAGTGCACTCTCTGGACTCACAGCACTGCATCCCCAGTGGTGCCATTGCACTCTCTGGACTCACTGCAGTACATCCCCAATGGTGCCAGTGTACTCTCTGCACTCACTGCAGTGCATCCCCAGTGGTGCCAGTGCACTCTCTGGACTCACTGCAGTGCATCCCCAGTGGTGCCAGTGCACTCACTGGAGTCACTGTACTGCATCCCCAGTGGTGCCAGTGCACTCTCTGGACTCACTGCACTGCATCCCCAGTGGTGCCAGTGCACTCTCTGGACTAACTGAACTGCATCCCCAATTGATCCAGTGCACTCTCTGGACTCACTGCACTGCATCCCCAGTGGTGCCAGTGCACTCTCTGGACTCACTGCAGTGCATCCCCAGTGGTGCCAGTGCACTCTCTGGACTCACTGTACTGCATCCACAGTGGTGCCAGTGCACTCTCTGGACTCACTGCACTGCATTCCCATTGGTGCCAGTGCACTCTCTGGACTCACTGCAGTGCATCCCCAGTGGTGCCAGTGCACTCTCTGGACTCACTGCACTGCATCCCCAGTGGTGCCAGTGCACTCTCTGGACTCACTGCACTGCATCCCCAGTGGTGCCAGTGCACTCTCTGGACTCACTGCACTGCATCACCAGTGGTGCCAGTGCACTCTCTGGACTCACTGCAGTGCATCCCCAGTGGTGCCAGTGCACTCTCTGGACTCACTGCACTGCATCCCCAGTGGTGCCAGTGCACTCTCTAGAGTCACTGCAGTGCATCCCCAGTGGTGCCAGTGCACTCTCTGGACTCACTGCACTGCATCACCAGTGGTGCCAGTGCACTCTCTGGAGTCACTGCACTGCATCCCCAGTGGTGCCAGTGCACTCTGTGGACTCACTGCACTGCATCCCCAGTGGTGCCAGTGCACTCTCTGGACTCACCGCACTGCATCCCCAGTGGTGCCAGTGCACTCTCTGGACTCACTGCAGTGCATCCCCAGTGGTGCCAGTGCACTCTCTGGACTCACTGCAGTGCATCCCCAGTGGTGCCAGTGCACTCTATGTAGTCATTGCGCTGCATCCCCAGTGGTGCCAGTGCACTCTCTGGACTCACTGCAGTGCATCCCCAGTGGTGCCAGTGCACTCTCTGGACTCACTGCACTGCATCCTCAGTGGTGCCAGTGCACTCTCTGGACTCACTGCACTGCATCCCCAGTGGTGCCAGTGCACTCTCTAGAGTCACTGCAGTGCATCCCCAGTGGTGCCAGTGCACTCTCTGGACTCACTGCACTGCATCCCCAGTGGTGCCAGTGCACTCTGTGGACGCACTGTACTGCATCCCCAGTGGTGCCAGTGCACTCTCTGGACTCACTGCAGTGCATCCCCAGTGGTGCCAGTGCACTCTCTGCACTCACTGCACTGCATCCCCAGTGGTGCCAGTGTACTCTCTGGACTCACTGCACTGCATCCCCAGTGGAGCCAGTTCACTCTCTGGACTCACTGCACTGCATCCCCAGTGGTGCCAGTGCACTCTCTGGACTCACTGCACTGCATCCCCAGTGGGTCCAGTGCACCCTCTGGACTCACTGCAGTGCATCCCCAGTGGTGCCAGTGCACTCTCTGGACTCACTGCACTGCATCCCCAGTGGTGCCACTGCACTCTCTGGACTCACTGCACTGCATCCCCAGTGGTGCCACTGCACTCTCTGGAGTCTCTGCAGTGCATCCCCAGTGGTGCCAGTGCACTCTGTGGTCTCACTGTACTGCATCCTCAGTGGTGCCAGTGCACTCTCTGGACTCACAGCACTGCATCCCCAGTGGTGCCATTGCACTCTCTGGACTCACTGCAGTACATCCCCAATGGTGCCAGTGTACTCTCTGCACTCACTGCAGTGCATCCCCAGTGGTGCCAGTGCACTCTCTGGACTCACTGCAGTGCATCCCCAGTGGTGCCAGTGCACTCACTGGAGTCACTGCAGTGCTTCCCCAGTGGTGCCAGTGCACTCTCTGGACTCACTGCACTGCATCCCCAGTGGTGCCAGTGCACTCTCTGGACTAACTGAACTGCATCCCCAATTGATCCAGTGCACTCTCTGGACTCACTGCACTGCATCCCCAGTGGTGCCAGTGCACTCTCTGGACTCACTGCAGTGCATCCCCAGTGGTGCCAGTGCACTCTCTGGACTCACTGTACTGCATCCACAGTGGTGCCAGTGCACTCTCTGGACTCACTGCACTGCATTCCCATTGGTGCCAGTGCACTCTCTGGACTCACTGCAGTGCATCCCCAGTGGTGCCAGTGCACTCTCTGGACTCACTGCACTGCATCCCCAGTGGTGCCAGTGCACTCTCTGGACTCACTGCAGTGCATCCCCAGTGGTGCCAGTGCACTCTCTGGACTCACTGCACTGCATCACCAGTGGTGCCAGTGCACTCTCTGGACTCACTGCAGTGCATCCCCAGTGGTGCCAGTGCACTCTCTGGACTCACTGCACTGCATCCCCAGTGGTGCCAGTGCACTCTCTAGAGTCACTGCAGTGCATCCCCAGTGGTGCCAGTGCACTCTCTGGACTCACTGCACTGCATCACCAGTGGTGCCAGTGCACTCTCTGGAGTCACTGCACTGCATCCCCAGTGGTGCCAGTGCACTCTGTGGACTCACTGCACTGCATCCCCAGTGGTGCCAGTGCACTCTCTGGACTCACCGCACTGCATCCCCAGTGGTGCCAGTGCACTCTCTGGACTCACTGCAGTGCATCCCCAGTGGTGCCAGTGCACTCTCTGGACTCACTGCACTGCATCCCCAGTGGTGCCAGTTCACTCTATGTAGTCATTGCGCTGCATCCCCAGTCGTGCCAGTGCACTCTCTGGACTCACTGCAGTGCATCCCCAGTGGTGCCAGTGCACTCTCTGGACTCACTGCACTGCATCCTCAGTGGTGCCAGTGCACTCTCTGGACTCACTGCACTGCATCCCCAGTGGTGCCAGTGCACTCTCTAGAGTCACTGCAGTGCATCCCCAGTGGTGCCAGTGCACTCTCTGGACTCACTGCACTGCATCCCCAGTGGTGCCAGTGCACTCTGTGGACGCACTGTATTGCATCCCCAGTGGTGCCAGTGCACTCTCTGGACTCACTGCACTGCATCCCCAGTGGTGCCAGTGCACTCTCTGCACTCACTGCACTGCATCCCCAGTGGTGCCAGTGTACTCTCTGCACTCACTGCACTGCATCCCCAGTGGAGCCAGTTCACTCTCTGGACTCACTGCACTGCATCCCCAGTGGTGCCAGTGCACTCTCTGGACTCACTGCACTGCATCCCCAGTGGGTCCAGTGCACCCTCTGGACTCACTGCAGTGCATCCCCAGTGGTGCCAGTGCACTCTCTGGACTCACTGCACTGCATCCCCAGTGGTGCCACTGCACTCTCTGGACTCACTGCACTGCATCCCCAGTGGTGCCAGTGCACTCTCTGGACTCACCGCACTGCAACCCCAGTGGTGCCAGTGCACTCTCTGGACTCACTGCAGTGCATCCCCAGTGGTGCCAGTGCACTCTCTGGACTCACTGCAGTGCATCCCCAGTGGTGCCAGTGCACTCTCTGCACTCACTGCACTGCATCCCCAGTGGTGCCAGTGCACTCTCTGGACTCACTGCAGTGCATCCCCAGTGGTGCCAGTGCACTCTCTGGACTCACAGCACTGCATCCCCAGTGGTGCCAGTGCACTCTCTGGTCTCACTGCAGTGCATCCCCAGTGGTGCCAGTGCACTCTCTGGACTCACTGCACTGCATCCTCAGTGGTGCCAGTGCACTCTCTGGACTCACAGCACTGCATCCCCAGTTGTGCCATTGCACTCTCTGGACTCACTGCAGTACATCCCCAATGGTGTAGTGTACTCTCTGCACTCACTGCAGTGCATCTCCAGTGGTGCCAGTGCACTCTCTGGACTCACTGCAGTGCATACCCAGTGGTGCCAGTGCACTCACTGGAGTCACTGTACTGCATCCCCAGTGGTGCCAGTGCACTCTCTGGACTCACTGCACTGCATCCCCAGTGGTGCCAGTGAACTCTCTGGACTAACTGAACTGCATCCCCAATTGATCCAGTGCACTCTCTGGACTCACTGCACTGCATCCCCAGTGGTGCCAGTGCACTTTCTGGAGTCACTGCAGTGCATCCCCAGTGGTGCCAGTGCACTCTGTGGACTCACTGTACTGCATCCACAGTGGTGCCAGTGCACTCTCTGGACTCACCGCACTGCATCCAGAGTGGTGCCAGTGCACTCTCTGGACTCACTGCACTGCATCCCCAGTGCTGCCAGTGCACTCTCTGGACTCACTGCACTGCATCCCCAGTGGTACCAGTGCTCTCTCTGGACTCACTGCACTGCATCCCCAGTGGTGCCAGTGCACTCTCTGGACTCACTGCACTGCATCCCCAGTGGTGCCAGTGCACTCTCTGGACTCACAGCAGTGCATCCCCAGTGGTGCCAGTGCACTCTCTGGACTCACTGCACTGCATCCCCAGTGGTGCCAGTGCACTCTCTAGAGTCACTGCAGTGCATCCCCAGTGGTGCCAGTGCACTCTCTGGACTCACTGCACTGCATCACCAGTGGTGCCAGTGCACTCTCTGGAGTCACTGCACTGCATCCCCAGTGGTGCCAGTGCACTCTGTGGACTCACTGCACTGCATCCCCAGTGGTGCCAGTGCACTCTCTGGACTCACCGCACTGCATCCCCAGTGGTGCCAGTGCACTCTCTGGACTCACTGCAGTGCATCCCCAGTGGTGCCAGTGCACTCTCTGGACTTACAGCACTGCATCCCCAGTGGTGCCAGTGCACTCTCTGGAGTCACTGCAGTGCTTCCCCAGTGGTGCCAGTGCTCTCTCTGGACTCACTGCACTGCATCCCCAGTGGTGCCGGTGCACTCTCTAGAGTCACTGCAGTGCATTCCCAGTGGTGCCAGTGCACTCTCTGGAGTCTCTGCAGTGCATCCCCAGTGGTGCCAGTGCACTCTGTGGACTCACTGTACTGCATCCCCAGTGGTGCCAGTGCACTCTCTGGACTCACTGCACTGCATCCCCAGTGGTGCCAGTGCACTCTCTGGACTCACTGCAGTACATCCCCAATGGTGCCAGTGTACTCTCTGCACTCACTGCAGTGCATCCCCAGTGGTGCCAGTGCACTCTCTGCACTCACTGCAGTGCATCCCCAGTGGTGCCAGTTCACTCTCTGGAGTCACTGTACTGCATCCCCAGTGGTGCCAGTGCACTCTCTGGACTCACTGCACTGCATCCCCAGTGGTGCCAGTGCACTCTCTGGACTCACTGAACTGCATCCCCAATTGATCCAGTGCACTCTCTGGACTCACTGCACTGCATCCCCAGTGGTGCCAGTGCACTCTCTGGAGTCACTGCAGTGCATCCCCAGTGGTGCCAGTGCACTCTGTGGACTCACTGTACTGCATCCCCAGTGGTGCCAGTGCACTCTCTGGAGTCTCTGCAGTGCATCCCCAGTGGTGCCAGTGCACTCTGTGGACTCACTGTACTGCATCCCCAGTGGTGCCAGTGCACTCTGTGGACTCACTGTACTGCATCCCCAGTGGTGCCAGTGCACTCTCTGGACTCACTGCAGTACATCCCCAATGGTGCCAGTGTACTCTCTGCACTCACTGCACTGCATCCCCAGTGGTGCCAGTGCACTCTCTGGACTCACTGCAGTGCATACCCAGTGGTGCCAGTTCACTCTCTGGAGTCACTGTACTGCATCCCCAGTGGTGCCAGTGCACTCTCTGGACTCACTGCACTGCATCCCCAGTGGAGCCAGTGCACTCTCTGGACTCACTGCACTGCATCCCCAGTGGTGCCAGTGTATTCTCTGGACTCACTGCAGTGCATCCCCAGTGGTGCCAGTGCACTCTGTGGACTCACTGTACTGCATCCCCAGTGGTGCCAATGTACTCTCTAGAGTCACTGCAGTGCATCCCCAGTGGTGCCAGTGCACTCTCTGGACTCACTGCACTGCATCACCAGTGGTGCCAGTGCACTCTCTGGACTCACTGCACTGCATCCCCAGTGCTGCCAGTGCACTCTGTGGACTCACTGCACTGCATCCCCAGTGGTGCCAGTGCACTCTCTGGACTCACCGCACTGCATCCCCAGTGGTGCCAGTGCACTCTCTGGACTCACTGCAGTGCATCCCCAGTGGTGCCAGTTCACTCTCTGGACTTACAGCACTGCATCCCCAGTGGTGCCAGTACACTCTCTGGACTCACTGCACTGCATCCCCAGTGGTGCCAGTGCACTCTCTGGACTCACTGCAGTGCTTCCCCAGTGGTGCCAGTGCACTCTCTGGAGTCACTGCACTGCATCCCCAGTGGTGCCGGTGCACTCTCTAGAGTCACTGCAGTGCATTCCCAGTGGTGCCAGTGCTCTCTCTGGAGGCTCTGCACTGCATCCCCAGTGGTGCCAGTGCACTCTGTGGACTCACTGTACTGCATCCCCAGTGGTGCCAGTGCACTCTCTGGACTCACTGCACTGCATCCCCAGTGGTGCCAGTGCACTCTCTGGACTCACTGCAGTACATCCCCAATGGTGCCAGTGTACTCTCTGCACTCACTGCAGTGCATCCCCAGTGGTGCCAGTGCACTCTCTGCACTCACTGCAGTGCATCCCCAGTGGTGCCAGTTCACTCTCTGGAGTCACTGTACTGCATCCCCAGTGGTGCCAGTGCACTCTCTGGACTCACTGCACTGCATCCCCAGTGGTGCCAGTGCACTCTCTGGACTAACTGAACTGCATCCCCAATTGATCCAGTGCACTCTCTGGACTCACTGCACTGCATCCCAAGTGGTGCCAGTGCACTCTCTGCACTCACTGCAGTGCATCCCCAGTGGTGCCAGTGCACTCTGTGGAATCACTGTACTGCATCCCCAGTGGTGCCAGTGCACTCTCTGGAGTCTCTGCAGTGCATCCCCAGTGGTGCCAGTGCACTCTGTGGACTCACTGTACTGCATCCCCAGTGGTGCCAGTGCACTCTCTGGACTCACTGCACTGCATCCCCAGTGGTGCCAGTGCACTCTCTGGACTCACTGCAGTACATCCCCAATGGTGCCAGTGTACTCTCTGCACTCACTGCACTGCATCCCCAGTGGTGCCAGCGCACTCTCTGGACTCACTGCACTGCATACCCAGTGGTGCCAGTTCACTCTCTGGAGTCACTGTACTGCGTCCCCAGTGGTGCCAGTGCACTCTCTGGACTCACTGCACTGCATCCCCAGTGGTGCCAGTGCACTCTCTGTAGTCATTGCGCTGCATCCCCAGTGGTACCAGTGCACTCTCTGGACTCACTGTACTGCATTCACAGTGGCGCCAGTGCACTCTCTGGACTCACCGCACTGCATCCAGAGTGGTGCCAGTGCACTCTCTGGACTCACTGCACTGCATCCCCAGTGGTGCCAGTGCACTCACAGGACTCACTGCACTGCATCCCCAGTGGTGCCAGTGCACTCTCTGGACTCACTGCACTGCATCCCCAGTGGTGCCTGTGCACTCTCTTGACTCACTGCACTGCATCCCCAGTGGTGCCAGTGCACTCTCTGTAGTCATTGCGCTGCATCCCCAGTGGTACCAGTGCACTCTCTGGACTCAGTGCACTGCATCCCCAGTGGGGCCAGTGCACTCTCTGGAGTCATTTCAGTGCATCCCCAGTTGTGCCAGTGCACTCTATGGACTCACTGCACTGCATCCCCAGTGGTGCCAGTGCACTCTCTGGACTCACTTCAGTGCATCCCCAGTGGTGCCAATGCACTCTCTGGACTCACTGCACTGCATCCCCAAGGTGCCAGTGCACTCTCTGCACTCACTACACTGCATCCCCAGTGGTGCCAGTGCACTCTCTGGACTCACTGCAGTGCATCCCCAGTGGTGCCAGTGCACTCTCTGGACTCACAGCAGTGCATTCCCAGTGGTGCCAGTGCACTCTCTGGACTCACTGCACTGCATCCCCAGTGGTGCCAGTGCACTATCTGGACTCACTGCACTGCATCCCCAGTGCTGACAGTGCACTCTCTGGACTCACTGCAGTGCATCCCCAGTGCTGACAGTGCACTCTCTGGACTCACTGCAGTGCATCCCCAGTGGTGCCAGTGCACTCTCTGGACTCACTGCACTGCATCCCCAGTGGTGCCAGTGCACTCTCTGGAGTCTCTGCAGTGCATCCCCAGTGGTGCCAGTGCACTCTGTGGACTCACTGTACTGCATCCCCAGTGGTGCCAGTGCACTCTCTGGACTCACTGCAGTACATCCCCAATGGTGCCAGTGTACTCTCTGCACTCACTGCAGTGCATCCCCAGTGGTGCCAGTGCACTCTCTGGACTCACTGCAGTGCATCCCCAGTGGTGCCAGTTCACTCTCTGGAGTCACTGTACTGCATCCCCAGTGCTGCCAGTGCACTCTCTGGACTCACTGCAGTGCATCCCCAGTGGTGCCAGTGCACTCTCTGGACTAACTGAACTGCATCCCCAGTTGATCCAGTGCACTCTCTGGACTCACTGCACTGCATCCCCAGTGGTGCCAGTGCACTCTCTAGAGTCACTGCAGTGCATCCCCAGTGGTGCCAGTGCACTCTCTGGACTCACTGCACTGCATCTCCAGTGGTGCCAGTGCACTCTCTGGACTCACTGCAGTGCATCCCCAGTGGTGCCAGTGCACTCTCTGGACTCACTGCACTGCATCCCCAGTGGTGCCAGTGCACTCTCTGGACTCACTGCAGTGCATCCACAGTGGTGCCAGTGCACTCTATGTAGTCATTGCGCTGCATCCCCAGTGGTGCCAGTGCACTCTCTGGACTCACTGCACTGCATCCCCAGTGGTGCCAGTGCACTCTCTGGAATCACTGCAGTGCATCCCCTGTGGTGCCAGTGCACTCTCTGGACTCACTGCACTGCATCCCCAGTGGTGCCAGTGCACTCTCTAGAGTCACTGCAGTGCATCCCCAGTGGTGCCAGTGCACTCTCTGGACTCACTGCACTGCATCCCCAGTGGTGCCAGTGCACTCTGTGGACGTACTGTACTGCATCCCCAGTGGTGCCAGTGCACTCTCTGGACTCACTGCACTGCATCCCCAGTGGTGCCAGTGCACTCTCTGCACTCACTGCACTGCATCACCAGTGGTGCCAGTGTACTCTCTGGACTCACTGCACTGCATCCCCAGTGGTGCCAGTGCACTCTGGACTCACTGCAGTGCATCCCCAGTGGTGCCAGTGCACCCTCTGGACTCAGTGCAGTGCATCCCCAGTGGTGCCAGTGCACTCTCTGGACTCACTGCACTGCATCCCCAGTGGTGCCAGTGCACTCTCTGGACTCACTGCAGTGCATCCCCAGTGGTGCCAATGCACTCTCTGCACTCACTGCACTGCATCCCCTGTGGTGCCAGTGCACTCTCTGGACTCACTGCACTGCATCCCCTGTGGTGCCAGTGCACTCTCTGGACTCACTGCAGTGCATCCCCAGTGGTGCCAGTGCACTCTCTGGACTCACTGCAGTGCATCCCCAGTGGTGCCAGTGCACTCTCTGGACTCACTGCAGTGCATCCCCAGTGGTGCCAGTGCACTCTCTGGACTCACTGCACTGCATCCCCAGTGGTGCCAGTGCACTCTCTGCACTCACTGCACTGCATCCCCAGTGGTGCCAGTGCACTCTCTGGACTCACTGCAGTGCATCCCCAGTGGTGACAGTGCACTCTCTGGACTCACTGCAGTGCATCCCCAGTGGTGCCAGTGCACTCTCTGCACTCACTGCACTGCATCCCCTGTGGTGCCAGTGCACTCTCTGGACTCACTGCAGTGCATCCCCAGTGGTGCCAGTGCACTCTCTGGACTCACAGCACTGCATCCCCAGTGGTGCCAGTGCACTCTCTGGACTCACTGCAGTGCATCCCCAGTGGTGCCAGTGCACTCTCTGGACTCACTGCACTGCATCCCCAGTGGTGCCAGTGCACTCTCTGGACTCACTGCAGTGCATCCCCAGTGGTGCCAGTGCACTCTCTGGACTCACTGCACTGCATCACCAGTGGTGCCAGTGCACTCTCTGGACTCACTGCACTGCATCCACAGTGGTGCCAGTGCACTCTATGTAGTCATTGCGCTGCATCCCCAGTGGCGCCAGTGCACTCTCTGGACTCACTGCAGTGCATCCCCAGTGGTGCCAGTGCACTCTCTTTGGTCACTGCAGTGCATCCCCAGTGGTGCCAGTGCACTCTCTGGACTCACTGCACTGCATCCCCAGTGGGGCCAGTGCACTCTCTGGAGTCTCTGCAGTGCATCCCCAGTGGTGCCAGTGCACTCTGTGGACTCACTGTACTGCATCCTCAGTGGTGCCAGTGCACTCTCTGGACTCACAGCACTGCATCCCCAGTGGTGCCATTGCACTCTCTGGACTCACTGCAGTACATCCCCAATGGTGCCAGTGTACTCTCTGCACTCACTGCAGTGCATCCCCAGTGGTGCCAGTGTACTCTCTGGACTCACTGCAGTGCATCCCCAGTGGTGCCAGTGCACTCACTGGAGTCACTGTACTGCATCCCCAGTGGTGCCAGTGCACTCTCTGGACTCACTGCACTGCATCCCCAGTGGTGCCAGTGCACTCTCTGGACTCACTGAACTGCATCCCCAATTGATCCAGTGCACTCTCTGGACTCACTGCACTGCATCCCCAGTGCTGCCAGTGCACTCTCTGGACTCACTGCACTGCATCCCCAGTGGTGCCAGTGCACTCTCTGGACTCACTGTACTGCATCCACAGTGGTGCCAGTGCACTCTCTGGACTCACCGCACTGCATCCAGAGTGGTGCCAGTGCACTCTCTGGAGTCACTGCACTGCATCCCCAGTGGTGCCAGTGCACTCTGTGGACTCACTGCACTGCATCCCCAGTGGTGCCACTGCACTCTCTGGACTCACCGCACTGCATCCCCAGTGGTGCCAGTGCACTCTCTGGACTCACTGCAGTGCATCCCCAGTGGTGCCAGTGCACTCTCTGGACTCACTGCAGTGCATCCCCAGTGGTGCCAGTGCACTCTCTGGACTCACTGCAGTGCATCACCAGTGGTGCCAGTGCACTCTCTGGACTCACTGTACTGCATCCCCAGTGGTGCCACTGCACTCTCTGGACTCACTGCAGTGCATCCCCAGTGGTGCCAGTGCACTCTCTGGACTCACTGCACTGCATCCCCATTGGTGCCAGTGCACTCTCTGGACTCACTGCAGTGCTTCCCCAGTGGTGCCAGTGCACTCTCTGGACTCACTGCACTGCATCCCCAGTGGTGCCAGTGCACTCTCTGGACTAACTGAACTGCATCCCCAATTGATCCAGTGCACTCTCTGGACTCACTGCACTGCATCCCCAGTGGTGCCAGTGCACTCTCTGGAGTCACTGCAGTGCATCCCCAGTGGTGCCAGTGCACTCTGTGGACTCACTGTACTGCATCCCCAGTGGCGCCAGTGTACTCTCTGGACTCACCGCACTGCATCCAGAGTGGTGCCAGTGCACTCTCTGGACTCACTGCACTGCATCCCCAGTGGTGCCAGTGCACTCTCTGGACTCACTGCAGTGCATCCCCAGTGGTGCCAGTGCACTCTCTGGACTCACTGCACTGCATCCCCAGTGGTGCCAGTGCACTCTCTGGACTCACTGCAGTGCATCCCCAGTGGTGCCAGTGCACTCTCTGTAGTCATTGCGCTGCATCCCCAGTGGTGCCAGTGCACTCTCTGGACTCACTGCACTGCATCCCCAGTGGGGCCAGTGCACTCTCTGGAGTCATTTCAGTGCATCCCCAGTGGTGCCAGTGCACTCTATGGACTCACTGCAGTGCATCCCCAGTGGTGCCAGTGCACTCTGTGGACTCACTGCACTGCATCCCCAGTGGTGCCAATGCACTCTCTGGACTCACTGCACTGCATCCCCAAGGTGCCAGTGCACTCTCTGGACTCACTACACTGCATCCCCAGTGGTGCCAGTGCACTCTCTGGACTCACTGCAGTGCATCCCCAATGGTGCCAGTGCACTCTCTGGACTCACTGCACTGCATCCCCAGTGGTGCCAGTGCACTCTCTGGACTCACTGCAGTGCATCCCCAGTGGTGCCAGTGCACTCTCTGGACTCACTGCACTGCATCCCCAGTGGTGCCAGTGCACTCTCTGGAGTCTCTGCAGTGCATCCCCAGTGGAGCCAGTGCACTCTGTGGACTCACTGTACTGCATCCCCAGTGGTGCCAGTGCACTCTCTGGACTCACTGCAGTACATCCCCAATGGTGCCAGTGTACTCTCTGCACTCACTGCAGTGCATCCCCAGTGGTGCCAGTGCACTCTCTGGACTCACTGCAGTGCATCCCCAGTGGTGCCAGTTCACTCTCTGGAGTCACTGTACTGCATCCACAGTGGTGCCAGTGCACTCTCTGGACTCACTGCACTGCATCCCCAGTGGTGCCAGTGCACTCTCTGGACTCACTGCAGTCCATCCCCAGTGGTGCCAGTGCACTCTCTGGACTCACAGCACTGCATCCCCAGTGGTGCCAGTGCACTCTCTGGAGTCACTGCACTGCATCCCCAGTGGTGCCAGTGCACTCTGTGGACTCACTGTACTGCATCCCCAGTGGTGCCAGTGCACTCTCTGGACTCACCGCACTGCATCCAGAGTGGTTACAGTGCACTCTCTGGACTCACTGCAGTGCATTCCCAGTGGTGCCAGTGCACTCTCTGGACTCACTGCACTGCATCCCCAGTGGTGCCAGTGCTCTCTCTGTACTCACTGCACTGCATCCCCAGTGGTGCCAGTGCACTCTCTGGACTCACTGCACTGCATCACCAGTGGATCCAGTGCACTCTCTGGACTCACTGCAGTGCATCCCCAATGGTGCCAGTGCACTCTCTGGACTCACTGCACTGCATCCCCAGTGTTGCCAGTGCACTCTCTAGAGTCACTGCAGTGCATCCCCAGTGGTGCCAGTGCACTCTCTGGACTCACTGCACTGCATCCCCAGTGGTGCCAGTGCACTCTGTGGACTCACTGCACTGCATCCCCAGTGGTGCCAGTGCACTCTCTGGACTCACCGCACTGCATCCGCAGTGGTGCCAGTGCACTCTCTGGACTCACTGCAGTGCATCCCCAGTGGTGCCAGTGCACTCTCTGGACTCACTGCAGTGCATCCCCAGTGGTGCCAGTGCACTCTCTGGACTTACAGCACTGTATCCCCAGTGGTGCCAGTGCACTCTCTGGACTCACTGCACTGCATCCCCAGTGGTGCCAGTGCACTCTCTGGACTCACTGTACTGCATCAACAGTGGTGCCAGTGCACTCTCTGTAGTCATTGCGCTGCATCCCCAGTGGTGCCAGTGCACTCTCTGGACTCACTGCACTGCATCCCCAGTGGTGCCAGTGCACTCTCTGGAGTCACTGCAGTGCTTCCCCAGTGGTGCCAGTGCACTCTCTGGACTCACTGCACTGCATCCCCAGTGGTGCCGGTGCACTCTCTAGAGTCACTGCAGTGCATCCCCAGTGGTGCCAGTGCACTCTCTGGACTCACTGCAGTGCATCCCCAGTGGTGACAGTGCACTCTGTGGACTCACTGTACTGCATCCCCAGTGGTGCCAGTGCACTCTCTGGACTCACTGCACTGCATCCCCAGTGGTGCCAGTGCACTCTCTGGACTCACTGCAGTACATCCCCAATGGTGCCAGTGTACTCTCTGCACTCACTGCAGTGCATCCCCAGTGGTGCCAGTGCACTCTCTGGACTCACTGCACTGCATCCCCAGTGGTGCCAGTGCACTCTCTGCACTCACTGCACTGCATCCCCAGTGGTGCCAGTGCACTCTCTGGACTCACTGCAGTGCATCCCCAGTGGTGCCAGTGCTCTCTCTAGACTAACTGAACTGCATCCCCAATTGATCCAGTGCACTCTCTGGACTCACTGCACTGCATCCCCAGTGGTGCCAGTGCACTCTCTGGAGTCACTGCAGTGCATCCCCAGTGGTGCCAGTGCACTCTGTGGACTCACTGTACTGCATCCACAGTGGCGCCAGTGCACTCTCTGGACTCACTGCAGTGCATCCCCAGTGGTGCCAGTGCACTCTCTGGACTCACTGCACTGCATCCCCAGTGGTGCCAGTGCACTCTCTGGACTCACTGCAGTGCATCCCCAGTGGTGCCAGTGCACTCTCTGGACTCAATGCACTGCATCCCCAGTGGTGCCAGTGCACTCTCTGGACTCACAGCACTGCATCCCCAGTGGTGCCAGTGCACTCTCTGTAGTCATTGCGCTGCATCCCCAGTGGTGCCAGTGCACTCTCTGGACTCACTGCACTGCATCCCCAGTGGGGCCAGTGCACTCTCTGGAGTAATTTCAGTGCATCCCCAGTGGTGCCAGTGCACTCTCTGGACTCACTGCACTGCATCCCCAGTGGTGCCAGTGCACTCTCTGGACTCACTGCACTGCATCCCCAGTGGTGCCAATGCACTCTCTGGACTCACTGCACTGCATCCCCAAGGTGCCAGTGCACTCTCTGCACTCACTACACTGCATCCCCAGTGGTGCCAGTGCACTCTCTGGACTCACTGCAGTGCATCCCCAGTGGTGCCAGTGCACTCTCTGGACTCACAGCAGTGCATTCTCAGTGGTGCCAGTGCACTCTCTGGACTCACTGCACTGCATCCCCAGTGGTGCCAGTGCACTCTCTGGACTCACTGCACTGCATCCTCAGTGCTGACAGTGCACTCTCTGGACTCACTGCACTGCATCCCCAGTGGTGCCAGTGCACTCTCTGGACTCACTGCAGTGCATCCCCAGTGGTGCCAGTGCACTCTCTGGACTCACTGCACTGCATCCCCAGTGGTGCCAGTGCACTCTCTGGAGTCTCTGCAGTGCATCCCCAGTGGTGCCAGTGCACTCTGTGGACTCACTGTACTGCATCCCCAGTGGTTCCAGTGCACTCTCTGGACTCACTGCAGTACATCCCCAATGGTGCCAGTGTACTCTCTGCACTCACTGCAGTGCATCCCCAGTGGTGCCAGTGCACTCTCTGGACTCACTGCAGTGCATCCCCAGTGGTGCCAGTTCACTCTCTGTAGTCACTGTACTGCATCCCCAGTGGTGCCAGTGCACTCTCTGGACTCACTGCACTGCATCCCCAGTGGTGCCAGTGCACTCTCTGGAGTCACTGCAGTGCATCCCCAGTGGTGCCAGTGCACTCTGTGGACTCACTGTACTGCATCCACAGTGGTGCCAGTGCACTCTCTGGACTCACCGCACTGCATCCAGAGTGGTGCCAGTGCACTCTCTGGACTCACTGCACTGCATCCCCAGTGGTGCCAGTGCTCTCTCTGGACTCACTGCAATGCATCCCCAGTGGTGCCAGTGCACTCTCTGGACTCACTGCACTGCATCACCAGTGGATCCAGTGCACTCTCTAGACTCACTGCAGTGCATCCCCAGTGGTGCCAGTGCACTCTCTGGACTCACTGTACTGCATCCCTAGTGGTGCCTGTGCACTCTCTAGAGTCACTGCAGTGCATCCCCAGTGGTGCCAGTACACTCTCTGGACTCACTGCACTGCATCACCAGTGGTGCCAGTGTACTCTCTGGACTCACCGCACTGCATCCCCAGTGGTGCCAGTGCACTCTCTGGACTAACTGAACTGCATCCCCAATTGATCCAGTGCACTCTCTGGACTCACTGCCCTGCATCCCCAGTGGTGCCAGTGCACTCTCTGGAGTCACTGCAGTGCATACCCAGTGCTGCCAGTGCACTCTGTGGACTCACTGTACTGCATCCACAGTGGCGCCAGTGCACTCTCTGGACTCACTGCACTGCATCCCCAGTGGTGCCAGTGCACTCTCTGTAGTCATTGCGCTGCATCACCAGTGGTACCAGTGCACTCTCTGGACTCACTGCACTGCATCCCCAGTGGTGCCAGTGCACTCTCTGGACTCACGGCACTGCATCCCCAGTGGTGCCAGTGTACTCTCTGGACTCACTGCAGTGCATCTCCAGTGGTGCCAGTGCACTCTCTGGACTCACTGCACTGCATCCCCAGTGGTGCCAGTGCACTCTCTGGACTCACTGCAGTGCATCCCCAGTGGTGCCAGTGTACTCTCTGGACTCACTGCAGTGCATCCCCAGTGGTGCCAGTGCACTCACTGGAGTCACTGTACTGCATCCAGAGTGGTGCCAGTGCACTCTCTGGACTCACTGCACTGCATCCCCAGTGGTGCCAGTGCACTCTCTGGACTAACTGAACTGCATCCCCAATTGATCCAGTGCACTCTCTGGACTCACTGCAGTGCATCCCCAGTGGTGCCAGTGCACTCTCTGTAGTCATTGCGCTGCATCCCCAGTGGTGCCAGTGCACTCTCTGGACTCACTGCACTGCATCC
This sequence comes from Anser anser, assembly GCF_964211835.1. Taxonomy (NCBI): domain Eukaryota; kingdom Metazoa; phylum Chordata; class Aves; order Anseriformes; family Anatidae; genus Anser; species Anser anser. Next base: position 41,883,300 of record NC_139726.1, read on the forward strand.
CCAGTGGTTCCAGTGCACTCTCTGGAGTCATTTCAGTGCATCCCCAGTGGTGCCAGTGCACTCTATGGACTCACTGCAGTGCATCCCCAGTGGTGCCAGTGCACTCTCTGGACTCACTGCACTGCATCCCCAGTGGTGCCACTGCACTCTCTGGACTCACCGCACTGCATCCCCAGTGGTGCCAGTGCACTCTCTGGACTCACTACACTGCATCCCCAGTGGTGCCAGTGCACTCTCTGGACTCACTGCAGTGCATCCCCAGTGGTGCCAGTGCACTCTCTGGACTCACAGCACTGCATCACCAGTGGTGCCAGTGCACTCTCTGGACTCACTGTACTGCATCCCCAGTGGTGCCAGTGCACTCTCTGGACTCACTGCAGTGCATCCCCAGTGGTGCCAGTGCACTCTCTGGACTCACTGCACTGCATCCCCATTGGTGCCAGTGCACTCTCTGGAGTCACTGCAGTGCTTCCCCAGTGGTGCCAGTGCACTCTCTGGACTCACTGCACTGCATCCCCAGTGGTGCCGGTGCACTCTCTAGAGTCACTGCAGTGCATCCCCAGTGGTGCCAGTGCACTCTCTGGAGTCTCTGCAGTGCATCCCCAGTGGTGCCAGTGCACTCTGTGGACTCACTGTACTGCATCCCCAGTGGTGCCAGTGCACTCTCTGGACTCACTGCACTGCATCCCCAGTGGTGCCAGTGTACTCTCTGCACTCACTGCAGTACATCCCCAGTGGTGCCAGTGCACTCTCTGGACTCACTGCACTGCATCCCCAGTGGTGCCAGTTCACTCTCTGAAGTCACTGTAATGCATCCCCAGTGGTGCCAGTGCACTCTCTGGAGTCACTGCACTGCATCCCCAGTGGTGCCAGTGCACTCTCTGGACTAACTGAACTGCATCCCCAATTGATCCAGTGCACTCTCTGGACTCACTGCACTGCATCCCCAGTGGTGCCAGTGCACTCTCTGGAGTCACTGCAGTGCATCCCCAGTGGTGCCAGTGCACTCTGTGGACTCACTGTACTGCATCCACAGTGGCGCCAGTGTACTCTCTGGACTCACCGCACTGCATCCAGAGTGGTGCCAGTGCACTCTCTGGACTCACTGCACTGCATCCCCAGTGGTGCCAGTGCACTCTCTGGACTCACTACACTGCATCCCCAGTGGTGCCAGTGCACTCTCTGGACTCACTGCAGTGCATCCCCAGTGGTGCCAGTGCGCTCTGTGGACTCACTGCAGTGCATCCCCAGTGGTGCCAGTGCACTCTCTGTAGTCATTGCGCTGCATCCCCAGTGGTGCCAGTGCACTCTCTGGACTCACTGCACTGCATCCCTAGTGGGGCCAGTGCACTCTCTGGAGTCATTTCAGTGCATCCCCAGTGGTGGCAGTGCACTCTATGGACTCACTGCAGTGCATCCCCAGTGGTGCCAGTGCACTCTCTGGACTCACTGCACTGCATCCCCAGTGGTGCCAATGCACTCTCTGGACTCACTGCACTGCATCCCCAAGGTGCCAGTGCACTCTCTGGACTCACTACACTGCATCCCCAGTGGTGCCAGTGCACTCTCTGGACTCACTGCAGTGCATCCCCAATGGTGCCAGTGCACTCTCTGGACTCACTGCACTGCATCCCCAGTGGTGCCAGTGCACTCTCTGGACTCACTGCACTGCATCCCCAGTGGTGCCAGTGCACTCTCTGGACTCACTGCAGTGCATCCCCAGTGGTGCCAGTGCACTCTCTGGACTCACTGCACTGCATCCCCAGTGGTGCCAGTGCACTCTCTGGAGTCTCTGCAGTGCATCCCCAGTGGTGCCAGTGCACTCTGTGGACTCACTGTACTGCATCCCCAGTGGTGCCAGTGCACTCTCTGGACTCACTGCAGTACATCCCCAATGGTGCCAGTGTACTCTCTGCACTCACTGCAGTGCATCCCCAGTGGTGCCAGTGCACTCTCTGGACTCACTGCAGTGCATCCCCAGTGGTGCCAGTTCACTCTCTGGAGTCACTGTACTGCATCCACAGTGGTGCCAGTGCACTCTCTGGACTCACTGCACTGCATCCCCAGTGGTGCCAGTGCACTCTCTGGACTCACTGCAGTCCATCCCCAGTGGTGCCAGTGCACTCTCTGGACTCACCGCACTGCATCCAGAGTGGTTCCAGTGCACTCTCTGGACTCACTGCAGTGCATTCCCAGTGGTGCCAGTGCACTCTCTGCACTCACTGCACTGCATCCCCAGTGGTGCCAGTGCTCTCTCTGTACTCACTGCACTACATCCCCAGTGGTGCCAGTGCACTCTCTGGACTCACTGCACTACATCACCAGTGGATCCAGTGCACTCTCTGGACTCACTGCAGTGCATCCCCAGTGGTGCCAGTGCACTCTCTGGACTCACTGCACTGCATCCCCAGTGTTGCCAGTGCACTCTCTAGAGTCACTGCAGTGCATCCCCAGTGGTGCCAGTGCACTCTCTGGACTCACTGCACTGCATCCCCAGTGGTGCCAGTGCACTCTGTGGACTCACTGCACTGCATCCCCAGTGGTGCCAGTGCACTCTCTGGACTCACCGCACTGCATCCCCAGTGGTGCCAGTGCACTCTCTGGACTCACCGCACTGCATCCCCAGTGGTGCCAGTGCACTCTCTGGACTCACTGCAGTGCATCCCCAGTGGTGCCAGTGCACTCTCTGGACTCACTGTACTGCATCCCCAGTGGTGCCAGTGCACTCTCTGTAGTCATTGCGCTGCATCCCCAGTGGTGCCAGTGCACTCTCTGGACTCACTGCACTGCATCCCCAGTGGCGCCAGTGCACTCTCTGGAGTCACTGCAGTGCTTCCCCAGTGGTGCCAGTGCACTCTCTGCACTCACTGCACTGCATCCCCAGTGGTGCCGGTGCACTCTCTAGAGTCACTGCAGTGCATCCCCAGTGGTGCCAGTGCACTCTCTGGACTCACTGCAGTGCATCCCCAGTGGTGACAGTGCACTCTGTGGACTCACTGTACTGCATCCCCAGTGGTGCCAGTGCACTCTCTGGACTCACTGCACTGAATCCCCAGTGGTGCCAGTGCACTCTCTGGACTCACTGCAGTACATCCCCAATGGTGCCAGTGTACTCTCTGCACTCACTGCAGTGCATCCCCAGTGGTGCCAGTGCACTCTCTGCACTCACTGCACTGCATCCCCAGTGGTGCCAGTGCACTCTCTGGACTCACTGCACTGCATCCCCAGTGGTGCCAGTGCACTCTCTGGACTAACTGAACTGCATCCCCAATTGATCCAGTGCACTCTCTGGACTCACCGCACTGCATCCAGAGTGGTGCCAGTGCACTCTCTGGACTCACTGCACTGCATCCCCAGTGGTGCCAGTGCTCTCTCTGGACTCACTGCAATGCATCCCCAGTGGTGCCAGTGCACTCTCTGGACTCACTGCACTGCATCACCAGTGGTGCCAGTGCACTCTCTGGACTCACCGCACTGCATCCCCAGTGGTGCCAGTGCACTCTCTGGACTCACTGCAGTGCATCCCCAGTGGTGCCAGTGCACTCTCTGGACTCACTGCAGTGCATCCCCAGTGGTGCCAGTTCACTCTCTGAAGTCACTGTACTGCATCCCCAGTGGTGCCAGTGCACTATCTGGACTCACTGCACTGCATCCCCAGTGGTGCCAGTGCACTCTCTGGACTAACTGAACTGCATCCCCAATTGATCCAGTGCACTCTCTGGACTCACTGCCCTGCATCCCCAGTGGTGCCAGTGCACTCTCTGGACTCACTGCACTGCATCCCCAGTGGTGCCAGTGCACTCTCTGGACTCATGGCACTGCATCCAGAGTGGTGCCAGTGCACTCTCTGGAGTCACTGCAGTGCATCCCCAGTGGTGCCAGTGCACTCTCTGGACTCACTGCAGTGCATCCCCAGTGGTGCCAGTGCACTCTCTGGACTCACTGCACTGCATCCCCAGTGGTGCCAGTGCACTCTCTGGACTCACTGCACTGCATCCCCAGTGGTGCCAGTGCACTCTATGTAGTCATTGCGCTGCATCCCCAGTGGTGCCAGTGCACTCTCTGGAGTCACTGCACTGCATCCCCAGTGGTGCCAGTGCACTCTCTGGACTCACTGCACTGCATCCCCAGTGGTGCCGGTGCACTCTCTAGACTCACTGCAGTGCATCCCCAGTGGTGCCAGTGCACTCTCTGGACTCACTGCACTGCATCCCCAGTGGTGCCAGTGCACTCTCTGGACTCACCGCACTGCATCCCCAGTGGTGCCAGTGCACTCTCTGGACTCACTGCAGTGCATCCCCAGTGGTGCCAGTGCACTCTCTGGACTCACTGCAGTGCATCCCCAGTGGTGCCAGTGCACTCTCTGGACTTACAGCACTGCATCCCCAGTGGTGCCAGTGCACTCTCTGGACTCACTGCGCTGCATCCCCAGTGGTGCCAGTGCACTCTCTGGACTCACTGTACTGCATCCCCAGTGGTGCCAGTGCACTCTCTGTAGTCATTGCGCTGCATCCCCAGTGGTGCCAGTGCACTCTCTGGACTCACTGCACTGCATCCCCAGTGGCGCCAGTGCACTCTCTGGAGTCACTGCAGTGCTTCCCCAGTGGTGCCAGTGCACTCTCTGGACTCACTGCACTGCATCCCCAGTGGTGCCGGTGCACTCTCTAGAGTCACTGCAGTGCATCCCCAGTGGTGCCAGTGCACTCTCTGGACTCACTGCAGTGCATCCCCAGTGGTGACAGTGCACTCTGTGGACTCACTGTACTGCATCCCCAGTGGTGCCAGTGCACTCTCTGGACTCACTGCACTGCATCCCCAGTGGTGGCAGTGCACTCTCTGGACTCACTGCAGTACATCCCCAATGGTGCCAGTGTACTCTCTGCACTCACTGCAGTGCATCCCCAGTGGTGCCAGTGCACTCTCTGGACTCACTGCAGTGCATCCCCAGTGGTGCCAGTGCACTCTCTGCACTCACTGCACTGCATCCCCAGTGGTGCCAGTGCACTCTCTGGACTCACTGCAGTGCATCCCCAGTGGTGCCAGTGCACTCTCTGGACTAACTGAACTGCATCCCCAATTGATCCAGTGCACTCTCTGGACTCACTGCACTGCATCCCCAGTGGTGCCAGTGCACTCTCTGGAGTCACTGCAGTGCATCCCCAGTGGTGCCAGTGCACTCTGTGGACTCACTGTACTGCATCCACAGTGGCGCCAGCGCACTCTCTGGACTCTCCGCACTGCATCCAGAGTGGTGCCAGTGCAGTCTCTGGACTCACTGCACTGCATCCCCAGTGGTGCCAGTGCACTCTCTGGACTCACTGCACTGCATCCCCAGTGGTGCCAGTGCACTCTCTGGACTCACTGCACTGCATCCCCAGTGGTGCCAGTGCACTCTCTGGAGTCACTGCAGTGCATCCCCAGTGGTGCCAGTGCACTCTGTGGACTCACTGTACTGCATCCCCAGTGGTGCCAGTGCACTCTCTGGACTCACAGCACTGCATCCCCAGTGGTGCCAGTGCACTCTCTGTAGTCATTGCGCTGCATCCCCAGTGGTGCCAGTGCACTCTCTGGACTCACTGCACTGCATCCCCAGTGGGGCCAGTGCACTCTCTGGACTCACTGCAGTGCATCCCCAGTGGTGCCAGTGCACTCTCTGGACTCACTGCAGTGCATCCCCAGTGGTGCCAGTGCACTCTCTGGACTCACTGCAGTGCATCCCCAGTGGTGCCAATGCACTCTCTGGACTCACTGCACTGCATCCCCAAGGTGCCAGTGCACTCTCTGCACTCACTACACTGCATCCCCAGTGGTGCCAGTGCACTCTCTGGAGTCACTGCAGTGCATCCCCAGTGGTGCCAGTGCACTCTCTGGACTCACAGCAGTACATTCTCAGTGGTGCCAGTGCACTCTCTGGACTCACAGCACTGCATCCCCAGTGGTGCCAGTGCACTCTCTGGACTCACTGCACTGCATCCTCAGTGCTGACAGTGCACTCTCTGGACTCACTGCACTGCATCCCCAGTGGTGCCAGTGCACTCTCTGGACTCACTGCAGTGCATCCCCAGTGGTGCCAGTGCACTCTCTGGACTCACTGCACTGCATCCCCAGTGGTGCCAGTGCACTCTCTGGAGTCTCTGCAGTGCATCCCCAGTGGTGCCAGTGCACTCTGTGGACTCACTGTACTGCATCCCCAGTGGTGCCAGTGCACTCTCTGGACTCACTGCAGTACATCCCCAATGGTGCCAGTGTACTCTCTGCACTCACTGCAGTGCATCCCCAGTGGTGCCAGTGCACTCTCTGGACTCACTGCAGTGCATCCCCAGTGGTGCCAGTTCACTCTCTGTAGTCACTGTACTGCATCCCCAGTGGTGCCAGTGCACTCTCTGGACTCACTGCACTTTATCCCCAGTGGTGCCAGTGCACTCTCTTGAGTAACTGCAGTGCATCCCCAGTGGTGCCAGTGCACTCTGTGGACTCACTGTACTGCATCCACAGTGGTGCCAGTGCACTCTCTGGACTCACCGCACTGCATCCAGAGTGGTGCCAGTGCACTCTCTGGACTCACTGCACTGCATCCCCAGTGGTGCCAGTGCTCTCTCTGGACTCACTGCAATGCATCCCCAGTGGTGCCAGTGCACTCTCTGGACTCACTGCACTGCATCACCAGTGGTGCCAGTGCACTCTCTGGACTCACCGCACTGCATCCCCAGTGGTGCCAGTGCACTCTCTGGACTCAATGCAGTGCATCCCCAGTGGTGCCAGTGCACTCTCTGGACTCACTGCAGTGCATCCCCAGTGGTGCCAGTTCACTCTCTGGAGTCACTGTACTGCATCCCCAGTGGTGCCAGTGCACTCTCTGGACTCACTGCACTGCATCCCCAGTGGTGCCAGTGCACTCTCTGGACTAACTGAACTGCATCCCCAATTGATCCAGTGCACTCTCTGGACTCACTGCCCTGCATCCCCAGTGGTGCCAGTGCACTCTCTGGACTCACTGCAGTGCATCCCCAGTGGTGCCAGTTCACTCTCTGGAGTCACTGTACTGCATCCCCAGTGGTGCCAGTGCACTCTCTGGACTCACTGCACTGCATCCCCAGTGGTGCCAGTGCACTCTCTGGACTAACTGAACTGCATCCCCAATTGATCCAGTGCACTCTCTGGACTCACTGCCCTGCATCCCCAGTGGTGCCAGTGCACTCTCTGGAGTCACTGCAGTGCATACCCAGTGCTGCCAGTGCACTCTGTGGACTCACTGTACTGCATCCACAGTGGTGCCAGTGCACTCTCTGGACTCACCGCACTGCATCCCCAGTGGTGCCAGTGCACTCTCTGTAGTCATTGCGCTGCATCACCAGTGGTACCAGTGCACTCTCTGGACTCACTGCACTGCATCCCCAGTGGTGCCAGTGCACTCTCTGGACTCACGGCACTGCATCCAGAGTGGTGCCAGTGCACTCTCTGGAGTCACTGCAGTGCATCCCCAGTGGTGCCAGTGCACTCTCTGGACTCACTGCACTGCATCCCCAGTGGTGACAGTGCACTCTCTGGACTCACTGCACTGCATCCCCAGTGGTGCCAGTGCACTCTGTGGACTCACTGAACTGCATCCCCAGTGGTGCCAGTGCACTCTATGTAGTCATTGCGCTGCATCCCCAGTGGTGCCAGTGCACTCTCTGGAGTCACTGCACTGCATCCCCAGTGGTGCCAGTGCACTCTCTGGACTCACTGCACTGCATCCCCAGTAGTGCCGGTGCACTCTCTAGACTCACTGCAATGCATCCCCAGTGGTGCCAGTGCACTCTCTGGACTCACTGCACTGCATCCCCAGTGGTGCCAGTGCACTCTGTGGACGCAATGTACTGCATCCCCAGTGGTGCCAGTGCACTCTGTGGACTCACTGCACTGCATCCCCAGTGGTGCCAGTGCACTCTCTGCACTCACTGCACTGCATCCCCAGTGGTGCCAGTGTACTCTCTGGAGTCACTGCAGTGCATCCCCAGTGCTGCCAGTGCACTCTCTGGACTCACTGCACTGCATCCCCAGTGGTGCCAGTGCACTCTCTGGACTCACTGCAGTGCATCCCCAGTGGTGCCAGTGCACCCTCTGGACTCACTGCAGTGCATCCCCAGTGGTGCCAGTGCACTCTCTGGACTCACTGCACTGCATCCCCAGTGGTGCCAGTGCACTCTATGTAGTCATTGTGCTGCATCCCCAGTGGTGCCAGTGCACTCTCTGGACTCACTGCAGTGCATCACCAGTGGTGCCAGTGCACCCTCTGGACTCACTGCAGTGCATCCCCAGTGGTGCCAGTGCACTCTCTGGACTCACAGCAGTGAATCCCCAGTGGTGCCAGTGCACTCTCTGGACTCACTGCACTGCATCCCCAGTGGTGCCAGTGCACTCTCTGGAGTCTCTGCACTGCATCCCCAGTGGTGCCAGTGCACTCTCTGGACTCACTGTACTGCATCCCCAGTGGTGCCAGTGCACTCTCTGGACTCACTGCAGTGCATCCCCAGTGGTGCCATTGCACTCTCTGGACTCACTGCAGTACATCCCCAATGGTGCCAGTGTACTCTCTGGACTCACTGCACTGCATCCCCAATTGATCCAGTGCACTCTCTGGACTCACTGCACTGCATCCCCAGTGGTGCCAGTGCACTCTCTGGACTCACTGCACTGCATCCCCAATTGATCCAGTGCACTCTCTGGACTCACTGCACTGCATCCCCAGTGGTGCCAGTGCACTCTCTGGAGTCACTGCAGTGCATCCCCAGTGGTGCCAGTGCACTCTGTGGACTCACTGCAGTGCATCCCCAGTGGTGCCAGTGCACACTCTGGACTCACCGCACTGCATCCAGAGTGGTGCCAGTGCACTCTCTGGACTCACTGCACTGCATTCCCAGTGGTGCCAGTGCACTCTCTGGACTCAGTGCAGTGCATCCCCAGTGGTGCCAGTGCACTCTCTGGACTCACTGCAGTGCATCCCCAGTGGTGCCAGTGCACTCTCTGGACTCAGTGCAGTGCATCCCCAGTGGTGCCGGTGCACTCTCTAGACTCACTGCAGTGCATCCCCAGTGGTGCCAGTGCACTCTCTGGACTCACTGCAGTGCATCCCCAGTGGTGCCAGTGCACTCTCTGGACGCAATGTACTGCATCCCCAGTGGTGCCAGTGCACTCTCTGGACTCACTGCACTGCATCCCCAGTGGTGCCAGTGCACTCTCTGCACTCACTGCAGTGCATCCCCAGTGGTGCCAGTGTACTCTCTGGACTCACTGCACTGCATCCCCAGTGGTGCCAGTGCACTCTCTGGACTCACTGCAGTGCATCCCCAGTGGTGCCAGTGCACCCTCTGGACTCACTGCACTGCATCCCCAGTGGTGCCAGTGCACTCTCTGGAGTCACTGCAGTGCATCCCCAGTGGTGCCAGTGCACTCTCTGGACTCACAGCACTGCATCCCCAGTGGTGCCAGTGCACTCTATGTAGTCATTGTGCTGCATCCCCAGTGGTGCCAGTGCACTCTCTGGACTCACTGCAGTGCATCACCAGTGGTGCCAGTGCACTCTCTGGACTCAGAGCAGTGAATCCCCAGTGGTGCCAGTGCACTCTCTGGACTCACTGCAGTGCATCCCCAGTGGTGCCAGTGCACTCTCTGGACTCACTGCACTGCATCCCCAGTGGTGCCAGTGCACTCTCTGGACTTACAGCACTGCATCCCCAGTGGTGCCAGTGCACTCTCTGGACTCACTGTACTGCATCCCCAGTGGTGCCAGTGCACTCTCTGGACTCACTGCACTGCATCCCCAGCGGTGACAGTGCACTCTGTGGACTCACTGTACTGCATCCCCAGTGGTGCCAGTGCACTCTCTGGACTCACTGCACTGAATCCCCAGTGGTGCCAGTGCACTCTCTGGACTCACTGCAGTACATCCCCATTGGTGCCAGTGTACTCTCTGCACTCACTGCAGTGCATCCCCAGTGGTGCCAGTGCACTCTCTGGACTCACTGCAGTGCATCCCCAGTGGTGCCAGTGCACTCTCTGCACTCACTGCACTGCATCCCCAGTGGTGCCAGTGCACTCTCTGGACTCACTGCACTGCATCCCCAGTGGTGCCAGTGCACTCTCTGGACTAACTGAACTGCATCCCCAATTGATCCAGTGGACTCTCTGGACTCACTGCACTGCATCCGCAGTGGTGCCAGTGCACTCTCTGGAGTCACTGCAGTGCATCCCCAGTGGTGCCAGTGCACTCTGTGGACTCACTGTACTGCATCCACAGTGGCGCCAGTGCACTCTCTGGACTCACCGCACTGCATCCCCAGTGGTGCCAGTGCACTCTCTGGACTCACTGCAGTGCATCCCCAGTGGTGCCAGTGCACTCTCTGGACTCACAGCAGTGCATTCTCAGTGGTGCCAGTGCACTCTCTGGACTCACTGCACTGCATCCCCAGTGGTGCCAGTGCACTCTCTGGACTCACTGCACTGCATCCTCAGTGCTGACAGTGCACTCTCTGGACTCACTGCACTGCATCCCCAGTGGTGCCAGTGCACTCTCTGGACTCACTGCAGTGCATCCCCAGTGGTGCCAGTGCACTCTCTGGACTCACTGCACTGCATCCCCAGTGGTGCCAGTGCACTCTATGGAGTCTCTGCAGTGCATCCCCAGTGGTGCCAGTGCACTCTGTGGACTCACTGTACTGCATCCCCAGTGGTTCCAGTGCACTCTCTGGACTCACCGCACTGCATCCCCAGTGGTGCCAGTGCACTCTCTGGACTCACTGCACTGCATCCCCAGTGGTGCCAGTGCTCTCTCTGGACTCACTGCAATGCATCCCCAGTGGTGCCAGTGCACTCTCTGGACTCACTGCACTGCATCACCAGTGGTGCCAGTGCACTCTCTGGACTCACCGCACTGCATCCGCAGTGGTGCCAGTGCACTCTCTGGACTCACTGCAGTGCATCCCCAGTGGTGCCAGTGCACTCTCTGGACTCACTGCAGTGCATCCCCAGTGGTGCCAGTTCACTCTCTGGAGTCACTGTACTGCATCCCCAGTGGTGCCAGTGCACTATCTGGACTCACTGCACTGCATCCCCAGTGGTGCCAGTGCACTCTCTGGACTAACTGAACTGCATCCATAATTGATCCAGTGCACTCTCTGGACTCACTGCCCTGCATCCCCAGTGGTGCCAGTGCACTCTCTGGACTCACTGCACTGCATCCCCAGTGGTGCCAGTGCACTCTCTGGACTCACGGCACTGCATCCAGAGTGGTGCCAGTGCACTCTCTGGAGTCACTGCAGTGCATCCCCAGTGGTGCCAGTGCACTCTCTGGACTCACTGCAGTGCATCCCCAGTGGTGCCAGTGCACTCTCTGGAGTCACTGCACTGCATCCCCAGTGGTGCCAGTGCACTCTCTGGACTCACTGCACTGCATCCCCAGTGGTGCCAGTGCACTCTATGTAGTCATTGCGCTGCATCCCCAGTGGTGCCAGTGCACTCTCTGGAGTCACTGCACTGCATCCCCAGTGGTGCCAGTGCACTCTGTGGACTCACTGAACTGCATCCCCAGTGGTGCCGGTGCACTCTCTAGACTCACTGCAGTGCATCCCCAGTGGTGCCAGTGCACTCTCTGGACTCACTGCACTGCATCCCCAGTGGTGCCAGTGCACTCTCTGGACTCACCGCACTGCATCCCCAGTGGTGCCAGTGCACTCTCTGGACTCACTGCAGTGCATCCCCAGTGGTGCCAGTGCACTCTCTGGACTCACTGCAGTGCATCCCCAGTGGTGCCAGTGCACTCTCTGGACTTACAGCACTGCATCCCCAGTGGTGCCAGTGCACTCTCTGGACTCACTGCGCTGCATCCCCAGTGGTGCCAGTGCACTCTCTGGACTCACTGTACTGCATCCCCAGTGGTGCCAGTGCACTCTCTGTAGTCATTGCGCTGCATCCCCAGTGGTGCCAGTGCACTCTCTGGACTCACTGCACTGCATCCCCAGTGGCGCCAGTGCACTCTCTGGAGTCACTGCAGTGCTTCCCCAGTGGTGCCAGTGCACTCTCTGGACTCACTGCACTGCATCCCCAGTGGTGCCGGTGCACTCTCTAGAGTCACTGCAGTGCATCCCCAGTGGTGCCAGTGCACTCTCTGGACTCACTGCAGTGCATCCCCAGTGGTGACAGTGCACTCTGTGGACTCACTGTACTGCATCCCCAGTGGTGCCAGTGCACTCTCTGGACTCACTGCACTGCATCCCCAGTGGTGGCAGTGCACTCTCTGGACTCACTGCAGTACATCCCCAATGGTGCCAGTGTACTCTCTGCACTCACTGCAGTGCATCCCCAGTGGTGCCAGTGCACTCTCTGGACTCACTGCAGTGCATCCCCAGTGGTGCCAGTGCACTCTCTGCACTCACTGCACTGCATCCCCAGTGGTGCCAGTGCACTCTCTGGACTCACTGCAGTGCATCCCCAGTGGTGCCAGTGCACTCTCTGGACTAACTGAACTGCATCCCCAATTGATCCAGTGCACTCTCTGGACTCACTGCACTGCATCCCCAGTGGTGCCAGTGCACTCTCTGGAGTCACTGCAGTGCATCCCCAGTGGTGCCAGTGCACTCTGTGGACTCACTGTACTGCATCCACAGTGGCGCCAGTGCACTCTCTGGACTCACCGCACTGCATCCAGAGTGGTGCCAGTGCAGTCTCTGGACTCACTGCACTGCATCCCCAGTGGTGCCAGTGCACTCTCTGGACTCACTGCACTGCATCCCCAGTGGTGCCAGTGCACTCTCTGGACTCACTGCACTGCATCCCCAGTGGTGCCAGTGCACTCTCTGGAGTCACTGCAGTGCATCCCCAGTGGTGACAGTGCACTCTCTGGACTCACTGCAGTGCATCCCCAGTGGTGCCAGTGCACTCTCTGGACTCACAGCACTGCATCCCCAGTGGTGCCAGTGCACTCTCTGTAGTCATTGCGCTGCATCCCCAGTGGTGCCAGTGCACTCTCTGCACTCACTGCACTGCATCCCCAGTGGGGCCAGTGCACTCTCTGGACTCACTGCAGTGCATCCCCAGTGGTGCCAGTGCACTCTCTGGACTCACTGCAGTGCATCCCCAGTGGTGCCAGTGCACTCTCTGGACTCACTGCAGTGCATCCCCAGTGGTGCCAATGCACTCTCTGGACTCACTGCACTGCATCCCCAAGGTGCCAGTGCACTCTCTGCACTCACTACACTGCATCCCCAGTGGTGCCAGTGCACTCTCTGGACTCACTGCAGTGCATCCCCAGTGGTGCCAGTGCACTCTCTGGACTCACAGCAGTACATTCTCAGTGGTGCCAGTGCACTCTCTGGACTCACTGCACTGCATCCCCAGTGGTGCCAGTGCACTCTCTGGACTCACTGCACTGCATCCTCAGTGCTGACAGTGCACTCTCTGGACTCACTGCACTGCATCCCCAGTGGTGCCAGTGCACTCTCTGGACTCACTGCAGTGCATCCCCAGTGGTGCCAGTGCACTCTCTGGACTCACTGCACTGCATCCCCAGTGGTGCCAGTGCACTCTCTGGAGTCTCTGCAGTGCATCCCCAGTGGTGCCAGTGCACTCTGTGGACTCACTGTACTGCATCCCCAGTGGTGCCAGTGCACTCTCTGGACTCACTGCAGTACATCCCCAATGGTGCCAGTGTACTCTCTGCACTCACTGCAGTGCATCCCCAGTGGTGCCAGTGCACTCTCTGGACTCACTGCAGTGCATCCCCAGTGGTGCCAGTTCACTCTCTGTAGTCACTGTACTGCATCCCCAGTGGTGCCAGTGCACTCTCTGGACTCACTGCACTTTATCCCCAGTGGTGCCAGTGCACTCTCTTGAGTAACTGCAGTGCATCCCCAGTGGTGCCAGTGCACTCTGTGGACTCACTGTACTGCAACCACAGTGGTGCCAGTGCACTCTCTGGACTCACCGCACTGCATCCAGAGTGGTGCCAGTGCACTCTCTGGACTCACTGCACTGCATCCCCAGTGGTGCCAGTGCTCTCTCTGGACTCACTGCAATGCATCCCCAGTGGTGCCAGTGCACTCTCTGGACTCACTGCACTGCATCACCAGTGGATCCAGTGCACTCTCTAGAGTCACTGCAGTGCATCCCCAGTGGTGCCAGTGCACTCTCTGGACTCACTGTACTGCATCCCCAGTGGTGCCTGTGCACTCTCTAGAGTCACTGCAGTGCATCCCCAGTGGTGCCAGTACACTCTCTGGACTCACTGCACTGCATCACCAGTGGTGCCAGTGCACTCTCTGGACTCACCGCACTGCATCCCCAGTGGTGCCAGTGCACTCTCTGGACTCAATGCAGTGCATCCCCAGTGGTGCCAGTGCACTCTCTGGACTCACTGCAGTGCATCCCCAGTGGTGCCAGTTCACTCTCTGGAGTCACTGTACTGCATCCCCAGTGGTGCCAGTGTACTCTCTGCACTCACTGCAGTACATCCCCAGTGGTGCCAGTGCACTCTCTGGACTCACTGCACTGCATCCCCAGTGGTGCCAGTTCACTCTCTGAAGTCACTGTAATGCATCCCCAGTGGTGCCAGTGCACTCTCTGGAGTCACTGCACTGCATCCCCAGTGGTGCCAGTGCACTCTCTGGACTAACTGAACTGCATCCCCAATTGATCCAGTGCACTCTCTGGACTCACTGCACTGCATCCCCAGTGGTGCCAGTGCACTCTCTGGAGTCACTGCAGTGCATCCCCAGTGGTGCCAGTGCACTCTGTGGACTCACTGTACTGCATCCACAGTGGCGCCAGTGTACTCTCTGGACTCACCGCACTGCATCCAGAGTGGTGCCAGTGCACTCTCTGGACTCACTGCACTGCATCCCCAGTGGTGCCAGTGCACTCTCTGGACTCACTACACTGCATCCCCAGTGGTGCCAGTGCACTCTCTGGACTCACTGCACTGCATCCCCAGTGGTGCCAGTGCGCTCTGTGGACTCACTGCAGTGCATCCCCAGTGGTGCCAGTGCACTCTCTGTAGTCATTGCGCTGCATCCCCAGTGGTGCCAGTGCACTCTCTGGACTCACTGCACTGCATCCCTAGTGGGGCCAGTGCACTCTCTGGAGTCATTTCAGTGCATCCCCAGTGGTGGCAGTGCACTCTATGGACTCACTGCAGTGCATCCCCAGTGGTGCCAGTGCACTCTCTGGACTCACTGCACTGCATCCCCAGTGGTGCCAATGCACTCTCTGGACTCACTGCACTGCATCCCCAAGGTGCCAGTGCACTCTCTGGACTCACTACACTGCATCCCCAGTGGTGCCAGTGCACTCTCTGGACTCACTGCAGTGCATCCCCAATGGTGCCAGTGCACTCTCTGGACTCACTGCACTGCATCCCCAGTGGTGCCAGTGCACTCTCTGGACTCACTGCACTGCATCCCCAGTGGTGCCAGTGCACTCTCTGGACTCACTGCAGTGCATCCCCAGTGGTGCCAGTGCACTCTCTGGACTCACTGCACTGCATCCCCAGTGGTGCCAGTGCACTCTCTGGAGTCTCTGCAGTGCATCCCCAGTGGTGCCAGTGCACTCTGTGGACTCACTGTACTGCATCCCCAGTGGTGCCAGTGCACTCTCTGGACTCACTGCAGTACATCCCCAATGGTGCCAGTGTACTCTCTGCACTCACTGCAGTGCATCCCCAGTGGTGCCAGTGCACTCTCTGGACTCACTGCAGTGCATCCCCAGTGGTGCCAGTTCACTCTCTGGAGTCACTGTACTGCATCCACAGTGGTGCCAGTGCACTCTCTGGACTCACTGCACTGCATCCCCAGTGGTGCCAGTGCACTCTCTGGACTCACTGCAGTCCATCCCCAGTGGTGCCAGTGCACTCTCTGGACTCACCGCACTGCATCCAGAGTGGTTCCAGTGCACTCTCTGGACTCACTGCAGTGCATTCCCAGTGGTGCCAGTGCACTCTCTGCACTCACTGCACTGCATCCCCAGTGGTGCCAGTGCTCTCTCTGTACTCACTGCACTGCATCCCCAGTGGTGCCAGTGCACTCTCTGGACTCACTGCACTACATCACCAGTGGATCCAGTGCACTCTCTGGACTCACTGCAGTGCATCCCCAGTGGTGCCAGTGCACTCTCTGGACTCACTGCACTGCATCCCCAGTGTTGCCAGTGCACTCTCTAGAGTCACTGCAGTGCATCCCCAGTGGTGCCAGTGCACTCTCTGGACTCACTGCACTGCATCCCCAGTGGTGCCAGTGCACTCTGTGGACTCACTGCACTGCATCCCCAGTGGTGCCAGTGCACTCTCTGGACTCACCGCACTGCATCCCCAGTGGTGCCACTGCACTCTCTGGACTCACCGCACTGCATCCCCAGTGGTGCCAGTGCACTCTCTGGACTCACTGCAGTGCATCCCCAGTGGTGCCAGTGCACTCTCTGGACTCACTGTACTGCATCCCCAGTGGTGCCAGTGCACTCTCTGTAGTCATTGCGCTGCATCCCCAGTGGTGCCAGTGCACTCTCTGGACTCACTGCACTGCATCCCCAGTGGCGCCAGTGCACTCTCTGGAGTCACTGCAGTGCTTCCCCAGTGGTGCCAGTGCACTCTCTGCACTCACTGCACTGCATCCCCAGTGGTGCCGGTGCACTCTCTAGAGTCACTGCAGTGCATCCCCAGTGGTGCCAGTGCACTCTCTGGACTCACTGCAGTGCATCCCCAGTGGTGACAGTGCACTCTGTGGACTCACTGTACTGCATCCCCAGTGGTGCCAGTGCACTCTCTGGACTCACTGCACTGAATCCCCAGTGGTGCCAGTGCACTCTCTGGACTCACTGCAGTACATCCCCAATGGTGCCAGTGTACTCTCTGCACTCACTGCAGTGCATCCCCAGTGGTGCCAGTGCACTCTCTGCACTCACTGCACTGCATCCCCAGTGGTGCCAGTGCACTCTCTGGACTCACTGCACTGCATCCCCAGTGGTGCCAGTGCACTCTCTGGACTAACTGAACTGCATCCCCAATTGATCCAGTGCACTCTCTGGACTCACCGCACTGCATCCAGAGTGGTGCCAGTGCACTCTCTGGACTCACTGCACTGCATCCCCAGTGGTGCCAGTGCTCTCTCTGGACTCACTGCAATGCATCCCCAGTGGTGCCAGTGCACTCTCTGGACTCACTGCACTGCATCACCAGTGGTGCCAGTGCACTCTCTGGACTCACCGCACTGCATCCCCAGTGGTGCCAGTGCACTCTCTGGACTCACTGCAGTGCATCCCCAGTGGTGCCAGTGCACTCTCTGGACTCACTGCAGTGCATCCCCAGTGGTGCCAGTTCACTCTCTGAAGTCACTGTACTGCATCCCCAGTGGTGCCAGTGCACTATCTGGACTCACTGCACTGCATCCCCAGTGGTGCCAGTGCACTCTCTGGACTAACTGAACTGCATCCCCAATTGATCCAGTGCACTCTCTGGACTCACTGCCCTGCATCCCCAGTGGTGCCAGTGCACTCTCTGGACTCACTGCACTGCATCCCCAGTGGTGCCAGTGCACTCTCTGGACTCATGGCACTGCATCCAGAGTGGTGCCAGTGCACTCTCTGGAGTCACTGCAGTGCATCCCCAGTGGTGCCAGTGCACTCTCTGGACTCACTGCAGTGCATCCCCAGTGGTGCCAGTGCACTCTCTGGAGTCACTGCACTGCATCCCCAGTGGTGCCAGTGCACTCTCTGGACTCACTGCACTGCATCCCCAGTGGTGCCAGTGCACTCTATGTAGTCATTGCGCTGCATCCCCAGTGGTGCCAGTGCACTCTCTGGAGTCACTGCACTGCATCCCCAGTGGTGCCAGTGCACTCTCTGGACTCACTGCACTGCATCCCCAGTGGTGCCGGTGCACTCTCTAGACTCACTGCAGTGCATCCCCAGTGGTGCCAGTGCACTCTCTGGACTCACTGCACTGCATCCCCAGTGGTGCCAGTGCACTCTCTGGACTCACCGCACTGCATCCCCAGTGGTGCCAGTGCACTCTCTGGACTCACTGCAGTGCATCCCCAGTGGTGCCAGTGCACTCTCTGGACTCACTGCAGTGCATCCCCAGTGGTGCCAGTGCACTCTCTGGACTTACAGCACTGCATCCCCAGTGGTGCCAGTGCACTCTCTGGACTCACTGCGCTGCATCCCCAGTGGTGCCAGTGCACTCTCTGGACTCACTGTACTGCATCCCCAGTGGTGCCAGTGCACTCTCTGTAGTCATTGCGCTGCATCCCCAGTGGTGCCAGTGCACTCTCTGGACTCACTGCACTGCATCCCCAGTGGCGCCAGTGCACTCTCTGGAGTCACTGCAGTGCTTCCCCAGTGGTGCCAGTGCACTCTCTGGACTCACTGCACTGCATCCCCAGTGGTGCCGGTGCACTCTCTAGAGTCACTGCAGTGCATCCCCAGTGGTGCCAGTGCACTCTCTGGACTCACTGCAGTGCATCCCCAGTGGTGACAGTGCACTCTGTGGACTCACTGTACTGCATCCCCAGTGGTGCCAGTGCACTCTCTGGACTCACTGCACTGCATCCCCAGTGGTGGCAGTGCACTCTCTGGACTCACTGCAGTACATCCCCAATGGTGCCAGTGTACTCTCTGCACTCACTGCAGTGCATCCCCAGTGGTGCCAGTGCACTCTCTGGACTCACTGCAGTGCATCCCCAGTGGTGCCAGTGCACTCTCTGCACTCACTGCACTGCATCCCCAGTGGTGCCAGTGCACTCTCTGGACTCACTGCAGTGCATCCCCAGTGGTGCCAGTGCACTCTCTGGACTAACTGAACTGCATCCCCAATTGATCCAGTGCACTCTCTGGACTCACTGCACTGCATCCCCAGTGGTGCCAGTGCACTCTCTGGAGTCACTGCAGTGCATCCCCAGTGGTGCCAGTGCACTCTGTGGACTCACTGTACTGCATCCACAGTGGCGCCAGTGCACTCTCTGGACTCTCCGCACTGCATCCAGAGTGGTGCCAGTGCAGTCTCTGGACTCACTGCACTGCATCCCCAGTGGTGCCAGTGCACTCTCTGGACTCACTGCACTGCATCCCCAGTGGTGCCAGTGCACTCTCTGGACTCACTGCACTGCATCCCCAGTGGTGCCAGTGCACTCTCTGGAGTCACTGCAGTGCATCCCCAGTGGTGCCAGTGCACTCTGTGGACTCACTGTACTGCATCCCCAGTGGTGCCAGTGCACTCTCTGGACTCACAGCACTGCATCCCCAGTGGTGCCAGTGCACTCTCTGTAGTCATTGCGCTGCATCCCCAGTGGTGCCAGTGCACTCTCTGGACTCACTGCACTGCATCCCCAGTGGGGCCAGTGCACTCTCTGGACTCACTGCAGTGCATCCCCAGTGGTGCCAGTGCACTCTCTGGACTCACTGCAGTGCATCCCCAGTGGTGCCAGTGCACTCTCTGGACTCACTGCAGTGCATCCCCAGTGGTGCCAATGCACTCTCTGGACTCACTGCACTGCATCCCCAAGGTGCCAGTGCACTCTCTGCACTCACTACACTGCATCCCCAGTGGTGCCAGTGCACTCTCTGGACTCACTGCAGTGCATCCCCAGTGGTGCCAGTGCACTCTCTGGACTCACAGCAGTACATTCTCAGTGGTGCCAGTGCACTCTCTGGACTCACAGCACTGCATCCCCAGTGGTGCCAGTGCACTCTCTGGACTCACTGCACTGCATCCTCAGTGCTGACAGTGCACTCTCTGGACTCACTGCACTGCATCCCCAGTGGTGCCAGTGCACTCTCTGGACTCACTGCAGTGCATCCCCAGTGGTGCCAGTGCACTCTCTGGACTCACTGCACTGCATCCCCAGTGGTGCCAGTGCACTCTCTGGAGTCTCTGCAGTGCATCCCCAGTGGTGCCAGTGCACTCTGTGGACTCACTGTACTGCATCCCCAGTGGTGCCAGTGCACTCTCTGGACTCACTGCAGTACATCCCCAATGGTGCCAGTGTACTCTCTGCACTCACTGCAGTGCATCCCCAGTGGTGCCAGTGCACTCTCTGGACTCACTGCAGTGCATCCCCAGTGGTGCCAGTTCACTCTCTGTAGTCACTGTACTGCATCCCCAGTGGTGCCAGTGCACTCTCTGGACTCACTGCACTTTATCCCCAGTGGTGCCAGTGCACTCTCTTGAGTAACTGCAGTGCATCCCCAGTGGTGCCAGTGCACTCTGTGGACTCACTGTACTGCATCCACAGTGGTGCCAGTGCACTCTCTGGACTCACCGCACTGCATCCAGAGTGGTGCCAGTGCACTCTCTGGACTCACTGCACTGCATCCCCAGTGGTGCCAGTGCTCTCTCTGGACTCACTGCAATGCATCCCCAGTGGTGCCAGTGCACTCTCTGGACTCACTGCACTGCATCACCAGTGGTGCCAGTGCACTCTCTGGACTCACCGCACTGCATCCCCAGTGGTGCCAGTGCACTCTCTGGACTCAATGCAGTGCATCCCCAGTGGTGCCAGTGCACTCTCTGGACTCACTGCAGTGCATCCCCAGTGGTGCCAGTTCACTCTCTGGAGTCACTGTACTGCATCCCCAGTGGTGCCAGTGCACTCTCTGGACTCACTGCACTGCATCCCCAGTGGTGCCAGTGCACTCTCTGGACTAACTGAACTGCATCCCCAATTGATCCAGTGCACTCTCTGGACTCACTGCCCTGCATCCCCAGTGGTGCCAGTGCACTCTCTGGACTCACTGCAGTGCATCCCCAGTGGTGCCAGTTCACTCTCTGGAGTCACTGTACTGCATCCCCAGTGGTGCCAGTGCACTCTCTGGACTCACTGCACTGCATCCCCAGTGGTGCCAGTGCACTCTCTGGACTAACTGAACTGCATCCCCAATTGATCCAGTGCACTCTCTGGACTCACTGCCCTGCATCCCCAGTGGTGCCAGTGCACTCTCTGGAGTCACTGCAGTGCATACCCAGTGCTGCCAGTGCACTCTGTGGACTCACTGTACTGCATCCACAGTGGTGCCAGTGCACTCTCTGGACTCACCGCACTGCATCCCCAGTGGTGCCAGTGCACTCTCTGTAGTCATTGCGCTGCATCACCAGTGGTACCAGTGCACTCTCTGGACTCACTGCACTGCATCCCCAGTGGTGCCAGTGCACTCTCTGGACTCACGGCACTGCATCCAGAGTGGTGCCAGTGCACTCTCTGGAGTCACTGCAGTGCATCCCCAGTGGTGCCAGTGCACTCTCTGGACTCACTGCAGTGCATCCCCAGTGGTGCCAGTGCACTCTCTGGAGTCACTGCACTGCATCCCCAGTGGTGCCAGTGCACTCTGTGGACTCACTGAACTGCATCCCCAGTGGTGCCAGTGCACTCTATGTAGTCATTGCGCTGCATCCCCAGTGGTGCCAGTGCACTCTCTGGAGTCACTGCACTGCATCCCCAGTGGTGCCAGTGCACTCTCTGGACTCACTGCACTGCATCCCCAGTAGTGCCGGTGCACTCTCTAGACTCACTGCAATGCATCCCCAGTGGTGCCAGTGCACTCTCTGGACTCACTGCACTGCATCCCCAGTGGTGCCAGTGCACTCTGTGGACGCAATGTACTGCATCCCCAGTGGTGCCAGTGCACTCTGTGGACTCACTGCACTGCATCCCCAGTGGTGCCAGTGCACTCTCTGCACTCACTGCACTGCATCCCCAGTGGTGCCAGTGTACTCTCTGGAGTCACTGCAGTGCATCCCCAGTGCTGCCAGTGCACTCTCTGGACTCACTGCACTGCATCCCCAGTGGTGCCAGTGCACTCTCTGGACTCACTGCAGTGCATCCCCAGTGGTGCCAGTGCACCCTCTGGACTCACTGCAGTGCATCCCCAGTGGTGCCAGTGCACTCTCTGGACTCACTGCACTGCATCCCCAGTGGTGCCAGTGCACTCTATGTAGTCATTGTGCTGCATCCCCAGTGGTGCCAGTGCACTCTCTGGACTCACTGCAGTGCATCACCAGTGGTGCCAGTGCACCCTCTGGACTCACTGCAGTGCATCCCCAGTGGTGCCAGTGCACTCTCTGGACTCACAGCAGTGAATCCCCAGTGGTGCCAGTGCACTCTCTGGACTCACTGCACTGCATCCCCAGTGGTGCCAGTGCACTCTCTGGAGTCTCTGCACTGCATCCCCAGTGGTGCCAGTGCACTCTCTGGACTCACTGTACTGCATCCCCAGTGGTGCCAGTGCACTCTCTGGACTCACTGCAGTGCATCCCCAGTGGTGCCATTGCACTCTCTGGACTCACTGCAGTACATCCCCAATGGTGCCAGTGTACTCTCTGGACTCACTGCAGTGCATCCCCAGTGGTGCCAGTGCACTCTCTGGACTCACTGCACTGCATCCCCAGTGGTGCCAGTGCACTCTCTGGACTCACTGCACTGCATCCCCAATTGATCCAGTGCACTCTCTGGACTCACTGCACTGCATCCCCAGTGGTGCCAGTGCACTCTCTGGAGTCACTGCAGTGCATCCCCAGTGGTGCCAGTGCACTCTGTGGACTCACTGCAGTGCATCCCCAGTGGTGCCAGTGCACACTCTGGACTCACCGCACTGCATCCAGAGTGGTGCCAGTGCACTCTCTGGACTCACTGCACTGCATTCCCAGTGGTGCCAGTGCACTCTCTGGACTCAGTGCAGTGCATCCCCAGTGGTGCCAGTGCACTCTCTGGACTCACTGCAGTGCATCCCCAGTGGTGCCAGTGCACTCTCTGGACTCAGTGCAGTGCATCCCCAGTGGTGCCGGTGCACTCTCTAGACTCACTGCAGTGCATCCCCAGTGGTGCCAGTGCACTCTCTGGACTCACTGCAGTGCATCCCCAGTGGTGCCAGTGCACTCTCTGGACGCAATGTACTGCATCCCCAGTGGTGCCAGTGCACTCTGTGGACTCACTGTACTGCATCCCCAGTGGTGCCAGTGCACTCTCTGCACTCACTGCAGTGCATCCCCAGTGGTGCCAGTGTACTCTCTGGACTCACTGCACTGCATCCCCAGTGGTGCCAGTGCACTCTCTGGACTCACTGCAGTGCATCCCCAGTGGTGCCAGTGCACCCTCTGGACTCACTGCACTGCATCCCCAGTGGTGCCAGTGCACTCTCTGGAGTCACTGCAGTGCATCCCCAGTGGTGCCAGTGCACTCTCTGGACTCACAGCACTGCATCCCCAGTGGTGCCAGTGCACTCTATGTAGTCATTGTGCTGCATCCCCAGTGGTGCCAGTGCACTCTCTGGACTCACTGCAGTGCATCACCAGTGGTGCCAGTGCACTCTCTGGACTCAGAGCAGTGAATCCCCAGTGGTGCCAGTGCACTCTCTGGACTCACTGCAGTGCATCCCCAGTGGTGCCAGTGCACTCTCTGGACTCACTGCACTGCATCCCCAGTGGTGCCAGTGCACTCTCTGGACTTACAGCACTGCAT
Organism: Anser anser; assembly: GCF_964211835.1. Lineage (NCBI taxonomy): Eukaryota > Metazoa > Chordata > Aves > Anseriformes > Anatidae > Anser > Anser anser. The sequence goes on from NC_139726.1 coordinate 41,906,771, forward strand.
CCCCAGTGGTGCCAGTGCACTCTCTGGACTCACTGTACTGCATCCCCAGTGGTGCCAGTGCACTCTCTGGACTCACTGCACTGCATCCCCAGCGGTGACAGTGCACTCTGTGGACTCACTGTACTGCATCCCCAGTGGTGCCAGTGCACTCTCTGGACTCACTGCACTGAATCCCCAGTGGTGCCAGTGCACTCTCTGGACTCACTGCAGTACATCCCCAATGGTGCCAGTGTACTCTCTGCACTCACTGCAGTGCATCCCCAGTGGTGCCAGTGCACTCTCTGGACTCACTGCAGTGCATCCCCAGTGGTGCCAGTGCACTCTCTGCACTCACTGCACTGCATCCCCAGTGGTGCCAGTGCACTCTCTGGACTCACTGCACTGCATCCCCAGTGGTGCCAGTGCACTCTCTGGACTAACTGAACTGCATCCCCAATTGATCCAGTGGACTCTCTGGACTCACTGCACTGCATCCGCAGTGGTGCCAGTGCACTCTCTGGAGTCACTGCAGTGCATCCCCAGTGGTGCCAGTGCACTCTGTGGACTCACTGTACTGCATCCACAGTGGCGCCAGTGCACTCTCTGGACTCACCGCACTGCATCCCCAGTGGTGCCAGTGCACTCTCTGGACTCACTGCAGTGCATCCCCAGTGGTGCCAGTGCACTCTCTGGACTCACAGCAGTGCATTCTCAGTGGTGCCAGTGCACTCTCTGGACTCACTGCACTGCATCCCCAGTGGTACCAGTGCACTCTCTGGACTCACTGCACTGCATCCTCAGTGCTGACAGTGCACTCTCTGGACTCACTGCACTGCATCCCCAGTGGTGCCAGTGCACTCTCTGGACTCACTGCAGTGCATCCCCAGTGGTGCCAGTGCACTCTCTGGACTCACTGCACTGCATCCCCAGTGGTGCCAGTGCACTCTATGGAGTCTCTGCAGTGCATCCCCAGTGGTGCCAGTGCACTCTGTGGACTCACTGTACTGCATCCCCAGTGGTTCCAGTGCACTCTCTGGACTCACCGCACTGCATCCCCAGTGGTGCCAGTGCACTCTCTGGACTCACTGCACTGCATCCCCAGTGGTGCCAGTGCTCTCTCTGGACTCACTGCAATGCATCCCCAGTGGTGCCAGTGCACTCTCTGGACTCACTGCACTGCATCACCAGTGGTGCCAGTGCACTCTCTGGACTCACCGCACTGCATCCGCAGTGGTGCCAGTGCACTCTCTGGACTCACTGCAGTGCATCCCCAGTGGTGCCAGTGCACTCTCTGGACTCACTGCAGTGCATCCCCAGTGGTGCCAGTTCACTCTCTGGAGTCACTGTACTGCATCCCCAGTGGTGCCAGTGCACTATCTGGACTCACTGCACTGCATCCCCAGTGGTGCCAGTGCACTCTCTGGACTAACTGAACTGCATCCATAATTGATCCAGTGCACTCTCTGGACTCACTGCCCTGCATCCCCAGTGGTGCCAGTGCACTCTCTGGACTCACTGCACTGCATCCCCAGTGGTGCCAGTGCACTCTCTGGACTCACGGCACTGCATCCAGAGTGGTGCCAGTGCACTCTCTGGAGTCACTGCAGTGCATCCCCAGTGGTGCCAGTGCACTCTCTGGACTCACTGCAGTGCATCCCCAGTGGTGCCAGTGCACTCTCTGGAGTCACTGCACTGCATCCCCAGTGGTGCCAGTGCACTCTCTGGACTCACTGCACTGCATCCCCAGTGGTGCCAGTGCACTCTATGTAGTCATTGCGCTGCATCCCCAGTGGTGCCAGTGCACTCTCTGGAGTCACTGCACTGCATCCCCAGTGGTGCCAGTGCACTCTGTGGACTCACTGAACTGCATCCCCAGTGGTGCCGGTGCACTCTCTAGACTCACTGCAGTGCATCCCCAGTGGTGCCAGTGCACTCTCTGGACTCACTGCACTGCATCCCCAGTGGTGCCAGTGCACTCTCTGGACTCACCGCACTGCATCCCCAGTGGTGCCAGTGCACTCTCTGGACTCACTGCAGTGCATCCCCAGTGGTGCCAGTGCACTCTCTGGACTCACTGCAGTGCATCCCCAGTGGTGCCAGTGCACTCTCTGGACTTACAGCACTGCATCCCCAGTGGTGCCAGTGCACTCTCTGGACTCACTGCGCTGCATCCCCAGTGGTGCCAGTGCACTCTCTGGACTCACTGTACTGCATCCCCAGTGGTGCCAGTGCACTCTCTGTAGTCATTGCGCTGCATCCCCAGTGGTGCCAGTGCACTCTCTGGACTCACTGCACTGCATCCCCAGTGGCGCCAGTGCACTCTCTGGAGTCACTGCAGTGCTTCCCCAGTGGTGCCAGTGCACTCTCTGGACTCACTGCACTGCATCCCCAGTGGTGCCGGTGCACTCTCTAGAGTCACTGCAGTGCATCCCCAGTGGTGCCAGTGCACTCTCTGGACTCACTGCAGTGCATCCCCAGTGGTGACAGTGCACTCTGTGGACTCACTGTACTGCATCCCCAGTGGTGCCAGTGCACTCTCTGGACTCACTGCACTGCATCCCCAGTGGTGGCAGTGCACTCTCTGGACTCACTGCAGTACATCCCCAATGGTGCCAGTGTACTCTCTGCACTCACTGCAGTGCATCCCCAGTGGTGCCAGTGCACTCTCTGGACTCACTGCAGTGCATCCCCAGTGGTGCCAGTGCACTCTCTGCACTCACTGCACTGCATCCCCAGTGGTGCCAGTGCACTCTCTGGACTCACTGCAGTGCATCCCCAGTGGTGCCAGTGCACTCTCTGGACTAACTGAACTGCATCCCCAATTGATCCAGTGCACTCTCTGGACTCACTGCACTGCATCCCCAGTGGTGCCAGTGCACTCTCTGGAGTCACTGCAGTGCATCCCCAGTGGTGCCAGTGCACTCTGTGGACTCACTGTACTGCATCCACAGTGGCGCCAGTGCACTCTCTGGACTCACCGCACTGCATCCAGAGTGGTGCCAGTGCAGTCTCTGGACTCACTGCACTGCATCCCCAGTGGTGCCAGTGCACTCTCTGGACTCACTGCACTGCATCCCCAGTGGTGCCAGTGCACTCTCTGGACTCACTGCACTGCATCCCCAGTGGTGCCAGTGCACTCTCTGGAGTCACTGCAGTGCATCCCCAGTGGTGACAGTGCACTCTCTGGACTCACTGCAGTGCATCCCCAGTGGTGCCAGTGCACTCTCTGGACTCACAGCACTGCATCCCCAGTGGTGCCAGTGCACTCTCTGTAGTCATTGCGCTGCATCCCCAGTGGTGCCAGTGCACTCTCTGGACTCACTGCACTGCATCCCCAGTGGGGCCAGTGCACTCTCTGGACTCACTGCAGTGCATCCCCAGTGGTGCCAGTGCACTCTCTGGACTCACTGCAGTGCATCCCCAGTGGTGCCAGTGCACTCTCTGGACTCACTGCAGTGCATCCCCAGTGGTGCCAATGCACTCTCTGGACTCACTGCACTGCATCCCCAAGGTGCCAGTGCACTCTCTGCACTCACTACACTGCATCCCCAGTGGTGCCAGTGCACTCTCTGGACTCACTGCAGTGCATCCCCAGTGGTGCCAGTGCACTCTCTGGACTCACAGCAGTACATTCTCAGTGGTGCCAGTGCACTCTCTGGACTCACTGCACTGCATCCCCAGTGGTGCCAGTGCACTCTCTGGACTCACTGCACTGCATCCTCAGTGCTGACAGTGCACTCTCTGGACTCACTGCACTGCATCCCCAGTGGTGCCAGTGCACTCTCTGGACTCACTGCAGTGCATCCCCAGTGGTGCCAGTGCACTCTCTGGACTCACTGCACTGCATCCCCAGTGGTGCCAGTGCACTCTCTGGAGTCTCTGCAGTGCATCCCCAGTGGTGCCAGTGCACTCTGTGGACTCACTGTACTGCATCCCCAGTGGTGCCAGTGCACTCTCTGGACTCACTGCAGTACATCCCCAATGGTGCCAGTGTACTCTCTGCACTCACTGCAGTGCATCCCCAGTGGTGCCAGTGCACTCTCTGGACTCACTGCAGTGCATCCCCAGTGGTGCCAGTTCACTCTCTGTAGTCACTGTACTGCATCCCCAGTGGTGCCAGTGCACTCTCTGGACTCACTGCACTTTATCCCCAGTGGTGCCAGTGCACTCTCTTGAGTAACTGCAGTGCATCCCCAGTGGTGCCAGTGCACTCTGTGGACTCACTGTACTGCAACCACAGTGGTGCCAGTGCACTCTCTGGACTCACCGCACTGCATCCAGAGTGGTGCCAGTGCACTCTCTGGACTCACTGCACTGCATCCCCAGTGGTGCCAGTGCTCTCTCTGGACTCACTGCAATGCATCCCCAGTGGTGCCAGTGCACTCTCTGGACTCACTGCACTGCATCCCCAGTGGTGCCAGTGCACTCTCTGGACTAACTGAACTGCATCCCCAATTGATCCAGTGCACTCTCTGGACTCACTGCCCTGCATCCCCAGTGGTGCCAGTGCACTCTCTGGACTCACTGCAGTGCATCCCCAGTGGTGCCAGTTCACTCTCTGGAGTCACTGTACTGCATCCCCAGTGGTGCCAGTGCACTCTCTGGACTCACTGCACTGCATCCCCAGTGGTGCCAGTGCACTCTCTGGACTAACTGAACTGCATCCCCAATTGATCCAGTGCACTCTCTGGACTCACTGCCCTGCATCCCCAGTGGTGCCAGTGCACTCTCTGGAGTCACTGCAGTGCATACCCAGTGCTGCCAGTGCACTCTGTGGACTCACTGTACTGCATCCACAGTGGTGCCAGTGCACTCTCTGGACTCACCGCACTGCATCCCCAGTGGTGCCAGTGCACTCTCTGTAGTCATTGCGCTGCATCACCAGTGGTACCAGTGCACTCTCTGGACTCACTGCACTGCATCCCCAGTGGTGCCAGTGCACTCTCTGGACTCACGGCACTGCATCCAGAGTGGTGCCAGTGCACTCTCTGGAGTCACTGCAGTGCATCCCCAGTGGTGCCAGTGCACTCTCTGGACTCACTGCAGTGCATCCCCAGTGGTGCCAGTGCACTCTCTGGAGTCACTGCACTGCATCCCCAGTGGTGCCAGTGCACTCTGTGGACTCACTGAACTGCATCCCCAGTGGTGCCAGTGCACTCTATGTAGTCATTGCGCTGCATCCCCAGTGGTGCCAGTGCACTCTCTGGAGTCACTGCACTGCATCCCCAGTGGTGCCAGTGCACTCTCTGGACTCACTGCACTGCATCCCCAGTAGTGCCGGTGCACTCTCTAGACTCACTGCAATGCATCCCCAGTGGTGCCAGTGCACTCTCTGGACTCACTGCACTGCATCCCCAGTGGTGCCAGTGCACTCTGTGGACGCAATGTACTGCATCCCCAGTGGTGCCAGTGCACTCTGTGGACTCACTGCACTGCATCCCCAGTGGTGCCAGTGCACTCTCTGCACTCACTGCACTGCATCCCCAGTGGTGCCAGTGTACTCTCTGGAGTCACTGCAGTGCATCCCCAGTGCTGCCAGTGCACTCTCTGGACTCACTGCACTGCATCCCCAGTGGTGCCAGTGCACTCTCTGGACTCACTGCAGTGCATCCCCAGTGGTGCCAGTGCACCCTCTGGACTCACTGCAGTGCATCCCCAGTGGTGCCAGTGCACTCTCTGGACTCACTGCACTGCATCCCCAGTGGTGCCAGTGCACTCTATGTAGTCATTGTGCTGCATCCCCAGTGGTGCCAGTGCACTCTCTGGACTCACTGCAGTGCATCACCAGTGGTGCCAGTGCACCCTCTGGACTCACTGCAGTGCATCCCCAGTGGTGCCAGTGCACTCTCTGGACTCACAGCAGTGAATCCCCAGTGGTGCCAGTGCACTCTCTGGACTCACTGCACTGCATCCCCAGTGGTGCCAGTGCACTCTCTGGAGTCTCTGCACTGCATCCCCAGTGGTGCCAGTGCACTCTCTGGACTCACTGTACTGCATCCCCAGTGGTGCCAGTGCACTCTCTGGACTCACTGCAGTGCATCCCCAGTGGTGCCATTGCACTCTCTGGACTCACTGCAGTACATCCCCAATGGTGCCAGTGTACTCTCTGGACTCACTGCAGTGCATCCCCAGTGGTGCCAGTGCACTCTCTGGACTCACTGCACTGCATCCCCAGTGGTGCCAGTGCACTCTCTGGACTCACTGCACTGCATCCCCAATTGATCCAGTGCACTCTCTGGACTCACTGCACTGCATCCCCAGTGGTGCCAGTGCACTCTCTGGAGTCACTGCAGTGCATCCCCAGTGGTGCCAGTGCACTCTGTGGACTCACTGCAGTGCATCCCCAGTGGTGCCAGTGCACACTCTGGACTCACCGCACTGCATCCAGAGTGGTGCCAGTGCACTCTCTGGACTCACTGCACTGCATTCCCAGTGGTGCCAGTGCACTCTCTGGACTCAGTGCAGTGCATCCCCAGTGGTGCCAGTGCACTCTCTGGACTCACTGCAGTGCATCCCCAGTGGTGCCAGTGCACTCTCTGGACTCAGTGCAGTGCATCCCCAGTGGTGCCGGTGCACTCTCTAGACTCACTGCAGTGCATCCCCAGTGGTGCCAGTGCACTCTCTGGACTCACTGCAGTGCATCCCCAGTGGTGCCAGTGCACTCTCTGGACGCAATGTACTGCATCCCCAGTGGTGCCAGTGCACTCTGTGGACTCACTGTACTGCATCCCCAGTGGTGCCAGTGCACTCTCTGCACTCACTGCAGTGCATCCCCAGTGGTGCCAGTGTACTCTCTGGACTCACTGCACTGCATCCCCAGTGGTGCCAGTGCACTCTCTGGACTCACTGCAGTGCATCCCCAGTGGTGCCAGTGCACCCTCTGGACTCACTGCACTGCATCCCCAGTGGTGCCAGTGCACTCTCTGGAGTCACTGCAGTGCATCCCCAGTGGTGCCAGTGCACTCTCTGGACTCACAGCACTGCATCCCCAGTGGTGCCAGTGCACTCTATGTAGTCATTGTGCTGCATCCCCAGTGGTGCCAGTGCACTCTCTGGACTCACTGCAGTGCATCACCAGTGGTGCCAGTGCACTCTCTGGACTCAGAGCAGTGAATCCCCAGTGGTGCCAGTGCACTCTCTGGACTCACTGCAGTGCATCCCCAGTGGTGCCAGTGCACTCTCTGGACTCACTGCACTGCATCCCCAGTGGTGCCAGTGCACTCTCTGGACTTACAGCACTGCATCCCCAGTGGTGCCAGTGCACTCTCTGGACTCACTGTACTGCATCCCCAGTGGTGCCAGTGCACTCTCTGGACTCACTGCACTGCATCCCCAGCGGTGACAGTGCACTCTGTGGACTCACTGTACTGCATCCCCAGTGGTGCCAGTGCACTCTCTGGACTCACTGCACTGAATCCCCAGTGGTGCCAGTGCACTCTCTGGACTCACTGCAGTACATCCCCAATGGTGCCAGTGTACTCTCTGCACTCACTGCAGTGCATCCCCAGTGGTGCCAGTGCACTCTCTGGACTCACTGCAGTGCATCCCCAGTGGTGCCAGTGCACTCTCTGCACTCACTGCACTGCATCCCCAGTGGTGCCAGTGCACTCTCTGGACTCACTGCACTGCATCCCCAGTGGTGCCAGTGCACTCTCTGGACTAACTGAACTGCATCCCCAATTGATCCAGTGGACTCTCTGGACTCACTGCACTGCATCCGCAGTGGTGCCAGTGCACTCTCTGGAGTCACTGCAGTGCATCCCCAGTGGTGCCAGTGCACTCTGTGGACTCACTGTACTGCATCCACAGTGGCGCCAGTGCACTCTCTGGACTCACCGCACTGCATCCCCAGTGGTGCCAGTGCACTCTCTGGACTCACTGCAGTGCATCCCCAGTGGTGCCAGTGCACTCTCTGGACTCACAGCAGTGCATTCTCAGTGGTGCCAGTGCACTCTCTGGACTCACTGCACTGCATCCCCAGTGGTACCAGTGCACTCTCTGGACTCACTGCACTGCATCCTCAGTGCTGACAGTGCACTCTCTGGACTCACTGCACTGCATCCCCAGTGGTGCCAGTGCACTCTCTGGACTCACTGCAGTGCATCCCCAGTGGTGCCAGTGCACTCTCTGGACTCACTGCACTGCATCCCCAGTGGTGCCAGTGCACTCTATGGAGTCTCTGCAGTGCATCCCCAGTGGTGCCAGTGCACTCTGTGGACTCACTGTACTGCATCCCCAGTGGTTCCAGTGCACTCTCTGGACTCACCGCACTGCATCCCCAGTGGTGCCAGTGCACTCTCTGGACTCACTGCACTGCATCCCCAGTGGTGCCAGTGCTCTCTCTGGACTCACTGCAATGCATCCCCAGTGGTGCCAGTGCACTCTCTGGACTCACTGCACTGCATCACCAGTGGTGCCAGTGCACTCTCTGGACTCACCGCACTGCATCCGCAGTGGTGCCAGTGCACTCTCTGGACTCACTGCAGTGCATCCCCAGTGGTGCCAGTGCACTCTCTGGACTCACTGCAGTGCATCCCCAGTGGTGCCAGTTCACTCTCTGGAGTCACTGTACTGCATCCCCAGTGGTGCCAGTGCACTATCTGGACTCACTGCACTGCATCCCCAGTGGTGCCAGTGCACTCTCTGGACTAACTGAACTGCATCCATAATTGATCCAGTGCACTCTCTGGACTCACTGCCCTGCATCCCCAGTGGTGCCAGTGCACTCTCTGGACTCACTGCACTGCATCCCCAGTGGTGCCAGTGCACTCTCTGGACTCACGGCACTGCATCCAGAGTGGTGCCAGTGCACTCTCTGGAGTCACTGCAGTGCATCCCCAGTGGTGCCAGTGCACTCTCTGGACTCACTGCAGTGCATCCCCAGTGGTGCCAGTGCACTCTCTGGAGTCACTGCACTGCATCCCCAGTGGTGCCAGTGCACTCTCTGGACTCACTGCACTGCATCCCCAGTGGTGCCAGTGCACTCTATGTAGTCATTGCGCTGCATCCCCAGTGGTGCCAGTGCACTCTCTGGAGTCACTGCACTGCATCCCCAGTGGTGCCAGTGCACTCTGTGGACTCACTGAACTGCATCCCCAGTGGTGCCGGTGCACTCTCTAGACTCACTGCAGTGCATCCCCAGTGGTGCCAGTGCACTCTCTGGACTCACTGCACTGCATCCCCAGTGGTGCCAGTGCACTCTCTGGACTCACCGCACTGCATCCCCAGTGGTGCCAGTGCACTCTCTGGACTCACTGCAGTGCATCCCCAGTGGTGCCAGTGCACTCTCTGGACTCACTGCAGTGCATCCCCAGTGGTGCCAGTGCACTCTCTGGACTTACAGCACTGCATCCCCAGTGGTGCCAGTGCACTCTCTGGACTCACTGCGCTGCATCCCCAGTGGTGCCAGTGCACTCTCTGGACTCACTGTACTGCATCCCCAGTGGTGCCAGTGCACTCTCTGTAGTCATTGCGCTGCATCCCCAGTGGTGCCAGTGCACTCTCTGGACTCACTGCACTGCATCCCCAGTGGCGCCAGTGCACTCTCTGGAGTCACTGCAGTGCTTCCCCAGTGGTGCCAGTGCACTCTCTGGACTCACTGCACTGCATCCCCAGTGGTGCCGGTGCACTCTCTAGAGTCACTGCAGTGCATCCCCAGTGGTGCCAGTGCACTCTCTGGACTCACTGCAGTGCATCCCCAGTGGTGACAGTGCACTCTGTGGACTCACTGTACTGCATCCCCAGTGGTGCCAGTGCACTCTCTGGACTCACTGCACTGCATCCCCAGTGGTGGCAGTGCACTCTCTGGACTCACTGCAGTACATCCCCAATGGTGCCAGTGTACTCTCTGCACTCACTGCAGTGCATCCCCAGTGGTGCCAGTGCACTCTCTGGACTCACTGCAGTGCATCCCCAGTGGTGCCAGTGCACTCTCTGCACTCACTGCACTGCATCCCCAGTGGTGCCAGTGCACTCTCTGGACTCACTGCAGTGCATCCCCAGTGGTGCCAGTGCACTCTCTGGACTAACTGAACTGCATCCCCAATTGATCCAGTGCACTCTCTGGACTCACTGCACTGCATCCCCAGTGGTGCCAGTGCACTCTCTGGAGTCACTGCAGTGCATCCCCAGTGGTGCCAGTGCACTCTGTGGACTCACTGTACTGCATCCACAGTGGCGCCAGTGCACTCTCTGGACTCACCGCACTGCATCCAGAGTGGTGCCAGTGCAGTCTCTGGACTCACTGCACTGCATCCCCAGTGGTGCCAGTGCACTCTCTGGACTCACTGCACTGCATCCCCAGTGGTGCCAGTGCACTCTCTGGACTCACTGCACTGCATCCCCAGTGGTGCCAGTGCACTCTCTGGAGTCACTGCAGTGCATCCCCAGTGGTGACAGTGCACTCTCTGGACTCACTGCAGTGCATCCCCAGTGGTGCCAGTGCACTCTCTGGACTCACAGCACTGCATCCCCAGTGGTGCCAGTGCACTCTCTGTAGTCATTGCGCTGCATCCCCAGTGGTGCCAGTGCACTCTCTGGACTCACTGCACTGCATCCCCAGTGGGGCCAGTGCACTCTCTGGACTCACTGCAGTGCATCCCCAGTGGTGCCAGTGCACTCTCTGGACTCACTGCAGTGCATCCCCAGTGGTGCCAGTGCACTCTCTGGACTCACTGCAGTGCATCCCCAGTGGTGCCAATGCACTCTCTGGACTCACTGCACTGCATCCCCAAGGTGCCAGTGCACTCTCTGCACTCACTACACTGCATCCCCAGTGGTGCCAGTGCACTCTCTGGACTCACTGCAGTGCATCCCCAGTGGTGCCAGTGCACTCTCTGGACTCACAGCAGTACATTCTCAGTGGTGCCAGTGCACTCTCTGGACTCACTGCACTGCATCCCCAGTGGTGCCAGTGCACTCTCTGGACTCACTGCACTGCATCCTCAGTGCTGACAGTGCACTCTCTGGACTCACTGCACTGCATCCCCAGTGGTGCCAGTGCACTCTCTGGACTCACTGCAGTGCATCCCCAGTGGTGCCAGTGCACTCTCTGGACTCACTGCACTGCATCCCCAGTGGTGCCAGTGCACTCTCTGGAGTCTCTGCAGTGCATCCCCAGTGGTGCCAGTGCACTCTGTGGACTCACTGTACTGCATCCCCAGTGGTGCCAGTGCACTCTCTGGACTCACTGCAGTACATCCCCAATGGTGCCAGTGTACTCTCTGCACTCACTGCAGTGCATCCCCAGTGGTGCCAGTGCACTCTCTGGACTCACTGCAGTGCATCCCCAGTGGTGCCAGTTCACTCTCTGTAGTCACTGTACTGCATCCCCAGTGGTGCCAGTGCACTCTCTGGACTCACTGCACTTTATCCCCAGTGGTGCCAGTGCACTCTCTTGAGTAACTGCAGTGCATCCCCAGTGGTGCCAGTGCACTCTGTGGACTCACTGTACTGCAACCACAGTGGTGCCAGTGCACTCTCTGGACTCACCGCACTGCATCCAGAGTGGTGCCAGTGCACTCTCTGGACTCACTGCACTGCATCCCCAGTGGTGCCAGTGCTCTCTCTGGACTCACTGCAATGCATCCCCAGTGGTGCCAGTGCACTCTCTGGACTCACTGCACTGCATCACCAGTGGATCCAGTGCACTCTCTAGAGTCACTGCAGTGCATCCCCAGTGGTGCCAGTGCACTCTCTGGACTCACTGTACTGCATCCCCAGTGGTGCCTGTGCACTCTCTAGAGTCACTGCAGTGCATCCCCAGTGGTGCCAGTACACTCTCTGGACTCACTGCACTGCATCACCAGTGGTGCCAGTGCACTCTCTGGACTCACCGCACTGCATCCCCAGTGGTGCCAGTGCACTCTCTGGACTCAATGCAGTGCATCCCCAGTGGTGCCAGTGCACTCTCTGGACTCACTGCAGTGCATCCCCAGTGGTGCCAGTTCACTCTCTGGAGTCACTGTACTGCATCCCCAGTGGTGCCAGTGCACTCTCTGGACTCACTGCACTGCATCCCCAGTGGTGCCAGTGCACTCTCTGGACTAACTGAACTGCATCCCCAATTGATCCAGTGCACTCTCTGGACTCACTGCCCTGCATCCCCAGTGGTGCCAGTGCACTCTCTGGAGTCACTGCAGTGCATACCCAGTGCTGCCAGTGCACTCTGTGGACTCACTGTACTGCATCCACAGTGGTGCCAGTGCACTCTCTGGACTCACCGCACTGCATCCCCAGTGGTGCCAGTGCACTCTCTGTAGTCATTGCGCTGCATCACCAGTGGTACCAGTGCACTCTCTGGACTCACTGCACTGCATCCCCAGTGGTGCCAGTGCACTCTCTGGACTCACGGCACTGCATCCAGAGTGGTGCCAGTGCACTCTCTGGAGTCACTGCAGTGCATCCCCAATGGTGCCAGTGCACTCTCTGGACTCACTGCAGTGCATCCCCAGTGGTGCCAGTGCACTCTCTGGAGTCACTGCACTGCATCCCCAGTAGTGCCAGTGCACTCTGTGGACTCACTGAACTGCATCCCCAGTGGTGCCAGTGCACTCTATGTAGTCATTGCGCTGCATCCCCAGTGGTGCCAGTGCACTCTCTGGAGTCACTGCACTGCATCCCCAGTGGTGCCAGTGCACTCTCTGGACTCACTGCACTGCATCCCCAGTAGTGCCGGTGCACTCTCTAGACTCACTGCAATGCATCCCCAGTGGTGCCAGTGCACTCTCTGGACTCACTGCACTGCATCCCCAGTGGTGCCAGTGCACTCTGTGGACGCAATGTACTGCATCCCCAGTGGTGCCAGTGCACTCTGTGGACTCACTGCACTGCATCCCCAGTGGTGCCAGTGCACTCTCTGCACTCACTGCACTGCATCCCCAGTGGTGCCAGTGTACTCTCTGGACTCACTGCAGTGCATCCCCAGTGGTGCCAGTGCACTCTCTGGAGTCACTGCAGTGCTTCCCCAGTGGTGCCAGTGCACTCTCTGGACTCACTGCACTGAATCCCCAGTGGTGCCGGTGCACTCTCTAGAGTCACTGCAGTGCATCTCCAGTGGTGCCAGTGCACTCTCTGGAGACTCTGCAGTGCATCCCCAGTGGTGCCAGTGCACTCTGTGGACTCACTGTACTGCATCCCCAGTGGTGCCAGTGCACTCTCTGGACTCACTGCACTGCATCCCCAGTGGTGCCAGTGCACTCTCTGGACTCACTGCAGTACATCCCCAATGGTGCCAGCGTACTCTCTGCACTCACTGCAGTGCATCCCCAGTGGTGCCAGTGCACTCTCTGGACTCACTGCAGTGCATCCCCAGTGGTGCCAGTGCACTCTCTGGACTCACTGTACTGCATCCCCAGTGGTGCCAGTGCACTCTCTGGACTCACTGCAGTGCATCCCCAGTGGTGCCAGTGCACTCTGTGGAGTCACTGTACTGCATCCACAGTGGCGCCAGTGCACTCTCTGGACTCACCGCACTGCATCCCCAGTGGTGCCAGTGCACTCTCTGGACTCACCGCACTGCATCCCCAGTGGTGCCAGTGCACTCTCTGGAGTCACTGCAGTGCATCCCCAGTGGTGCCAGTGCACTCTCTGGACTCACTGAAGTACATCCCCAATGGTGCCAGTGCACTCTCTGGACTCACTGCACTGCATCCCCAGTGGTGCCAGTGCACTCTCTGCACTCACTGCACTGCATCCCCAGTGGTGCCACTGCACTCTCTGGACTCACTTCACTGCATCCCCAGTGGTGCCAGTGCACTCTCTGGACTCACTGCACTGCATCCCCGGTGGTGCCAGTGCACTCTCTGGACTCACTGCAGTGCATCCCCAGTGGTGCCAGTGCACTCTCTGCACTCACTGCACTGCATCCCCAGTGGTGCCAGTGCACTCTCTGGACTCACTGCAGTGCATCCCCAGTTGTGCCAGTGCACTCTCTGGACTCACAGCACTGCATCCCCAGTGGTGCCAGTGCACTCTCTGGACTCACTGCACTGCATCCCCAGTGGTGCCAGTGCACTCTCTGGACTCACTGCACTGCATCCCCAGTGGTGCCAGTGCACTCTCTGGAGTCTCTGCAGTGCATCCCCAGTGGTGCCAGTGCACTCTCTGGACTCACTGTACTGCATCCCCAGTGGTGCCAGTGCACTCTCTGGACTCACTGCAGTGCATCCCCAGTGGTGCCAGTGCACTCTCTGGACTCACTGCACTGCATCCCCAGTGGTGCCAGTGCACTCTCTGTAGTCATTGCGCTGCATCCCCAGTGGTGCCAGTGCACTCTCTGGACTCACTGCACTGCATCCCCAGTGGTGCCAGAGCACTCTCTGGAGTCACTGCAGTGCTTCCCCAGTGGTGCCAGTGCAGTCTCTGGACTCACTGCACTGCATCCCCAGTGGTGCCAGTGCACTCTCTGGAGTCTCTGCAGTGCATCCCCAGTGGTGCCAGTGCACTCTCTGGACTCACTGTACTGCATCATCAGTGGTGCCAGTGCACTCTCTGGACTCACCGCACTGCATCCCCAGTGGTGCCAGTGCACTCTCTGGACTCAGTGCACTGCATCCCCAGTGGTGCCAGTGCACTCTCTGGACTCACTGCAGTACATCCCCAATGGTGCCAGTGCACTCTCTGGACTCACTGCACTGCATCCCCAGTGGTGCCAGTGCACTCTCTGGACTCACTGCACTGCATCCCCAGTGGTGCCAGTGCACTCTCTGCACTCACTGCACTGCATCCACAGTGGTGACACTGCACTCTCTGGACTCACTTCACTGCATCCCCAGTGGTGCCAGTGCACTCTCTGGACTCACTGCACTGCATTCCCAGTGGTGCCAGTTCACTCTCTGGACTCACTGCAGTGCATCCCCAGTGGTGCCAGTGCACTCTCTGGACTCACTGCACTGCATTCCCAGTGGTGCCAGTGCACTCTCTGGACTCACTGCAGTGCATCCCCAGTGGTGCCAGTGCTCTCTCTGGACTCACTGCACTGCATCCCCAGTGGTGCCAGTGCACTCTCTGGACTCACTGCACTGCATCACCAGTGGTGCCAGTGCACTCTCTGGACTCACTGCAGTACATCCCCAGTGGTGCCAGTGCACTCTGTGAACTCACCGCACTGCATCCAGAGTGGTGCCAGTGCACTCTCTGGACTCACTGCACTGCATCCCCAGTGGTGCCAGTGCACTCTCTGGACTCACTGCAGTGCAACCCCAGTGGTTCCAGTGCACTCTCTGGACTAACTGAGCTGCATCCCCAATTGATCCAGTGCACTCTCTGGACTCACTGCACTGCATCCAGAGTGGTGCCAGTGCACTCTCTGGACTCACTGCACTGCATCCCCAGTGGTGCCAGTGCACTCTCTGGACTCACTGCAGTGCATCCCCAGTGGTGCCAGTGCACTCTCTGGACTCACTGCACTGCATCCCCAGTGGTGCTAGTTCACTCTCTGGAGTCACTGTACTGCATTCCCAGTGGTGCCAGTGCACTCTCTGGACTCACTGCACTCCATCCCCAGTGGTGCCAGTGCACTCTCTGGACTAACTGAACTGCATCCCCAATTGATCCAGTGCACTCTCTGGACTCACTGCACTGCATCCCCAGTGGTGCCAGTGCACTCTCTGGAGTCACTGCAGTGCATCCCCAGTGGTGCCAGTGCACTCTGTGGACTCACTGTACTGCATCCACAGTGGCGCCAGTGCACTCTCTGGACTCACCGCACTGCATCCCCAGTGGTGCCAGTGCACTCTCTGGACTCACTGCACTGCATCCCCAGTGGTGCCAGTGCACTCTCTGGACTCACTGCAGTGCATCCCCAGTGGTGCCAGTGCACTCTCTGGACTCACTGCACTGCATCCCCAGTGGTGCCAGTGCACTCTCTGTAGTCATTGCGCTGCATCCCCAGTGGTACCAGTGCACTCTCTGGACTGACTGCACTGCATCCCCAGTGGGGCCAGTGCACTCTTTGGAGTCATTTCAGTGCATCCCCAGTTGTGCCAGTGCACTCTCTGGACTCACTGCAGTGCATCCCCAGTGGTGCCAGTGCACTCTCTGGACTCACTGCACTGCATCCCCAGTGGTGCCAATGCACTCTCTGGACTCACTGCACTGCATCCCCAAGGTGCCAGTGCACTCTCTGCACTCACTGCACTGCATCCCCAGTGGTGCCAGTGCACTCTCTGGACTCACTGCAGTGCATCCCCAGTGGTGCCAGTGCACTCTCTGGACTCACAGCAGTGCATTCCCAGTGGTGCCAGTGCACTCTCTGGAATCACTGCACTGCATCCCCAGTGGTGCCAGTGCACTATCTGGACTCACTGCACTGCATCCCCAGTGGTGCCAGTGCACTCTATGGACTCCCCGCACTGCATCCCCAGTGGTGCAGTGCACTCTCTAGAGTCACTGCAGTGCATCCCCAGTGGTGCCAGTGCACTCTCTGGACTCACTTCACTGCATCCCCAGTGGTGCCAGTGCACTCTCTGGACTCACTGCAGTGCATCCCCAGTGGTGCCAGTGCACTCTATGGACTCCCCGCACTGCATCCCCAGTGGTGCCAGTGCACTCTCTGGACTCACTGCACTGCATCCCCAGTGGTGCCAGTGCACTCTCTGGACTCACTGCAGTGCATCCCCAGTGGTGCCAGTGCACTCTCTGGACTCACTGCACTGCATCCCCAGTGGTGCCAGTGCACTCTGTGGACTTACTGTACTGCATCCACAGTGGTGCCAGTGCACTCTCTGGACTCACCGCACGGCATCCCCAGTGGTGCCAGTGCACTGTCTGGACTCACTGCAGTGCATCCCCAGAGGTGCCAGTGTACTCTCTGCACTCACTGCAGTGCATCCCCAGTGGTGCCAGTGCACTCTCTGGACTCTCTGCAGTGCATCCCCAGTGGTGCCAGTGCACTCTATGGACTCACTGCACTGCATCCCCAGTGGTGCCAGTGCACTCTCTGGATTCACTGCACTGCATCCCCAGTGGTTCCAGTGCACTCTCTGGACTCACTGCACTGCATCCCCAGTGGTGCCAGTGCACTCTCTGGACTCACTGCACTGCATCCCCAGTGGTGCCAGTGCACTCTCTGGACTCACCGCACTGCATCCAGAGTGGTGCCAGTGCACTCTCTGGACTCACTGCACTGCATTCCCAGTGGTGCCAGTGCACTCTCTGGACTCACTGCACTGCATCCCCAGTGGTGCCAGTGCACTCTCTGGACTCACTGCACTGCATCGCCAGTGGTGCCAGTGCACTCTCTGGACTCACTGCACTGCATCCCCAGTGGTGCCAGTGCTCTCTCTGGACTCACTGCACTGCATCCCCAGTGGTGCCAGTGCACTCTCTGGAGTCACTGCAGTGCATCCCCAGTGGTGCCAGTGCACTCTCTGGACTTACAGCACTGCATCCCCAGTGGTGCCAGTGCACTCTCTGGAGTCACTGCGCTGCATCCCCAGTGGTGCCAGTGCACTCTCTGGAGTCTCTGCAGTGCATCCCCAGTGGTGCCAGTGCACTCTCTGGACTCACTGTACTGCATCCCCAGTGGTGCCAGTGCACTCTCTGGACTCACTGCACTGCATCCCCAGTGGTGCCAGTGCACTCTCTGGACTCACTGCAGTACATCCCCAATGCTGCCAGTGTACTCTCTGCACTCACTGCAGTGCATCCCCAGTGGTGACAGTGCACTCTCTGGACTCACTACACTGCATCACCAGTGGTGCCAGTTCACTCTCTGGACTCACTGCAGTGCATCCCCAGTGGTGCCAGTGCACTCTCTGGACTCACTGCACTGCATCCCCAGTGGTGCCAGTGCACTCTCTGGACTAACTGAACTGCATCCCCAATTGATCCAGTGCACTCTCTGGACTCACTGCACTGCATCCCCAGTGGTGCCAGTGCACTCTCTGGACTCACTGCACTGCATCCCCAGTGGTGCCAGTGCACTCTGTGGACTCACTGTACTGCATCCACAGTGGCGCCAGTGCACTCTCTGGACTCACCGCACTGCATCCAGAGTGGTGCCAGTGCACTCTCTGGACTCACTGCACTGCATCCCCAGTGGTGCCAGTGCACTCTGTGGACTCACTGCAGTGCATCCCCAGTGGTGCCAGTGCACTCTCTGGACTCACTGCACTGCATCCCCAGTGGTGCCAGTGCACTCTCTGGACTCACAGCAGTGAATCCCCAGTGGTGCCAGTGCACTCTCTGGACTCACAGCACTGCATCACCAGTGGTGCCAGTGCACTCTCTGTAGTCATTGCGCTGCATTCCCAGTGATACCAGTGCACTCTCTGGACTCACTGCACTGCACCCCCAGTGGGGCCAGTGCACTCTCTGGAGTCATTTCAGTGCATCCCCAGTGGTTCCAGTGCACTCTCTGGACTCACTGCACTGCATCCCCAGTGGTGCCAGTGCACTCTCTGTAGTCATTGCGCTGCATCACCAGTGGTGCCAGTGCACTCTCTGGAGTCAATGCAGTGCTTCCCCAGTGGTGGCAGTGCACTCTCTGGACTCACTGCACTGCATCCCCAGTCGTGCCGGTGCACTCTCTAGAGTCACTGCAGTGCATCCCCAGTGGTGCCAGTGCACTCTCTGGAGTCTCTGCAGTGCATCCCCAGTGGTGCCAGTGCACTCTGTGGACTCACTGTACTGCATCCCCAGTGGTGCCAGTGCACTCTCTGGACTCACTGCAGTACATCCCCAATGGTGCCAGTGTACTCTCTGGACTCACTGCAGTGCATCCCCAATGGTGCCAGTGTACTCTCTGGAGTCTCTGCAGTGCATCCCCAGTGGTGCCAGTGCACTCTGTGGACCTACTGCAGTGCATCCCCAGTGGTGCCAGCACACTCTGTGGACTCACTGCACTGCATCCCCAGTGGTGCCAGTGCACTCTCTGGACTCACTACAGTACATCCCCAATGGTGCCAGTGTACTCTCTGGACTCACTGCAGTGCATCCCCAGTGGTGCCAGTGCACTCTCTGGACTCACTGCAGTGCATCCCCAGTGGTGCCAGTTCACTCTCTGGAGTCACTGTACTGCATCCCCAGTGGTGCCAGTGCACTCTCTGGACTCACTGCACTGCATCCCCAGTGGTGCCAGTGTACTCTCTGGACTAACTGAACTGCATCCCCAATTGATCCAGTGTACTCTCTGGACTCACTGCACTGCATCCCCAGTGGTGCCAGTGCACTCTCTGGACTCACAGCACTGCATCCCCAGTGGTGCCAGTGCACTCTGTGGACTCACTGTACTGCATCCACAGTGGCGCCAGTGCACTCTCTGGACTCACCGCACTGCATCCAGAGTGGTGCCAGTGCACTCTCTGGACTCACAGCACTGCATCCCCAGTGGTGCCAGTGCACTCTCTGTAGTCATTGCGCTGCATCCCCAGTGGTACCAGTGCACTCTCTGGACTCACTGCACTGCATCCCCAGTGGGGCCAGTGCACTCTCTGGAGTCATTTCAGTGCATCCCCAGTGGTGCCAGTGCACTCTATGGACTCACTGCAGTGCATCCCCAGTGGTGCCAGTGCGCTCTCTGGACTCACTGCACTGCATCCCCAGTGGTGCCAATGCACTCTCTGGACTCACTGCACTGCATCCCCAAGGTGCCAGTGCACTCTCTGCACTCACTACACTGCATCCCCAGTGGTGCCAGTGCATTCTCTGGACTCACTGCAGTGCATCCCCAGTGGTGCCAGTGCACTCTCTGGACTCACAGCAGTGCATTCCCATTGGTGTCAGTGCACTCTCTGGACTCACTGCACTGCATCCCCAGTGGTGCCAGTGCACTATCTGGACTCACTGCACTGCATCCAGAGTGGTGCCAGTGCAATCTCTGGACTCACTGCACTGCATCCCCAGTGGTGCCAGTGCACTCTCTGGACTTACAGCACTGCATCCCCAGTGGTGCCAGTGCACTCTCTGGACTCACCGCACTGCATCCCCAGTGGTGCCAGTGCACTCTCTGGACTCACTGCACTGCATCCCCAGTGGTGCCAGTGCACTCTCAGGAATCACTGCACTGCATCCCCAGTGGTGCCAGTGCACTCTCTGCACTCACTGCACTGCATCCCCAGTGGTGCCACTGCACTCTCTGGACTCACTTCACTGCATCCCCAGTGGTGCCAGTGCACTCTCTGGACTCACTGCACTGCATCCCCGGTGGTGCCAGTGCACTCTCTGGACTCACTGCAGTGCATCCCCAGTGGTGCCAGTGCACTCTCTGGACTCACTGCACTGCATCCCCAGTGGTGCCAGTGCACTCTCTGGACTCACTGCAGTGCATCCCCAGTGGTGCCAGTGCACTCTCTGGACTCACAGCACTGCATCCCCAGTGGTGCCAGTGCACTCTCTGGACTCACTGCACTGTATCCCCAGTGGTGCCAGTACACTCTCTGGACTCACTGCAGTGCATCCCCAGTGGTGCCAGTGCACTCTCTAGAGTCACTGCAGTGCATCCCCAGTGGTGCCAGTGCACTCTCTGGAGTCTACAGTGCATCCCCAGTGGTGCCAGTGCACTCTGTGGACTCACTGTACTGCATCCCCAGTGGTGCCAGTGCACTCTCTGGACTCACCGCACTGCATCCCCAGTGGTGCCAGTGCACTCTCTGGACTCACTGCACTGCATCCCCAGTGGTGCCAGTGCACTCTCTGGACTTACAGCACTGCATCCCCAGTGGTGCCAGTGCACTCTGTGGACTCACTGCACTGCATACCCTGTGGTGCCAGTGCACTCTCTGGACTCACTGTACTGCATCCCCAGTGGTGCCAGTGCACTCTCTGGACTCACTGCAGTACATCCCCAAAGGTGCCAGTGCACTCTCTGGACTCACTGCACTGCATCCCCAGTGGTGCCAGTGCACTCTCTGGACTCACTGCACTGCATCCCCAGTCGTGCCAGTGCCCTCTCTGGAGTCACTGCAGTGTATCCCCAGTGGTGCCAGTGCACTCTCTGGACTCAAAACACTGCATCCCCAGTGGTGCCAGTGCACTCTCTGGACTCACTGCACTGCATCCCCAGTGGTGCCAGTGCACTCTCTGGACTCACTGCAGTGCATCCAGAGTGGTGCCAGTGCACTCTGTGGACTCACTGCACTGCATTCCCAGTGGTGCCAGTGCACTCTGTGGACTCACTGCAGTGCATCCCCAGTGGTGCCAGTGCACTCTCTGGACTCACTGCAGTGCATCCCCAGTGGTGCCAGTGCTCTCTCTGGACTCACTGCACTGCATCCCCAGTGGTGCCAGTGCACTCTCTGGACTAACTGAACTGCATCCCCAATTGATCCAGTGCACTCTCTGGACTCACTGCGCTGCATCCCCAGTGGTGCCAGTGCACTCTCTGGAGTCACTGCAGTGTTTCCCCAGTGGTGCCAGTGCACTCTCTGGACTCACTGCACTGCATCCCCAGTGGTGCCGGTGCACTCTCTAGAGTCACTGCAGTGCATCCCCAGTGGTGCCAGTGCACTCTCTGGAGTCTCTGCAGTGCATCCCCAGTGGTGCCAGTGCACTCTGTGGACTCACTGTACTGCATCACCAGTGGTGCCAGTGCACTCTCTGGACTCACTGCACTGCATCCCCAGTGGTGCCAGTGCACTCTCTCGTCTAACTGAACTGCATCCCCAATTGATCCAGTGCACTCTCTGGACTCACTGCACTGCATCCCCAGTGGTGCCAGTGCACTCTCTGGAGTCACTGCAGTGCATCCACAGTGGCGCCAGTGCACTCTCTGGACTCACTGCACTGCATCCAGAGTGGTGCCAGTGCACTCTCTGGACTCACTGCACTGCATCCCCAGTGGTGCCAGTGCACTCTCTGCACTCACTGCAGTGCATCCCCAGTGGTGCCAGTGCACTCTCTGGACTCACAGCACTGCATCACCAGTGGTGCCAGTGCACTCTCTGGACTCACTGCACTGCATTCCCAGTGGTGCCAGTGCACTCTCTGGACTCACTGCAGTACATCCCCAATGGTGCCAGTGTACTCTCTGCACTCACTGCAGTGCATCCCCAGTGGTGCCAGTGCACTCTCTGGACTCACTGCAGTGCATCCCCAGTGGTGCCAGTTCACTCCCTGGAGTCACTGTACTGCATCCCCAGTGGTGCCAGTGCACTCTCTGGACTCACGGCACTGCATCCCCAGTGGTGCCAGTGCACCCTCTGGACTAACTGAACTGCATCCCCAATTGATCCAGTGCACTCTCTGGACTCACTGCACTGCATCCCCAGTGGTGCCAGTGCACTCTCTGGAGTCACTGCAGTGCATCCCCAGTGGTGCCAGTGCACTCTGTGGACTCACTGCACTGCATCCAGAGTGGTGGCAGTGCACTCTCTGGACTCACTGCACTGCATCCCCAGTGGTGCCAGTGCACTCTGTGGACTCACTGCAGTGCATCCCCAGTGGTGCCAGTGCACTCTCTGGACTCACTGCAGTGCATCCCCAGTGGTGCCAGTGCACTCTCTGGACTCACTGCACTGCATCCCCAGTGGTGCCAGTGCACTCTCTGCACTCACTGCACTGCATCCCCAGTGGTGCCAGTGCACTCTCTGTAGTCATTGCGCTGCATCCCCAGTGGTACCAGTGCACTCTCTGGAAACCACTGCACTGCATCCCCAGTGGGGCCAGTGCACTCTCTGGAGTCATTTCAGTGCATCCCCAGCGGTGCCAATGCACTCTCTGGACTCACTGCACTGCATCCCCAAGGTGCCAGTGCACTCTCTGCACTCACTACACTGCATCCCCAGTGGTGCCTGTGCACTCTCTGGACTCACTGCAGTGCATCCCCAGTGGTGCCAGTGCACTCTCTGGACTCACAGCAGTGCATTCCCAGTCGTGCCAGTGCACTCTCTGGACTCACTGCACTGCATCCCCAGTGGTGCCAGTGCACTATCTGGACTCACTGCACTGCATCACCAGTGCTGACAGTGCACTCTCTGGACTCACTGCAGTGCATCCCTAGTTGTGCCAGTGCACTCTCTGGAGTCACTGCAGTGCATCCCCAGTGCTGCCAGTGCACTCTGTGGACTCACTGTACTGCATCCCCACTGGTGCCAGTGCACTCTCTGCACTCACTGCACTGCATCCCCAGTGGTGCCAGTGCACTCTGTGGACTCACTGTACTGCATCCCCAGTGGTGCCAGTGCACTCTCTGGACTCACAGCACTGCATTCCCAGTGGTGCCAGTGCACTCTCTGGACTCACTGCAGTACATCCCCAATGGTGCCAGTGTACTCTCTGCACTCACTGCAGTGCATCCCCAGTGGTGCCAGTGCACTCTCTGGACTCACTGCACTGCATCCCCAGTTGTGCCAGTTCACTCTCTGGAGTCACTGTACTGCATCCCCAGTGGTGCCAGTGCACTCTCTGGACTCACTGCACTGCATCCCCAGTGGAGCCAGTGCACTCTCTGGACTCAATGCACTGCATCCCCAGTGGTGCCAGTGCACTCTCTGGACTCACTGTACTGCATCCACAGTGGCGCCAGTGCACTCTCTGGACTCACCGCACTGCATCCAGAGTGGTGCCAGTGCACTCTCTGGACTCACTGCAGTGCATCCCCAGTGGTGCCAGTGCACTCTCTGGAGTCATTTCAGTGCATCCCCAGCGGTGCCAATGCACTCTCTGGACTCACTGCACTGCATCCCCAAGGTGCCAGTGCACTCTCTGCACTCACTACACTGCATCCCCAGTGGTGCCTGTGCACTCTCTGGACTTACAGCACTGCATCCCCAGTGGTGCCAGTGCACTCTCTGGACTCAAAGCAGTGCATCCCCAGTGGTGCCTGTGCACTCTCTGGACTCACTGCAGTGCATCCCCAGTGGTGCCTGTGCACTCTCTGGACTCACTGCAGTGCATTCCCAGTCGTGCCAGTGCACTCTCTGGACTCACTGCACTGCATCCCCAGTGGTGCCAGTGCACTATCTGGACTCACTGCACTGCATCCCCAGCGGTGCCAATGCACTCTCTGGACTCACTGCACTGCATCCCCAAGGTGCCAGTGCACTCTCTGCACTCACTACACTGCATCCCCAGTGGTGCCTGTGCACTCTCTGGACTCACTGCAGTGCATCCCCAGTGGTGCCAGTGCACTCTCTGGACTCACAGCAGTGCATCCCCAGTGCTGCCTGTGCACTCTGTGGACTCACTGTACTGCATCCCCAGTGGTGCCAGTGCACTCTCTGCACTCACTGCACTGCATCCCCAGTGGTGCCAGTGCACTCTGTGGACTCACTGTACTGCATCCCCAGTGGTGCCAGTGCACTCTCTGGACTCACAGCACTGCATCCCCAGTGGTGCCAGTGCACTCTCTGGACTCACTGCAGTACATCCCCAATGGTGCCAGTGTACTCTCTGCACTCACTGCAGTGCATCCCCAGTGGGGCCAGTGCACTCTCTGGACTCACTGCACTGCATCCCCAGTTGTGCCAGTTCACTCTCTGGAGTCACTGTACTGCATCCCCAGTGGTGCCAGTGCACTCTCTGGACTCACTGCACTGCATCCCCAGTGGAGCCAGTGTACTCTCTGGACTCAATGCACTGCATCCACAGTGGTGCCAGTGCACTCTCTGCACTCACTGCACTGCATCCCCAGTGGTGCCAGTGCACTCTCTGGAGTCATTTCAGTGCATCCCCAGCGGTGCCAATGCACTCTCTGGACTCACTGCACTGCATCCCCAAGGTGCCAGTGCACTCTCTGCACTCACTACACTGCATCTCCAGTGGTGCCTGTGCACTCTATGCACTCACTGCAGTGCATCCCCAGTGGTGCCAGTGCACTCTCTGGACTCACAGCAGTGCATTCCCAGTGGTGCCAGTGCACTCTCTGGACTCACTGCACTGCATCCCCAGTGGTGCCAGTGCACTATCTGGACTCACTGCACTGCATCCCCAGTGCTGACAGTGCACTCTCTGGACTCACTGCACTGCATCCCCAGTGGTGCCAGTGCACTCTCTGGACTCACTGCAGTGCATCCCCAGTGGTGCCAGTGCACTCTCTGGACTCACTGCACTGCATCCCCAGTGGTGCCAGTGCACTCTCTGGAGTCTCTGCAGTGCATCCCCAGTGGTGCCAGTGCACTCTGTGGACTCACTGCACTGCATCCCCAGTGGTGCCAGTGCACTCTCTGGACTCACTGCAGTACATCCCCAATGGTGCCAGTGTACTCTCTGCACTCACTGCAGTGCATCCCCAGTGGTGCCAGTGCACTCTCTGGAGTCACTGCAGTGCATCCACAGTGGTGCCAGTTCACTCTCTGGAGTCACTGTACTGCATCCCCAGTGGTGCCAGTGCACTCTGTGGACTCACTGCAGTGCATCCCCAGTGGTGCCAGTGCACTCTCTGGACTAAGTGAACTGCATCCCCAGTTGATCCAGTGCACTCTCTGGACTCACCGCCCTACATCCAGAGTGGTGCCAGTGCACTCTCAAGAGTCACTGCAGTGCATCCCCAGTTGTGCCAGTGCACTCTCTGGACTCACTGCAGTGCATCCCCAGTGGTGCCAGTGCACTCTATGTAGTCATTGCGCTGCATCCCCAGTGGTGCCAGTGCACTCTCTGGACTCACTGCACTGCATCCCCAGTGGTGCCAGTGCACTCTCTGGAGTCACTGCAGTGCATCCCCTGTGGTGCCAGTGCACTCTCTGGACTCACTGCACTGCATCCCCAGTGGTGCCAGTGCACTCTCTAGAGTCACTGCAGTGCATCCCCAGTGGTGCCAGTGCACTCTCTGGACTCACTGCACTGCATCCCCAGTGGTGCCAGTGCACTCTGTGGACTCACTGCACTGCATCCCCAGTGGTGCCAGTGCACTCTCTGCACTCACTGCACTGCATCCCCAGTGGTGCCAGTGTACTCTCTGGACTCACTGCACTGCATCCCCAGTGGAGCCAGTTCACTCTCTGGACTCACTGCACTGCATCCCCAGTGGTGCCAGTGCACTCTCTGGACTCACTGCAGTGCATCCCCAGTGGTGCCAGTGCACCCTCTGGACTCACTGCAGTGCATCCCCAGTGGTGCCAGTGCACTCTCTGCACTCACTGCACTGCATCCCCTGTGGTGCCAGTGCACTCTCTGGACTCACTGCACTGCATCCCCAGTGGTGCCACTGCACTCTCTGAACTCACTGCACTGCATCCCCAGTGGTGCCAGTGCACTCTCTCGTCTAACTGAACTGCATCCCCAATTGATCCAGTGCACTCTCTGGACTCACTGCACTGCATCCCCAGTGGTGCCAGTGCACTCTCTGGAGTCACTGCAGTGCATCCCCTGTGGCACCAGTGCACTCTCTGGACTCACTGCACTGCATCCAGAGTGGTGCCAGTGCACTCTCTGGACTCACTGCACTGCATCCCCAGTGGTGCCAGTGCACTCTCTGCACTCACTGCAGTGCATCCCCAGTGGTGCCAGTGCACTCTCTGGACTCACTGCACTGCATCACCAGTGGTGCCAGTGCACTCTCTGGACTCACTGCACTGCATTCCCAGTGGTGCCAGTGCACTCTCTGGACTCACTGCAGTACATCCCCAATGGTGCCAGTGTACTCTCTGCCCTCACTGCAGTGCATCCCCAGTGGTGCCAGTGCACTCTCTGGACTCACTGCAGTGCATCCCCAGTGGTGCCAGTTCACTCCCTGGAGTCACTGTACTGCATCCCCAGTGGTGCCAGTGCACTCTCTGGACTCACGGCACTGCATCCCCAGTGGTGCCAGTGCACCCTCTGGACTAACTGAACTGCATCCCCAATTGATCCAGTGCACTCTCTGGACTCACTGCACTGCATCCCCAGTGGTGCCAGTGCACTCTCTGGAGTCACTGCAGTGCATCCCCAGTGGTGCCAGTGCACTCTGTGGACTCACCGCACTGCATCCAGAGTGGTGGCAGTGCACTCTCTGGACTCACTGCACTGCATCCCCAGTGGTGCCAGTGCACTCTGTGGACTCACTGCAGTGCATCCCCAGTGGTGCCAGTGCACTCTCTGGACTCACTGCAGTGCATCCCCAGTGGTGCCAGTGCACTCTCTGGACTCACTGCACTGCATCCCCAGTGGTGCCAGTGCACTCTCTGCACTCACTGCACTGCATCCCCAGTGGTGCCAGTGCACTCTCTGTAGTCATTGCGCTGCATCCCCAGTGGTACCAGTGCACTCTCTGGAAACCACTGCACTGCATCCCCAGTGGGGCCAGTGCACTCTCTGGAGTCATTTCAGTGCATCCCCAGCGGTGCCAATGCACTCTCTGGACTCACTGCACTGCATCCCCAAGGTGCCAGTGCACTCTCTGCACTCACTACACTGCATCCCCAGTGGTGCCTGTGCACTCTCTGGACTCACTGCAGTGCATCCCCAGTGGTGCCAGTGCACTCTCTGGACTCACAGCAGTGCATTCCCAGTCGTGCCAGTGCACTCTCTGGACTCACTGCACTGCATCCCCAGTGGTGCCAGTGCACTATCTGGACTCACTGCACTGCATCACCAGTGCTGACAGTGCACTCTCTGGACTCACTGCAGTGCATCCCCAGTTGTGCCAGTGCACTCTCTGGAGTCACTGCAGTGCATCCCCAGTGCTGCCAGTGCACTCTGTGGACTCACTGTACTGCATCCCCACTGGTGCCAGTGCACTCTCTGCACTCACTGCACTGCATCCCCAGTGGTGCCAGTGCACTCTGTGGACTCACTGTACTGCATCCCCAGTGGTGCCAGTGCACTCTCTGGACTCACAGCACTGCATTCCCAGTGGTGCCAGTGCACTCTCTGGACTCACTGCAGTACATCCCCAATGGTGCCAGTGTACTCTCTGCACTCACTGCAGTGCATCCCCAGTGGTGCCAGTGCACTCTCTGGACTCACTGCACTGCATCCCCAGTTGTGCCAGTTCACTCTCTGGAGTCACTGTACTGCATCCCCAGTGGTGCCAGTGCACTCTCTGGACTCACTGCACTGCATCCCCAGTGGAGCCAGTGCACTCTCTGGACTCAATGCACTGCATCCCCAGTGGTGCCAGTGCACTCTCTGGAGTCACTGCAGTGCATCCCCAGTGCTGCCAGTGCACTCTCTGGACTCACTGTACTGCATCCCCAGTGGCGCCAGTGCACTCTCTGGACTCACCGCACTGCATCCAGAGTGGTGCCAGTGCACTCTCTGGACTCACTGCAGTGCATCCCCAGTGGTGCCAGTGCACTCTCTGGAGTCATTTCAGTGCATCCCCAGCGGTGCCAATGCACTCTCTGGACTCACTGCACTGCATCCCCAAGGTGCCAGTGCACTCTCTGCACTCACTACACTGCATCCCCAGTGGTGCCTGTGCACTCTCTGGACTTACAGCACTGCATCCCCAGTGGTGCCAGTGCACTCTCTGGACTCAAAGCAGTGCATCCCCAGTGGTGCCTGTGCACTCTCTGGACTCACTGCAGTGCATCCCCAGTGGTGCCTGTGCACTCTCTGGACTCACTGCAGTGCATTACAAGTCGTGCCAGTGCACTCTCTGGACTCACTGCACTGCATCCCCAGTGGTGCCAGTGCACTCTCTGGACTCACTGCACTGCATCCCCAGCGGTGCCAATGCACTCTCTGGACTCACTGCACTGCATCCCCAAGGTGCCAGTGCACTCTCTGCACTCACTACACTGCATCCCCAGTGGTGCCTGTGCACTCTCTGGACTCACTGCAGTGCATCCCCAGTGGTGCCAGTGCACTCTCTGGACTCACAGCAGTGCATCCCCAGTGCTGCCTGTGCACTCTGTGGACTCACTGTACTGCATCCCCAGTGGTGCCAGTGCACTCTCTGCACTCACTGCACTGCATCCCCAGTGGTGCCAGTGCACTCTGTGGACTCACTGTACTGCATCCCCAGTGGTGCCAGTGCACTCTCTGGACTCACAGCACTGCATTCCCAGTGGTGCCAGTGCACTCTCTGGACTCACTGCAGTACATCCCCAATGGTGCCAGTGTACTCTCTGCACTCACTGCAGTGCATCCCCAGTGGTGCCAGTGCACTCTCTGGACTCACTGCACTGCATCCCCAGTTGTGCCAGTTCACTCTCTGGAGTCACTGTACTGCATCCCCAGTGGTGCCAGTGCACTCTCTGGACTCACTGCACTGCATCCCCAGTGGAGCCAGTGCACTCTCTGGAGTCACTGCAGTGCATCCCCAGTGGTGCCAGTGCACTCTCTGCACTCACTGCACTGCATCCCCAGTGGTGCCAGTGCACTCTCTGGAGTCATTTCAGTGCATCCCCAGCGGTGCCAATGCACTCTCTGGACTCACTGCACTGCATCCCCAAGGTGCCAGTGCACTCTCTGCACTCACTACACTGCATCTCCAGTGGTGCCTGTGCACTCTATGCACTCACTGCAGTGCATCCCCAGTGGTGCCAGTGCACTCTCTGGACTCACAGCAGTGCATTCCCAGTGGTGCCAGTGCACTCTCTGGACTCACTGCAGTGCATCCCCAGTGGTGCCAGTGCACTATCTGGACTCACTGCACTGCATCCCCAGTGCTGACAGTGCACTCTCTGGACTCACTGCACTGCATCCCCAGTGGTGCCAGTGCACTCTCTGGACTCACTGCAGTGCATCCCCAGTGGTGCCAGTGCACTCTCTGGACTCACTGCACTGCATCCCCAGTGGTGCCAGTGCACTCTCTGGAGTCTCTGCAGTGCATCCCCAGTGGTGCCAGTGCACTCTGTGGACTCACTGCACTGCATCCCCACTGGTGCCAGTGCACTCTCTGGACTCACTGCAGTACATCCCCAATGGTGCCAGTGTACTCTCTGCACTCACTGCAGTGCATCCCCAGTGGTGCCAGTGCACTCTCTGGAGTCACTGCAGTGCATCCACAGTGGTGCCAGTTCACTCTCTGGAGTCACTGTACTGCATCCCCAGTGGTGCCAGTGCACTCTGTGGACTCACTGCAGTGCATCCCCAGTGCTGCCAGTGCACTCTCTGGACTAAGTGAACTGCATCCCCAGTTGATCCAGTGCACTCTCTGGACTCACCGCCCTACATCCAGAGTGGTGCCAGTGCACTCTCAAGAGTCACTGCAGTGCATCCCCAGTGGTGCCAGTGCACTCTCTGGACTCACTGCACTGCATCACCAGTGGTGCCAGTGCACTCTCTGGAGTCACTGCAGTGCATCCCCAGTGGTGCCAGTGCACTCTGTGGACTCACTGCACTGCATCCCCAGTGGTGCCAGTGCACTCTCTGGACTCACCGCACTGCATCCAGAGTGGTGCCAGTGCACTCTCTGGAGTCACTGCACTGCATCCCCAGTGGTGCCAGTGCACTCTCTGGACTCACTGCACTGCATCCCCAGTGGTGCCAGTGCACTCTCTGGACTCACTGCAGTGCATCCCCAGTGGTGCCAGTGCACTCTATGTAGTCATTGCGCTGCATCCCCAGTGGTGCCAGTGCACTCTCTGGACTCACTGCACTGCATCCCCAGTGGTGCCAGTGCACTCTCTGGAGTCACTGCAGTGCATCCCCTGTGGTGCCAGTGCACTCTCTGGACTCACTGCACTGCATCCCCAGTGGTGCCAGTGCACTCTCTAGAGTCACTGCAGTGCATCCCCAGTGGTGCCAGTGCACTCTCTGGACTCACTGCACTGCATCCCCAGTGGTGCCAGTGCACTCTGTGGACTCACTGCACTGCATCCCCAGTGGTGCCAGTGCACTCTCTGCACTCACTGCACTGCATCCCCAGTGGTGCCAGTGTACTCTCTGGACTCACTGCACTGCATCCCCAGTGGAGCCAGTTCACTCTCTGGACTCACTGCACTGCATCCCCAGTGGTGCCAGTGCACTCTCTGGACTCACTGCAGTGCATCCCCAGTGGTGCCAGTGCACCCTCTGGACTCACTGCAGTGCATCCCCAGTGGTGCCAGTGCACTCTCTGCACTCACTGCACTGCATCCCCTGTGGTGCCAGTGCACTCTCTGGACTCACTGCACTGCATCCCCAGTGGTGCCACTGCACTCTCTGGACTCACTGCACTGCATCCCCAGTGGTGCCAGTGCACTCTCTGGACTCACTGCACTGCATCCCCAGTGGTGCCAGTGCACTCTCTGCACTCACTGCACTGCATCGCCAGTGGTGCCAGTGCACTCTCTGGACTCACTGCAGTGCATCCCCAGTGGTGCCAGTGCACTCTCTGGACTCACAGCACTGCATCCCCAGTGGTGCCAGTGCACTCTCTGGAGTCTCTGCAGTGCATCCCCAGTGGTGCCAGTGCACTCTGTGGTCTCACTGTACTGCATCCTCAGTGGTGCCAGTGCACTCTCTGGACTCACAGCACTGCATCCCCAGTGGTGCCATTGCACTCTCTGGACTCACTGCAGTACATCCCCAATGGTGCCAGTGTACTCTCTGCACTCACTGCAGTGCATCCCCAGTGGTGCCAGTGCACTCTCTGGACTCACTGCAGTGCATCCCCAGTGGTGCCAGTGCACTCACTGGAGTCACTGTACTGCATCCCCAGTGGTGCCAGTGCACTCTCTGGACTCACTGCACTGCATCCCCAGTGGTGCCAGTGCACTCTCTGGACTAACTGAACTGCATCGCCAATTGATCCAGTGCACTCTCTGGACTCACTGCACTGCATCCCCAGTGGTGCCAGTGCACTCTCTGGACTCACTGCACTGCATCCCCAGTGGTGCCAGTGCACTCTCTGCACTCACTGCATTGCATCGCCAGTGGTGCCAGTGCACTCTCTGGACTCACTGCAGTGCATCCCCAGTGGTGCCAGTGCACTCTCTGGACTCACAGCACTGCATCCCCAGTGGTGCCAGTGCACTCTCTGGAGTCTCTGCAGTGCATCCCCAGTGGTGCCAGTGCACTCTGTGGTCTCACTGTACTGCATCCTCAGTGGTGCCAGTGCACTCTCTGGACTCACAGCACTGCATCCCCAGTGGTGCCAGTGCACTCTCTGGACTCACTGCAGTACATCCCCAATGGTGCCAGTGTACTCTCTGCACTCACTGCAGTGCATCCCCAGTGGTGCCAGTGCACTCTCTGGACTCACTGCAGTGCATCCCCAGTGGTGCCAGTGCACAAACTGGAGTCACTGTACTGCATCCCCAGTGGTGCCAGTGCACTCTCTGGACTCACTGCACTGCATCCCCAGTGGTGCCAGTGCACTCTCTGGACTAACTGAACTGCATCGCCAATTGATCCAGTGCACTCTCTGGACTCACTGCAGTGCATCCCCAGTGGTGCCAGTGCACTCTCTGGACTCACTGCACCGCATCCCCAGAGGTGCCAGTGCACTCTCTGGATTCACTGTACTGCATCCCCAGTGGTGCCAGTGCACTCTCTGGACTCACTGCACTGCATCCCCAGTGGTGCCAGTGCACTCTCTGGACTAACTGAACTGCA
Source organism: Anser anser (assembly GCF_964211835.1). NCBI lineage: Eukaryota > Metazoa > Chordata > Aves > Anseriformes > Anatidae > Anser > Anser anser. The sequence continues at coordinate 41,939,093 of NC_139726.1, forward strand.
TCCCCAATTGATCCAGTGCACTCTCTGGACTCACAACGCTGCATCCAGAGTGGTGCCAGTGCACTCTCTAGAGTCACTGCAGTGCATCCCCAGTGGTGCCAGTGCTCTCTCTGGACTCACTGCACTGCATCCCCAGTGGTGCCAGTGCACTCTCTGGACTCACTGCACTGCATCACCAGTGGTGCCAGTGCACTCTCTGGACTCACTGCAGTGCATCCCCAGTGGTGCCAGTGCACTCTCTGGACTCACTGCACTGCATCCCCAGTGGTGCCAGTGCACTCTCTAGAGTCACTGCAGTGCATCCCCAGTGGTGCCAGTGCACTCTCTGGACTCACTGCACTGCATCACCAGTGGTGCCAGTGCACTCTCTGGACTCACTGCACTGCATCCCCAGTGGTGCCAGTGCACTCTGTGGACTCACTGCACTGCATCCCCAGTGGTGCCAGTGCACTCTCTTGACTCACCGCACTGCATCCCCAGTGGTGCCAGTGCACTCTCTGGACTCACCGCACTGCATCCCCAGTGGTGCCAGTGCACTCTCTGGACTCACTGCAGTGCATCCCCAGTGGTGCCAGTGCACTCTATGTAGTCATTGCGCTGCATCCCCAGTGGTGCCAGTGCACTCTCTGGACTCACTGCAGTGCATCCCCAGTGGTGCCAGTGCACTCTCTGGACTCACTGCAGTGCATCCCCAGCGGTGCCAGTGCACTCTCTGGACTCACTGCAGTGCATCCCCAGTGCTGCCAGTGCACTCTCTGCACTCACTGCACTGCATCCCCAGTGGTGCCAGTGCACTCTCTGGACTCACTGCAGTGCATCCACAGTGGTGCCAGTGCACTCTCTGGACTCACAGCACTGCATCCCCAGTGGTGCCTGTGCACTCTCTGGACTCACTGCAGTGCATCCCCAGTGGTGCCAGTGCACTCTCTGGACTCACTGCACTGCATCCCCAATGGTGCCAGTGCACTCTTTGGAGTCTCTGCACTGCATCCCCAGTCGTGCCGGTGCACTCTCTAGAGTCACTGCAGTGCATCCCCAGTGGTGCCAGTGCACTCTCTGGAGTCTCTGCAGTGCATCCCCAGTGGTGCCATTGCACTCTCTGGATTCACTGCAGTACATCCCCAATGGTGCCAGTGTACTCTCTGCACTCACTGCAGTGCATCCCCAGTGGTGCCAGTGCACTCTCTGGACTCACTGCACTGCATCCCCAGTGGTGCCAGTGCACTCTGTGGACGCACTGTACTGCATCCCCAGTGGTGCCAGTGCACTCTGTGGACTCACTGCACTGCATCCCCAGTGGTGCCAGTGCACTCTCTGGACTTACAGCACTGCATCCCCAGTGGTGCCAGTGTACTCTCTGGACTCAATGCATTGCATCCCCAGTGGAGCCAGTTCACTCTCTGGAGTCACTGTACTGCATCCCCAGTCGTGCCAGTGCAGTCTCTGGACTCACTGCAGTGCATCCCCAGTGGTGCCAGTGCACCCTCTGGACTCACTAAAGTGCATCCCCAGTGGTGCCAGTGCACTCTCTGGACTCACTGCACTGCATCCCCAGTGTTGCCAGTGCACTCTCTGCACTCACTGCACTGCATCCCCAGTGGTGCCACTGCACTCTGTGGACTCACTGTACTGCATCCCCAGTGGTGCCAGTGCACTCTCTGGACTCACTGCACTGCATCCCCAGTGGTGCCAGTGCACTCTCTGGACTCAATGCACTGCATCCCCAGTGGTGCCAGTGCACTCTCTGCACTCACTGCACTGCATCCCCAGTGGTGCCAGTGTACTCTCTGGACTCACTGCAGTGCATCCACAGTGGTGCCAGTGCACTCTCTGGACTCACTGCACTGCATCCCCAGTGGTGCCAGTGCACTCTCTAGAGTCACTGCAGTGCATCCCCAGTGGTGCCACTGCACTCTCTGGACTCACCGCACTGCATCCCCAGTGGTGCCAGTGCACTCTCTGGACTCACTGCAGTGCATCCCCAGTGGTGCCAGTGCACTCTCTGGACTAACTGAACTGCATCGCCAATTGATCCAGTGCACTCTCTGGACTCACTGCACTGCATCCCCAGTGGTGCCAGTGCACTCTCTGGACTCACTGCACTGCATCCCCAGTGGTGCCAGTGCACTCTCTGCACTCACTGCATTGCATCGCCAGTGGTGCCAGTGCACTCTCTGGACTCACTGCAGTGCATCCCCAGTGGTGCCAGTGCACTCTCTGGACTCACAGCACTGCATCCCCAGTGGTGCCAGTGCACTCTCTGGAGTCTCTGCAGTGCATCCCCAGTGGTGCCAGTGCACTCTGTGGTCTCACTGTACTGCATCCTCAGTGGTGCCAGTGCACTCTCTGGACTCACAGCACTGCATCCCCAGTGGTGCCAGTGCACTCTCTGGACTCACTGCAGTACATCCCCAATGGTGCCAGTGTACTCTCTGCACTCACTGCAGTGCATCCCCAGTGGTGCCAGTGCACTCTCTGGACTCACTGCAGTGCATCCCCAGTGGTGCCAGTGCACTCACTGGAGTCACTGTACTGCATCCCCAGTGGTGCCAGTGCACTCTCTGGACTCACTGCACTGCATCCCCAGTGGTGCCAGTGCACTCTCTGGACTAACTGAACTGCATCGCCAATTGATCCAGTGCACTCTCTGGACTCACTGCAGTGCATCCCCAGTGGTGCCAGTGCACTCTCTGGACTCACTGCACCGCATCCCCAGAGGTGCCAGTGCACTCTCTGGATTCACTGTACTGCATCCCCAGTGGTGCCAGTGCACTCTCTGGACTCACTGCACTGCATCCCCAGTGGTGCCAGTGCACTCTCTGGACTAACTGAACTGCATCCCCAATTGATCCAGTGCACTCTCTGGACTCACAACGCTGCATCCAGAGTGGTGCCAGTGCACTCTCTAGAGTCACTGCAGTGCATCCCCAGTGGTGCCAGTGCTCTCTCTGGACTCACTGCACTGCATCCCCAGTGGTGCCAGTGCACTCTCTGGACTCACTGCACTGCATCACCAGTGGTGCCAGTGCACTCTCTGGACTCACTGCAGTGCATCCCCAGTGGTGCCAGTGCACTCTCTGGACTCACTGCACTGCATCCCCAGTGGTGCCAGTGCACTCTCTAGAGTCACTGCAGTGCATCCCCAGTGGTGCCAGTGCACTCTCTGGACTCACTGCACTGCATCACCAGTGGTGCCAGTGCACTCTCTGGACTCACTGCACTGCATCCCCAGTGGTGCCAGTGCACTCTGTGGACTCACTGCACTGCATCCCCAGTGGTGCCAGTGCACTCTCTTGACTCACCGCACTGCATCCCCAGTGGTGCCAGTGCACTCTCTGGACTCACCGCACTGCATCCCCAGTGGTGCCAGTGCACTCTCTGGACTCACTGCAGTGCATCCCCAGTGGTGCCAGTGCACTCTATGTAGTCATTGCGCTGCATCCCCAGTGGTGCCAGTGCACTCTCTGGACTCACTGCAGTGCATCCCCAGTGGTGCCAGTGCACTCTCTGGACTCACTGCAGTGCATCCCCAGCGGTGCCAGTGCACTCTCTGGACTCACTGCAGTGCATCCCCAGTGCTGCCAGTGCACTCTCTGCACTCACTGCACTGCATCCCCAGTGGTGCCAGTGCACTCTCTGGACTCACTGCAGTGCATCCACAGTGGTGCCAGTGCACTCTCTGGACTCACAGCACTGCATCCCCAGTGGTGCCTGTGCACTCTCTGGACTCACTGCAGTGCATCCCCAGTGGTGCCAGTGCACTCTCTGGACTCACTGCACTGCATCCCCAATGGTGCCAGTGCACTCTTTGGAGTCTCTGCACTGCATCCCCAGTCGTGCCGGTGCACTCTCTAGAGTCACTGCAGTGCATCCCCAGTGGTGCCAGTGCACTCTCCGGAGTCTCTGCAGTGCATCCCCAGTGGTGCCATTGCACTCTCTGGATTCACTGCAGTACATCCCCAATGGTGCCAGTGTACTCTCTGCACTCACTGCAGTGCATCCCCAGTGGTGCCAGTGCACTCTCTGGACTCACTGCACTGCATCCCCAGTGGTGCCAGTGCACTCTGTGGACGCACTGTACTGCATCCCCAGTGGTGCCAGTGCACTCTCTGGACTCACTGCACTGCATCCCCAGTGGTGCCAGTGCACTCTCTGGACTTACAGCACTGCATCCCCAGTGGTGCCAGTGTACTCTCTGGACTCAATGCATTGCATCCCCAGTGGAGCCAGTTCACTCTCTGGAGTCACTGTACTGCATCCCCAGTCGTGCCAGTGCAGTCTCTGGACTCACTGCAGTGCATCCCCAGTGGTGCCAGTGCACCCTCTGGACTCACTAAAGTGCATCCCCAGTGGTGCCAGTGCACTCTCTGGACTCACTGCACTGCATCCCCAGTGTTGCCAGTGCACTCTCTGCACTCACTGCACTGCATCCCCAGTGGTGCCACTGCACTCTGTGGACTCACTGTACTGCATCCCCAGTGGTGCCAGTGCACTCTCTGGACTCACTGCACTGCATCCCCAGTGGTGCCAGTGCACTCTCTGGACTCAATGCACTGCATCCCCAGTGGTGCCAGTGCACTCTCTGCACTCACTGCACTGCATCCCCAGTGGTGCCAGTGTACTCTCTGGACTCACTGCAGTGCATCCACAGTGGTGCCAGTGCACTCTCTGGACTCACTGCACTGCATCCCCAGTGGTGCCAGTGCACTCTCTAGAGTCACTGCAGTGCATCCCCAGTGGTGCCACTGCACTCTCTGGACTCACCGCACTGCATCCCCAGTGGTGCCAGTGCACTCTCTGGACTCACTGCAGTGCATCCCCAGTGGTGCCAGTGCACTCTCTGGACTCACTGCAGTGCATCCCCAGTGGTGCCAGTGCACTCTGTGGACTCACTGCACTGCATCCCCAGTGGTGCCAGTGCACTCTCTGGAGTCTCTGCAGTGCATCCCCAGTGGTGCCAGTGCACTCTGTGGACTCACTGTACTGCATCCCCAGTGGTGCCAGTGCACTCTGTGGTCTCACTGTACTGCATCCTCAGTGGTGCCAGTGCACTCTCTGGACTCACAGCACTGCATCCCCAGTGGTGCCATTGCACTCTCTGGACTCACTGCAGTACATCCCCAATGGTGCCAGTGTACTCTCTGCACTCACTGCAGTGCATCCCCAGTGGTGCCAGTGCACTCTCTGGACTCACTGCAGTGCATCCCCAGTGGTGCCAGTGCACTCACTGGAGTCACTGTACTGCATCCCCAGTGGTGCCAGTGCACTCTCTGGACTCACTGCACTGCATCCCCAGTGGTGCCAGTGCACTCTCTGGACTAACTGAACTGCATCGCCAATTGATCCAGTGCACTCTCTGGACTCACTGCACTGCATCCCCAGTGGTGCCAGTGCACTCTCTGGACTCACTGCACTGCATCCCCAGTGGTGCCAGTGCACTCTCTGCACTCACTGCATTGCATCGCCAGTGGTGCCAGTGCACTCTCTGGACTCACTGCAGTGCATCCCCAGTGGTGCCAGTGCACTCTCTGGACTCACAGCACTGCATCCCCAGTGGTGCCAGTGCACTCTCTGGAGTCTCTGCAGTGCATCCCCAGTGGTGCCAGTGCACTCTGTGGTCTCACTGTACTGCATCCTCAGTGGTGCCAGTGCACTCTCTGGACTCACAGCACTGCATCCCCAGTGGTGCCAGTGCACTCTCTGGACTCACTGCAGTACATCCCCAATGGTGCCAGTGTACTCTCTGCACTCACTGCAGTGCATCCCCAGTGGTGCCAGTGCACTCTCTGGACTCACTGCAGTGCATCCCCAGTGGTGCCAGTGCACTCACTGGAGTCACTGTACTGCATCCCCAGTGGTGCCAGTGCACTCTCTGGACTCACTGCACTGCATCCCCAGTGGTGCCAGTGCACTCTCTGGACTAACTGAACTGCATCGCCAATTGATCCAGTGCACTCTCTGGACTCACTGCAGTGCATCCCCAGTGGTGCCAGTGCACTCTCTGGACTCACTGCACCGCATCCCCAGAGGTGCCAGTGCACTCTCTGGATTCACTGTACTGCATCCCCAGTGGTGCCAGTGCACTCTCTGGACTCACTGCACTGCATCCCCAGTGGTGCCAGTGCACTCTCTGGACTAACTGAACTGCATCCCCAATTGATCCAGTGCACTCTCTGGACTCACAACGCTGCATCCAGAGTGGTGCCAGTGCACTCTCTAGAGTCACTGCAGTGCATCCCCAGTGGTGCCAGTGCTCTCTCTGGACTCACTGCACTGCATCCCCAGTGGTGCCAGTGCACTCTCTGGACTCACTGCACTGCATCACCAGTGGTGCCAGTGCACTCTCTGGACTCACTGCAGTGCATCCCCAGTGGTGCCAGTGCACTCTCTGGACTCACTGCACTGCATCCCCAGTGGTGCCAGTGCACTCTCTAGAGTCACTGCAGTGCATCCCCAGTGGTGCCAGTGCACTCTCTGGACTCACTGCACTGCATCACCAGTGGTGCCAGTGCACTCTCTGGACTCACTGCACTGCATCCCCAGTGGTGCCAGTGCACTCTGTGGACTCACTGCACTGCATCCCCAGTGGTGCCAGTGCACTCTCTTGACTCACCGCACTGCATCCCCAGTGGTGCCAGTGCACTCTCTGGACTCACCGCACTGCATCCCCAGTGGTGCCAGTGCACTCTCTGGACTCACTGCAGTGCATCCCCAGTGGTGCCAGTGCACTCTATGTAGTCATTGCGCTGCATCCCCAGTGGTGCCAGTGCACTCTCTGGACTCACTGCAGTGCATCCCCAGTGGTGCCAGTGCACTCTCTGGACTCACTGCAGTGCATCCCCAGCGGTGCCAGTGCACTCTCTGGACTCACTGCAGTGCATCCCCAGTGCTGCCAGTGCACTCTCTGCACTCACTGCACTGCATCCCCAGTGGTGCCAGTGCACTCTCTGGACTCACTGCAGTGCATCCACAGTGGTGCCAGTGCACTCTCTGGACTCACAGCACTGCATCCCCAGTGGTGCCTGTGCACTCTCTGGACTCACTGCAGTGCATCCCCAGTGGTGCCAGTGCACTCTCTGGACTCACTGCACTGCATCCCCAATGGTGCCAGTGCACTCTTTGGAGTCTCTGCACTGCATCCCCAGTCGTGCCGGTGCACTCTCTAGAGTCACTGCAGTGCATCCCCAGTGGTGCCAGTGCACTCTCTGGAGTCTCTGCAGTGCATCCCCAGTGGTGCCATTGCACTCTCTGGATTCACTGCAGTACATCCCCAATGGTGCCAGTGTACTCTCTGCACTCACTGCAGTGCATCCCCAGTGGTGCCAGTGCACTCTCTGGACTCACTGCACTGCATCCCCAGTGGTGCCAGTGCACTCTGTGGACGCACTGTACTGCATCCCCAGTGGTGCCAGTGCACTCTGTGGACTCACTGCACTGCATCCCCAGTGGTGCCAGTGCACTCTCTGGACTTACAGCACTGCATCCCCAGTGGTGCCAGTGTACTCTCTGGACTCAATGCATTGCATCCCCAGTGGAGCCAGTTCACTCTCTGGAGTCACTGTACTGCATCCCCAGTCGTGCCAGTGCAGTCTCTGGACTCACTGCAGTGCATCCCCAGTGGTGCCAGTGCACCCTCTGGACTCACTAAAGTGCATCCCCAGTGGTGCCAGTGCACTCTCTGGACTCACTGCACTGCATCCCCAGTGTTGCCAGTGCACTCTCTGCACTCACTGCACTGCATCCCCAGTGGTGCCACTGCACTCTGTGGACTCACTGTACTGCATCCCCAGTGGTGCCAGTGCACTCTCTGGACTCACTGCACTGCATCCCCAGTGGTGCCAGTGCACTCTCTGGACTCAATGCACTGCATCCCCAGTGGTGCCAGTGCACTCTCTGCACTCACTGCACTGCATCCCCAGTGGTGCCAGTGTACTCTCTGGACTCACTGCAGTGCATCCACAGTGGTGCCAGTGCACTCTCTGGACTCACTGCACTGCATCCCCAGTGGTGCCAGTGCACTCTCTAGAGTCACTGCAGTGCATCCCCAGTGGTGCCACTGCACTCTCTGGACTCACCGCACTGCATCCCCAGTGGTGCCAGTGCACTCTCTGGACTCACTGCAGTGCATCCCCAGTGGTGCCAGTGCACTCTCTGGACTCACTGCAGTGCATCCCCAGTGGTGCCAGTGCACTCTGTGGACTCACTGCACTGCATCCCCAGTGGTGCCAGTGCACTCTCTGGAGTCTCTGCAGTGCATCCCCAGTGGTGCCAGTGCACTCTGTGGACTCACTGTACTGCATCCCCAGTGGTGCCAGTGCACTCTCTGGACTCACTGCAGTACATTCCCAATGGTGCCAGTGTACTCTCTGCACTCACTGCAGTGCATCCCCAGTGGTGCCAGTGCACTCTCTGGACTCACTGCAGTGCATCCCCAGTGGTGCCAGTTCACTCTCTGGAGTCACTGTACTGCATCCCCAGTGGTGCCAGTGCACTCTCTGGACTCACTGCACTGCATCCCCAGTGGTGCCACTGCACTCTCTGGACTCACTGCAGTGCATCCCCAGCGGTGCCAGTTCACTCTCTGGAGTCACTGTACTGCATCCCCAGTGGTGCCAGTGCACTCTCTGGACTCACTGCACTGCATCCCCAGTGGTGCCAGTGCACTCTCTGGACTAACAGAACTGCATCCCCAATTGATCCAGTGCACTCTCTGGACTCACCGCGCTGCATCCTGCGTGGTGCCAGTGCACTCTCTAGAGTCACTGCAGTGCATCCCCAGTGGTGCCAGTGCACTCTCTGGACTCACTGCACTGCATCCCCAGTGCTGCCAGTGCACTCTCTGGAGTCACTGCAGTGCATCCCCAGTGGTGCCAGTGCAGTCTGTGGACTCACTGCACTGCATCCCCAGTGGTGCCAGTGCACTCTCTGGACTCACGGCACTGCATCCAGAGTGGTGCAAGTGCACTCTCTGCACTCAGTGCAGTGCATCCCCAGTGGTGCCAGTGCACTCTCTGGAGTCACTGCACTGCATCCCCAGTGGTGCCAGTGCACTCTCTGGACTCACTGCAGTGCATCCCCAGTGGTGCCAGTGCACTCTATGTAGTCATTGCGCTGCATCCCCAGTGGTGCCAGTGCACTCTCTGGACTCACTGCACTGCATCCCCAGTGGTGCCAGTGCACTCTCTGGAGTCACTGCAGTGCATCCCCTGTGGTGCCAGTGCACTCTCTGGACTCACTGCACTGCATCCCCAGTGGTGCCAGTGCACTCTCTAGAGTCACTGCAGTGCATCCCCAGTGGTGCCAGTGCACTCTGTGGACTCACTGTACTGCATCCCCAGTGGTGCCAGTGCACTCTGTGGACGTACTGTACTGCATCCCCAGTGGTGCCAGTGCACTCTGTGGACTCACTGCGCTGCATCCCCAGTGGTGCCAGTGCACTCTCTGCACTCACTGCACTGCATCCCCAGTGGTGCCAGTGCACTCTCTGGACTCACTGCACTGCATCCCCAGTGGAGCCAGTTCACTCTCTGGACTCACTGCACTGCATCTCCAGTGGTGCCAGTGCACTCTCTGGACTCACTGCAGTGCATCCCCAGTGGTGCCAGTGCACCCTCTGGACTCACTGCACTGCATCCCCAGTGGTGCCAGTGCACTCTCTGGACTCACTGCACTGCATCCCCAGTGGTGCCAGTGCACTCTCTGGACTCACTGCAGTGCATCCCCAGTGGTGCCAGTGCACTCTCTGGACTCACTTCACTGCATCCCCAGTGGTGCCAGTGCACTCTCTGGACTCACTGCACTGCATCCCCAGTGGTGCCAGTGCACTCTCTGGACTCACTGCAGTGCATCCCCAGTGGTGCCAGTGCACTCTCTGCACTCACTGCACTGCATCCCCTGTGCTGCCAGTGCACTCTCTGGACTCACTGCAGTGCATCCCCAGTGGTGCCAGTGCACTCTCTGGACTCACAGCACTGCATCCCCAGTGGTGCCAGTGCACTCTCTGGACTCACTGCAGTGCATCCCCAGTGGTGCCAGTGCACTCTCTGGACTCACTGCAGTGCATCCCCAGTGGTGCCAGTGCACTCTCTGGAGTCACTGCACTGCATCCCCAGTGGTGCCAGTGCACTCTCTGGACTCACTGCACTGCATCCACAGTGGAGCCAGTGCACTCTATGTAGTCATTGCGCTGCATCCCCAGTGGTGCCAGTGCACTCTCTGGAGTCACTGCAGTGCATCCCCTGTGGTGCCAGTGCACTCTCTGGACTCACTGCACTGCATCCCCAGTGGTGCCAGTGCACTCTCTAGAGTCACTGCAGTGCATCCCCAGTGGTGCCAGTGCACTCTCTGGACTCACTGCACTGCATCCCCAGTGGTGCCAGTGCACTCTGTGGACGCACTGTACTGCATCCCCAGTGGTGCCAGTGCACTCTGTGGACTCACTGCACTGCATCCCCAGTGGTGCCAGTGCACTCTCTGCACTCACTGCACTGCATCCCCAGTGGTGCCAGTGTACTCTCTGGACTCAATGCACTGCATCCCCAGTGGAGCCAGTTCACTCTCTGGAGTCACTGTACTGCATCCCCAGTGGTGCCAGTGCAGTCTCTGGACTCACTGCAGTGCATCCCCAGTGGTGCCAGTGCACCCTCTGGACTCACTGCAGTGCATCCCCAGTGGTGCCAGTGCACTCTCTGGACTCACTGCACTGCATCCCCAGTGGTGCCAGTGCACTCTCTGCACTCACTGCACTGCATCCCCAGTGGTGCCACTGCACTCTCTGGACTCACTTCACTGCATCCCCAGTGGTGCCAGTGCACTCTCTGGACTCACTGCACTGCATCCCCAGTGGTGCCAGTGCACTCTCTGGACTCACTGCACTGCATCCCCAGTGGTGCCAGTGCACTCTCTGCACTCACTGTACTGCATCCCCAGTGGTGCCAGTGCACTCTCTGGACTCACTGCAGTGCATCCCCAGTGGTGCCAGTGCACTCTCTGGACTCACAGCACTGCATCCCCAGTGGTGCCAGTGCACTCTCTGGACTCACTGCACTGCATCCCCAGTGGTGCCAGTGCACTCTCTGGACTCACTGCACTGCATCCCCAGTGGTGCCATTGCACTCTCTGGACTCACTGCAGTACATCCCCAATGGTGCCAGTGTACTCTCTGCACTCACTGCAGTGCATCCCCAGTGGTGCCAGTGTACTCTCTGGACTCACTGCAGTGCATCCCCAGTGGTGCCAGTGCACTCACTGGAGTCACTGTACAGCATCCCCAGTGGTGCCAGTGCACTCTCTGGACTCACTGCACTGCATCCCCAGTGGTGTCAGTGCACTCTCTGGACTAACTGAACTGCATCCCCAATTGATCCAGTGCACTCTCTGGACTCACTGCACTGCATCCCCAGTGGTGCCAGTGCACTCTCTGGAGTCACTGCAGTGCATCCCCAGTGGTGCCAGTGCACTCTGTGGAGTCACTGTACTGCATCCACAGTGGCGCCAGTGCACTCTCTGGACTCACCGCACTGCATCCAGAGTGGTGCCAGTGCACTCTCTGGACTCACTGCACTGCATCACCAGTGGTGCCAGTGCACTCTCTGGACTCACTGCAGTGCATCCACAGTGGTGCCAGTGCACTCTCTGGACTCACTGCACTGCATCCCCAGTGGTGCCAGTGCACTCTCTAGAGTCACTGCAGTGCATCCCCAGTGGTGCCAGTGCACTCTCTGGACTCACTGCACTGCATCCCCAGTGGTGCCAGTGCACTCTCTGGACTCACTGCGCTGCATCCCCAGTGGTGCCAGTGCACTCTCTGGACTCACTGTACTGCATCCCCAGTGGTGCCAGTGCACTCTCTGGACTCACTGCAGTGCATCCCCAGTGGTGCCAGTGCACTCTCTGGACTCACTGCACTGCATCCCCAGTGGTGCCAGTGCACTCTCTGGAGTCACTGCAGTGCTTCCCCAGTGGTGCCAGTGCACTCTCTGGACTCACTGCACTTCATCCCCAGTGGTGCCTGTGCACTCTCTGGACTCACTGCAGTGCATCCCCAGTGGTGCCAGTGCACTCTCTGGAGTCTCTGCAGTGCATCCCTAGTGGTGCCAGTGCACTCTCTGGACTCACTGCTCTGCATCCCCAGTGGTGCCAGTGTACTCTCTGCACTCACTGCAGTACATCCCCAGTGGTGCCAGTGCACTCTCTGGACTCACTGCAGTGCATCCCCAGTGGTGCCAGTTCACTCTCTGAAGTCACTGTAATGCATCCCCAGTGGTGCCAGTGCACTCTCTGGACTCAGTGCAGTGCATCCCCAGTAGTGCCAGTGCACTCTCTGGACTCACTGCACTGCATCCCCAGTGGTGCCAGTGCACTCTCTGGACTCACTGCAGTGCATCCCCAGTGGTGCCAGTTCACTCTCTGAAGTCACTGTAATGCATCCCCAGTGGTGCCAGTGCACTCTCTGGACTCACTGCAGTGCATCCCCAGTGGTGCCAGTGCACTCTCTGGACTCACTGCACTGCATCCCCAGTGGTGCCAGTGCACTCTCTGGACTCACTGCAGTGCATCCCCAGTGGTGCCAGTGCACTCTCTGTAGTCATTGCGCTGCATCCCCAGTGGTGTCAGTGCACTCTCTGGACTCACTGCACTGCATCCCCAGTGGGGCCAGTGCACTCTCTAGAGTCATTTCAGTGCATCCCCAGTGGTGCCAGTGCACTCTATGGACTCACAGCACGGCATCCCCAGTGGTGCCAGTGCACTCTCTGGATTCACTGCACTGCATCCCCAGTGGTGCCAATGCACTCTCTGGACTCACTGCACTGCATCCCCAAGGTGCCAGTGCACTCTCTGCACTCACTACACTGCATCCCCAGTGGTGCCAGTGCACTCTCTGGACTCACTGCAGTGCATCCCCAGTGGTGCCAGTGCACTCTCTGGACTCACTGCACTGCATCCCCAGTGGTGCCAGTGCACTCTCTGGACTCACTGCACTGCATCCCCAGTGGTGCCAGTGCACTCTCTGGACTCACTGCACTGCATCCCCAGTGGTGCCAGTGCACTCTCTGGACTCACTGCAGTGCATCCCCAGTGGTGCCAGTGCACTCTCTGGACTCACTGCACTGCATCCCCAGTGGTGCCAGTGCACTCTCTGGAGTCTCTGCAGTGCATCCCCAGTGGTGCCAGTGCACTCTCTGGACTCACTGCAGTACATCCCCAATGGTGCCAGTGTACTCTCTGCACTCACTGCAGTGCATCCCCAGTGGTGCCAGTGCACTCTCTGGACTCACTGCAGTGCATCCCCAGTGGTGCCAGTTCACTCTCTGGAGTCACTGTACTGCATCCACAGTGGTGCCAGTGCACTCTCTGGACTCACTGCAGTGCATCCCCAGTGGTGCCAGTGCACTCTCTGGACTCACTGAAGTCCATCCCCCGTGGTGCCAGTGCACTCTCTGGACTCACAGCACTGCATCCCCAGTGGTGCCAGTGCACTCTCTGGAGTCACTGCAGTGCATCCCCAGTGGTGCCAGTGCACTCTGTGGACTCACTGCACTGCATCCCCAGTGGTGCCAGTGCACTCTCTGGACTCACTGCACTGCATCACCAGTGGATCCAGTGCACTCTCTGGACTCACTGCAGTGCATCCCCAGTGGTGCCAGTGCACTCTCTGGACTCACTGCACTGCATCCCCAGTGTTGCCAGTGCACTCTCTAGAGTCACTGCAGTGCATCCCCAGTGGTGCCAGTGTACTCTCTGGACTCACTGCACTGCATCCCCAGTGGTGCCAGTGCACTCTCTGGACTCACTGCACTGCATTCCCAGTGGTGCCAGTGTACTCTGTGGACTCACTGTACTGCATCCCCAGTGGTGCCAGTGCACTCTCTGGAGTCACTGCAGTGCATCCCCAGTGGTGCCAGTGCACTCTCTGGACTCACTGCACTGCATCCCCAGTGGTGCCAGTGCACTCTCTGGACTCACTGCACTGCATCCCCAGTGGTGCCACTGCACTCTCTGGACTCACTGCGCTGCATCCCCAGTGGTGCCAGTGCACTCTCTGGACTCACTGTACTGCATCCCCAGTGGTGCCAGTGCACTCTCTGTAGTCATTGCGCTGCGTCCCCAGTGGTGCCAGTGCACTCTCTGGACTCACTGCAGTGCATCCCCAGTGGTGCCAGTGCACTCTCTGGAGTCACTGCAGTGCTTCCCCAGTGGTGCCAGTGCACTCTCTGGACTCACTGCACTGTATCCCCAGTGGTGCCGGTGCACTCACTAGAGTCACTGCAGTGCATCCCCAGTGGTGCCAGTGCACTCTCTGGACTCACTGCACTGCATCCCCAGTGGTGGCAGTGCACTCTGTGGACTCACTGTACTGCATCCCCAGTGGTGCCAGTGCACTCTCTGGACTCACTGCACTGCATCCCCAGTGGTGCCAGTGCACTCTCTGGACTCACTGCAGTACATCCCCAATGGTGCCAGTGTACTCTCTGCACTCACTGCAGTGCATCCCCAGTGGTGCCAGTGCACTCTCTGGACTCACTGCAGTGCATCCCCAGTGGTGCCAGTGCACTCTCTGCACTCACTGCACTGCATCCCCAGTGGTGCCAGTGCACTCTCTGGACTCACTGCACTGCATCCCCAGTGGTGCCAGTGCACTCTCTGGACTAACTGAACTGCATCCCCAATTGATCCAGTGCACTCTCTGGACTCACAGCACGGCATACCCAGTGGTGCCAGTGCACTCTCTGAAGTCACTGTAGTGCATCCCCAGTGGTGCCAGTGCACTCTGTGGACTCACTGTACTGCATCCCCAGTGGCGCCAGTGCACTCTCTGGACTCACCGCACTGCATCCAGAGTGGTGCCAGTGCACTCTCTGGACTCACTGCAGTGCATCCCCAGTGGTGCCAGTGCACTCTCTGGACTCACTGCACTGCATCCCCAGTGGTGCCAGTGCACTCTCTGTAGTCATTGCGCTGCATCCCCAGTGGTGCCAGTGCACTCTCTGGACTCACTGCACTGCATCCCCAGTGGGGCCAGTGCACTCTCTGGAGTCATTTCAGTGCATCCCCAGTCGTGCCAGTGCACTCTATGGACTCACTGCACTGCATCCCCAGTGGTGCCAGTGCACTCTCTGGACTCACTGCACTGCATCCCCAGAGGTGCCAATGCACTCTCTGGACTCACTGCACTGCATCCCCAAGGTGCCAGTGCACTCTCTGGACTCACTGCACTGCATCCCCAGTGGTGCCAGTGTACTCTCTGGACTCACAGCAGTGCATTCTCAGTGGTGCCAGTGCACTCTCTGGACTCACTGCACTGCATCCTCAGTGCTGACAGTGCACTCTCTGGACTCACTGCACTGCATCCCCAGTGGTGCCAGTGCACTCTCTGGACTCACTGCAGTGCATCCCCAGTGGTACCAGTGCACTCTCTGGACTCACTGCACTGCATCCCCAGTGGTGCCAGTGCACTCTCTGGAGTCTCTGCAGTGCATCCCCAGTGGTGCCAGTGCACTCTGTGGACTCACTGTACTGCATCCCCAGTGGTGCCAGTGCACTCTCTGGACTCACTGCAGTACATCCCCAATGGTGCCAGTGTACTCTCTGCACTCACTGCAGTGCATCCCCAGTGGTGACAGTGCACTCTCTGGACTCACTGCACTGCATCCCCAGTGGTGCCAGTTCACTCTCTGTAGTCACTGTACTGCATCCCCAGTGGTGCCAGTGCACTCTCTGGACTCACTGCACTGCATCCCCAGTGGTGCCAGTGCACTCTCTGGAGTCACTGCAGTGCATCCCCAGTGGTGCCAGTGCACTCTCTGGACTCTCTGCACTGCATCATCAGTGGTGCCAGTGCACTCTCTGGACTCACCGCACTGCATACAGAGTGGTGCCAGTGCACTCTCTGGACTCACTGCACTGCATCCCCAGTGGTGCCAGTGCACTCTCTGGAGTCACTGCAGTGCATCCCCAGTGGTGCCAGTGTACTCTCTGGACTCACTGCAGTGCATCCCCAGTGGTGCCAGTGCACTCTCTGGACTCACTGCAGTGCATCCCCAGTGGTGCCAGTTCACTCTCTGGAGTCACTGTACTACATCCACAGTGGTGCCAGTGCACTCTCTGGACTCACCGCACTGCATCCAGAGTGGTGCCAGTGCACTCTCTGGACTCACTGCACTGCATCCCCAGTGGTGCCAGTGCTCTCTCTGGACTCACTGCAATGCATCCCCAGTGGTGCCAGTGCACTCTCTGGACTCACTGCACTGCATCACCAGTGGATCCAGTGCACTCTCTAGACTCACTGCAGTGCATCCCCAGTGGTGCCAGTGCACTCTCTGGACTCACTGTACTGCATCCCCAGTGGTGCCAGTGCACTCTCTAGAGTCACTGCAGTGCATCCCCAGTGGTGCCAGTACACTCTCTCGACTCACTGCACTGCATCACCAGTGGTGCCAGTGCACTCTCTGGACTCACCGCACTGCATCCCCAGTGGTGCCAGTGCACTCTCTGGACTCACTGCAGTGCATCCCCAGTGGTGCCAGTGCACTCTCTGGACTCACTGCAGTGCATCCCCAGAGCTGCCAGTTCACTCTCTGGAGTCACTGTACTGCATCCCCAGTGGTGCCAGTGCACTCTCTGGACTCACTGCACTGCATCCCCAGTGGTGCCAGTGCACTCTCTGGACTAACTGAACTGCATCCCCAATTGATCCAGTGCACTCTCTGGACTCACTACACTGCATCCCCAGTAGTGCCAGTGCACTCTCTGGACTCACTGCAGTGCATCCCCAGTGGTGCCAGTGCACTCTCTGGACTCACAGCAGTGCATTCCCAGTGGTGCCAGTGCACTCTCTGGACTCACTGCACTGCATCCCCAGTGGTGCCAGTGCACTATCTGGACTCACTGCACTGCATCCCCAGTGCTGACAGTGCACTCTCTGGACTCACTGCACTGCATCCCCAGTGGTGCCAGTGCACTCTCTGGACTCACTGCAGTGCATCCCCAGTGGTGCCAGTGCACTCTCTGGACTCACTGCACTGCATCCCCAAAGGTGCCAGTGCACTCTCCGGAGTCTCTGCAGTGCATTCCCAGTGGTGCCATTGCACTCTGTGGACTCACTGTACTGCATCCCCAGTGGTGCCAGTGCACTCTCTGGACTCACTGCAGTACATCCCCAATGGTGCCAGTGTACTCTCTGCACTCACTGCAGTGCATCCACAGTGGTGCCAGTGCACTCTCTGGTCTCACTGCAGTGCATCCCCAGTGGTGCCAGTTCACTCTCTGGAGTCACTGTACTGCATCCCCAGTGGTGCCAGTGCACTCTCTGGACTCACTGCACTGCATCCCCAGTGGTGCCAGTGCACTCTCTGGACTCACTGCAGTGCATCCCCAGTGGTGCCAGTGCACTCTGTGGACTCACTGTACTGCATCCACAGTGGTGCCAGTGCACTCTCTGGACTCACCGCACTGCATCCAGAGTGGTGCCAGTGCACTCTCTAGAGTCATTGCAGTGCATCCCCAGTGGTGCCAGTGAACTCTCTGGACTCACTGCACTGCATCACCAGTGGTGCCAGTGCACTCTCTGGACTCACTGCAGTGCATCCCCAGTGGTGCCAGTGCACTCTGTGGACTCACTGCACTGCATCAACAGTGGTGCCAGTGCACTCTCTGGACTCACGGCACTGCATCCAGAGTGGTGCCAGTGCACTCTCTGGACTCACTGCAGTGCACCCCAGTGGTGCCAGTGCACTCTCTGGACTCACTGCAGTGCATCCCCAGTGGTGCCAGTGCACTCTCTGGAGTCACTGCACTGCATCCCCAGTGGTGCCAGTGCACTCTCTGGACTCACTGCACTGCATCCCCAGTGGTGCCAGTGCACTCTATGTAGTCATTGCGCTGCATCCCCAGTGGTGCCAGTGCACTCTCTGGACTCACTGCACTGCATCCCCAGTGGTGCCAGTGCACTCTCTGGACTCACTGCACTGCATCCCCAGTGGTGCCGGTGCACTCTCTAGAGTCACTGCAGTGCATCCCCAGTGGTGCCAGTGCACTCTCTGGACTCACTGCAGTGCATCCCCAGTGGTGCCAGTGCACTCTCTGGACTCACTGCACTGCATACCCTGTGGTGCCAGTGCACTCTGTGGACTCACTGCACTGCATCCCCAGTGGAGCCAGTGCACTCTCTGCACTCACTGCACTGCATCCCCAGTGGTGCCAGTGTACTCTCTGGACTCACTGCAGTGCATCCCCAGTGGTGCCAGTGCACTCTCTGGACTCACTGCACTGCATCCCCAGTGGTGCCAGTGCACTCTCTGGACTAACTGAACTGCATCCCCAATTGATCCAGTGCACTCTCTGGACTCACTGCAGTGCATCCCCAGTGGTGCCAGTGCACTCTCTGGACTCACTGCACTGCATCCCCAGTGGTGCCAGTGCACTCTATGTAGTCATTGTGCTGCATCCCCAGTGGTGCCAGTGCACTCTCTGGACTCACTGCAGTGCATCCCCAGTGGTGCCAGTGCACCCTCTGGACTCACTGCAGTGCATCCCCAGTGGTGCCAGTGCAATCTCTGGACTCACAGCAGTGAATCCCCAGTGGTGCCAGTGCACTCTCTGGACTCACTGCAGTGCATCCCCAGTGGTGCCAGTGCACTCTCTGGACTCACTGCAGTGCATCCCCAGTGGTGCCAGTGCACTCTCTGGACTCACTGCACTGCATCCCCAGTGGTGCCAGTGTACTCTCTGGACTCACTGCACTGCATCCCCAGTGGTGCCAGTGCTCTCTCTGGACTCACTGCACTGCATCCCCAGTGGTGCCAGTGCACTCTCTGCACTCACTGCACTGCATCCCCAGTGGTGCCAGTGCACTCTCTGGACTCGCTGCAGTGCATCCCCAGTGGTGCCAGTGCACTCTCTGGACTCACTGCACTGCATCCCCAGTGGTGCCAGTGCACTCTCTGTAGTCATTGCGCTGCATCCCCAGTGGTGCTAGTGCACTCTCTGGACTCACTGCACTGCATCCCCCGTGGTGCCAGTGCACTCTCTGGACTCACTGCACGGCATCCCCAGTGGTGCCAGCGCACTCTCTGGACTTACAGCACTGCATCCCCAGTGGTGCCAGTGCACTCTCTGGACTCACCGCACTGCATCCCCAGTGGTGCCAGTGCACTCTCTGGACTCACTGCAGTGCATCCCCAGTGGTGCCAGTGCACTCTCTGGACTCACTGCACTGCATCCCCAGTGGTGCCAGGGCACTCTCTGGACTCACTGCACTGCATCCCCAGTGGTGCCAGTGCACTCTCTGGACTCACTGCACTGCATCCCCAGTGGTGCCAGTGCACTCTCTGTAGTCATTGCGCTGCATTCCCAGTGGTGCCAGTGCACTCTCTGGACTCACTGCAGTGCTTCCCCAGTGGTGGCAGTGCACTCTCTGGACTCACTGCACTGCATCCCCAGTCGTGCCGGTGCACTCTCTAGAGTCACTGCAGTGCATCCCCAGTGGTGCCACTGCACTCTCTGGAGTCTCTGCAGTGCATCCCCAGTGGTGCCAGTGCACTCTCTGGACTCACTGCAGTACATCCCCAATGGTGCCAGTGTACTCTCTGCACTCACTGCAGTGCATCCCCAGTGGTGCCAGCACACTCTGTGGACTCACTGCAGTGCATCCCCAGTGGTGCCAGTGCACTCTCTGGACTCACTGCAGTGCATCCCCAGTGGTGCCAGTTCACTCTCTGGAGTCACTGTACTGCATCCCCAGTGGTGCCAGTGCACTCTCTGGACTCACTGCACTGCATCCCCAGTGGTGCCAGTGTACTCTCTGGACTAACTGAACTGCATCCCCAATTGATCCAGTGCACTCTCTGGACTCACTGCAGTGCATCCCCAGTGGTGCCAGTGCACTCTCTGGACTCACTGCAGTGCATCCCCAGTGGTGCCAGTGCACTCTGTGGACTCACTGTACTGCATCCACAGTGGCGCCAGTGCACTCTCTGGACTCACCGCACTGAATCCCCAGTGGTGCCAGTGCACTCTCTGTAGTCATTGCGCTGCATCCCCAGTGGTACCAGTGCACTCTCTGGACTCACTGCACTGCATCCCCAGTGGGGCCAGTGCACTCTCTGGAGTCATTTCAGTGCATCCCCAGTGGTGCCAGTGTACTCTCTGGTCTAACTGAACTGCATCCCCAATTGATCCAGTGCACTCTCTGGACTCACTGCACTGCATCCCCAGTGGTGCCAGTGCACTCTCTGGAGTCACTGCAGTGCATCCCCAGTGGCGCCAGTGCACTCTCTGGACTCACCGCACTGCATCCAGAGTGGTGCCAGTGCACTCTCTGGACTCACTGCACTGCATCCCCAGTGGTGCCAGTGCACTCTCTGGACTCACTGCAGTGCATCCCCAGTGGTGCCAGTGCACTCTCTGGACTCACTGCACTGCATCACCAGTGGTGCCAGTGCACTCTCTGGACTCACTGCACTGCATTCCCAGTGGTGCCAGTGCACTCTCTGGACTCACTGCAGTACATCCCCAATGGTGACAGTGTACTCTCTGCACTCACTGCAGTGCATCCCCAGTGGTGCCAGTGCACTCTCTGGACTCACTGCAGTGCATCCCCATTGGTGCCAGTGCACCCTCTGGACTAACTGAACTGCATCCCCAATTGATCCAGTGCACTCTCTGGACTCACTGCACTGCATCCCCAGTGGTGCCAGTGCACTCTCTGGAGTCACTGCAGTGCATCAACAGTGGTGCCAGTGCACTCTGTGGACTCACCGCACTGCATCCAGAGTGGTGCCAGTGCACTCTCTGGACTCACTGCACTGCATCCCCAGTGGTGCCAGTGTACTCTCTGGACTCACTGCAGTGCATCCCCAGTGGTGCCAGTGCACTCTCTAGAGTCACTGCAGAGCATCCCCAGTGGTGCCAGTGCACTCTCTGGAGTCACTGCAGTGCATCCCCAGTGGTGCCAGTGCACTCTGTGGACTCACTGTACTGCATCCCCAGTGGTGCCAGTGCACTCTCTGGAGTCTCTGCAGTGCATCCCCAGTGGTGCCAGTGCACTCTGTGGACTCACTGTACTGCATCCCCAGTGGTGCCAGTGCACTCTCTGGACTCACTGCAGTGCATCCCCAGTGGTGCCAGTGCAATCTCTGGACTCACAGCAGTGAATCCCCAGTGGTGCCAGTGCACTCTCTGGACTCACTGCAGTGC